>NC_044406.1:17898235-18512401 GCF_006542625.1 Nomascus leucogenys | reverse complement strand
ACTCAGGGTCACCTGTTAAAATCCTAACCTCAAACAGTTAAAGCATTTGCAAAAGGACCATTTTGATCTGTCTCTTACTAAGAAAAGGAAAACCAACTGCTAAAGAGGCCGTTCTGCTTTAAATACAACTCCGAGAGGACGGATTTCATCTCTCTCCAACCTGAGCTACAGATAACCTTCATAAAAGAGTCGGTTTCAGCAAGCGGTGACAGTCAGACCATAGGGTGTTTTCCAGTGGTGATTTGTCTCTGGGTCCAAGTTGGTTTTGTTTTTGTGTGATGTGAGCATGCTCAAAAATCCCTAGACAAAAGAAAATGATTTGTTGGTGGGATTAACACGGCTTTAGTTGAACAGTTGAGTGAGGTTGAACATTTGAAATTGAAGATGACAACACAGTGAAGAAATTGCAGAGATCTTGCTGCAGACCAAGGGCTGCTGTAGCCTGGGCATTTCTAGATTAGGATAATGAGATGCCAGGATGATGAAAGCAGAGCATGCTGTGCCACAGCATTTAGGAGGTGCGTGGATGAGGACAGGAAGGACACTTTGGGATATGTGTTTCTCGGTTCTACAGTAGTGTGATGAATACCAATGTCTTTAATGCATTTCTCTGCAGCATGTGACAAACTTTCAACATCAACTATGAGTTTGCCAAAGCCGACGGAGCCTCCCATGAGTAAACGCCTGTCTTCATCCACCGTGGCAATATCCTATTCCCCAGACCGAGGCAAGTGAACATGTAGACTTGGTCTCTCCAGTTTGTTTCTTTTCTGGTGTGAGCATCTTAATGTTTGTCTTTGTGAGAGTCTCCTATTGAGCCTTCTGCAGATACCATCATTGTCCTAGTCTTGTGGTCTGAATGTGGGAGCCCTAGGGCCTTGTCAATGGGACTTTGGAACATTTCACGGCTCTTTAGAGCCAAGTCGTTGTTGAATAGAGGCAAGAATTAATACAGTCTCCCATTCTGAAAGAGACTGTTCTGTTTTCCACATTGCATGTAGGAGTTATCCTGCCCAGGAATTAATTAACCAGTGGGCAGATGTGACCATTAAAGTAACTGCCTGGTCAATGATGGAATACAGTTGATTAGCCAGAAAGAGCAGAATTGATAAGTTATAGTTACATAGGAGGCTTAGATATGTGAAAAAATGGGGTTCTGCAGTCATCTGTGGTTTATAGGCCTACCCATTTTGTAGATGAAAAGAGAAGCACAGAACTAATGAGGCCTCTAAAAGAGGAAAAGGTTGGGTGGCACTCTGTTTTGAGTTGGGAGATGATGTGTATGGGACATGTGCCAGTTCCAGAACCTGAGTAGATTTAACACGGTCTGCATTCTCACAAAGGCTCAGATAAGTCACTGAAAGTCTGTTTATACCTTTCAGAGTATACAGGTTAAGGAAATGAGGGAAGCTCTCCATGCACTAAATGTTTATTCTAAAGCAACACTGAAGAAGCATCAGGTACCAGTGGAGTATTTAGCACAAGTTATCACCAAGGGCAGAGCAAAAGGCTGGTTGCGACTTGGCAGAGGCTGGTGTGCCTTCCTGGTTGTTTCCACTGACATTGACCTTGTACTGCTATCCCAGAGGCATATTATGTGTGTCAGAGACCCTATAAGGTTCATAACGCTACTGATCTGTGATGCAGTTCATGGTAAGCACCAGGAACCTGGAAGTGATGAAGAGCTGAATACAGAGTGAGGGAAAAGTTAATTCATTGCCATATATGATACATTCAAAACTGATCTAAATATTTTGGTCATTGACTTCTAGATTATGAATGCTACTATCTTTCATTAAAGCTGGTAATCAGTTGGCTGTTTGTATTTTTGTGCCTCTCACTTAATTTTTACCCTTATTGACATGTAAAAAGTATGAAAAGATATATTTTTATACTATTACAAGATGACATTTAAAAATCAGTGTGTTATGAAATGCTTCTTAGCACAGGACCTAAAACAAGTGTTT
Organism: Nomascus leucogenys; assembly: GCF_006542625.1. Taxonomy (NCBI): domain Eukaryota; kingdom Metazoa; phylum Chordata; class Mammalia; order Primates; family Hylobatidae; genus Nomascus; species Nomascus leucogenys. Next base: position 18,510,434 of record NC_044406.1, on the reverse strand, counting down.
TATAGGCGTAATTTGTTTTCTACTTGGAGTAAAGGTTTTTTTTTTTTTTTTTTTTTTTTTTTTTTTTGAGACAGTCTCTCTGTTGCACAGGCTAGAGTGCAGTGATACAATCTTGGCTCACTGCAAACTCTGCCTCCCGGGCTCAAGCCATCCTTTCACTTCAGCCTCAAGTAGCTGGGACTACAGGCGCATATCACCATGCCCAGCTAATTTTTTTTGTATTTTTTGTAGAGGCGAGGTTTTGCCACGTTGCCCGGGCTGGTCTCAAATTCTTGAGTTCAAGTGACCCGACTGCCTTGGCCTCCCAAAGTGCTGGGATAACAAGCATGAGCCACCATGCCTGGCCATAAATGATTTCCTGAGTCCATATTACATCTGGGAGGTGGGCTAATTCTCTGAGTGATACAGGTCACTGTACTGCAATAGCATATTGAATGGATTTTGGTACCTAGTGACAATTAGTGCACTCTCCCAAACTCTAAAGGACACATTATTTGTTTTATTTTACTATGACAAATTCCAAATCCATCCTTTGTTCAAATATTTTTATTTTCCATGTTCTGCCACCCAGAAGTTAATTTGCACCATGCATTGTGTTGTTTAAATGTTTTATTTTGTTTTGTTTTAATTTTGCTTTTTAAAATTTTCATTTGATTCCATCCCTCAGCTCATCGCATGTACCTTAGTCCAGTGGAAGCCATTCTTGTTTCGCGACTGTTGACACCCACACAGTCTTCTTTAGCCAGAAGCAGAGCTTCAGTCCTGCTCTCTGGGCAGGCCAGTGATTCAGGTAAAAGAGGCTAAGCTGGTAACACCAAGGAAAATGCCCGAAGAGGTGTTGGTCAGTCTAGGATTTACTCCTGAATTTTTGGATTTTGCTTCCTATTTGCTGGCTTTATGAAAAGTCTTCATTGGTTAATAACGTCTTGTACCAGTGTTTTGCTGTTTTATGTTTCTTTTGAGTGTCACAGAGGTGAGTAAATTATCTTATGAGTGAGAGCATGTTCTTTAGGAGAAGAAAACCCCACTCGATGAACTCTGGAGGTTAGTAGACTTTTCTTAAGAGATGGTGTGGCAAAATAGCCTGTAGACCAGTCTGGGGTGTCCCATAGCCAGCTCTACCACTCACTAGCTCTCACCATTGGGGGTAAGTTAATTAACTTCTTTAAGCCTCAGTTTTCTCATCTATAAGATGGAGCTATTTTAAATTATTGTGAAGATTAAATGAGAGAGTGCACGCAAATGAGATAGCACAATGATTAGCACAGAACGAAAGCTTAACAGAAGTTTCTAGCCTCACTACTCAAAAGGTGATCCATGGACCAGCAATGGCAGCAGCATCTAGGAGCTTGGTTGGAAGGCCCCACCCAACCTGCACATTGAAGTCTGAGAAACACTGGACCAGACCATCAAAGCCCTGCCTTTATCAAAGCAGATCAAGTCATCATGTCAGGATTTGTGGGGGCTGGCATTCTCTTTGTTTCCAGATGAGCAGCACTGTGTCCACCTAAGGTCAGGTCTACTCTCTATTCTCAAGATAGTGTACTCAGTTGTGATGATACATAAATGAGATAAAACTTCTGCCTAGTTGTAGCTGCTTCCAAACAGTTATACTGTTTCTGCAAATAAGTTGTACAGATAGCTAATAAGTTCATAAGATGCTCAACATCATTACTCATTAGGGAAATGCAAATCAAAACCATGGTGGGATGCCGCTTTACACCCACTAGGATGACTAGAATTTTTTTAAAAGGGGAAATAACCACGTGTTGGTGGAGGTGTGGAGACACTGTTCCCTCACCCACTGCTGGTGGGAATGTAAAATGATGCAGCTGCTGTAGAACACGGTCTGACTGTTCCTCAAAAACTTAAGCATAGAGTTCCCATACGACCCAGCAATTCCACTCCTAGGTATACAGCCAAGGAAATTAAAAACATATGTTTGCGCAAAAACTTATTCACAATAGCCACAAAGTGGAAACAAAATGTGATATACCCATAAAGTAGAATATTATTCAGCTATAAAAAGAAATACAGGTCAGGCATGGTGGCTCACGCCTGTAATCCCAGCACTTTGGGAGGCCAAGGCGGGCCGTTCACTTGAGGTAGGGAGTTTGAGACCAGCATGGCCAACATAGTGAAACCCCATCTCTACTCAAAATACAAAAATTAGCTGGGTGTGGTGGTGCACACCTGTAATCCCAGCTACTCGGAAGGCTAAGACAGGAGAATCACTTGAGCTCGGGAGGTGGAGACTGTAGTGAGCCAAGATTGCACCACTGTACTCCAGCTTGGGTGACAGAGCGAGACTCCACCTCAAAAAAAAAAATACAGATACATGCCACAAGATGGATGAACCTTGAAAATATGCTAATTGAAAGAAACCAGTTGCAAAAGGCCACAAATTGTATGCTTCTATTTATGTGAAATGTCTGAAATAGGAAAATCCATGGAAATGGACGATAGATGGTGGTTATCAGAGACTGGAGGAGGGAAGGAAGGGGAGTGACTGCTTAACAGACAAAGTTTCTTTGGGGAATCTTGAAAATGTTTTAGAAGTAGACTGTGGTTATGGTTCCACAACCTTGTTAATGTACCAAAACCTCCAAATTGTATGTGTATATGTATATGTATACATATATGTATATGTATTTAAAGACAGGGTCTTGCTCTTTTACCCTGGGTAGAATGCAGTGATGTGATCATAGCTCACTGCAGCCTCGAACTCCAAGCCCTCCTCTCACCTCAGCTTCCCAAATAGCTGGGACTACAGGAACACACCACCATGCCTGGCTAATTTTTTGGATTCTTTGTAGGGACAAGGTCTCACTATGTTGCTCAGGCTGGTCTCAAACTCTTGGGCTCAAGCGCGACCTATCTACTTTGGCCTCCCAAAGTGCTAGGATTACAGGTATGAGCCACCATGCCTGTCCTGTACACTTTTTAAAGGGTGAATTTTATGGTATATGAATTATATATCAAAAAACCCTAGCAAGTAGGAAGTACCCCATTTCGAGAATAAGGAATATGTTGGGGCTCCCTAAGAGCAACTCCAGGATCAGTGATTTGCTAGGAAGACTCACAGGATCCCCAGTGAAAGGATGCAAGCAAAGTCAGCAAAGGAGAAAGACACATGGGACAAAGTCCTGGGAAGACCAGGCACAAGCTTCCAGAGTCCTCTCCGGTGGAGTCACTCAGGACGCCTTTCACCCCAGCAATGAGTTACGACAATATGTATGAAATGTTGCCAACCAGGGAAGCTTTTTAGAGACTCAGTGCCCACGGTTTTTACAGGGGACTGGCCACATGTACTCCGTGCCCAGCACATACCTAAATTCCAGGTTCCCAGAAGGAAAGCAGGTATTCAACATACACCATGTTGTTTTTTTATGCCGTGTGAGCCACTCATCAGTTAAAGGGGGATCGTCCTAAAATCTAAGTTCCCAGGTGCCGGCCAAAGGCTAACCTTGTAAGCAGGCCTTAATAGGGATGGCAGTCAGGCTTGCTATGTTAACTCATTTTTGCACAGTCCACCCACTTGACCCTTGGCCAAGGTGTCTTTACAGAAAATCTTTCAGTAGGGCCCCACACAGCAGGGGGTGAGACCATCCTGCAGTATTGATCTCAGTTATGTCCTCTAGGGGTTCTGGGACTTAGCAGTTAAAGCAAATCTCATTAACCAGAAGGTCTGTCTTTTCTCTTTCTTTTTCTTTTTCTTATTTATTTATTTATTTATTTATTTATTTATTTTGGAGACAAGATCTTGCTCTGTTGCTCTTAGCCACACTGGAGTGCAGTGGCATGATCATGGCTCACTGTGGCCTCAACCTCCTAGGCTAAAGTGATCATCCCACCTAAGTCTCCTGAGTAGCTAGGACTATAGGTGTGTACTACCACACCTAGCTAATTTTTTTTTTTTTTTTTTTTTTTTTTGTAGAGATAGGGTCTTCCTATGTTTCCCAGGTTGGTCTCAAACTCTGAGACAAGCGATCCTCCCACCTCGGCCTCCCAAAGTATTGGGATTACAGGCTTAAGCCACTGCACCTGACCTTAGAAAGGTCTGTTTGAGGCAGCCAGGTGGCCTCCTCCATCAGCTGCTGTATGAATCTTTTTACCTGGCCCGTGGCATCAACTCAGGCCCAGAACAGCTCTGGCCAGTAAGTTGAAACTGATCTGAATGCCTTCCAGGCCTGACGCAGTGTCATGATAATGGTGGCACGCACATAGGAACTATGATCCCCAAGGGCTCATGTGGTTCCCTGGAAACAAAGAGTTGAAGATGTTAGGGCATACTAGCAGGGTATCATTGGTCAGGCATTCCCCAGCGTGGCCTCCCACTGTGGTGACTGGTGCCTCAGGGTGTTCAGTCCAGGGCAGGTAATTCAGCTCAATCCCAGGTTTTATGGGGGCTGCCTGAGGCCATCAGTCCCAAACAGTTCTACCAGTAACCCTACTTCATCTTCCTGGCAAGTGCAGATGGCATCTGGAGGTGTTCTGTGGGGACATGTAGGAGCTGGCCCCACCCCTGCCGGCTCATAGTCATGCTGTCACATGCCATCTAGGCTCAGCCATGGGTCTGAGTCCAAGGTGCTTTCAGCACAAGGAGTTTTCCTTCAGAAAGGAGAGCGCTTCCAGGAGCAGTTATGGAAAACAGAACACAAATGTCCTTCCGTATCCCTGTATCGCCCAGGTGTTGGATTATGTTGTTTTTCTCCATGTCCTATTCAATAATCAAAACTTTACATTTTCTTAATCATCCCCTACTCTCACCAAGACCTTTCAAAGAAAGGACAAAAGCATTTCTTAAAACCCATTTTTATCCAACTTAACCAGAAAGATATATTGTGTTCAGGTATTAGGCTAAAATCCTAAATTTTCAAAACATTTTAAAGTAGGTTTGTATCACCTCTGAGCCCTTTCATCTTGATCATTTATGCAGTGAGCAGCCTAGAAAAGATCAATCCGTTTCCAGTGACAGCTGCATTTAACAAATTGCTTTATTGACGTGTAGTGAGAAAAAGGTAGAGGAAATATAGTCAGGATCTCAGTCTATTATAAACTGCAACTACTCCAGAAAATTAAACACAAAGCATCAGCAGCAGTGACACATTGCCCAGAGGGGATGGAGTTCAATCTGTCAGGGATAGCTGAAAGAGTCACATTGCCTGTGATGTGACTTGGAGCTTTTGTAGGAATCATGTGTTGGGAATATAATCAGACTCCGCATCAGAAATAATAGAGCCAATGAGCAGCTTGATTGTGGATGGTCCCATCAGAGAACAAGCCCTGTCTTGTGGGCACTTGTATGTGACCCAGTCTAGCAGCATCCAGGATCTTTTTACAGTTGTGGGCCCCATGAAGGGCATTCTATATTTATAGTGGTCCCTACTCGATTTTTAAAACTCCAAAAGCATGTCTTTTTCTAGAAATTGCCTATCTTTTCATATCTCCCCTTTTTCAGAGGCTCTATTAGACAAAAGTCATAGCAGAAAAATCTACTACAGAGACTTGTTCTGAGTTTTGGAGTTTAAATTCCAACCTACCCACTGCTGGCAAAAAGCAAGGAAGTTGTGTCTAACTCTCACTTGGAGGAGAAAACAAAAACCAAAGGCATCACTTGGGCTGTGCTTTTTCCCTCACTTTAGCTAGCATCCTACAGCCAAAAGCAACCAGGGGGATCCATCAAGCCAACTCTCTTGGAGCTGTATTGGTCATCTTTAAATTCCGTAGGTCACTTTTACCTCTCACAACAGCTCAGCTGCTGTTTTATACCATGGATAACTTCATAGCCACCCAGGCATCACAAGTTTGTTCTCCACCCTTTTGTCCTTTTCCCAAAATGTGATTTTACCATGTTTCAGCAAATCAGAGTCATTCCAGCAATTCCCATTTCTGACATTAGTTGTGCCAGAGTTCCCCAAGACCACCCCAGGTTTGATGATTGGCTAGGAGAACTTGGAAGAGTCAGCATAGATGCACTCATGGCTGTGACTTATTTTTTCTTTCTTAGCTTTTTTTTTTTTTTTTGAGATGGGGTCTTTCTCTGTCACCCAGGTTGGAGTGTAGTGGCACGATCTTGACTCATTGCAGCCTCAACTTTCCAGGTTCAAGCGATCCTCCTGCCTCAGCCTCCAGAGTAGCTGGGACTACAGGAGGGTGCCCCCATGCCAAGCTAATTTTTGTATTTTTTGAAGGGCTGGGGTTTCACCATGTTGCCAAGGCTGGTCTCAACCTCCTAAGCTCAGGTGAGCCACCATGCCCGGCCCATGGCTATGATTTATTATAGGAGGAAACATGAAACAACTAGCAAATGGAGGAGGTGCATGGGACTAAGTCTAGAGGTAGGCAGGTGTGGATTTCCAAAAGGCTTCTTCCAGTGGAGTCACATGGGACGAGCTTAATTCCTCTACCAACACATTGTGACAACATGTATGAAATGTTGCCAGGCTGGGAAGTTGGCTAGAAACTCAGTGCCCAGGGTTTTTACTGGGGGCTAGATATGTAGACATCCCCTGCCAGGCACATACCCAGATTCCACACTCCACAAGAAAAGCAGATGCTTAGCATAAACCATACTGTTTGTATAAACAGTTTAGACATCCATCAGTTAATGGTGGGAACCCTCCTGAAATCTAAGTTCCCAGATGACAGCCAAGGGCCACCCATGTAAGCAGTCCTTTCTAAGCACAGCAGTCAGATCTGCTATGTTAACCCTTTTGTGCACAAGGAAATCGACGTTTAGAGAGGTTAAGTAACCTGCCCAAGGTAATCCAGCTATTAGGTGGCAGTGCTAGGTCTCTGTGGCTCCAAAGTACAGACTTTTAACCCCTGAAATAAACTTGAATAAATTTGACTCTTGAGTATGGGAGCCTTTTTAGGGTAAGATCCATCCTGTGTACAATAGAAAAGTATGATATTGATTGCCCAGGTCATATTTTAACAGAAATGTGTTCTTCCCAACTCTCTGCTCTACTTTTTCCATCTGTACTCTCTGTCCTTCTGGCTGTTATACTGTAACTTTCTAGTATTCCATGTCTGTCCTCGTTTAGCTCCTCTTGGCCCTCTTAACCCTTCTTACAAGTCTTCACCCACTCGAAACATTGAGAAGAAGAAAGCTACATCTACATCTACATCTGGTGCAGGAGATGTTGGGAAAGAAGCCCTTGCAGGAGGAGAGGCCTCTCTGGTAGGTTTAAAACCACCCACCCACTCACTCCTCTAGACTGTGTTCTGTCTGATGGTGTGATTACTTCTGTGCTTGACCTGGGCTGTCTGTTTCCATCAATCTCCTGGGACTGCTCAAAGCAGGAAAGGGTAGATTTAGTTCAAAATTTTACCCAACCTTTGAAAATCATTTAACTTTTTGCACCCTCTGAAGTCTTAGTACCTTGGAGCAAATTCTTAATGATGTCCTTGTCACAGCCTGCCCTCTAGAGGACAGGAGTCAGAAGGAATGTTCTAAATATCCTCTGTCTTCCTCGTTACGGATATCTGATTCTGGGTCAGTCTTGCCTGTGCACCTAAGTAGAACTGAGGATCTACGTCAACTTTTACCTACAAAAATAATCATTTAATATTCTTTTGAGATGAAGTCTTTTTATGTTGCCCAGGCTGACCTTGAATTCCTAGGCTCAAGTAATTCTCCTGCCTCAGCCTCCTGAGTAGCTGGGACTACAGGCACGTTACTATGCCAAGCTTAAACGTTTTTGATGGCATACTGGCACTATCAGTAAATTAAATGTTGAGCAGGCACCCCCAATTGTGTCTATTTATTTAGAAATTACACAATGCCATACTACTTTTGTTAGTTATCGATTGCTACTTAACAAATTACCTCAAACCTTGGCAGCTTAAAATAACAAATATCTATTAACTCATGGGTTCTTTGGGTCAGAAATTCAGAGTGACTTAGTGGTTCTGGTACAAGGTCTTTCATGAGGTGTGGTCAAGATGTTGGCCAGGGCTGCATCATCTGAAAGCATGGCTGGGCCTCGTCTGAGACGGCTCATTAATGGCTGTTGGCAGGAGGCCTCAGTTCCTCACTGCATGGGCCTGTCCATAAAGCTGCTTGAGTATCCAAATGATGCCACAGCTGGCTTCCCTCCAGGCAAGCTATCGGGAAGCTGCAGTGTCCTTTAAGTAAGTCACTAAGATCAACCCACGCTCAAGGGGAGAGGAATTAAGCCTCACCTGTCGAAGGGAGGAATATCAAATAATGTCAGGACTTACTTCAAAGCTACTGCATTTTATAATGCCATATTTTCTTTTTAAATCTGTTGTGGCTCTTAGAAGTGCATGTTTTAGACTCTCAGATTTTACTATACAGTGGATTAGTGTTGAAAGGGATTGATGGATGTGAGTGTGGGAGCCAAATGAGGACTTGCTGCAGAAAAGTGTGATAGGGAGAGAAGGGAGCTAACCCTTGTGGGGCACTTTCTGCAGGCTGGGCACTGATGTCTGTTCCCTTCTGCCAAAGGAGGTATTGGGAAGACCTACAGGACTAGGTGGGGTTGCAGACCCATTATACCATGTATACCATCAGGGGCCACAGCTCACTGTCTTGGATGTTGTAACCACATTTTCACCCACTTGTAATTTTTTTGTAGTGATTTTACATCTTTGTACTCTTTTCAGTTCCTGTATGTCTAAGACCATAATATGGTTCTGTTGTTAACTCTTTGAAAGATAACAAGGAGAAGGAAATCTTTGCATTTTGAGGCTGATTTTTTTTAACTGGATAATGTAAATGTGATGACCTCATCCTGCCTTCCCACAAAGATGCCTGTCATGTGAAGCATTATAGCTTCATATCGATCTCTCTGAAAGAAAGCTGTGCATTGTTCCATCTGGGGTATTAGTCTTATAAGTTGTGGAAGTAATGCCAGTCATGGACTGTGGCTGTCCTGTGTCCCCTACAGGTGGAGAAGGTGAAGCGGGGGCAACGAACAGCAACTTCTCTTCCCATTGTGAACTTCGAGTCCCCTCTGAGAAGATGCGAGTTTTCTGGAGGCATTCCTAAGAGACCATCTTCTCCTGTGATATCCAAGTAAGCATCTCTCCCCTTTGCCAGTCTGTCATGAGTCAGTTTGCTAGGGCTTTGTGCCATCCAGTGTTGCAGCTCCTGCTCCCCCGTGAGGCGTGGCCAGCCGGAAGAGGTAAGTGGGAGAAATGCTGGCCTTGGAGTTACCTGGCTTGACTCTCTGCGTATCTTCTGGGTGAAAGATCCTTTGCTAAGGGACTCCAGTGCATAACAGGGCTTTTATTTACCAAGATGATGCATTCAGCATTTTCTCTTTAGGTCCATGAATTCCATTCTGCTTTTCTGGTATTCTTTTTTCCAGTTGCATTTGGATTTAAGTGATTGCATTGGGCTTGGGCTCCTCCTCACATTCTCCCCCACCTTGTTGTCTCTCTCTTTAATAGAGAGACAGTAATAACTTGTCAGCCATGATCAGCAGTATTTTAATGAAGCAAATATATATGTGTGTGTGTTTTTAAGAAATGGGGTCTGGTTGTGTTGCCCAGGCCTGGAGTGCAGTGACTGTTCACAGGCATAATAATCACAGCACGCTATAGCCTCCAACTCCTGGGCTCAAGTGATCCCCCCGCCTCAGACTCCCAAGTAATTGGGACCACTATGCCCATTCACCATAATGCCACCATGCCTAATTTTTGTTAGGAACTAGGTAAACTCACCAATGAAACCGTGTAACTGAAAAATTTACAATAACTATGTGCCTACCAAGGTCTTAAGTCATTAAAATATTTTACTGACAGTAACTGACAAAAGACTCAGTAAATAACTCAGTCCAGTAGGACAGTGGAAACCATCTTTAGGGCAGAGAAAGAAAGAGAAATATGATTTAATTTGGGAAAATAGGAAAGTTTTTATATGGAGAGAGTCATATAAACCTTATTCAGTGTATCAGTTTAGTTCAGAGAATGTTGGATAAACACAAATTTAATGAACACTTGCGAATTTGTCAAAAATATTTAAAGATGACATCAGCTCTGAAATTTCCAATGTGTTGCTTTCTAACAGAGATTTTTTCACTACTATTAATAATTTTTTTTAGAGATCACTATGGTTTTGATACACTACTAATACCTGCCATTGATGTGTTTGTCCTCCATAAGGAAAATCTTTCCATAGCACATCACTGAATTAAAAGCCTACTTTTCTTTCTTTCTTTATTTTTAGTTCATTGCAACCTTTCTGTGCTAGTATTGCCCATCTTTGGTTATGGTGTTGTTATCTTACCACCTCTTTAAATTTATTATGTGGACTCTATGATCCGTTTCCCTCTGTCTTATTTCTGAGCCTTTTTCAGCTTCCACCCATGCATCATTACTCTGGTGTTAATTTTGGACATTTGCATTAACAGAAAGAAAAGCTTAGTTTACGCTGAGAGTTTTACAGGTTCCACCCTCTCTCTGTCTTGCTGGAATTTGGACTCATGGTCCCTGCAGGGATACTAGCTTGCAAGTTTCATCATTATTATTGTAAATGGTAGTGTCTTCCATCGAAATGAGAATTATAGGTATACCTAGTTGTGTCGTACTTTGCACTTCACAAATACTGTTTTTTTTTTTGTTGTTGTTTGTTTTACAAATTGAAGGTTTGTGGCAACCCTGCATTGAGCATGTCTGTTGATGCCATTTTTCCAATAGTGTGTGCTCACTTCTTGTCTCTGTGTCACATTTTGGTAATTCTCAAAATATCCAAACTTTTTTTTTTTTATTAATTTTTTTTTGCACACAAAACAATAAACATTTTCTAAAAATACATACAAACAAAAAGATGCGTATCAAACATATTAGGAAGGTTGCACATGGGAAGTCGGGGAATAGAAATGGGGGGTGGGAATTAAATGAGAGAGGGACTTTATATGGATCAGTGATAATAACTCAATCCTCTATTTGACAAAGAAGAAGGAGAAGGAAGAGGAAGAAAAAGAAAGTGGGATAAAGGATCAGAAAGGGAGGAAAATAGAAAAAATTAGAGTATGACTCCAGGGTAGACCTGTTTTGTTGTCACTGAGTTGGTTGGTTGGTTTGTCTGTTGTATTTTTCATGTTTCGCCATGTTGGCCAGACTGGTCTCGAACTCCTAGCCTGAAGTGATCAACCCGCCTCGGCCCCCCAGAGTGCCGGGACCACAGGCGTGAGCCACCACGTCCAGCCCCCACATTGCTTCTGACCTCCGTGGTAGACCTCCCAGACGGGGCGGTCGGGCAGAGGCGCTCCCCACATCCCAGACGGGGCGGCTGGGCAGAGGCACTCCTCACTTCCCAGACGGGGCGGCCAGGCAGAGACGCTCCTCACTTCTTCCCAGATGGGGTGGCTGGGCAGAGGTGCTCCTCACTTCTTCCCAGACGGGGCGGCTGGGCAGAGGTGCTCCTCATTTCTTCCCAGACGGGGCGGCCGGGCAGAGGCGGTCCTCACTTCCCAGACAGGGCGACCGGGTAGACGCGTTGCTCATTTCTTCCCAGACGCGGGGCGGCCGGGCAGAGGCGCTCCTCACTTCCCAGACGACGGGTGGCCGGGCAGAGGCGCTCCTCACTTCCCAGACGATGGGTGGCCGGGCAGAGGCGCTCCTCACTTCCCAGACGATGGGTGGCCGGGCAGAAGCGCTCCTCACTGGGGGGGGGGCAGGGGCATGGGGGGGGGGGGGGCTCCTCACTTCCGGACGGGGGCCGGGCAGAGGCGCTCCTCACTTCCCAGACGGGGTGGCCGGGCAGAGGCGCTCCTCACTTCCCAGACGATGGGTGGCCGGGCAGAGGCGCTCCTCACTTCCCAGACGATGGGTGGCCGGGCAGAGGCGCTCCTCACTTCCCAGACGAGAAGCGCTCCTCACTTCCCGGCGATGGGTGGCCGGGCAGAGGCGCTCCTCACTTTCCGGACGGGGCGGCCGGGCAGAGGGGCTCCTCACTTCCCGGACGATGGGTGGCCGGGCAGAGGCGCTCCTCACTTCCCAGACGGGGTGGCCGGGCAGAGGCGCTCCTCACTTCCCAGACGATGGGTGGCCGGCAGAGGCGCTCCTCACTTCCCAGACGATGGGTGGCCGGGCAGAGGCGCTCCTCACTTCCCAGACGATGGCTGGCCGGGCAGAGGCGCTCCTCACTTCCCAGACGTGGGTGGCCGGGCAGAGGCGCTCCTCACTTCCCAGACGATGGGTGGCCGGGCAGAGGCGCTCCTCACTTCCCAGATGGGGAGGCCGGGCAGAAGGGCGGCCGAGCAGAGACGCTCCCCACCTCCCAGACGGGGTGGCGGCCGGGCAGGGGCTGCAATCCCCGCACCCTGGTAGGCCAAGGCAGGCGGCTGGGAGGCGGAGGTTGCCGCGAGCCAAGACCATGCCACCGCACTCCAGCCCGGGTGAGCGAGACTCCGTCTGCAGTCCCAGCACCTCGGGAGGCCGAGGCGGGCAGAGCACTCAGGGTCAGGAGCTGGAGACCAGCGTGGCCAACATGGCGAAACCGCACCTGCAGGGAAAGGAGAAAAAGCAGGCGGCGCGCGCCGACAGTCACAGGCAGTCCGCGGTGCGGGGCAGCAGCGAGCCGAGTAGATTGCAGCCTGGGCCACAGAGGGAAAAAGAAAGAAAAAGGAAGGAAGGAAGGAGGGAGGGAGGGCCCAAACTTTATTATTATTATTATAATATCCATTATGGTGATCTGTGATCAATGATCTTTGATGTTACTGTTATAATTGTTTTGGGGTGCCATGAATTGCACCCATATAAGATGGCAAACTTAATGTGTGTGTTCTAACGGCTCCACTGACAGGCCATTCCCCCATCTCCCTCTCCTCGGATCTCTCTACACCCTGACACAGTAATATTGAAATGAGGCCAATTGATAACCCAACAATGGCCTCTTAGTGTCCAAGTGAAAGGAAGTGCCACAGATCTCTCACTTTAAATCAAAAGCTAGAAATGATTGAGTTTAGTGAGGAAGGCACATCAAAAGCTGACATGGGCTGAAGGCTAGGCCTCTGGCACCAGTTAGCCAAGTCATGAATGCAAAGGAAAAGTTATTGAAGGAAATTAAAAGTGCTACTCCAATGAACACACAAACCATAAGAAAGGGAAACAGCCTGTATTAGTCAGGGTTATCCAGAGGGACAGAACTAATAGGATAGATGTATATATAAGGGGGAGTTTATTAAGGAGTATTAACTCACACGATCACAAGGTAAAGTCCCACAATAGGCTATCTGCAAGCTGAGGAGCAAGGAAGCCAGTCCGAGTCCCAAAACCTCAAAAGTAGGGAAGCTGACAGTGCAGCCTTTAGTCTGTGGTCAAAGGTCCAAGAGTCCAAAAGCTGAAGAACTTAGAGTCCGATGTTTGAGGGCAGGAAGCACCCAGCATGGGAGAAGTAGGCCAGAAGACTAAGCCAGTCTAGTCGTCCTTCCACGCTCTTCTACCTGCTTTTTTTTTTTTTTTTTTTAAAGATACAGTCTTGCTCTGTCGCCAGGCTGGAGTGCAGTGGCGTGATCTCGGCTCACTGCAACCTCTGCCTCCCAGGTTCAAGCGATTCCCCTGCCTCAGCCTCCTGAGTAGCTGGGATTATAGGCATGCACCACCATGCCCAGCTAATTTTTTAAATTTTAGTGGAGACAGGGTTTCACCACATTGGCCAGGTTGGTCTCCATCTCTTGACCTCGTGATCTGCCCACCTCGGCCTCCCAAAGTGCTGGGATTACAGGTGTGAGCCACCTCCACCTGCTTTTATCCTAGCGGTGCTGGCAGCTGATTAGATGGTACCCACCCAGATTGGGGGTAGGTCTGCCTCTTCCAGTCCACTGACTCAAATGTTAATCTCCTTGGCAACACCCTCACAGACACATCCAGGAACAGTACCTTGCATCCTTCGATCCAATCCAGTTGAAACTCAATATTAACCATCACAAGTCCACCTCTTGTCAACTTGAACCCATACACATCTCCTGAGATCATACATAATCTTCAAATAAAGACAAATAATAAGGTCATAATTACGCCTGTCCTTCCTACAACTGGAAGCACACCAATCCCCAACCCAAATGCTGTTACATAAAGTTAACACTTAAATGCTGATATGACGTCAATAAATCTTATGTCACATGATAAAGGAAAGAGAAAGGAAATGATAATAGTTTCTTCATCCACCATGATGGTGGATAAGGCATTCCATGGGTCCACAGATGGTACTCTTGGCAGAAGCATTGCATGCAGGATAGACAAACCTATATCCAGAGTAAGTGTATACATGCACAGACATGTTCTTAACAAAATAAGGAAGAAATACTCATGCAATTACAGTGCTCGTTTCTGCAACTGGTCCTGTGATCGTAGCTGGTGTTGATGACTCCCTTCTTCTGCTACCCGTTCTGTATACTCTTTGCCTTTAGCAAACACCTCAGCAGGTCGTTGTCTTTTACCTGGTGGAGTGACCCAAAGTTTCATTCCTGAAGGGTCTGGGCCATTTATAGTCCTGCCAGGATTGGGCTATTGTAGTTTTGCATTGACCTTAATCACAGGGCATGGTAAAACTAAGAGATGCCCTAAGGGATCTCCTGTATTCCATGCATACTCTTCCTTACCTCCATTGTGGAGTAGTAAACTGATTTCATCTTGATAGTCTGGGTCAATCATCCCAGTCAACACTAACTGTCTTCTTAGCCTGTTGACTTAGAGGTAGGAGGAGCCTAAAGTGTCCAGCTGGCAATCTTTGTTGTGTCTCCTGGTGGCAGCATTCCTCCCTCTGGAACTAAGACCTCTAGGCCAGCAGAATGTAATGGTGCAGGAACAGGAAGTAAAAATTTTGCTAGTGGGTCACTAGGGGTGATGGTGAGTGGTGCCACTTCCATTTCCACCCCTTGATTCCTGGACCTGTGAATCCTGGCTATGGGAGAAACAGTACCATATATAGGACGTTGATTCAGAACATACACAGCCTTGTGAAGAACTTTGCCCCAAACTTGCAAAGTATTGTCAACTAGTTGGCATTGTAATTGTGACTTCAAAAGGCCATTCCACTGTTCTGTCAATCCAGCTGCTTCAGGATAATGGGGAATATGTTAAGACCAGTGAATTCCATGAGCATGAGCCCACTGCTGCACTTCTTTAGCCGTAAAGTGAGTGCCTTGTTCAGAGGCAATGCTATGTGGAATACCATGACAGTGGATAAGGCATTCCATGGTTCCACAGATGGTAGTCTTGGCAGAAGCATTGCGTGCAGGATAGACAAACCTATATCCAGAGTAAGTATCTATTCCAGCGAGTACAAACTGCTGCCCTTTTCATGATGGAAGAGGTCCAGTATAATCAACCTGCCACCAAGTAGCTGGCTGATCACCTTGAGGAATGGTGCATATCGAGGGCTCAGAGTTGGTCTCGGCTGCTGGCAGATTGGGCACTCAGCAGTGGCCGTAGCTAGGTCAGCCTTGGTGAGTGGAAGTCTGTGTTGCTGAGCCCATGTGTAACCTCCATCCCTGCCACCGTGGCCACTTTGTTCATGGACCCATTGTGCAATGACAGAGGTGGCTGGGGAAAGAGGCTGAGTGGTGTCCACAGAACGAGTCATCCTATCCACTTGATTATTAAAATCCTCCTCTACTGAGGTCACCCATTGGTGAGCATTCACATGGGATACAAATATCCTCAGTTTTTGACCACTCAGAGAGGTCCATCCACATATCTCTTCCCCACGTTTCTTTGTCACCAATTTTCCAATCATGCTTCTTCCAAGTCCCTAACCATCCAGCCAAACCATTGGCTACAGCCTATGAATCAGTATATAATCACATATCTGACCATTTCTCCTTCCAAGTAAAGTGCATAACCAGGTGCAGTGCTCGGAGTTGTGCCCACTGGGAAGATTTCCCTTCACCACTGTCCTTCAGGAATGTCCCAGAAAGGGGCTTGTAGTGCCGTGCTGTCCACTTTCAGGTGGTGCCTGCATGTCATCCACAGCCATCTGTAAATCAGGCCCTAGTCTTCTCTTCCTCTGTCAACTGATCATAGGGAACCCTCCACCACCACCCATGAGGCCATCGGTGCAGGCTGGGGGAGAGAAGGCAGGGTGACAGGGCATTTGAGCCACTTCCTCATGTAATTTACTTGTGCCCTCAGGACCTGCTCGAGCCCGATCATGTATATACCATTTCCATTTGATGATAGAATGCTGCCGTGCACACCCCACTTGATGGCTAGATAGGTCAGAAAGCACCCAGTTCATGATAGGCAATTCAGATAGCAAGGACTGGCTTCCTTGCTCCTCAGCTTGCAGATGGCCTATTGTGGGGACTTCACCTTGTCATTGTGAGTCAGTACTCCTTAATAAATTCCTCTTTATATATACATCTATCCTATTACTTCTGTTCCTCTAGAACTATTTTGGTACCAGGAGTAGTTCTAGAGGAACAGAATATTAAGGATGGAGTTCTTTCGTTGGTTTTGGGGTTTCTGGAGTTGGCTTCTCAGAAGCAAGCCACAACTGGCTCTGTGCTGTTTCTTTGAAGTTGAAAATCTTTTTTTTTTTTTTTTTTGAGATGGAGTCTCACACTGTCACCCGGGCTGGAGTGCAATGGTGCAATCTCAGCTCACTGCAACCTCTGCCTCCAGGGTTCAAGTGATTTTCCTGCCTCAGCCTCCCAAGTAGCTGGGATTACAGGCGTGTGCCACCACGCCCGGCTAATTTTTGTATCTTTCGTAGAGATGGGGTTTCACCATGTTGGCCAGGCTGATCTCGAATTCCTGACCTCGTGATCCGCCCACCTTGGCCTCCCAAAGTGCTGGGATTACAGGCATAAGCCACCGCGCCTGGCCGAAAATCTTTTTTTAAAAAACTTTTATTTTAGTTTCAGGGGCACATGTGCAGGTTTATTCTATAGATGAATTGTGTGTCACAGGCCAGGTGCGGTGGCTCACACCTATAATCCCAGCACTTTGGGAGGCCAAGGCGGGTGGATCACAAGGTCAGGTGTTTGAGACCAGCCTGGCCAACATAGTGAAACCCCATCTCTACGAAACATACAAAAAATTAGCCAGACGTGGTGGCATGCGCCTGTAATCCCAGCTACTCAGGAGGCTGAGGCAGGAGAATCGCTTGAACCCGGGAGGCGGAGGTTGCAGTGAGCTGAGATCGCACCACTGCACTCCAGCCCGGGCAACAGTGCAAGACTCCGTCTCAAAAAATAAAAAATAAAATAAATTGCATGTCACAGGGGTTTTGTGTACATATTATTTTGCCATCCAGGTAATAAGCATAGTACCCAATGGGTAGTTTTTTGATTCTCACCCTCCTCCCATGCTCCACCCTCAAGTAGGCCTCAATATCTGTTGTTCCCTTCTTCACATGCAAGTGTACTCATTGTTTAGCTCCCATTAATAAGTGAGAATATACAGTGTCTGGTTTTCTGTTTCTGCATTATTTCACTTAGAATAATGTGAAGTCAAAAATGTTGAAGAAGATTGTGTTTCTAGAACTATTTGATACACACACACACACACACACACACACACACACACATATATATTTTTTTTTTTGAGATGGAGTCTCGCTCTGTCTCCCAGGCTGGAGTGCAATGGTGCAATCTCGGCTCACTGCAACCTCTGCCTCCCAGGTTCAAGCAATTCTCCTGCCTCAGCCTCCCGAATAGCTGGGACTACAGGTGCGTGCCACCACGCCCACCTAATTTTTTGTGGGTTTTTTTTTTTTTTTTTAGTAGAGATGGGGTTTCACCATGTTAGCCAGGATGGTCTCAATCTCCTAACCTTGTGATATGCCTGCCTCAGCCTCCCAAAGTGCTCAGATTACAGGTGTGAGCCACTAAGCCTGGCCAACTATTTTATATTTTAAAGGACACATCATCTGAGTTTTGTAAAAGCTGTCCCTGATCAAAGAGACTTGGTTAAAATTCCAGATTTTTTTATGCAGTTTAATTTAGATAACAAAAATTTAATTTCCACTCTCTCCAGAACACTAGTAGGCACATAGTAGGTGCTTTAAGTATTTGTGGAATGAATGAATGCAGGTCACTATGCCCAGTGCCTCAGAGAATCCCCAAATGAGTGAGAACAGTCCCTGTTTCAAGGAACCTCCAGCAAGGTAGGGGGAGCCTTGTACACAGTTGAGCACAGTACAGGCCCTACTCCAAAGAGCTACCCATCTGCTCAGGACTCTGCTTAGCCATCATCCTCTCCAGAGCCAGCCAAAGCTGAATTCACCCCCTTCTCTGTGTTGACAGAGCATCGTGTGCAGCCTTCTTTCATTCACTCACTTAACATCCAGCCCTCTTCTAAGGGCCGAGGATGCAAAAGTCCCTGCCCTCCTGGAGCTTATGTGACAGTGAACAGCATGGATAAGATCAGGTGGTGATAAGCACTATGGAAAAAAAATTAAACCGGTTCAGATGACAGAGTGGTGGAAGGGAGTAGCTGGATAAGGTGATCAGGAAAGGATTCTCTGAGAAGGTGACATTATAGCAGAGCCATGCATGAAACTAGGGCATAGCGGGTTTGGTCTGTGCCTCATTGCTTGGTGTTAGTATTTTACACTTAGCAATCTCCTGCTAGACTGCTATGAGGTTGGGAACTGTCTTGATTTATTGTTGCACAGTAGGTGCTCAGTATGTTTTAGTCTGTTTGTTAGTTAGTCTGTGTGTGTTAGTCTGTTTGGCTGCTAAACTGAGTGGCTTATAAACAACAGAAATGTATTTCTCACAGTTCCGGAGGCTGGGAAGTCCATGATCAAGGTATGGCCAGAGTCAGTGTCTCGTGAGGGCCCATTTCTTGATTCATGAACAACCATCTTCTCAGTGTGTCCTCACATGATGGAAGGGGCACAAGCGAGCTCTCTGGGGTCTCTTTTATAAGGGCACTAATGCCATTCAGGAGGGTTCCACCTTCATGACCTAATCACCTCCCAAAGACCCCACCTCCTAATACCACCACCATGGGGTTAGGGTTTCAACTCACATGTTTTGGAGACACAAACGTTCAGACATAGCAGTGGTATGGGATGCAAGTAAGAAGGGAAGGAGAAGCTGGGGGGCAAGGGCAGGGTCGCCTGGCAGATAGGGAAAATGCTGAGACCAAACCTGCTTGAGGACTTTGCCCTTTGCTCACTCCTGAGCTCAAACGACCCACCTGCCCCTGCCTCCCAAAGTGCTCGGGTTACAGGCGCGAGCCACTGCACCTGACCAGTTATATCATTCTTTTTTTTTTTTTTTTTTTTTTTTTGAGACAGGGTCTCACTCTGTTGCCCAGTCCGGAATGCAGTGGCGCAGTCTCTGCTCACAGCAACCTTTGCCTGGCAGGTTCAAGCGATTTTCCTGCCTCAGCCTCCCAAATAGCTTGGATTACAGGCACGCACCACCACGTCTGGCTAATTTTTGTATATTTAGTAGAGACAGGGTTTCACTATATTGGCCTGGCCAGTTTTGAACTCCTGACCTCAAGTGATCCACCCGCCATGGCCTCCCAAAGTGCTGTGATTACAGGCGTGAGCCACCACGCCTGGCCATTTATATCATTCTTTATACCTTACATGTTTTGTAAATATTCTCTTGCATACTCAGTGTTGGAAAAACATAATAAAAAAGACTTACTTGATTTTTAGAATGGTGCCACACACAAAACAAACCCCCACCAAAACTGGTATTTTTGACATTCCTTCTGTGCAGACCAAGTGTGTGATTTTTAAAACACACTGGAAATGATGTGGCTTTGAAAAGGGGCTTAATGAGCCCTTCGAAGTCACCCAACCAGAATCCCAGGCAGGTCATGTGATTAATGATCTCTTTTCCTGTGACCTCCTAAGCTCTGACAGTGCATTGTTCTCTCCTGCCTGATGTCAGATAAGCTAAGCCACTGTTGGGTGGCTGTGCATGTTAATAGCATTGCTCTTTTAAGCGTTCAAGTTTATTTTTATTGTTTTCATCATTGGGTACTTGCATGGGTTTTAGAAAACTAGATTCAAAAACACTCTGAAAGACATAGATGGAGCATAGCTTTGTTCCCGTAACCTAGAGAAAAGAAATCCAGTGTGGCCAAGTGGATTTGTCCAGCCCGTCTCTGCCTCTGAGTGTTGATGCTGCCTGTACTTCCAGGTCTTCAGCGTGAAATATTCTCTAATGGTTTTATATTCTTAGAAATATATTCTAAGTCAGTTTGGCCATTACGATAGGTAACATTTCAGCTATCTATTACTGCTGTTACAAAGCCCCCAAAATTGAGTTGCTTAAACAGTAATTTATTATTCATTTTCACAGTTCTGTGACTTGAGCTTACCGGGAGGTTCTCTCTTTGGATCTTTTGTGCAGTGCTCTGTGGGTTGACTTGGGTTACCCAGGGTCTTCCATGCCATTGCAGTCCAGTGTTGACTGGAGCTGCAGTTACCTAGAGCTCAGATGAGCTGAAGGTTCAAGATGGGCCATTTTCCCACCTGGCAGTTGATGATGGCTATTGGCTGGGAGCTCAGCTGAGTCTGTCAAACCAGAGTGCCTACTATGGCTTCTCTGTATGGCTTAGGCTTCTCACAGTGACTGGGTTCCGACAAGAAATGGCCCCAAGATTGAGCATCTTTTGGGTCAGGAAGCGGAAGCTGTCAGGCCAGTGAAGGACTATGCCCTGAATTGGTACAGCCTTACTTGTCTGCTGTATTTTATAGGTCAAAGCAGTCAGGCCAACCTAGATTCAATGGGATGGAGAGATAAACTCAAAAGATAAGATCTTGTGGGATGGGAGATATTATTGTGGCCAACTTTGGAAAATTCAGTGTGCCAAAGATAATCACTTCCAGAGGTAGATCATAGCTGAGATCAGTTTTGTTTCAGGGACCTAGTTTAATTTCACTTTATCATGTATTGAAAACAAAACATGTTCCATATGAGGGAAAAAATTAGGATAAAGGTGTCTGGATGGCCCGAAATAAGTACCTCCCACTTTACTCCAAATCACAGGCCCGTGGAAGGCTCCCTCCCAGACCCAGGCTATCCCTTTGATGGCTGAGGACATTTAATGGATCCTGGCCGGGTGCCCTTCCCATAAGCTTCTCTGGGAGATGTGTGGCTTGGTTATCCTCTCCCATAGATAAGCATCTACAGCAGACTAGGCTCCCACAAGGGCGACTTAACTCCTGTTTTTGCCGCCACATCGTTCTCCAGTAGGCTTTTACATTCTTATCTGAAATTCTTCCTGAAAAGGGTAATTGAAAATGTCAAGTGATGTCCCCTCCTTGCAACCATACCTGTATACTCACTCAGTCCTGTATTTTTGAGTCTTATCAGAGGATCATTTGAATTTAGACCAATATTTTCAGCTTTTAAATTTTGAAATCATTTTAACCTTGCAAAAGAATCACAAGACTAGAACACAGAACTCTTTCTTCCACACTTTTTATCCTGTATTAATGTGTAGCCACATTTCTGTCATCCTTCCCATCCCCTGTCACCCTCACTCAGTCTTGCACAGTTTCTCACATTCATCCTCCATAGATGCACACACAGACACACATACACAGATTTCTCCCAGAACCGTTTGAGAGTAACTTGCAGACATCATACCCCTTTGCCCCTAAGAACGAAGACATTATTTTCCATTGTTATGGAAATCATAAAGTTTAACTTGGTACTGTTACTTAATTTCTAATGTATGCGCAACTTTTGCCAGGTGTCCCAATAAGATTCTGGGTTTTTTTGAGACAGACTCTCGCTCTGTGGCCCATGCTGGAGTGCTGTGCTGTGATCTCGGCATACTGCTACCTCTGCCTCCCAGGTTCAAGTGATTCTCCTGCCTCAGCCTCCCAAGTAGCTGAGATTACAGGGGCACACCACTATACCTGGCTAATTTTTGTATTTTTAGTAGAGATGGGGTTTCACCATGTTGGCCAGGCTGGTCTCAAACTCCTGACCTCAAGTGATCTGCCTGCCTCGCCCTCCCAAAGTACTGGGAGTACAGGCATGAGCCACCAGGTCTGGCCCAATAAGATTTTTTATATCATTTTTTTTTTCATGGTCTGGGGTCCAACCCAGGGTCCCACATTGCATTTAATTGTCTCATCTTCTTAGTCTTCTTTCAACTGAAACAGTTCCTCAGCCATTCTTTTTCCTGACCTTGACATTATTATATTATATTTTATTTTATTTTATTATTTTTTGAGATGGTGACTCCCTCTGTCACCGAGGCTGGAGTGCAGTGGTGCAGTCTCAGCTCACTGCAACCTCTGCCTCTTGGGTTCAAGTGATTCTCCTGCCTCAGCCTCCCGAGTAGCTGGGACTACAGGCACATGCCACCACACCCGGCTAATTTTTTGTATTTTTAGTAGAGACGGGGTTTCACCATGTTAGCCAGGATGGTCTCGATCTCCTGACCTTGTGATCCACCCGCCTCAGCCTCCCAAAGTGCTGGGATTACAGGCGTGAGCCACTGCACCCAGCCGACCTTGACATTTTTAAAGAATATAGGCTAGTGGTCTTGAGGACTGCCTTCAGTTTGGATAGGCCTGACGTTTCCTCTAATTACATTCAGGTTGTGTTCTTTGGTCAGGAATCTCCTGGCAGAGGTGTTGGGTCTTTCTCAGTACCTCATATGAGGAGGCTATGATGTCAGTTTGTTTAATTACTGGTGATGTTAACTTTGATTACTGGATTAAGGTGGTGTTTCCAGGTTTCTCTGGTATAAAACTGCTGCTCTTTCTTATCTAGGAAGTAACAAACTTTTCTGAATGTTGGCTGAGCTGTGCTGATGAAGCCAAGACCCCTCCCATGCAGTGAGTGGGCTGTGTTCACTCACTGTGCATGGAGTCAAGTGGTCTTGGAGAACATGGAACTAGATTCCAAGATTGGAGGAAAAAAGTCCTTTGGGGGTTCCACTTTGCAGTCAACTCACATTCAGAGGCATGACAACCCTCTCCAGAGAGTTATTCTTGCCACTCTGTTTACAGAGGTGTTTGTTCGTATTTTCTGCCAGTCATGGAGCCTAAAAGGTTATATCATACTGCCTTATGTTCCTGGAAGGCCTGGTTTACCATCCTAAACACACCTTGTGAATCTCCTTTGTTATCTTTTTATTGGACCTTAAAAAATTAAAGTGAAAGAGCTAAAAAAAAGTGAGACAATGAACAAATGCCTTGAGTGCCAGTCTGTTTGCATTTCTTTAGGAAAGGTTGTTTAAACTCTTAGGACTTTTATTTTCTTCTCTAAAATATGATTAATAGCAATTTCCTACCTACCTCACTGGATTGCTGTGGCAATCAAATAGACCCTTGTTAAATAGATGAGAAGGTACTTCAGAATAAACCTCCATACAAGCACAGTGAGTTCCCCTAATTAATTCATGTTTCTTTAATCAGCCAAGATACCTATTTCCAGGAAATTGAAAAATAGCTTGCCAGACTTTCTTTGGCTTTCAGCAACCTGAGCAGGGCTGGCCAGAGAGCCGTGCAGTCTGACATACCAGCCTTGTGGTTTAGTTTCTTCCAGATACCTGTGCTTAGCACTTTTGCAGGGCAGCTGGCAGGATACAAAGTCCATGTAAGCAAGTGGGAAGGCAGGATAAGCAGGAAACTTGACAGATTGTAGGTAACATTGGGAACTTCTTTTTTTTAATTCTGTATTTTGTTCACTCATTGTAAAAAAAGAAAAAAATTATGACTTGCCCACACTTTTCTAATTTGAAGGTCGTGTTTGTGTGTGCATACGAGTGTGTGTGTGTTTTCTAACTTACTCTGTTTATTGGGCAGGGCTGGGGTCGGGGACTGTAAACAGACTTCTTAATGAGCTTTATCCCAAAGAATCCACCCTTACTTCTCAGGTAGAAGTTATTTTTAAATGTGTACTCATGGGTAATTGGTCCAGTTTTATTTAGAATGGAACCTCGCAGTCTGTGGCGTGAACTGAGCCTACATATGACCATTCTCTTAAAACAAGCAAGGCTGTTCAGGGCTATGCCAACTTGAGGCTGTCAGAACCTCCCCCACCTAGGGCACCCTGGCCTTTTCTCCCTAGGATTAGGATCTTGTCCTGCATTTCCATTTACTTAGATGGGTCTGACATAGCCAACAGGCTCCTGCCACACCGACTGAGTGTGTGAGCCATTTAAGCAGACACGGAGGTCGTGCTGGAACTCAGATGGTGGCTATGGGTGCTGAGGCTGCAGCCAGTTCAGGCCTCCCACCCACTCCCCCCAGTCCAGCCCTGGAGACCCTCATGGTCAGAGTCATGTCTGCAAGAAGGCTGCTTGTCTGCCTACCCATTCATGGGCAGAAGTGCCAGCACACTTCAGGGACCCCCGAAGCAGAACCCACCTCTTTCTATACTGCTTAGAGAAGCCCAGAGTGTGGGCTCACAGGCAAGTTCTAGGGAGAGAACAAGAACAGGCGGGGTTGTGCACACGCAGCACCTCTGCTCATTCTCACCAATCAGAGAAATCGTACCTCATTCCATGGGGAGGAGGGTGAGGGCAAGCAAGAAGATCAGGTGAGATTTGCCAGGCCTTCCAATGCCAGAAAGTCCTCCTCAACAGGTCAAGGTAGGAATGCTTATGGGATGACAAAGTGTTTCCAGCTGTTATCATCTACCACGAGATAGTAGTCTTTCCTACAGCCTCTATCGCCAAGTTTCAAATCCACTCCCTGCCCTTGTACTGTTGTTGGATCAAGGACACCTATCATTCACATGACAATCCAGTGGAGAGGTAATGTGCTTTGATCTTGGCAAGGCACTAGACCAAGTCTCTTGAGATACCCTCGTGGTGGTCGAGGCCGGGTATACAGCTCTACTGTGGGCGCCACTCACCTTAGATAACAGCGTGAAAGGAAGACGTGGCCAAGCAAAAGACCACCGGCTATATCTTTATACATATTAATTGAGACTAAATGCAGGCTCAGCTAATGCGTATAGTTAGTACACATTGTGTAACTCATTGGAAAACCATGCTCAATGGAGCACTGTCAGTGTGAGCAAGCAGGACATGGGCTCCCCTGTTATTACAGTTCATCTTCCTGGTTTTGGTTCATTCTTGTCTGTGAGGATTATTTGGATTTTTAGTTTATCATCTAATTGATCAACACCAATACCTAACAGCTATTGAGTGCTTACTCTATGCCAGTTCTAGAAAGAACATCTTGGGGTCTTGGTGACCCCAAACTCAGACTTAGCTGCCCTGGCAACACAGGAAGTAGAGCAGAGCTGTAAGAAGGCTCTGTGGCTTAGTTCACTGTGGGAAGCCATTTCACCTCTCTAAGCCTAGTTTTCTCATCTGTAAAGTGGCCATGATAATAGTACCTGTGTCATACCATTTACACACATATGTACACAAATATGTGTCTGTAGACATTTAGCAGCCTAGTGGCTGGTGTGTAGACAGCACTCAGTAAACATGGACACAACTGCAGAGAGTGTGAATGGAGGTCTGAGCTCCAAATGGCCAGGGGAAGGACCTGGTCTGACTGTGTCAGAACACATGAGGACTCACGTGCTGAATCGTAGAGGCACTCACACATTACCTCTCAAGCCAAGGCTCTTAGGAGCCTCAAGGTCACCATGGGGATTGGACACTACCCCTCCAAGCAGGACAGCTCCACTCTTACCTACTGGGTACAGACAGAGTGTGTGTGCATCTGTCTCTGTCTCTGTCTCTCTCTCTGTCTCTGTTTTTCTCTCTCTCTCTCTCTCTCTCCCTCTCCCTCTCCCTCTCTTTCTCTCTCCCCTCTCCCTCCCCGCCCTACCCCATGTCTCAGGGATTCTCAGTTGAGGGAGATCTTGTCCCTAAGGGGACATTTAGCAATGTCTGAAGGCATTTTTGGTTGTCACAACCTGCGTGGGGAGCAGACTGCTGCTGACATCTAGTGAATGGAGGCCAGGGATGCTGCTAAACATCCCACAGTGCCCAGGACAACCCCACAACAAAGCACTATCCAGCCCCAAATGTCAATGATGCCAGGTTGAGGAAGCCTGCCATGCGGGCGTATACATATGGCGGGGCAGGGGGATTCTCTGCATGGCTTTTACTTGGTAAGAGTCTAGGAAAAAATAGAAGACCAGCGTTATATAGTGTACCTGGAAAAATCCACCTGATTGCTAAGTACTCTGAAAAACCACATCCCTTAGGAGAACTCGAGTGTGGGGCCTGAGCCCAAGGCCAGAGGGGAGAATAGTCTGCAGAGAGTCAAAGCACCATCCACAAAGACAAGGGGTCTTGGGAGTTCTGAGTTGCTCCAGGCTTAATGGCATGAGGACACAGGGAAGCCACTTGGCCAATATGAAAGTCCACATGCCACTTGAGAATTCTTTTCTCCTTCAAGACCAAGTTTAATATTGATCTGATCATATTTCCCCTTATTACCAGGATCTGATTAGGTAACTCTAAGTCTCTGGTGAAAAATTGTCTTTGAATATTAGGGTGATTTACCATTTTTATTGCTGTTTTTATAGATCAAAAAAGTCAGATACTAGCAATTCATAGTTCAACCTGCTGAGGATTGAGGGTGATGACTTGTAATTTCTGTATACATTACTTTATATCCTTCCTAGAGGAACTCTGTACAAATGCCCACATCTGTGTTCAAACCTCTAGGGAAACTGGGCATCTCAAGCTAAGCTGTTACCTGTGTCCTGAACAAGCAGCACTCACCAGGAGCCCAGCCTAGGCTGGCGTACCTGTAATGGACCCTTTCCCAGCAGACATAAGACGAGCTACTGTGTTTTAACCAAGCGGCTTGTCCTCACCTTTTGCATCTGCCCAGTTGGGAGAAGAGAGATTCTTTTAAACCTGAGACCCTCCAAAAAACGCCCCCAATCCCCATCTGTTGGCTGTGTTCCTCAGCATTTAAAAAGGAATGGGGAACCTTGAAGACTTACTAAGTAAAATAAGCCAGACATAAAAGGACAAATACTGTGTCATTCCATTTATACGAGTCACCTGGAAGAGGCACATTCACAGAGACAGGAAGTAGAAGGCTGATTGCCAGGGGCTGAGGGGAGGGGGATGGAGAGTTGAACGCCACTGAACTTGAAAATGGTTAAAGTGGTGAATTTGATGTTATATATGTTTTGTCACAATTTTTTTAAAAGGAGCTAGCATGTTCATTGCCATATGCTGAAACCAGATTCAACCCTGATGTTCACCTAAAAGGAGGGAGTAGGGAAGTGCCTAATACTCCATCTTTACATTGTCATGAAACCTAAGTGAGATTAGGACATGGCATCATCGGCTGGGCTTCTTAAAATGTTTCCCTTTCCACCAGGGCCATCTTAGAGAGACCATGTATTCCTGTTGGGCTGAGAGCACTTTAGTGACTTTTGAGTGTATGCTAAGCCCTACTTTCCTTCCTCTGGAAGGATGAAATTGTTCAGCTTGTTGGAACTAGGTGTCTTAGGAACAGAGAGCTCTGTGTTCAGGCCCAGTAATCATCCTCTGGCATATTTTTTGTTTTCCAGGACAGCTACTAAAGCTTATCCACAGTCCCCAAAGACAACGAAACCTCCCTACCCAGGGTCTCCTGTGAAGTACCGCTTACCTGCCCTTTCTGGCCAAGACATGCCCAAGAGGAAAGCGGAGAAAGAGAAGAGCAACAAGGAAAGGGAAGGTACCTTGGCTCAGCAGGCTGCTGGCCCGCAAGGAGAGGAAGCCCTTGAGAAGCATGTAGTGGACAAGCATGCCAGCGAGAAGCATGCTGCTGCCACAGGAGGGAAAGCCGAAAACAGCGCAGGTAAATCGTGCCGCCGTGCCTTGGCTTTCCCAAGACGGTTCTCCTCAGACCCAATCCACATGCCATTCTCTCATGTTTTGGGGAGGGAGAGGGATTTTTCCCTAGGGACAAGTTCATCCCCCCCCCCCCCGCCCTCGTGCAGCTTTCTTGGGTTTGCACGTTGCTCCTGAGTTCTTTCCTTCAGTCTTTTGAGGGTCTCCTGGAGGAAATCTAGGGGCTGACTCCACTCATGGCTGTGGAAGCTCACGGGAATGCTGAATAAGACAGGCCTGCATCTGTACCTCACGCAAAAGAAGATCTTCCTTTAGACTTTCAGGCTTCTATGATGCAGTGAGTTCACCCAGATGGTGGCTGCTGTGGCATTTGCTAGTGACCTTGTCTTTCCTCCTCATGTTTCTATTGTCTTACACTGTAAAATGCATCCAGGGTTCCAGCCAGCCCATGACAGCTTCTCTTGCTTGGTGATTGATTGTGCTAGTCTGGACGGCATTTCCCATCACCACACTGGGTTGGATTTTTTTTCATTTCCAACTGGCAGCTGCTGTGTGAGTGGAATCATTATGTTCGTTTCCCTTGATCTTTTCCTCTTGACGCCTCTCCTCTGGTGCAGCCTTGGGGAAGCCCACAGCAGGCACCACTGATGCAGGAGAGGCTGCGAAGATCTTGGCTGAAAAGAGAAGACAGGCCCGGCTGCAGAAGGAACAGGAGGAGCAAGAACGTCTGGAGAAGGAAGAACAAGATAGGTATGCTAGTGCTCAGAATTTTGGCATGATCTCATGTAACTGTTGTGTTGGAAAGAGCAGCTTGCCTTTCTTTTTACAGCATTGGTATTGATAAAACTTGAGCAGAAGTATGGGAACCTAGAATGACTGAACTACATGGAAGGTGTTCAGGAGACTGAGTCTTATATTAGATGTAATTATTAGTAACAGTGGAACTTTGTTCTTTTTGGAGGACCTGGAAACTCATAGCTCTTGGATCTAAATGGCACAGGCATCTTCCCATTCTCCTCTTGCACTTTGGGGCCAGGAAGGCCTCCTAGAGCTATCAGGGAAGTCTGAACTTTGTTTATAAAATGAGATTCTCCCTGGGAAGACAAGAGGTTCAAGATTCTGGTTTTGGTTTTGATTCTGATTTCCAAATTGTTTCCTCCATCAAATTATCCTAACTCACACCCCAAAGTGAGAGACAGAGGGGAGGGTTGAGCAGTGTCCCCTAGGCATAGGGTTGTGTGTAGGGGCGACCTCATAGTCTAATAACAGTGAGGTATGGGGAGTCCCATCTGGGAACAAGACAAAAGACATCATTGCAGTGGTCCCTACACCTTGAAGAGTATCAGAATCATCCGGGGAGTGCAGTGAGAACACATGGACTCAGCCCTGTTCTGTTTTAGTAGCTTGCCAGGGTTTGAGAACCACTGTGATGTTAGTACCAGGGTACTTTGTCACAATACAGACGGCCCTTTTCTGATCTTTTTATTTAGAGAGGAAAGCATGTTGAAGGACAAGGTCGATTTTATAATTAAATTGATAAAGGAAGCTGTTAGGCTCATCACAGAGTACAGTCCAATACTGTTTAGAGAATTAACATGACAGGAAGCAGGCAATGCTGTAGCACTTCAAGGCCAGCACCGAATTTAGAGTAATAAATAATAGAATATTACTGATCCTTTAGTGCCCTTGGTAAGTCTTTGTGGTCTCCGATTACAGGTTTGCTGATCTGTTTTTTAAAAGGGGCAGTGGGGTAGGTCTGGACAGTCCTTTCTTGAAATTCGGGACTTCTTTGATTGTTTTCCTGTTTCCAACATTTTGGTCAATACAGACGTGTTTTGTTTGTTTGTTTGTTTTGTCGAGTGGCATGTTTGGGCTAGTTTGGGTGGGCCTTAAGGTGTGTGAAGGGAGGTCGCAAGAGATAAAGATGAATCATAGGACCTCAGATGACAGGCCTTAATAATTGCAGGCCATGGAGATACCATGTAGGCTCTGAGCTGGTGAGTAACATGATTGTAGCCATGTGCCAAAGAAGGTGATGTTCTTTACTTTCCAGGTACCACCCTCTGTGTCTCCCATTTTTATCACAGCCCAGCTCCTGAAAGGCTTGATTGTACTTTCTGTCTTTATTTTCTCAACTCACATTCAGTCTTCAAACCTCACACCTACCACTCCTCCTCATTGCCTAACTACTAATCAGTTTCTTGGTTGGCTTTGGCCTTGTCAAGCTTGCCCTAGCCTCCTCTGTCTGCCCCTCATCCCCTTAAATGTTGCCTGGGCTCTCAGTCCTTAGTCCTGGACCAGCTTCTCTCCCAACAAGCTCTCCCGAGCAGCACTGCTCCTGCCTGTTCTGCCAGTGTCCCTGCCATCCTGCCAGTTTCCTATGGCGTCAAAAGATTTAGGGCCCACATTTTACACAACAGCTTTCTGTTGAGCCTTTGTTGTGCTAAACCAACTCTGCTCTCATTTCACTTCCCACCTTCATTTTCCCTTTGTCTTGTTTTATTGTCTGTTTCTGAAGCTAACTGCAGCTTGCCTTCTAAACCTTCCATACTTTCTGGAACAAGGGAGGCACTAATAACACATGTGTACTGATGACTCCTAAAACTATGCCTGTGGCCCGAGCTCTGTCTAGGCCTGCATTGTCCACTATCAGAGCCTCTAGGCACATATGGCCACCAAAATACACATTCATTAAAATTCATTTCCCCAGCCACACCCGCCACATTTCCGTGCTCAAGGGCTGCATCTGAGTAGATGTGGATCCACACCACATCGGGCAGCACAAATCTATAGATTGTTTTCCTACTCAACAGAAGGTTCTATTGGATAGCACTGGTCTAGAACCTAGAGACTGTATTTCCAGCTACAATAAGTTTTCGTTTGAGTGTGTCCCATATACATCTCAAATCCAGCATTTCCAAAGCAGAACTTAGTATTTTTTTCCCCAAACTTCCTTTCTCTTTCATGACTTCTGCGTTCCCATCTCCTCAGGCACCCAAGTGAAAAGTCTCAGTGCCACTCTCAGCTCTTTCCTTTCCATCTTCTTCCCAGTGGTTGTCGGGTCCAGTCTTCATCAGCTGTCACATTGGCATCTCTGTTCTCTCCTTTCCCTTCCAGTCCCTCCTCTCCTTCCTCAGCTCCAGCCCCATTGCTTCTCACCTGGACTGTATCTGTAATATCCCAACTGAGCTCCCTGCTCTAGGTCTCCTAGAGTTTGTCCGCTGTCCACGCTGGGTCCACACTGACCTTTCTCAAATAAATGTGATTGTTCTCCTGTCCTTTAACAAGCCAGTGACTCCCCTGCCCACTGGATACACCCGAACCTGTCAACAGGCCTTCAAGGCCTGCCATGAACTGGCCACTACCTGCCTCTTACCCCTTGCTTTCCTCCAGACACCAGTGTGCAAAGCTTCACCCATCACACGGCTCCACACCTCCAATGCTGTGCTTTTACTTTGCCCCCACGTGGACTTGTGCTCCTTCCTGCCAGACATCTTCATTTCTCAAAATGCAGGTCAAGTCTTGCTCCCTCTCTGTACCTTTTCTGGCCCTGTGCCTGGGACAGAACTGACCACCCCCCACTCTTCACCCATACTGAGCCCAGCTGTTCAGTTGACTAACATAGCTTCATTTGTTTACAGGCCTCCTTTCCCCAGTTAGCACCTTAAAAGGCTGGGACACAGTCTTTGGATCACTGGTGCCTGGCGCTCAGTAAATGTACAAGAAAGGAACAGAAGGAGGAAGAATCCTGACTAAGAAACCATCGTAGTAGTAGGTTAAGAGAACAGAAGGGCTAAAGTAGTATGGTGAAGGCAGACCTGCAGAAGCCGGTCTCTGTGGACTTACACAATGCCAAAGAAATGGGCAGATTTGAAGTTGATGCTGAGGTTTGATTCTAAGGTCTTAGGAGAATGGTACACCCAATAACAGGTAAAGAAAGGACATAAGGAATTGGTTATAAAAGATAAAAATTATTCATTTGATTTTAGGTAAGCTTATGGTGTCTACAGTACGTCCAGATGATTGGAGATGGAATTGAAGCTTGGGGGTGTAGGTAAAAATTAGAGCAATACACTTGACCCCAAATGAGTTTTCCTCTCTCTTGCCAGAATGTGAAGCTTTGCATAGTGCCACATGGGAGGTGAGGAGTGAGGAAGGAAAGTACCAGACAACCTGGGGCTGGAACTCAGCAGCCACCCCTTGGAATAAGATCATCCTCACATCTGTTTTATGTTTACAGTTAATAGTTAAAGCCACAGAAATGTTGCCAGATAAAATAATTTAGAGAAAAATAAAGTTACTTGAGTCAAACTGTGGAAAGCCCAATTATTGTCACAAACTGGTAAGGGAAACACCATCCAGGTCAAGGATGGGGGAACCAGAACAGAAGGGCCAACCAGGAGTCCAGACAAGCAGGCCCTAAGCAGAAGAACAAAAGTTGGTCCATTCCCAAACACAACAGGTCCCCGGGCTGTGGATGGCCCAAGATATAAAGTGAGATTCTTAGAGGTGGGGCAGGAAACCTTAGACCCCGGGTCCACCCTGGGGAAGGCACTGGCAGGAACTAGTAAGCAGGAGATCTTAATGGGATTCCTAGACGGATCACTTTAAGTCATGTTAAGAAGCTAAAATAGCTACTAGGGGTTCACATGAAAGAATATTCCAGCCAGACGCAATGGCTTGTACCTGTAGTCCCAGCTACTTGAAAGGCTAAGGTGGGAGGATCACTAGAGGCCAGGAGTTTGAGATGAGCCTGGGCAACATAGCAAGACCCCATCTTTTTAAAAAATTGAAGAAAAGAGAATATTCCAGTTAGACAGCTCCCCACGAGCAAGGTCATGTAGCCAGGCTAGTTTCTTGTTGAAGCAAGAGTTAGCCCAGGCCAGGAACCACAGGCAGAGGTCTTCGAGGCTGCTCAGACCTGGCTTTTTGCTGCTGAGCCTACAGGTAGCAGGTGGTTTTGGTGAGAGCTAGGGCAGGTGGGGGCACATGCGATGTGGGGCAGCAGGATGTAGCAGCAGCTGAGGCAGGAAGGGAAAGCCAAGAGAGGTAGGAGAGAGCCAGGGTCACGCAGCCTCATGTAGCACAGGACTGTAGGGAGAGCCACATGGGCGGGACTTTTGATAAGACATAGGCTTATCAAAGACTAAGGCTGTTGGTATTGGGATTTAGGAGATGAAAAGAGATTTTGGAGGGAAATTGTTGAGAAGTAGGATAGAGACAAAGCAGCCTGAAGAGATGAGCGGATACAGGCCCAGAATATAAGCTGGCTGTTAAGCAGTCATGAATGGGAAGCAGCCGAGAGAGGACTGAGGAGGGTTGCTTGTGATGCCCGAGACATGAGCATTTTTCCAGGGCATGGAAAAAATGCATGCAGAAGGATGAAACTGACAAATGAAGGGAAGAGGGGCTAGTGGGAGGGACACAGCTGTGGAGGATGTGGAATTCACAGCACAAGTGGTGGCATTTCCATCTAAGCAGAGGAACAAATGGGGACATTTCTGAGCAGTAATGTCATAGAGGAGAGTTTAAGAAGCTCAGATCGGGTGGCCTCAGTCTTCTCTGTAGAGCAGTTGGTGATAACCATCAACTAAGGAAGATGGCGAAGATTGAGAAAAGTGGCAATTGGGACTGTGTTCTTAAGGGATCCAGAGGATGAGGATTACAAGGCTGGAATGCAATTGCCAGCAGGCAGATAACCAGCCAGCCTTGTTTACGCCTCTCTCTAACCAGTGCTTGGCAGCCCAGGAGTGGTCCTGGAGACCACCTAAGCCTGGAGTTGGGCAACAGAGTGACCTCCATGCCATCTCTGAAATGCTCACAAGGGTACCCAAGGCCTGGGGGACATTGAGAGAGAGGGAAGCAGATACAAGTAGACTGCACAGCGCTAACCAGGGCAGGTCAGGAGAGAAAAAGGCAGAAGGATGGGGTGTGATCAGATCAAAGAAGATTAATGTTGAAGGTTAGGCTTGTTTTAAAATGAAAACTTTTAAGCACGTAAGAATAGAGACCAGTGAAACCCACATACTCGTCCCTCAGATTGAACAATTCAAGTTTAAGCTTGTGTCAGTGACTTGAGGAAGGTTAACAGGGAGCGACAGAAAAGGGGGTGAGGTGCTGGAGTTTCCAACAAACAGGAGCCAATATATGAAGATCCTCCTCAAATGGCCAGTGACGGGGACAAGGGATGATGCATCCACTGAATGCCAAATGATGACAGTAATGCACAATTTTCTGGTACTTTGTACATAGTGAGGAAAGGGAGATGGACTTGGGTGAATGACAAGAACAAGGATGGAGAGGGTGACAGGACTACACACAGGGCCAGGCACAGTGGCTCACGCCTGTAATCCCAGTGCTTTGGGAGAATGGGGTGAGCAGATCACTTGAGCCCAGGAGTTTGAGACCAGCCTGGGCAACAAAATGAGGCCTGTCTCTATTAAAAAAAAAATTCAAAAATGATCCAGGCATGGGGGCACTCACCTGTGGTCCTGGCTACTTGGGAGCTGAGGTGGGAGGATCACTTGAGCCTGAGAGGTTGGGGCTGCAGTGAGCTGTGATGACAGCACTGCACTCCAACCTGGGCAACAGAGTGAAACCCTGCCTCTACAAAGAAAAAAAAAAAGGACTGCACACAGAGCTGATGAACTTTGGAGGTTTAGTGGAGAGGAGTGGGGACTGGTCACACAGGGGCAGGTTGGTTGTTTTGCCAATTTTACCTTGGGGCAAGTGGTAGGGAGAACTGGTAGTAGAGGATGAAGGGGCTGGGTGCGGTGGCTCAAACCTGTAATCCCAGCACTTTGGTAGGCCAAGGCAGGCAGATCACTTGAGGTCAGGAGTTCGAGACCAGCCTGGCCAACATGGTGAAGCCCCATCTCTACTAAAAATACAAAAATCAGCTGGGCGTAGCGGCGCATGCCTGTAGTCCCAGCTACTTGGGAGGCTGAGGCACAAGAATCACTTGAACCCGGGAGGTAGAAGTTGTAGTGAGCCAAGATCACGCCACTCTACTCCAGCCTGGGCAACAGAGTGAGACTCCATTTCAAAAAAAAAGGACAGGATTTCCATGGAGGTGCTATGGAAAGGACAAGCAGGGTCTCATGGGCTTGTGGGGATTTATATTTTGGGTGATAATGAGGATTATGGAGGTTCAGGGGCCATAAGGATATTCTTACATATGTGCATCTGGGCACTTCTGAAGTCCTGATGGTAAAAAACAAGAAACAGAGGCCAAGCGCAGCGGCTCATGCCTATAATCCTAGCACTTTGGGAGGCCGAGGCAGGCAGATCACCTGAGGTCAGGAGTTTGAGACCAGCCTGACCAACATGGTGAAACCCTGTCTCTACTAAAAATACAAAATTAGCCAGGTGTGGTGGCGCATGCCTGTAATCCCACCTACTTGGCAGGCTGAGGCAGGAGAATCACTTGAACCTGGGAGGCAGAGGTTGCGGTGAGCCGAGGTTGCACCATTGCACTCCAACTTGGGCAACAACAGTGAAATACCATCAAAAAAAAAAAAAAAAAGAATGGATTTTCAGGTCCTGGAGATGAAGATGGCAGGTCCTTTATGAAGTAGCTTATACATTAATTAATACACAATGTATCCTTTGTGTGTTAACTTCTCTGGGGCAATCATAATTGGCTCGTTAATAAAGGGTAAGAAATGAAATGATATTTCAGTTAACCTTTAGATACATCTTGTTATTAACACATCCATTTTGGATAATCCTGTGTTGGACATACTTAGTATTTCATTGAGGAATCTAAGAAAATGGGAGTTTCTTTCTGATAGGTTCTATAATGCTCCTCTCCAGAATATCTGTTAATTATTTGAGTTGTTTCACAATGCTTTATAGGCATTGTAACCTAATTTAGTGTTATCACGTATTGTTACAGTCTCAGGCTAATATATTTAAGTATTTCTTTATCTTTCTTTTAAAATATTTCTTTGAATGAATAAACAAAATATTTCCTTTGGTCATACATAGGCTATTAGCCTGCACAAGTTCTGAAGCTGACCATTAGGATGGATGGATGCTCTTTTTAAGTCTTGACCTTTTTATAACAAATAACAGCACCCCAGTAAGTCATTGGCACATGCTTCCAAATGAAGGTAATTTCTAAAAGACATACAGATTTATAGGTGTACTTTAAAGGACATTGGGGCTTGGAGAGAGGATTCATTTTAAATTGCAAAACAAACTAACATTTGAGAACCTTCTAGGGCCAGGCATTTTCATTCTCACAGTAAAGCCACAGAACAATAGTATAGCTTTTCCCATTTTTTAAATGGGCATCAAGAACATTGAGTGACTTTCCAGGTGTCACACAGTGAGTGGCATAATCAGAGTACAATTTGAGTCATGCCCATACATCACACTGCCAGTGATTACCCAAGGAAAGTGACATACATGTGAGGAGGAGGAACATTAGAAAGGTTGAAACAAGCTCTTGGACTTTACAGAATTTTCCCTTACTGCTTCAGGCTCTTTATCACTACACCATGAACCATTCATCTGACTGTGGATGAAAATGTCTAAATGCCACTTAATTTTCATATAGCAAAGAAAGCTAAAATAGATTTCTAAAGATTGCCAAAATAAATGGAAATAGATGTTTTAATTTATTAAATGTCAAGTTTCTGTTGAGCATTTTCTTCCATTTGCTGCTTCAGAAGTCACATACCAATTAGAACCAAATTGGTATGACTTTTTGAGTTCATAGTCACTGCTCTTAAATTGCTGACTGGCACATTTGTGGCCATTGAGACACTTCCCATTTTTCCTAGCTTTCATTGGTTTTAAATATTTATTCTGCTTAGGTTTTAAAAGAATTGTCATTCAATAAGAATGACGGCTTGGCTTTCTCTGTCACTGTGGTCATTTGTTCATTGACTGAGGAGCATCTGTTTTCAATACAGTATGCGTTACACATCAACACATCATTCATTGCTGTATTACAGAATTTAAAGTCAAGCCTGGTTAATATTTTTTTGGTAAATATATGGACCAGAGTGGATTTCCAGGAAGGATGAATCATGTTATTAAATGAATGCTCGTTGAAAGGTATGTGTGTGTGTTACCATGTGGAGCATTATTCTCGGCTGTCAGCACAGTTCTCTGGCAGTTTGCTTTTCGAGCATGTCATCTTCTAACAACAGTTGTATTCTCAAAAGGCTGGAGAGAGAGGAATTGAAAAGAAAGGCAGAGGAGGAAAGGCTTCGCCTAGAAGAGGAAGCCCGAAAGCAGGAAGAAGAAAGGAAGCGGCAGGAAGAGGAAAAGAAAAAACAGGAAGAGGAAAAGAAAAAACAGGAAGAGGCAGAGAAAAGAAAGGCAGGCGAGGAGGCCAAGCGGAAGGCTGAGGAGGAGCTGTTGTTGAAAGAAAAGCAAGAACAAGAAAAGCAAGAACAAGAAAAGCAAGAGAAAGCCATGATTGAAAAGCAGGTACTGTATGAGTCCTCAGATGGACTTTACTTGTTTTTTAAGGACCTTGATTGTAGGTACAATTAGTTAAATTTCAATGACTCATAATATTTACTTGAAGTTTTTTCTTAAACTGTCTGGGCTGGTTATTAAATGTAAGTTGGGGCAGTTGCAGTGAAGTTGGTAATGTTTGCCATCTGTCAGTTTGGGTTTCCCCAAAGGCAAACCCTGGGATAAGAATTTGGGTGCCAGCAGTTTTTTTGCAAGCGAATCCCAGGAAACTGGTAGAGGAATAGGAGAAAAGCCAACGTAAGTGCATTGATGCATGTGTTGCTGTGGGTGACTGGAACACAGTCCCATTGGGAACCTCTGAGAGACTATGGATCATGCTTTAGAATTGTCCAGCTGAGGGATGAGGAAACTGAACTACTTATCTACCACATCCTGCCCTTCACTGTAGTAGAAGGTCACTCCCTGGGGAATTAACTCTCTGATCTGGCCACATGCACACTTCATGGCCCAAGCCTGCCCACAGACACAGAAAAGCCTTGGCCATGTGTGAGAACTGTCTGCAGGTGATTTGCATGGTGAGCCAGGGGTATATGAATGAGGTCCAACCATGTTTGCTGTGTCATACACATTGAATATTGGAGCAGCATCCACTTTAGGGCAGATGATGAGATGAAGGAACATGTGCAAAGCCAGGGAATTACCACACTGTTTTCTTAGCTTATTAAAGCTTTGCCTTGATTTACCTGTTTCTGTTAGAAAGAAGCAGCAGAAGCAAAGGCCCGGGAGGTAGCTGAACAGCTGCGTCTCGAGAGAGAACAGATTATGCTGCAGATTGAGCAGGAGAGACTGGAGAGAAAGAAGGTAAGGGCTGAGGGATCAGGAAGACTTAGGGTAAGTGAACAGGAAGTAAATCCAGTTCTCTTCTGCAGTGATTGGATAGAATGATCCTAGGATTGTCAGTTAGGTCAAGTTCATTGATACCACTGTTCAAATCTTCTATGTCTTTATTAGTTTTTTGCCATCTCATTCTATCAGTTATTGAGAAAGATTGTTAAAAACTCCATCTGCGGCCAGGCGTGGTGGCTCACACCTGTAATCCCAGCACTTAGGGAGGCAGAGGCAGGAGGATCACTTGAGCCCAGAAGTTCCAGACCAGCCTGAGTAATACAGTGAAACCCTGTCTCTACTAAAAATACAAAAAATAGCTGGGTGTGATGGCATGTGTCTGTAGTCCCAGCTACATAGGAGGCTGAGGTGGGAAAATGACCTGAATTCGGGAAGTTAAGCCTGCAGTGAGCTGAGATCATGCCACTGCACTCCAGCCTGGGGAAGAGGAGTGAGACCCTGTCTCAAGTAATAGAAAAAAGAACAACTCGATCTGTGATTATGGATCTGCCCATTTTTCCTTTCAGTTCTGTCAGGTTTTGTTTTATATATATTTATCGTGATATGCCTTTGTCTCTAGTGATATTTCTTGTCTTAAAGTCTACTTTGACAGCCCCCCCGCCTTTTATTTTTTTGAGACAGAGTCTCACTCTATTGCCCATGCTGGAGTGCAGTGGCGCAATCTCGGCCCACCACAACCTCCGCCTCCCAGGTTCAAGCGATTCTCCTGCCTCAGCCTCCCAACTAGCTGGGATTACAGGCGCACACCACCACACCTGGCTAATTTTTGCATTTTTAGTAGAGATGGGATTTCACCATGTTGGCCAGGCTGGTCTCGAACTCCTGGACTCAAGGGATCCTCCTGCCTCGGCCTTCCAAAGTGCTGGGATTATAGACGTGAGCCACTGTGCTTGGCCTGACAGCCCTTTTATGATTAGTGTCTGTATGTCAAGTCTTTTTCACCCTTCTACTTAAAACTTCTGTGTGTTTTTATAAGTAAAGAGCACATAGCCAGGAATTGTTATTTTAATTCTGTTTGACAGTCTTTCTCTTTGTCTTTTAATTGGAGTGTTTAGTCCATTTACACTAACTATACTTATAGGTAAAGTTGGGTTTAAGGAGACTGATTATAAAGGAGTATTCTCATGGTGTCCTAGGCCCAACCTGGGCTTTGTATTGCTATAGGCCTGGGACCCAGGAGACCAGCCTGTGGCCTTCTCTCCTGAGATGCACCTCACCCTCAGCCTCACTTTCTGTAGGGTGGTCCTCTTTAATGGCAGGTGGTAATTTGTTGATTTATATGGAGCCTAAGAAGAAGGAGGAGAAATATGGGATATAAATTGAATATTGATTCTAGATACGTACTAGTTAACTTCTCAAGCATTTGACCTTGTCCATGGGGCCAGAGGTGTATATCTCCAAAACCAGTGGAAAACCTTTCTATACTTGTTATCCTCTTCTGACATTTGCCTTTTACAAGTTTTCTGAGAAATGTGATGTTGCATGTAAACCAAGCTACTTTTATGTTTTTGGTCTTATAGTCCTCTTACTTGATTTTGTTTTTTGTTTTTTGTTTTTAGAGAATAGATGAAATCATGAAGAGAACAAGGAAAAGTGATGTGTCTCCACAAGTGAAGGTAGGAATTCAAATGACCATTTTAATAGTTGATGTACTAAGTAGAAAAGAACAGCAGAACACACTCAGTGAAATTGTAGGTCTTGGAGACGATTAGCCAGAAAAAAATGCAGTTTTCCTGCTTTGTTCCTGGCTAGGTTAAGGAGGGTTAGGTACCTGAAAAGAAAGAGGGACTTCAGAGATGGGATGGGTAAAAGATTTCCTTAGAGTAATGGGGGGTGGGATGAAGAGAGAGGCATAGTAGTCCATGAATAAAAAAGAGAATCCTGACATAAAAATACATAAGAATAAGGGAAACACAGCTGAAGATTTAAAGAATTACCACAGAATAGGCAGATGGTCCAGGCTCAAAATACCATCGGATGCTTTTAAAAAGCACTTTTTTTCTGTGTGATTTCAGTCTTCCCTCATTTCATTCACCTTCCATTTGTTTTCAGAAAGAAGACCCCAAAGTGGGGGTCCAGCCTGCTGTGTGTGTGGAAAAGAAGACAAAACCAGTTGTCCCCAACAAAATGGGTGAGTGTGACATCTGGTTCTTGGGTTCTTCCTTTTAGTGGCAAAAGCTCGTAAGACTTGGTGCAGGGTAAACAGACCCATGGATCCCAAGAGGGTGACTGCTGGCAGGGGCCTGTGCAGTTTGCCTCCCCTGGGAATGTGTCTCCAGCACAGGGACTCTCAGCTCCACTTGGGAACCCACTGGGTTCCTTGGTTACTCCCATGATCCCAGCATAGGAGGCAGTCTGGCTGCTGGCTCACAGTGCTTTCCAGGGAGCTTCACTGCTGGTCAGGTTTTATTACTATTAGGACCTGACTCTGCTCTTCTCCAGAGGTTCTGCACAGACACTGATAGAAGTGTGTCTTGGTTTTATTACTATTAGGACCTGACTCTGCTCTTCTCCAGAGGTTCTGCACAGACACTGATAGAACTGTGTGAAGGTGATTATATGGGGTTATTTGTGGCTCTTTCCACAAAAGATGCTGCAGTATCAGTGAAGCAGAGCATTAAATTAATTGCCTTGATCTATGTTTCTCTGTTACTTTATTTAGACATTTTATGATTAACACAAGGGACTTTGTGTTCTCGATCAGAAATCAATGGATTAAACACCTGCCAGGAAGTTAATGGTGTGGATCACGCTGCCCCAGAAACTTATCCCCAAGACATTTTCTCTAATGGGCTTAAGCCAGCTGGGGGACTCATTCATCTGGATGCCCTTGATGGGAAATCAAATAGTCTGGATGATTCAACTGAAGAAGTTCAGTCTATGGATGTGAGGTATATTCATTTCTTTTGCATTTAAGCCTCATCACTTCTCTAAACACTACCCTTTCTTTTAGTTGGTTTCTTCGTCTTTTATACAACCACATCACCTAAAGCAGGTTTGATTGACATTACAGGAAAGCTCTCAGTGGTATAATATTCTAGTGTCTTACGTCAGGTTCCCTAGAAGCAGAGCCTGGAACAGAGTTTCTAGCGCATGTGATTCGTTAGAGGAAAGCTCTTGGGAGTTTTTCAGGAGAAAGGGAAAGGAGGGAATTCGCTAAGCGAGGATGCCTTCTCAGCTGACCCCATGGGAGCTCTGGAGGATGAATTTCCACCAGATACAGTTCCTCTGAGCTTCTGCAGTTCTGGTTTTTCTAGATTCTTCTCTAAAATCTCACAAGGAAGAAAAAGAAGAACCTGGCAGCAGCTTTACTCTGGCTGTTAAGAGATTCCTGGTGACAGGCCCTCAGCCCACCACTCTTCAGAGCCTGGATTTGTTCCTTTGCTAGGCCTTACAGCTGGCACAATTATGAAACTCCACCTTCCATCTCTAGGGAGAGGAAGAGAGAGAGAGAAAGAAAACCAGGCTTGGCTGGGCTGGAGCTGGATAAGTCAGAGTGGATTGGAAGCCTCACTTTAGAGAGGAAGCAGAGAGTGAGATTGGCTTTGCCAGTGATTACGTGGGCTGTGGTGGGATCCTTTTATAATGGGCCCCCCAGCCTTAACTGAGCACTTCAGGCGTTTCCACGTGAACTCTTCTCAGCACGATCAGATTCATACTCACAGGAGGCCTGGCAGAGAGAAACAATTGTTCCCATTTTACTGGCGAAGAAACTGAGGCTGCAGGAAGGAAAAGTAATTCGTCCAAGGTGGCACTACTAGAAAGGCAGCACTGGGAGCCCCACTGTTAATTAGGGCTCTTCAACTTGCTTTGAACTTTTGGCATTGGCTTTCTCTCTGAATGTCCCATTTAGAAAGTTCTAGAATGCCTTGCTTCTTTGTAGTAGAATGCTGGTGCCTGTGGGTTTTTGTCCTTTCACCCTTTGGGCAATATGAGCTTGGCCATCACAGCCCTGCTCAATCTGCTTCCCTGTTCTCATACATGGGGCCTTGTGTCCACCATCTGTCTTTCTCAGATTTGAGCCCACTTGTATTTTTTACAATGTGTTACACAAAAACTCTGACTCTAAATCCTTCTTCTTTAGAAGAGTAGTATAACAAAATATTGCAAATAGAATTAATATATTGTGCCATGTTGTCTGTCTGTCTCTTTCTGCCTCTCTCTCTCTCGTTCATCTCTTCTAGTCCTGTTTCAAAAGAAGAGCTTATCTCTATCCCGGAATTTTCACCAGTGAGTGAAATGATTCCTGGAGTGTCTCTGGACCAAAATGGAACTGGCAATGCCCAAGCACTTCAAGATCTCTTAGATTTCACTGGTCCCCCCACATTCCCCAAGAGATCCAGTGAAAATCTCAGCCTGGACGACTGTAACAAAAACCTTATCGAAGGATTTAACAGTCCTGGCCAAGAAACTCCTCTCAACACCTTCTGTTGACAAATACAGCATCCCTTTAATAAAAGGTACAGTCTTTTGATCATATTCTAACTTCATAACCCTTTAACTGGGGTTTGTGAAGATAGGATGTACATCACTCAGCCTCTTGGATGGTCAAATTTTATTTGAAAAATGCAAACATGAATATATTATGGTATACTACAGCACACACAAGAATTGAGACAGATTTCAAGTAATTCATCTGCGAGCCTTCAGCGCCGAGCCGCCTTGTCCTAACCCTGCTATTTAGGGTGTGTAGATGGGAAGGCTGAGAACACTGGCTAAAGGTTTGATTACCAATCCAGCCTGAGTAGCTTTTTTAGGGGCAAGGAAAGAATACTCTATTAGTGTCGCAAGGTGATATGAGTAAGATGAATTTCCCCACCTCTAGTTTTGCTCAGTGACATCCCACATTCTATCTAGAATCATTCATATACAGGGCCACATGATTTGCTATTCTCTTGACCCATTCTGGATTCTTCCAAAGCAGACAGCTCTTCTTGGATCATACCTGAGGGAGAGAGAACTGCAGTTTTTGTGTCTTGAAGGTTTTTTCCCCACCTTTGGCCTTTTTTTATTTTTGCCAAAGTGCATCCAGAAGCTATTCTCATTTGAGCAAGAATGTCTGTGAGTTATATATACTCTGTAGTAAGGTATACTTAGTTACATATACCTCACATTTGATTTACTTCAGTTTGGGGCTTGTTTTTGAATGAGGAAAACATAATTAGAGTCTGTCACCAAATCCTTTAATAATTTAATAATTCCAATTGCTCCTCCCACTTCAGATTCTGTTTTTGCTTTCAAGAGAAGGGCTCTCACTCTGTTGTCCAGGCTGGTGTGCAGTGGCGCAATCACAGCTCACTGAAACTTCAAACTCCTGGGCTCAGGAGAT
The DNA here is from genome assembly GCF_006542625.1 of Nomascus leucogenys. NCBI lineage: Eukaryota > Metazoa > Chordata > Mammalia > Primates > Hylobatidae > Nomascus > Nomascus leucogenys. The sequence goes on along the minus strand of NC_044406.1, from coordinate 18,467,080 downwards.
CCCCTTGCCCCAGCCTCCTGAGTAGTTGGATCATAGGCACATGCCACCAGGCCCAGCTAATTTTTTTTAGTTTTTGTAGAGGTTGCGTCTTGCTATGTTGCCCAGCTGGTCTTGAACCCCTGGCCTCAAGTGATCCTCTCTCCTTGGCCTCCCAAGCACTGGGATTACAGCCATGAGCTACCATGCCTTGCATCCATTTTAGATTTTTTTTTTTTTTTTTGGAGATGGAGTCTCACTCTGTCGCCCAGGCTGGAGTGCAGTGACACGATCTCCACTCACAGCCACTTCTACCTCCCAGGTTCAAGCCATTCTCCTGCCTCAGCCTCCCGAGTAGCTGGGACTACAGGTACACGCCGCCATGCCCGGCTAATTTTTTGTATTAGTAGAGACGGGGTTTCACCGTGTTGCCCAAGCTGGTCTCGAACTCCTGAGCTCAGGCAATCCACCTGCCTTGGCTTCCCAAAGTGCTAGGATTACAGGCGTGAGCCACCGCGCCCGGCCATTTTAGATTCTTAAAAGTATTTTTATATTCTCGGCATTTTCTCAGTCACTTTATTTTTTATATTTCACTCCCATAACAAATTCACTGGCCAAAATAACTTAGTCCAGTGTTTTTATTTTTCAAATGAGGAAACAAGTTGGAGAGGCTACAGAGCTGAGGTCGCTGTGTTTTTTGTATACTTGTTTCTACCTGACCTCAGCTCTTGCCTATAATACAAGTTTGAGAGCCCATTTCTCTTGGTTCTTGGTGTGTGGTGGGTCACTTTTAAAGTAAACTGTTATCACTGGTTTGGAAAAGCAGCTGCCTTCTTGGACACTTAAAACACTAAATCACCTGAGCATTCTATTTCCCTGACAGTTATGTGGCTTAATATTTATTAAGAGGTTTTTTGTGTTTTTAATATACTTTAAAATTAGTTTCCCTTCAGTTCACTTACCTCACTATACAGTAAGGAACAGAGAATCCACTAAATTTATTAGAGTATTCATATGTCCTCAAATTTATTTCTTACATCTCTAAAAGAAATGCAAAACCCCGTCCAAAAAGAAAAATGTCAAATTATTTTATTCACACTGCTTGTATATTTTTAATTATGATTGGGTCTAGTTCTCAAATTCTTCTCTACCAAAAGTGGTACCACCCCCACCAGGAGACGTTTGGACATATGTTGATGGTTTTTGTTGCCAGAGTGGCTGGGGGCATTTGAAAGACAAAGCTTGAGACATTAAACATCTGCAGGTTTTAGAAAAGTTCCATACAAGGAAAATTTGACCCATCTAAAAGAATAGTCCTGTGTAAAATACTGTATCACTTCTGTTGAGAAATACTGTATAAGCCCAGGAGGAAAATATAATTGCCAAGAAGGTAGAAAGTGCCACAGTGTGTTGTGATCGTTTCAGTGAGAGAATAGTGCTACAAACTGCAGAATACTTGGTTTTCCCTTTGATCTCATCTGGTTTTGTTTCTGAATTGACACAGGTGTTTGGAGAACCCATAAAGCTGCTGATAGTCAAATCCGAGCTACTAGCCACCTGAAGAAGCTTCTGTCACCCTTACCGCTGGATCCCAAATTATTAGCTCGGAATGTAACTGTATTCCTAGGTAGTATGTCAAACACTGGCCACTCTTGGTAGAAACCTTGAAACTTTCACCTTGTTGGGCTTTAGCAAAGTTTCCATTTACAGTTCTGTTTATGAGCTTCAGCTACTGATAAAGCACTTCCTGAACTTCTCTATTATCATAGTGACCCTCTGAATAACCTGAGTGACTGGCTCGGCAATTCGCTTTATAACCATTCTTATTCCCAAAGTTGGATCACATAAACATTTAGATGTCTTTTCCTGTAAAATATTCTAGACATTTACCCAAACTCTAGTTAAACATATACTCAACTTGCACTGTATATCTCCCTGTCTTTTTTGAGACAGAGAAGAAATTCAGGAGGTTCCCCATCTCCAGAGTTTCTCTGTTGGAAGGCAGTATCAAGAAGCCTTTAAACAATTCTTGTTAAGCTTTGCCACCTGCAAAAATGCATTGCCCCACATTATTCTTTTGGGGTTAAAGTAGTAAGTTTGGTTGAGGAAGAAGTCAAAACAGTCAGTAATGATTTCTGTTCTCTTATGCATATTCGTGTATACATGGGCAACTGAATCTAGCAAGGACTCTTTCATGTCACACCTTAAAATCTTCACGCTGTAGTCACTCCAGACCATGGAGTGGCTTTCCAGCTGAATGAATCCTATGTCTCGTGTGCAGGTGGTTGGTTTTCAATGTTCTTGCTAATTTTTTTTTTCTATTGGATCTTGGGAGTTTTCTTTGTTTGCCCCCGTGTTTGCCCAGCTTTAATAAAACCAGGCGCAAACAAAAACCATAGCATTCTGAAACAATAGGAGGCCCACATTGGACCCAGTATATCACTTGAATGGACTTTAACATTAAGAAAAAATCTGAATGGGGAAAAATGACACTAGAATGTATACTCCACACATTTTATGCCATATAATGGTGTGTTTTCTTAATTTTGTTTCTTGTGGCGAAATGTGGCTTTCAAATTAAAATGACCTTTTCTTCTTTGAAACTTTTTGTTTTGACTTGTATAATTAAGGGTTTGGAAAGATTCATAATTCTGAGAGAGGTTTGCAACCAGGAGATACAAAGAAGTCTCAGTAGTAAGCTTGTTCATGTGCTTTTACAGCCAGCTACATTTAAGAATGTATTAGTTACAGAAATTGTATGTCTGTGTATGTGTCTCTACTCAATAAAGTACATGCCTCCACATAATGCGGTGCTGTCCATCTCGGCAAATACTGGCCAAGTCCCTTTATGACAGGCACACAGAAACCATAGCATGGTCTGGCTTTCAAAAAATGCCTCTCATCTTTCCTAGAACCTTATTTTGCTAAATGTCTGTTTTCTTGTGATTTGTTGTACCTCACAGCACCATGGTGACCGTGGTGATGCCTCTTTTGCATGATATGTACATTGTGTTTAATGTGAAATACATTTTCATTGAAGAGTCTGATGACTTGCTAGCATTTTATTTTTTCTGTAAGCTCAGTGTGCTGAAACCAAACCAGGCTTTAAAAAACCTGTGTAGAAGAAAACCAAAAAATCCTGTGTGGGTGTCCTTTCCCTGTCAAAGTCATTAAAAATTTCTTTGTTGCCAGTGCCAAGTGGAGTCAACTGCATAAAGCTTATTAAGTGATGACTGTCACTGGAACACAATGGACTTCTGAGTATAGTAAAAAGTTGTTCTTTCCTTTTTTTTTTTTTTTTTTTTTTTGGAGAGACAAGGTCTCACCATGTTGCTGAAGCTGGTCTCCTAAGCTCAAGTGATCAGTCCTCCTGCCTCGGCTTCCCAAAGTTCTGGAATTTATAGGCATGAGCCACCACACCCAGCCAAGTTCCTGTACTTTCATACCACTGGTGCGAGGGCTTTCTAGCTAAGATACAGTTAACCTTACCATAATCTATGATAACATTGCACATAGCAATTTGGCATTTAAATAAAATTATAATGGGAATGTTGACCCTTATTTTCAGGTAAGTTGAAACCCAGACCAGTTTTTTTTTTGTATCTAACTCACAGGCTTTCCACTGCCTGGAGACAGTACCAGGCCAGACCAGAAGCCAGGTGGGCAGGACTGGAATTAGAGACCCCTATGGTAACTTCTGGGCTGCCATCTCTGAAGCTGAGGGCCCAGTCATTGCTGCTTCCCCAGTTCTGCTGACAAAGCCTCTGGTCAGGGCACAGGAGCAGACACTATTTCCATATGCAGACCTCTGGGAGGAGCATTAGAAATAGCTTATGTCATCATGAGCTCTGGCCATGGGGCCTACATCGGTGGCCAGTCATTCCTAAGAACAGTTTCTTGTTTGTGAACATTGCAAATTTTTTCTTAGTGTGTACAGGTTTCCTATTAGATGCTTTTGCTAATTTAGAAAGCAAATGTAAAGAACTAATTCATCTCGAGAGGTATACCCATTACATTGGGGCACAGCACAGGGTGACCTCCATACCCATTCCTCAGCATTGTTCAGAAAGCACAGTTATGGGCCAAGTGCAGTGGCTCACACCTGTAATACCAGCACTTTGGGAGGCCGAGGCAGGAGGATCACTTGAGGCCAGGAGTTCGAGACCAGCCTGGGCAACAAAGCAAGACCTCTGTTCTCTACAAAATAAATTTTAAAAACTTAGCTGGGCATGGTGGCACACACCTGTAATCCCAGCTACTTGAGAGTCTAAGGCAGGAGGATCACTTGAGCCCAGGAGCTCAAGGTTGCAGTGAGCTATGATCACACCACTGCACTCCAGCCTGGACAATGGAGCAAGACCCTGTCTCTTTTTAAAAAGCACAATTATATAAGAAAATGAAGCAAGAACTCTCAGAAATGAGAAGCTTCACAAATGGTCTTTTTTCTGGAAACCCATGAAAAACTCTTAGAATGATTTCACAAGGAGGCCAACTATCAAAAATTAATAGTTTTTTTTTTGGGGGGGTGGCGTAGGGGCACAGGGCCACGCTGGAGCACAGTGGCACAATTATAGCTCACTGCAGCCTTGAACTCCTGGGCTCAAGTGATTCTCCTGCACCAGCCTCCTGAGTAGCTAGGAATATAGGCGTGCACCACCATGCCCAGTTAATTTCTTTTAAATTTTTATGTAGAGACGAGGTCTCACTATGTTGCCCAGGCTGGTCTTCAACTGGGCTCAAGCAATCCTCCCGCCTTGGCCTCCCGAAGTGCTGAGATTACAGGTGTGCACCACTATGCCTGGCCAGACGAGTCTTTTTCTTACATATCAGCAATAAACTGGAAATAGGTTCCAACAAAAACCATAAATTTCATAGAAATAAAAACTAGCTAAAATGAGAAGAATATTAGAATTGAAGTGAATGGAAAGACACGCCATGCCCCTGAATGGGAAATCCTCTGCATATGAAGAAGGCTCATCCTATAGGCAGCACTCACATTGGTTCCAGTCAATGAGATTTCATTTCAGCAACTTGAAAAATAGAATTGTAGGGGCCGGGTGCGGTGGCTCACGCCTGTAATCCCTGCACTTTGGGAGGCTGGGGCGGGTGGATCACGAGGTCAGGAGATCGAGCCCATCCTGGCTAACATGGTGAAAACCCGTCTCTACTAAAAATACAAAAAATTAGCCGGGCGTGGTGGCGGGCGCCTGTAGTCCCAGCTACTCAGGCGGCTGAGGCAGGAGAATGGCATGAACCCGGGAGGCGGAGCTGGCAGTGGACCGAGATAGCACCAATGCACTCCAGCTGGGGTGACAGAGCGAGACTCCATCTCAAAAAAAAAAAAAATAATAATAATAATAGAATTGTACAGTTGATTTTAAAAGCTGAACACAAAGCTAAGAAACCTAGGAATTTTTAAAGAAAAATTTCCCCCAACAAATAGTAAAATACATGATAAAACTTCCATAACTGAAATGGTATTCTGATAGAGAAATAGAATTTGGAATAGCTATAGACATCAGAAATACCCAAGATCGGTAAGAATTGAATGCATGATGGGGCTGGGCATGGGCCATTGTACTTGTGGAGAGGTAGTAGGTATCCTGAGTGTCAACTTTGAGGTTTTTTTGTTTTTTGGGTTTTTTTTCTGAGACAGTGTCTCACTCTGTCCCCGAGGCTGGGGTGCAGTGGCGTGCTCTTGGCTCACTGCAACCTCCTTCTCAGGTTCAAGCGATTCTCCTGCTTCAGCCTCCCAAGTAGCTGGGATTATAGGCGCCCACCACCATGCCCGGCTAATTTTTGTATTTTTACTAGAGACGGTTTCACCATGTTGGCCAGGCTGGTCTCGAACCCCTGACCTCAAGTGATCTGCCCGCCTTGGCCTCCCAAAGTGCTGGGATTACAGGCGTGAACCACTGTGCTTGGCTCTCAACTGAGTTTAGAATCTCTGATGTGGTAGGGACAGGGGCCCAGAAGTCACAGTGAGGAAATGATAAAGACAGCAAAGGGATCCAAGGTGAGGGTACCACTCATGGGTCAATGTTTAAGTCAGGGACGAAATTTAGATGCAAGGCTTGGGAGCATCCTGTAAAGATCCTGAGCTGCCAGGCACCCCTGGGATGTGTCAGGCTCTCAGGAACTGGGGAGCAGCAGGCCTCTGCTTGCCTTGCTTTAGGCTTCTGCAGCAGTGGGCCATGACAGACAGCACGTACTGAGTTGCTTCAAAAATTTCATGCTTTGGCCAGGCACGGTGGCTCACGCCTGTAATCCCAGCACTTTGGGAGGCCAAGACGGGCGGATCACGAGGTCAGGAGATCGAGACCATCCTGGCTAACACGGTGAAACCCTGTCTTTACTAAAAATACAAAAAAATTAGCCAGGCGTAGTGGTGGGCACCTGTAGTCCCAGCTACTCGGGAGGCTGAGGCAGGAGAATGGCGTGAACCCGGGAGGCGGAGCTTGCAGTGAGCCGAGATCGCACCACTGCACTCCAGCCTGGGCGACTGAGCGAGACTCTGTCTCAAAAAAAAAAAAAAAAAAAAAAATTCACGCTTTGAGGTAGGTATGGGATGGTAACTTCCCCAAGGACACACACAGCTGGAACTTGGCACAGCTGGCTGTGACTCCAGGGCCCCAGCTTTATTTTTTATATATATTTAAAGATACATATTTTTTAATAGAGACACATTCTCCCTATGTTGCCCAGACTAGTCTCGAACTCCTGAGCTCAGGCGATTCTCCCGCCTTGGCCTCCCAAAGTGCTGGGGTTACAGGCACGAACCACTGCACCCGACTTCCAGGACCCCAGCTTTAGTACCCCCAGGGGAAGTTGACAGGTTTTTCTGCCCCGCAGAGCAGCAACACTGTTTTGCTAGGGGATAGGCAGGGCAAAAAAAAAAGTCTTGCTAGAGCGAGCACTTATAAAAGGAGTAGCAAAGGGCCAGGACCCTCATGGAAACTCCTAGTTCTGAAGGTGCTTTAAAATACATATTGAGGCCGGGTGCGGTGGCTCACGCCTGTAATCCCAGCACTTTGGGAGGCCGAGGCGGGTGGATCATCTGAGGTCAGGAGTTCAAGACCAGCCTGACCAATATGGTGAAAGCCCATCTCTACTAAAAATACAAAAATTAGCTGGGCGTGGTGGCGGGCGCCTGTAGTCCCAGCTACTCGGGAGGCTAAGACAGGAGAATTGCTCGAACCTGGGAGGTGGAGGTTTCAGTGAGTCGAGATTGTGCCACTGCACTCCAGCACTCCAGGCTGGATGAGACTCCGTCTCAAAATTAGATATAGATTAGATAGATAGATATAGATATATCATTAAATATATTGACATTATTAAAATTTATCTTAAGTATAGAATACAGTGGTCTTTAGTCACAGAGTTGTGCAACCATCACTACTAATTCTAGAACATTTTTACCTGAGTGCTTTTTCAAGGGTTTGTCATCCATTCATCTACTCAAAGCAGCAAAGCTTGGTTTTATCAGCCATTAGTTCAAGTTCTCATTGTACCTGAAAGCAAGAGCATGGGGTTCCAAGATAGCATTCTTCTTTGAAGCAGTCACTTCCCCATCTTACCCCTTCAATAGGCCAAATTAGGACGTTTATGTCACAATGAGTGTGGGCTGTTTTGTGTTGTTCCACATTCGCTTCGTAAAGATGGGATCAAATGCCAAACACAGGCTCACCTCTCAGATGCCCAGCATGGGCTCCTAGGTTGATGAGGGACATGAATTGGGTGAAGCTATAATTTAAGACACTTTGAAAATTCTGAACCTTTGGAGGCATGCCTTTAACAATGACCATGGATTTGGGCATGGGGTGACTTACACTGTGACTCTACTTGCCCTTATGTTTCTGGGACAGATCCCCCACGTTAACCACCAGGGAGGGAGTGTTTCAGTGCCCTTTTTTTCCCCTCTAAGGTCCAAGCCAGGGTCCATGGCAATGGGCACTCATGGCACTGTGGAAAGAAGTCACCTACTGCCCAGAGCCTGAGGGTCCCCTTGCAAAAGGCAGAGGGAGCTAAAAACCTGCAGGTGTTGCCCCTGGAGAATTCACCCCCTTCCCCTCCCTCCATGCTCTGCAGTAAATCAACAAGAACCTCCTGCCGAGGCTTCTATGCTGCAGTTAAATAATGCAACCATTCAACTGACAACAAGGGACTGGGGCCGGGAGAGTGTCTAAAGCTGCCAGCCTTCTGGACTTCCAAGAAATGATGAAGGCAGGCTTTCCCCATCTCACCTTGTCTCAGGAAATGCAAGGAATAGAGTTCCAAGCAATTGAACCTTTGCGGAAAGCAACTTCTTTTTAGAATTAGAGCTAGCAGCAATTTGTTGGCTGTACTTATATTTTAGTTAAATTTTCCTAATAGCATGTGTAGGGTCATCTTGAAACAACAGGAAAGTCATCCACGCAGAACTAACAACTAGGACAGGGCTGTGCCACACACAGTAGACTTGTGTAAAGCTTGTTGGATTGAATTCAGTCATCACTGTGGGACCTGTAGGTTGTTCTAGGACAAACCGAATCTTCCTAGGCCCACTGGGAGGACAGAATAAATTCCATTTGTTCAGTGGACCTGGCCTTCTAAAGGATTCTCAGGGGCCTACTCTGTGGGTGACAGCCCTGGTAGCTGGTACAAGGTTCAAAATGGTAAGAACTTATTCAGAATGTGAAAGGCAAAAAGATAAGTGTGTACCCTTTCCAAGCCCTGATAGAGGGTTGTCTTCGCAAGGCAGCCTCTGGGCCAGCTGGGTCTCGGAAGATGTTAGTTCGAGCAGCTCACCATGTGCTATGGGTTAGGACTCAGCCTCCGGAGTTAGAGGTTATGTCTATTTTTTCCTGTAGGACACTAAAAAACGTTGTCTCTAGCTGTGCCATCTTATTCCAGCATTCTTTTTTTCCTACTAGATACACGTGTGTGTGTATGTTACGTACATACATGTGTGCATAATAGTCCTCATCTCTGCCTTTGACTTGCTTTCTCATCCTGCTCCTTAAAGAGTTCGGTATATTTTTTGACATACGCTCGCTGTATATTAACATCAGAATCATGTTTTTAACCTTTGGGAAGTTATACTTTGACAAGTGAGGGTCCTTATATCCTCAGCAGGATTTGGGAAATCTGAAATAGCATACTAATGGCTTCAAAGGTTCATATTAAATGCTAGTGGAGTGGATATCATGGTGGGCCACCCAGATGGACCTCCCTTTTGGGACTGAGGTGTTCGTCCTTCCAGGTGTCTCCTTCCAGATGCTGGAGGTACAGCCCCTGAAGCCTGTCGGTGGACTTCCTGTCTGGGAATTGCCCTTGGCTGAAGGAGGTTGCCTCGCTGAGGTTAAACCTCCTCCTGGGGCAGCCTGTATCTGATGACTGGATCAGTTCAGTGTACAAAGCCCCTTGCCTGGAGGTAGGACAAATCTGAGTTAGCCATGGCAGCTTCAGAGCTCCCTGTGGGGTCACCTGAGGGCTCTGCAGAGACTGCATTGCAGTCTAAGTTCTCCCTCCTGCTTCCTTCATGCCTCCCCACCCCAGCCACTCTGCCTACATGCCCCGCATGCCAATTGGCCTGAGAGTTTCCCAAAGAACCCGTCCTGAGCCAGCTGGGCATTGTGCTAAGGCTTTTCATGTGCTGTCTCTCCTGACCTTCCAGACAACATTCCGAGAGAGGCATGGTTGTTACCATGCTCTTTTCACCATGAGGGACCCGAGACTCAGGCTAAGCCACTGGTCCGAGGTCACATGCAACCAGCAAGTACAGAGCTGGGCTTCCAACCCCAAGGTGTGCTTTGGAGCCTGCACTTGGCCTAGCTCGCCACAGCCCAAAGTGCCTGCCCAGACAAATCAGACAGACCCAGCCCCTAGAGGCTCTTGCTAGTCTACACACCTTCTAGCTTTATTTGCAAGTTTCCCAATCAATCTCCTCAACCAGCTTCCCTCACCAGGAATTGTTGCTGACTTTGAAAATCCTTGCGAATCTTCTGCTGAGGGCATTTCATCCATCTTTGTATTGCTCATGCAAGCAGAATATGTGCACCTTCCACCTGGGAGCACAGTTGCTAGGAGATTTTTTTTTCCCTCATCCAGAAGGCAACCCATTTCATAACTGCTTATTTATGAAGCAACTACAAATGAGTATTTACTCCATTCTAAGCATTTTGCTGGGGATGGGATGGAGCAGCGAACAAGACTAGAAAATATCCCCATCCTCCTGGAGCTCGTAGTCTAGCAGTGAAGAGAGACAGCAGACAATTTTAAAAGTCATTATTTGCAATTGTGATGGGTGTGAAGGTCAAGCCTGCTGTTACACATTTTCTTTTTTTTTTCTTTTTTTTTTTAGAGATGGAGTCTTGCTCTGTTGCCCAGGCTGGAGTGCAGTGGCACAATCTCAGCTCACTGCGGCCTCTGCCCCCGAGGTTCAAGCAATTCTCCAGCCTCAGCCTCCCAAGTAGCTGGGATTACAGGTGTGAGCCACCACATCCAGCTAATTTTTGTATTTTTAGTAGAGATGGGGTTTCACCATGTTGGCCAGGCTGGTCTCAAACTCCTGATCTCAGGTGATCCACCTGCCTTGGCCTCCCAAAGTGCTGGGATTACAGGAGTGAGTCACCACGCTCAGCCCACATTTTCATATCATTACAGTTTGTGATGATACATTGATTTGTGAGATTCTTTGATTAAGGTCTATCTCCCTCACTGTAAGTGTCATGACAGCAAGACTGTCATATTCCTATCACCCAACATAGATATTGAGTAAATATTTGTGAGTGAATAAACACAGTTGTTACTGAGAAACTCTATGAATTAAAATTATGGCCTCTGCCAGGCACAGTGGCTCACACCTGTAACCGCAGGACTTTGGGAAGCCAAGGCAGGTGGATCACTTGAGCCCAGGAGTTCAAGACCAGCCTGGGCAGCATAGTGGGACCTTTTCTCTACAAAAATTAAAATAACAGCCAGGCATGACGGTGCATGCCTGTAGTCCCAGATACTTGGGAAGCTAAGGTAGTAGGATAGCTTGAGCTCAAGATACTTGGGAGGCTAAGGCAGGAAGTTAGTTGAAGGCTGCAGTGAGCTGTGATGGTGCCAATGTACTCCAGCCTGGGTAACAGAGGCCTTATCTCTAATATATTAATAAAAATATAATTGTGGCCTTTGATCTGCATGTCTTTCTGCCAGACCCACAGTCTATCACAAGATAAAGGTCCCAGGGACCCTACTTTTCATATTTGCTATTGAATCCCCAGCACCAAGAACAGCACCTGCCACACAGTGGACACACAATAAATCTTTGTTGAATGAATGATTTCTCTATTGAGAATAAATGTACCAGTTTGAGTGGTCCCAGTACATACAGCAGAAAGCGGTTTCAATATTAAGTGTATTTATCACACATAATATATAACAAGCTCCAAAGGCAGCTCAGTGGCGTCAGGATTCTAAGGCAGCATCTCTTTGAGTGTCTTGGCTCTGAAGAAGGTCGCTGCAGCACCAGCATCCCAACTGCACACCATCATGGTCAAAGGCAAGAAGTCAGTGGCAGGCTGCTCCTTGTTACTGCTCCTTCCTTTAGCCAGGGAGGAAACCCTCTCCCAGAAGCCCCCAGCAGCAGATTTCTACTTCTCATTGGCCAGTACTAGGTCTTCCACCTACCCCTCAGCTCATCACCTGCCAAAGGGAGTGAGACTATCCCACGTTATTAGTTGAGGTAATGCTCGCTTCTGTAACAACCACAGCACACCCAAAATGCAGAATGGCTCAAATACTAGTTTTTTTCTTCCTTATGTGTAAGTCCCAAACAGATGTGCCTGATTACGACGCTCCTCTGAGTCATAAGTCAGAGACCAGGCTCTCTCCATCTTGTGGCCCCCTCATCTTCCAATTGTATCATGTTTTTCTGCATCAAGCTGACAGAACAGGGAAAGAGTATGGAGAAGACACATGACTTCTTAAACACCTGGGCCCCTAAGGGACATGTACTACTTCCTCTCACATTCCGTTAGTACAACTAGTCATGTGGCCCTACTTAGATGCAAGGGATGCTGGGAAGTATATTCCCTGGCTAGTTTGCTTCTTACCAGAGATATTGCTATTCTATGGAGGAGAGAACACACATAATTTGGTGGATAGTTAGTCATCTCTGCCATGCCATGATTGGCTTAGACCAGAGCTGTTCAGTGGGAGTATCATGTGAGTCACTTTGTGTCATTTTTCCATTTTCTAGTAAGGGGCCTGGGGAGGGAAGGGTGGTAAATGTTTTGAATATATTATTGTAAAATCTACCACAGAGTCCATTATGTTCTCTTTCCCTACCAGTCCAAGGGAGAGTGGGAATTGGAGTGAAAACTTAAGACAAGACTATGGGGTACCTAGTAAATATGGGGTTGAACAAAGTAAATTCGTCAGGCAAATGAAGTTTTGGAGAGATGAATGACTTTTGAATTGGTTTTGGGGTTGTGCGTGGACACAAAAGAGACCATGTATGGTAGGTAGGGATTTGGGGATAGTTTCTACAGTGGGAAGGCACTGGACTTTTTCTTTTCTTTCCTTTTTTTCTGGGACAGAGCCTCACTCTGTCGCCCAGGCTGGTGCAGTGGCATAATCTCGGCTCACTGTGACCTCACCCTCCCAGGTTCAAGTGATTCTCCTGCCTCAGCCTCCAAAGTAGCTGGGATTACAGACGTGCGCCACCACACTCGGCTAATTTTTGTATTTTTAGTACAGACGGGGTTTCACCACGTTGGCCAGGCTGCTTTTATTTGTTTATTTCTTTGAGACAGGGTCTTGCTCTGTTGCCCAGGCTGGAGTGCAGTGGCGCAATCTCAGATCACTACAAGTTCTGCCTCCCGGGCTCAGGTGATTCTCCCATCTCGGTCTCCCAAGTAGCTGGGACAACAGGTTCCTACCAACATGCCTGGCTAATTTTTTGTGTTTTCTTGTAGAGACAGTGTTTTGCCATGTTGTGCGGGCTGGTCTCAAACTCCTCCTTTTTGCCTTGCATTAATGCAGGTAGACTACCTCAAGATGTTTTTCAAAATAATTGCTGAGTTGTAAGACATTGTTTTAAAACCACAGATATTATATGTCTTTCAGCACAGCCAAGCCACTACACCTATTACATTACAAAAGAGTTCATCAGAAATAATTTATAGGACCAGAGGACTGACTAGTAGCAACCACCAAATTTTGTTTAGGAATTTGTCCTCCATCTCAGTAGGACAACAGACATACAGGCAGTGACTAGAATGAGCAAAAAGAAACCTGCAGCATAAGCCTGTCTAAAAACATTTTCATCCAAACAATATAAATCATTTCTGTCTGCACTCTGCTGTTGACAAAGCCATTTAAAAAGCAAAGGTAAAGAAAGGACAGCGTCCACAAAAAAATGCCTATATCATGGGATGGAAGACAAGGAGGAGGGAACAGGGCCAGCTAAGCATTATACATTAAATTTCATTAATAGCGTTAAGCCAGACAACAAAAGTCAGATCGTTAAGGCAAGGGAAAATGCACCTGGTTCTGCCAGTCCCGGGTTCTAAGCGCTAATGGAGATGCTGAAGTCACACCATCACCATACAAACTAGGGTCAATCTGGACAACAGTGTTTTCAAGGGTTGAGAAAGCTATTTGTCCTACTACTTCACAATTTTCTTTTTCTCACATCAGCATTTAAAAAAGAAAGCCACACGGAAGGGTGGCGGGAGAACGTGCCAAGGCAGCCGATAGGTCTCCCCAGAAGCTGATGGTCTCCAAAAGATGACGATGGCAGTATGTACTTTGTCTAAGTCTGCATTGCAGCCTGAATTGCTCCTTTTAAAACTGTTTACATTTTTCTCTGGTTTAAGGATTTTAAAACTACCCTGAATTACAGCAAGCCTCTATGTCCACGTTCTGGTTTGCAGGGAGTACAAGCGATGCAGCAGTGGCTCTCAAGTTTGAGGGTGCGTCAGAGTCACCTGGAGACTTGCCGAAATTAAGTTTGCTGGGCCCTACTCCTAGAGTTAGTTTCTTTTCTTCTTTCTTCTTTCTTTCTTTCTTTCTTTCTTTCTTTCTTTCTTTCTTTCTTCTTTCTTTCTTTCTTTCTTCTTTCTTTCTTCTTTCTTTCTTTCTTTTTCTTTCTTTCTTTTTCTTTCTTTCTTCTTTCTTTCTTTCTTTCTTTCTTCTTCCTTGCTTCCTTCCTTCCTTCCTTCCTTTTTTCTTTCTTTCTTTCTTTCGGAGTCTGGCTCTGTCACGCAGGCTGGAGTGCAGTGGTGCAATCTTGGCTCACTGCAACCTCTGCCCCCCCAGGTTCAAGCAATTCTCCTGCCTCAGCCTCCTGAGTAGCTGGGATTACAGGTGCAAACCACCACGCCTGGCTAATTTTTGTGTTTTTAGTAGAGACAGGGTTTCCCCATGTTGGCCAGGCTGGTCTTGAACTCCTGACCTCAGAACATCCACCCACCTCAGCCTCCCAAAGTGCTTGGATTACAGTGAGCCACCATGCCCGGCCCTAGAGTTTCTGATTTGGTGGCCTGAAGCAGGAGCTTCACTATGTAGTGTATGGTCCCACCCTTGCTTGTTTTCTTCTGATATGACAGTGGAAAACTCTCCGGCAGGGTCTATTCCTTCAGTCTGGATCCCAGACAGAAGAGTCAAAGTTGCCCCATGATGGATGTGAAATGTAAGTGAGAAATAAACATTTGCTGTTCTAAGCCACTGAGATTTGGGGGTTGTTATTGTAGCATAGCTTATTCTTACCAATACAGACTCCTTGTCTGAAGCGGAGTTGGCTTCACATGAAACCCGAAGGAAAGGAAAGGCAAGGGAGATGATACTCCGTTTCTCTTAGGCTTGCTCTGCGTACATGTGCATGTATGCTATTTATATAGGCACCAAGGACTATGTGCAAACTGTTTAACCTCTCTTTCCACACAAGTAGACAGCAAATAGGGCCAAGGACCATCTACTTGTGCTGTCTGTTGACAATTGTGAGTCTGGAAAAAGACTACCTTGTTCAAAGAGGAGTCAAAAGAAATATATATATATATATATATACACACACACACATATATACACATACACAAATATATATACACACATACATATATATCTGTGTGCATATATGTATATGTGTGTATATATGTGTGTATATATTTTTTATTTATAAATATAAATATGTGTGTATATACATTTATATTTGTGTGTATATATATTTATATTTATATATAATGAAGACACAGAAACCATGGGAATGGAAGAGAAAAAAGAGCACATTTCTTTTTTTTTTTTTTTGAGACGGAGCATCACTCTGTCACCCAGGCTGGAGTGCAGTGGTGCAGTCTTGGCTGACTGCAACCTCCACCTCCTGGGTTCAAGCGATTCTCCTGCCTCAGCCTCCTGAGTAGCTGGGACTACAGACGTGCGCCACCACGCCCAGCTAATTTTTGTACTTTTAGTAGAGACGGGGGTTTCCCCATGTTGGCCCGGCTGGTCTCGAACTCCTGACTTCAAGTGATCCACCCTCCTTGACCTCCCAAAGTGCTGGGATTACAGGCGTGAGCCACTGCACCTGTCCCAAAGGAGCATACGTCTGAAAAGGATTATCTGCAGAATCTGAAAGAAAAATTTCACAACCAGTTTAGCATCCTTTTGGAATATGATAGGCTTTCTATAAAATCAGAACAGAGATTCCTAAGGAAATGAAAGGGTGAGATGGAGATTACTAGAGTAACAAGAGAGAACCGGGCGAGGGAGAATACAAAGAAACAAAAATCTCAATAATAAAGTTTGAGTCAAAATAGAGACAGAAATAATGCTTTAGAAAGCCATATCAGTATCAATAAAGCAAACTTGAGGTCTACTGGAAATGCTGGAAATGGATGAAAGACGAAAATGATAAAACAGGCCGGTGCGGTGGCTCATGCCTGTAACCCCAACACTTTGGGAGGCTGAGGCGGGTAGATCACTTGAGGTCACAAGTTTGAGACCAGCCTGGCCAACATGGTGAAACCCCGTCTTCACTAAAAATACAAAAAGTAGCCGGGCATGGTGGCGGGCGACTGTAATCCCAGCTACTCAGGTGGCTGGGGCAGAAGAATTGCTTGAACCCAGGAGGTGGAGGTTGCCGTGAGCCAAGATCACATCATTGCACTCCAGCCTGGGTGACAAGAGAGAGACTCTGTCTCAAAAAAAAAAATAAATAAAAATAGAAAAAATAAAACAGAGAACTAAAATAGCTAATTGCTCTTCCTAAAAGAGAGATTAGAGCTAATGGAGCAGAAACAATTCTTGAAGATAGAATGGAAGAAAATGTTTCTGAATTGAAGCCATATATATGCAGGTAGAAAAGGACTCACACCTCTTAACCAGAAAGAAAAAGTATTATTTATTCTTGCATTACAAAAACTTCAGTATGACCAGAGCATTGTGTACAAGGGGAAGAGAGGCTAGAGAATAGATAATGAAAAAGTTTGTATGCTGTTCGAAAGAATGTTCTCTGCCAAACAGGAAGCAAAGTCATATATGAAGAAAGGAAAATGATCATTGATATAAGGCTTAAAAAGAGTGGCAAAAGGGTTTGTAACAGCAATTATTGGAAAAAAGATCACATAAAAGGGTCACATAAAATGATTACTAAGAGGTACCAGGCTCTCCACTGTGGTGGGCATCCATACATTTGTAGTGACATCATTCTTTGATAGTCGTGTGGCTTTCTCCCCGCCCAAGCAGTGTTTGGAAATGCAGACGTAGGAATGGAAAATGCAGACTGGAGTTTTAAGAGGTAGTTTAATGTTAGGACAAGTCAAAGGGCAAAGCGGGGGGCTCTGCTTACAAGAGTGGTTGAAGGCTGGGCACAGTGGCTCCTGCCTGTAATCCCAACACTTAGGGAGGCCGAGGCAGCAAGATCACTTGAGCTTAGAAGTTCCAGAACAGCCTGGGCAACATGGCGAAACCCTGTCTCTACAAAAAAGAATTTTTTTAATTAGCTGGGCATGGTGGTGCACGTCTGTTGCAACAGCTACTCCGGAGGCTGAGGCAGGAGTATCACTTGAGCCCAGGAGTTTGAGGTTACAGTGAGCTATGATTATGCTACTGCACTCCAGCCAGGACCACAACCAAGTGAGACCCCTGACTCTAAATAAAAAGGCCGGGCGCGGTGGCTCATGCCTGTCATCCCAGCACTTTGAGAGGCTGAGACAGGCGGATCACTTGAGGTCAGGAGTTTGAGACCAGCCTGGCCAACATGGCGAAACCCCATCTCTACTAAAAATACAAAAATTAGCCGGGCATGGTGGCACACACCTGTAATTCCAGCTACTCAGGAGGCTGAGGCAGGAGGAGCACTTGAACCCGGGAGGCAGAGGTTGCAGTGAGCCAAGATTGCACCACTGCACTCCAGCCTGGGTGACAAGAGCCAGACTCCATCTCTAAATAAATAAATAGGCCGCCCGCGGTGGCTCACGCCTGTAATCTCAGCACTCTGGGAGGCTGAGGCGGGAGGATCACCTGAGGTCAGGAGTTTGAGACCAGCCTGGCCGACATGGGGAAACCCTGTCTCTACTGAAAAAAAAAAAAAAATTAGCTGGGCATGGTGGAGCAGCCTGTAATCCCAGCTACTCAGGAGGCTGAGGCAGGAGAATCCCTTGAACCCGGGAGGCAGAAGTTGCAGTGAGCCGAGATCACACCACTGCACTCCAGCATGGGTGACAAATAAATAAATAAATTTATTTCTGTCTCAAAATAAATAAATAAGTAAAAATAAAAAAGTGGTTGTAGTCAAAGGCCATGGGTTTAAGTTGGGTAGTGAGATGTCAACATTTAAGGTTTTAGAGATGGAGCAGTATCAAGTGATGAATATCTAGATTTTCTAGACTGCAGGTGAACAAAGTAGAAGTAAAGGTCATTCGGGTTGAGGAACTGAAGGAAACCAGGCTGGGTTGTGGATGTTGGATTCATTGGGAGGATGGCAGTAAATCAGATGGAGAGGAAAACTAATGCCAGGCAGTCAGTAGGTGACAGTGACAAGGGAGAGCAAAAGGTGTTACTACCAGATGGCATAGAGCCTGAAAGAGCTATTTCACAAGGGGAAGAAAGAATATCAGTGTCAAGCGGAAAGCTTCAAGAGTGAAGAAGACACACTACCTTTGAGGCTGGTGCATGGAGTGCGGGAGGGGAGAAACCAAGCGAGTAGACAGAGATGAGGCAATCTTTTGAATTGGATGACGGATAGATGTTGGTACCATCCGACCATTTGCGAAGTCCAGAGGGGAGGCTTTGTTTTCCAGGAATATGCTTAATTTGAGGCGTGGGAAATGGATAGAGGGTAGGTGAATGGTTAGAGATCTGCACAAAGCTGGAAGGCCCACGGGATCAAGTTCTGCCCGTGACTGAGGGGTGACCTCCAATCCCTGGGCCTTAACCCCCAGGATCCCTGGACCTGGAACGCCCATTAGGTCCCCTCCTTTCCGGCGAGAGGGCGGCAGAGGGCGCAGGCGCTCTAGCAGGACCCGGCGGGAGGGTGGCAGAGGGACGGAGCGGCCGCGGTGGGAACGGCCGGCAGGGGGCGCAGGGCTCTGGCCCGAGAAGCCCGGGCGGGGCACCCTCGCCGGGAGAGTAGAGGATAGGGGTCGGCTGGAGAACTGGCCCATCGCGAGGCCGCGAGCAGTGGGCGGGGCCAGGGCGGGGGCGGGGCGAGGCGGTTCCGGAAGGAAGTGGTTCCGGGTCCTACGGCCCGGCAGAGGCGGCTGGGGTGCCACTGCTGTGGGAGGCGGCGGCAGAGTGAGGGGCGAAGCCCGAGGGGCCGGCGGCGGTGGCGGCGGAGGCGGCGGAGGCGGAGGCGGAGGCGGCGGCGGCGGCGGGGACTTCCCGGCCGGGTGAGCGGCTTGGGGGGGGGGCGGGGCGAGGAGGCCTGGGCCCGCAGGGAGGGCGTGTCCGCCACCCAGGAGGGGCGGTTCTCGGGGTGGCGGATGGGGCAGCGGGGAGGATGCGGCGGTCCGACTCGGGTTCTCTGGGGACAGCTCCTCTGCGCCCCATAGGTCCCTCAGTCAGCGCCTTCCCTCGGGCGCGGCGACCCGGCGCGGGTTTCCAGGGGACAGCTGCCCGGCGCCCCTGAGGTCCCTCGACAGGCACGGCGACCCGGGCACCTGCTGCCGCGACCCTGATCCTCCGCCGTCGTCGGGCAGGTTGCGGTCCCCGCGGTTCCCTGCATCTGTCAAGAGGGCGGGGGCTGGGAAGGCGGTGTCCGGGGACGGTGCCCTTGTTCTCGAGGCGGCCCTGGACGCGTCGCCTGCGGGGCCTGAACCAAGGACCCCCCCCCGCACCCCGCTTTGTCCTGGTGAGGCGCTCCTGCCGCGCAGCGGCATCTTCCTCTGTTAACGTCGAGAATGAGTAGTGAAGGCTGCTCATTATCCTGCATTGTAAAGTAAAACTTGTCTTTTTAGAAGCGTCTACTGAAAATTGGCGCATCTCCTGTGCTTCTCTGGGTTGTATTGGGAAACTGGGCCAGTCGCTGTCAGGACTGTCCTGTTGGTAGGTCTCGAGGGAAAGAAATGGGAGCGAAACCTACCCCGTAAATATTTTCTTACTCAGGTGCTTTTCGAACTACCTATTAGGTGATTGCCTATTTTTTTTTTTTTTTTTTTCTTCCTGGAACAAATTACAAACTGCAGGTAGAAATCAGGAAGGCCTCTTTAGGCTCCTGGCCAGGCAGCGTTTTTAGCATTTTTCTGAATGTGAACAGGTCCGAACGACAGACCAGAATTTGAAAAGAAAGGTTTTGCTGTGGATTCATAACGAGGGCTTTATTTTTCATTGGTATTTTAATGGTAATGGTATAGCAATATTTTATTTTTAATGTTTTTTTAAATGGCTACTAAAATTTTATTTTGAAATCACAGCTGTTTCAGTCACCCCCAAGAAACCTTTAAAACGTCTTATTAGAAACATTTTTATATATAGGAACATTTAGCCATTTATACACATTTCTAAGATAGAAATCACAATGAAGATATATTGTTTCACTATTCCAAATTCCAAGTAACCATGGTGAATATGGTTTCACCATTCCAAGTAACCATTGTGAATGTGGTTATACACCTCCAGTCTTTTTCTATGCAGAGCTTAATACATGAGTTTTTCTAAAGTGAATTCTCCTTTGTAATTATCTTTTTCTGACTAGATAGCATGCCATTATATGGCTGTAATATTATAATTTATTTCATTGGTCATTCTCAGTTCTTCCCTATTAAAATACATTGTTGGGTAAATGTAAAAGTCTGCATATCTATGATTACTTTCGAATCTCACTCTGTCGCCCAGGCTGGAGTGCAGTGGCACGATCTCGGCTCACTGCAACCTCCACCTCCTGGGTTCAAGTGATTCCCCTGTCTCAGCCTCCCGAGTTGCCGGGACTACAGGCATGTGCCACCATGCCCGGCTACTTTTTGTATTTTTAGTAGAGATGGGGTTTCACCATATTTGCCAGGCTGGTCTCAAACTCCTGACCTCCGGCGATCTGCCCGCCTCGGCCTCCCAAAGTGCTGGGATTACAGGTGTGAGCCACCGCACCCGGCCCATGATTACTTTCTAAGTGTACATTCCTAGATGATAGAATTGTTGGGCAGAGTGTGCAGATAAGGGTTTTTTTTTTTAATGTGAATTGCTCAGTTTCCCTCTGGAAAGGATATGCTGTTTTGCACTCCTACCAACAATCTGTGAGTGTCCTTACCCACACCCTAGCAAAAGGCAACATTTAAAGGGATTTCTATAGGAATACTTTTGAGCCATACTTGTACTCTCCAACCAAGTACAACTACCCCTCTCTAGTCATCACTTTTTTCTTATTTGTTGATAGCACTTCAGCTTCTCATCTTTTATTGCACCTTTACTATTTTAGTAAAGAAAGGTTATCTAGGTGAGGCAAAGACATAATAAACAAGAGATTTAAAGTTAGGATCCCCTTGAAATCCAGTATATCTGATTATCTTGAACAAGTCACTTTTCTAAGGTACTCTTTCCTCAATGATGCATTAGGGTTTATAATACAGTTGTCTTACCTTTCTTAAGGATAATTTTAAGGGTCAATTGAAACATTCCTGGAAAGTACATTTGGACACACTTTGTCTTGTTGGTATTTTTAAAAATTATTTTTAACTTATTATTTTTAAATAGAGACAGTGTCTCACTATGTTGCCTAGGCTGGTCTCAAACTCTTGAGCTCAAGCGATTCTCCTGCCTTGGCGTTGCAAAGTGCTGGGATTACAGGCATGAGCCACTGCACCCAGCCATGTTATTACCATCTGGTAAAAATTTCAGAGCACAGAAGCATCTTGAGGTTCATACATTTTTTAAAGTAAATATCTTAATTCAAAGGGCTCTTCTCTGATACCCTTTGCCCCCATACTCTTTCACTCCTTAAATTTGAAGTTTTTTGTTTTACTACTGCCCTAGATTATATTCAAAACTTTATCAGGGTTATGAAATTAGGTGAGTGAATGAATCTGCACAAATGTTGAAGGAACAAATATTTAAAAGCACTATATAAAGCTGAGAGGGACAGGTATAACGCTAAATAAAACACAGTACTTGGGCTTACGATAAATAAAACATGGTCTTTGTGCCCTGCAGGCTACATTATCCAGGCAGCAGAGGGCATAAAAGCTGCTTTCCAAATTTAGATGGCAATTTTAGATGTGATGCCTGATGTCAACTATTCTCAAGTATGCTAAAGCCCAATTCTGCTGACCACGCACCTGAGCAAGTGACCGGGCAGTCTCCACAGGGTCATCTTTCTGAAGGTAGGATTCGCAAGGTGAGGAAGTGGTAGTATTATAGTCCAAGAACCTGGGTTCTACTTTCAGGTCCTCCACCTGGGGCAGATCAGTTAACTCTTTTGAGGCTGGCTTTATTCACTCGTGAACTGGAGGTAATTCCAGCTTCCTCATGTGTTTGTTGTGAGGATTACATGACATAGTACGTGTACAACACTTGGTAAACCAGGAACTGCTGGTACTCATGTCATCATTCTTACCCACTAGCGACTTAGCTTCCCCAGGAAAGAAACTAGGTCTCTTCTAACTTTTTATTCCTACCCCCTAGCAGTCACTGGTACTCAGTCATGTTTGATAAATTTACATAGAATGTGACCACTGATAAAAATTCAGTTTGGGGGGGCCGGGCACAGTGGCTCATGCCTGTAATCCCAGCACTTTGGGAGGCCAAGGCGGACGGATCACCTGAGGTCAGGAGTTTGAGACTAGCCTGGCCAACATGGTGAAACCCCATCTCTGCTAAAAATACAAAAAGTAGCCGGGCGTGGTGGTGCATGCCTGTAATCCCAGCTATTCAGGAGGCTGAGGCATGAGAATTGCTTGAACTCAGGAGGCGGAGGTTGCAGTGAGTCGAGATTGTGCCATTGCCCTCCAGCCTGGGTGACAGAGCAAGACTCTGTCTCTAAATAAATAAATAAATAAATTCAGTTTGGACCAATGAAGAAGGTAATATGTAAATATGGAATGTTGGGAAAAATTGACCACGTTATTTGGAGTTAATATTAAGGAATCAAAGGAAACATTGAACTAATTGGACTTAGACTCATCTCTGCTATGACTGTCATTCTACTTTAGATCCCTAATGCCAGGCAAATAGTCTCTCCTTATTAAGAATAAATGTACTGGCTGGGCATGGTGGTTCATACTTATAATCCCAGCACTTTGGGAGGCTGAACTGGGAGGATCACCTGAGGCCAGGAGTTTGAGACTAGCCCTGACAACATAGCAAGACCCTGTCTCTACAAAAAAATTTAAAAAAAATTAGCTGGGTATAGGGTATGCACCTGTAGTCCCAGCTACTTAAAGGCTGAAGCGAGAGGATCACTTGAGCCCAGGAGTTCAAGGCTGCAGTGAGCTATGATTGCACTACCGCACACCAGCCTGGGTGACGGAGTGACACCGGGACTCAAGGGGGGGAAAAAAAAAGGAAAGAGACCGACTCAAGTTTCTCCCATTTTAAAACCTCGTTCCTAGACCTCTAATCACCCTGCCGCTACCTAGTTTCTCTCCTCCCCTTCCCTTCCCAGCTGGACTGTTTCAAAGAGTTGTTAATAATTGGCTTTCTCAGTTTAGTCCTCAAGACATGTGTTAACACTTTTCATTCCTTTTATTTGATCTCTGCGGTATTTACCATGAAAGTCTCCCTTTTTGAAACATCCTTCTTTTGTTTCTGAGATACTGTGTTCCAGGGTTCCCTTCTTCCTCCCGGGAAGTTCCTTCTCAGTTTCTCCTTTGCTGGTTCATCTTCCTCCAAAGGTCGATTTTCCTGCAGGCTTGATCCTTCTTGTGCCTTACTGTCTCTGGAATAATTTATAGAGCATTGAGGCTATCTCGTGTTTGAAGATTTGGTAGAATTCCCTGTGAAACCATCTGGGCCTGACACTTTTTCATGTGATATTTCCTTTATAACTTTCTCAATTTTTTTTCTGTGGAAATTGGTCTATTTAAGCTTTCTAACTCTAATGGAGAAAATTTTAGTGATCTGTAGTTTTCTAGCAAATTATCCCTTTCATCTGGGTTTTCAAATTTATTTGGTAGCGGTCTACAAAGACATCCTTTATTATTTTCAAATTTTTTCATCTTATTTCCTCCATGCCCGCATTTTGTGTTTTTGTGCTTTTTTCCTTAAGTTATCTAATGGTTTATCTATTTTATTTTGTTATTTTTTTCAAAAACTACAGAATTTTGAATTATTAATTAGATCTGTTTTTCTGTTTTTTCCCTCATTCTTCTACTTTCATCTTTTTTTTGCTTGTTTTTTCCTGAGACAAGGTCTCTCTCTGTCACTCAGACTGACGTGCAGTCAGTGGCATTGTCTCAGCTCACTGTAGCCTCTACCTCCTGGGCTCAAGCAGTCCTCCCACCTCAGCCTCCCAAGTAGCTGGGACTACAGTGGTGCACCACCACACTTGGCTAATTTTGATTTTTTTTTTTTTTGTAGAGACAAGTTCTCCCTATGTTGCCCAGGCTGGCCTTGAACTCCTGGCCTCAAATAATCCTCCTGCCTCGGTCTCCCAAAGTGCTGGAATTACAAGCATGAGCCGCTGTGCCTGGCCTACTTTCATCTTTATTATTTACTTCCATGTCCTTTCTTTTGGTTTATTTTGTTATTTTTTAAGTTTCTTTTTTTTTTTGAGGCAAGGTCTCACTCTGTCACCCAGGCTGGGGTGCAGTGGTCTATCATAGCTCACTGTAGCCTTGAATTCCTGGGCTTTAGCAATCCCCCTGCCTCAACCTCCCGAGAAGCTAGGACTACAGGCGTGTGCCACCACGCCTAGCTAATTTTTTTTAAAATTATTTTTTTCTAGAGACAGGGTCTTGTTATGTTTCCCAGGCTATTCTCAAATTCCTGGCGTCAAGTGGTACTCCCACCTTAGCCTCCCAAAGCAGTGGGATTACAGGTGTGAGCCCACGGTGCCCAGCCTATTTTTAAGTGTTTTTTGACCTTGGAATAAAATTTACTTATTTTTATTGTTTCATTTTTACTAATAATTGTGTTTAGTGCAATGAATTTTCCTCTGATTACTGCTTTAAATGCATGCTATAAAATTGGATTTGTAAGCTGGTTCGAGTGCAGTGGTATTTACAACTAATCGATGACAACCAGTTACAGATTTCTTTGTTCCTTCTTCACTCCTGCTACTTCACTTGACTAGCCTTAAAAACATAAAAAAGTAAATAAAAAAGAATCTGATATGTAGTGTTTTCAGTGTCATTATTTCTTTAAAAATGTATAATTTTGGCCAGGCTCACGCCGGTAATCCCAGCGCTTTGGGAGGCCGAGGTGTGCAGATCACCTGAGGTCGGGAGTTCAAGACCAGCCTGACCAACATGGAGAAACCTTGTCTCTACTAAAAAAAATACAAAATTGGCTGGGCGTGGTGGCGCATGCCTATAATCTGAGCTACTCGGGAGGCTGAGGCAGGAGAATCACTTGAACCTGGGAGGCGGAGGTTGCAGTGAGCCGAGATTGTGCCATTGCACTCCAGCAGCCTGGGCAACAAGAGCGAAACTCCGTCTCAAAAAAAAAAAAAAGTATAATTTTAGTTCTGGAATACCCAGGAGTTGCTTAATAGTAGGCTATTAAATTTCTAGATGGAAAGCCTTTCTGTTTTTTAAATTTTTGTTAATAAATTCTAGTTTCATTACATTATAATCAGACATATTGTTTGTAATATTTCCACTTTATTGAAGTGGAAATATTTTTTCTTTGTGGCCTAATATATGATTATTTTGATGAATGTGGTGTGAGCAGTTGAGAAGAAACTGTATTCATTAGTATCAGAATGTAGAGTTTGATAAACATTCGTAAGAGTTACTCTGTTGAATATGTTGTTTAGATTTTAGGTCTCTTTATTTTTAGTTCACCTAATATGTCTTGTACAAAGAATGATGTATTAAAGTCTCCTATTATTAGTGTGTTTCCAGTGTCTCCTCACATCTCTTGTAGTTTTTGTCTCATGAAGGTGATTGCTGTGTTATGTTTATATGAATACATATATTTATATGTTATATCTTCATTGTGGGGTGTGGCTTTTAGGATTAAAAAGTGTCTTTTTGTGTCACAGTTAATGCTTTAGGACATGGATTCTGCTTTGCCTGAGACCAGGATTGCCATCTCTAGTCTTTTTTTTTTTTTTGAGATGGAGTCTTGCTCTGTTACCCAGGCTAGAGTGCAGTGGCGCGATCTCGGCTCACTGCAACTTCCACCTCCCGGGTTCAAGCGATTCTCCTGCCTCAGCCTCTAGAGTGGCTGGGACTACAGGCGTCTGCCACCATGCTTGGGTAATTTTTTTTTTTTTTTTTTTTTTTTTAGTAGAGACTGGGTCTCACTGTGCTAGCCAGGATGGTCTCGATCTCCTGACTCCGCTACACACCCGCCTTGGCCTCCCAAAGTGCTGGGACTACAGGCATGAGCCACCGTGCCCGGCCTTTTTTTTTTTTTTTTTTTTTTTTTCTTGACGAAGTCTCGCTCTGTTGCCCAGGCTGGAGTGCAGTGGCGTGATCTCAGCTCACTGTAAGCTCTGCCTCCTGGGTTCAAGCGATTCTCCTGCCTCAGCTTCCTGAGTAGCTGGGACTATAGGCGCGCGCCACCACGCCTAGCTACATTTTTTTATATTTTTAGCGGAGACGGGGTTTCACCGTATTTGCCAGGCTGGTCTCGAACTCCTGACCTCAGGTGATCCACCCGCCTTAGCCTCCCAAAGTGCTGGGATTACAAGCATGAGCCACCTTGCCCAGCCGCCTACTCTCTTTTTAAAGTTTCCATTTGCCTCGTATACCTTTTCCAGCTATTTATTTATTTACTTACTTATTTAGAGGCTGTGTCTCACTCTGTTGCCCAGGCTGGAGTGCAGTGGTGTGATCTTGGCTTACTGTAAGCTCTGCCTCCCGGGTTCAAGTGATTCTCCTGCCTCAGCCTCCTGAGTAGCTGGGACCGTAGGCGCATGTCACTATGCCCAGCTACATTTTTTTAATATTTTTAGTGGAGACGGGGTTTTGCCATGTTTGCCAGGCTTGTCTTCTGACCTCAGGTGATCCACCCGCCTTGGCCTCCCAAAGTGCTGGGATTACAGGCATGAGCCACCATGCCCAGCTAATTTTTTTGTATTTTTAGTAGAGACAGGGTTTTGCCATGGTGGCCAAGCTGGTCTTGAACTCCTAACTTCCGGTGATCCGCCCGCCTGCCTCGGCCTCGCAAAGTGCTGGGGTTGCAGGTGTGAGCCACCATGCCCGGCCTAACCTTTTATTTTTAACCATTCAGAATCACTTTGGGGCTGGGTGTTGTGGCTCACGTCTGTAATCCCAGCACTGTGGGAGGCCAAGGCAGGTGGATCACCTGAGGTCAGGAGTTTGAGACCAGCTTGGCCAACATGGCGAAACCCCATCTCCACTAAAAATACAAAAAAATTTAGCTGGGCGTGGTGGTGCACACCTATAGTACCAGCTACTGGGGAGGCTGAAGCACGGGAATCGGTTGAACTTGGGAGGTAGAGGTTGCAGTGAGTGGAGATGGTGCCGCTGCAGTCCAGCCTGGGCAACAGAGAGAGGCTCCGTCTCAAGAAAGAAAAAAGAAAAAAAAAAAGGAATCACTTTGGCCAGGCGCGGTGGCTCACGCTTGTAATCCCAGCACTTTGGGAGGCCGAGGCGGGCAGATCATGAGGTCAGGAGATCGAGACCACGGTGAAACCCCGTCTCTACTAAAAATACAAAAAAATTAGCCGGGCGTGGTGGCGGGCGCCTGTAGTCCCAGCTACTCGGAGAGGCTGAGGCAGGAGAATGGCGTGAACCCGGGAGGCGGAGCTTGCAGTGAGCCGAGATCGCGCCACTGCACTCCAGCCTGGGTGACAGAGCGAGACTCCGTCTCAAAAAAAAAAAAGAAAAAAAGTTGTTGAGGTTTCTTTTGTTAGTCAAATTGAAAATTTTTATTGTAATAGGTGGATTAAGTCCAGCCACATTTATTGTTAGGACTGAAAAATTTGACCTCAAATCCATCATATTTTATAATTATGTGTATTTGTTATCTTTGCCATTTCTCTATGCGAGGTAGATATTTTGCTCTTTTATTACAAAAATTAGGGTGTGTGTGGGGGGGTATTTAGGAAGGTTTGCATTTTTGTTCTAATCATTTACCTTTGTACTTACACCTTTTAAAATGCCCTCACTTCTTTGTTCGCTTATTTATCTGTGCATGTGTGTGTGCACGTGTGTGTGTGCACGTGTGTGTGTGTGAAATTGCATCTATGTAATCAAAGTAGGATAATGATAGACAACTGTGGAATTCTGTATCTACTTTGTGCTCCTCCTTACTGAAGAACTGGCAATAAAAGATAACAGCTACCCACGGTGGCCAAGATAATAATCCATGATGGTCTCTTCAGGTCTACCTTCCGCTTCTCACTATTCTACTGATTGTGCTCTTTTTGTGTGGGCTCTGACTTGGTGCGTTTCTGTGATGGGAGTGTGGCTTGTTTGTTTGTTTGTTTGTTGTTGTTGGAGAGAAGGGGTTTCACTATGTTGCCCAGGCTGGTCTCTAACTTCTGGGCTCAGAGGATCTGCCTGCCTCTGCCTTCCAAAGTGTTGGGATTACAGGCATGAGCCACCACGCCCAGCCTGAGGCTTCTTTGTTGCAAAGGCTTTCCTGGGGAATTTTTATTCTTTGCATTTGTAAATGCTGAATTCACATTTAGTGTGGAATCTCTGTCAGTTGATTTTTTTTCTGTAACAGCTTTGTTGAGATAGAATTAACATAACACAATTTACCCATTTAAAGTGTACAATTCAGTGTTTTTTAGTATATTCATAGAGTTGTGCAACCATCACCACAGTCTAATTTTAGAACATTTTCTTCACCCCAAAAAGAAACTCTGTGCCCATTAGCCATCATTTCTCATCCCCCCCCCACCCCTTCTCCCACCCAAGCAACTACCAGTCTACTTTTTATTTCTATGGATTTGCTTATTCTGGACATTTCACATGAAGGGAAGCATATAATAGTGGTCTTTTGTGACTGGCTTCTTTGGCTTAGCATAATGTTTTCCAGGTTTGTCTGTGTTGTAGCATGTATTGGTACTTCATTCCCTTTTATGGTCAAATGATACATATTCCATTGTATAGTATAGTATTAATATGCTCCTATGGATATTTGTATACAATTTTTGTGTAGACATATGTTTTCATTTCTCCTGGGTATCTATCGAGGAGTGGAATAGTTGGGTCATATAGTAACTATGTTTAACTTGTGGGGGAACTGCCAAACTTTTCCAAGTGGCTACTCTATTTTACATTTCTACCAGGAATGTGTGAGGGTTCCAATATTTCTACATCCCTGAAATGCTTGTTATTTTGATGATGCCCAATTTATCTATTTTTTCTTTTGTTGCTTTGTTTTTTGTTTTGTTTTGATTTTTTTGTAGCAGCCATCGGAAATAATGTTGCTTTGTTTTTGATGTCCTAACTTAAAAATCATTTCTTGATCCAAGATCACACAGATTATTTTTATGTTTTCTTCCAAGTTTTATAGATTTAGCTCTTATGTTTAGGTCCTTAATCCATTTTGAGTTAATTTTTGTATATGGTGTGAGGTAGGGTCAAACTTTAACCTTTTGCTTGTGGATATCCAGTTGTCTCAGCAACCTGTGTTGATTTGTTTAACCTCTTAATATCTGGTGTGTCTGTTTTTTCCTGCCAGTATCCCTTAAACCCACCTATTGTGGACATAGCAGTGGAACTGCTTCTACTATTCTCTCTTGCTTTCTCTTCTTCTCCCATTTTCTAGTTGTACTTTCTTTTTTTAAGTCTGTCACAATGTGTAGCAATTTTTTTTTTTTTTTGAGACGGAGATTTACTCTGTTGCCTAGGCTGGAGTGCAGTGGTGCAATCTTGGCTCACTGCAACCTCTGCCTCCCAGGTTCAAGTGATTCTCATGCCTCAGCCTCCTGAGTAGCTGGGACTACAGGTGTGCAACACCACGCCTGTCTAATTTTTTCTATTTTTAGTAGAGACAGGGTTTCACCATGTTGGCCAGGCTGGTCTCCAACTCCTGATCTCAGGGGATCTGCCCACCTCAGCCTCCCAAAGTGCTGGGATTATAGGTGTGAGCCACCACGCCCGACCAATGTGTAGCAATTTTACACTAATCTTCCACCTTCATCCTTATCTTTCTTTTAGTGTCTTATATGTACATTTACATATTTTTCAATGCTCACGATCAGTCCTTTTGCTGATATTTCCCCCATTTAGTTGAATAAAGCTCATCCTCCAGTATATTCCTCAGAAAGGGTTAGTGAGTACAGAATTCCCTATACTCTTGTATGTTGAAAACTGTTTTTCTTGTTGCCTTGATGTTTAAGGAACATCATGACTGATATAAAATCCTCGGCTCACATTACTTTCATTGAGTTTTATTTTTTAGTGCTGCTCTGTTTCTCACCTTGCTTTTGTATTTTGTTTTTGAAAAATCTCATAATCTGATAATGATCCAATTCTTTTGGACTTGTAAGTTATTTATTCTTTTTGCCTGGAAGCCTTGAGAATTTTATGTTTGAAATCACATAGTTTTTACTAGGCTATATTTCAGACTTACTTGTTCTAGATTAATTTTCCTAGATACCTGGTGAGCCCTTAAATGTGTAGATTCAGGTATTTTAGGTATTTTTAAATTTCTGGAATGTTTTCTTGCATTCTGAGCAAATTATAGTTTTAAATATTAGTTCAGTTCTATTGTTTGTTTTTTCTTCTTCAGGGACTGCAATTATATGAATATTAGTTTTTTTCTCTACCTATTTGCTATTTCCACTACTTTCTCTCTGACCCTTTCTTTCCCTATCCCCACTACTCTTTCTCTCTCCCTCCCTCTCCCTCAATGTCATTTTTATTTTCTCGGTGGTTTTCATGTCTGCCTTCAGTGTTCCTTATTAAATTTTAATTTGAGTTTATTCTCCCTTGGGCACTTTGTAATTTATTCCTCACTTTTGAGATAGTTGAGTCTTTTTCTCCCATTTTTTTTTCTCGATTTCAGTTAACTTTTATTCTTTAATTTTTCCATTTTTTATTTGTTTTTCATCTATTTCTGTTCTTTGTGAATTTATGATTCAAGGTAGGTTTTTAAATATCCTCAAATGCTTTTGAATATATTTAATTCTATCTGTAGTACAGGCATGCCTCAGAGATATTGTGGGTTTGGTTCCAGACCACCACAATAAAGCAAATATTGTATTAAAGTGAGTCACACAATTTTTTGTTTCCTGATGCACATAAAAGTTATGTTTATGCTATACTGTAGTTTGTTAGGTGTGCAAAAAAGCATTATGTCTAAAACAATACATACCTTAATTTAAAAATATATTATTGCTAAAAAAAAAATACTGATGGTCCTCTAAGCCTTCAGTGACGCATCATCTTTCTGCCGATGAAGGGTCTTGCCTTAGTGTTACGGGCTGGTGACTGATCAGGGGTTGGTTGTTGAAGGTTGGGGTAGCTAAGGCAATTTTTTTTGGGAGGGGGTGGAGTCTTGTTCTGTCATCCAGGCTGGAGTGCAGTGGCACGATCGTGGCTCACTGGAACCTCCACCTCCTGGGGGTTCAAGTGATTCTGCTGCCTCAGCCTTCCAGGTAGCTGGGATTATAGGTGTATGCCACCCCACCTGGCTAATTTTTGTATTTTTAGTAGAAACGGGGTTTCACCATGTTGGCCAGGCTGGTCTCGAACTCCTGGCCTCACCTGATTCACCTGCGTTGGCCTCCCAAAGGGCTGGGATTACAGGCATGAGTTACCACACCCAGCCTAGGGCAATTTCTTTTTTTTTTTTTTTTTTTGAGACGGAGTCTCGCTCTGTCGCCCAGGCTGGAGTGCAGTGGTGCAATCTCGGCTCACTGCAAGCTCCGCCTCCCAGGTTCACACCATTCTCCTGCCTCAGCCTCTCTGAGTAGCTGGGACTACAGGCACCCACCGCCACGCCCGGCTAATTTTTTGTATTTTTAGTAGAGACGGGGTTTCATCGTGGTCTCGATCTCCTGACCTCGTGATCTGCCCGCCTCGGCCTCCCAAAGTGCTGGGATTACAAGCGTGAGCCACCGCGCCCGGCGCAATTTCTTAAAATAAGACAACAATAAGGTTTGTTGCATCGATGAACTCTTCCTTTTACAAAAGATTTCTCTGGCTGGATGCTGTGGCTCACCCCTGTAATCCCAGCACTTTGGGAGGCTAAGGCAGGAGTATCTCCTGAGGATAGGAGATCAAGACCAGCCTGGGCAACAAAGTGAAACCCCATCTCTGAAAAAATATAAGACAAAAAAAAAATAAGAGATTTCTCTGTAGCATAGATGCTGTTTGATAGCATTTTACTCACAGTAGCACTTCCATCAAAATTAAAGTAAACCTGTCAAACCCTACTACTGCTTTATCAACTAAACATATGTAATATTCTAAATCCTTTTTTGTAATTTCAACAATGTTCATAGCATCTTCACCAGGAGGAGATTCCAATCAAGAAACCACTTTCTTTGCTCATCTGTAAGAAGCAACTCTGCATACATCCAAGTTTGATGAGATTGCAGCAATTTAGTCACATCTTCAGGCTTTACTTCCTATTCTAGCTCTCTTGGTGTTTCTACCACATCTGCATTGACTTCCTCCACTGAAGTCTTGAACCCTTCAAAATCATCCATGAGAGTTGGAATCAACTTCTTCCAAACCCCTGTTAATATTGATGTTTTGACTTCCTCCCATGAGTCATGAATGTTCTTAATGGCATCTAGAATGGTGAATCCTTTCCAGAAGGTTTTCAATTGACTTTCCCCAGATCCATCAGAGGAATCACTATCGATGGCAGCTATAGTCTTACAAAACGTATTTCTTAAATAACAAGACTTGAAAGTCAAAATTACTCCTTGATCTATGGGCTACAGAATGAATGCTGTGTTAGCAGGCACAAAAACAGCATTAATCTGCTTGTGTATCTCCATCAGAGCTCTTGGGTGACCAGGTGCATTGTCAATGAGCATTAATATTTTGAAAGGATTCTTTTTTTTTTTCTGAGCAGTAGGTCTCAACAGTGGGCTTAAAATATTCAGTAAACCATGTTGTAAACAGATGTGCTGTCACTCAGGCTTTGTTGTCCCATTTATG
The DNA here is from genome assembly GCF_006542625.1 of Nomascus leucogenys. Classification (NCBI taxonomy): domain Eukaryota; kingdom Metazoa; phylum Chordata; class Mammalia; order Primates; family Hylobatidae; genus Nomascus; species Nomascus leucogenys. The sequence continues at coordinate 18,434,447 of NC_044406.1, read as the reverse complement.
GAGCACAGGCAGAGTAGATTTAGCATAATTCTTAAGGACCCCAGGATTTTTAGAATGGTCAGTGAACATTGGCTTCAACTGAAAGTCATAGTTGCATTAGCCCCTAACAAGAGAGTCAGGCTGTCCTTTAAAGCTTTGAGGCCAGGCATTTACCTCTCTAATTGTGAAAGTCCCATCTTCTTCCAAGAGAAGGCTGTTTCATCTACACTGAAAACGTGTTGTTTAACGTAACCACCTTCATCAGTGATCTTCTGGATAACTTGCTGCAGCTTCTCCGTCAGCACTTGCTGCCTCACTTTGCCCTTTTATGTTATGGCGATGGCTTCTTTCCTTAAACCTCGCAAGCCAAGCTCTGCTAACTTCCAACTTTGCTTCTGCAGCTTCCTTACCTCACTCAGGCTTCACAGAATTGAATGGAGTTAGAGTCTTGCTCTGGGTTGGGCTTTGGCTTAAGGGAACTTTGTGGCTGATTTGAGCTTCTATCCAGACCACTCAAACTTTCTCCATATCAGCAATAAGGCTGTTTTACTTTCTTATTCATGTGTTCATCGAAGTAACACATTTAATTTCCTTCAAGAACTTTTCCTTTGCATCCACAACTTGGCTGTTTGGCCCAGGAAGCCTAGTTTTTGGCCTTCCTCAGCTTTCGATGAGCCTTCTTCACTAAGCTTAATCATTTCTAGCTTTTGATTTAATGTGAGATGTGTGACTCTTCCATTCACTTGAACATTTAGAAGCCATTTTAGAATTATTAGTTGACCTCATTTCAGTATTATTGTGTGTCAGGGAGTAGGGAGGCCTGAGGAAAGGGAGAGAGAAGGAAGAATGTCCCATCAGAACACATACTACATTTATTGATTATGTTTGCATCTTATAAGGGCATGGTTCGTGGTGCCCCCAATTACAATAGTAACATCAAAGATCACATCACCATAACAGATAATAAGGAAGACGTTTGAAATATTTTGATAATTCCCAAAATGTGACATGACACAGAGACAAGAAGTAAACACATGAGGTTGCAAAAATGGCACCGATAGACTTGTTCAATGCAGGTTTGCCACAAACCCTGCATTGTAAAAAATGCAGTATCTGTAAAGTGCAGTAAGGCAGAGCACAACAAAATGAGGTGTGCCTCTACAGACTTACTGTTTCCTTTTGCTTCATCGTTTTTTGGGGAGAAAATTTTCGCAGGTAGGAAATTCTGTTTTCTGGCTGGGCACGGTGGCTCTTGCCTGTAATCTCAGCACTTTGGGAGACTGAGGCAGGTGGATCGCCTGAGGTCAGGAGTTCGAGACCAGCCTGGCCAACGTGATGAAACCTTGTCTCTACTAAAAATACAAAAATTGCCGGGCGCGGTGGCTCACGCTTGTAATCCCAGCACTTTGGGAGGCCGAGGCGGGCGGATCACGAGGTCAGGAGATCGAGACCACGGTGAAACCCCGTCTCTACTAAAAATACAAAAAAAATTAGCCGGGCGTGGTGGCGGGCGCCGGTAGTCCCAGCTACTCGGAGAGGCTGAGGCAGGAGAGTGGCGTGAACCCGGGAGGCGGAGCTTGCAGTGAGCCGAGATCGTGCCACCGCACTCCAGCCTGGGCAACAGAGCGAGACTCCGTCTCAAAATAAATAAATAAATAAATAAAATAAAAATAAAAATACAAAAATTAGCCAGGAGTGGTGGCGCGTGCCTGTAATCCCAGCTACTTGGGAGGCTGAGGCAGGAAAATCACTGGAACCCGAGAGGCAGAGGCTACAGGGAGCCGAGATTGCGCCACTGCACTCCAGCCTGGGTGACAGAGCGAGACTCCGTCTCAAAAAAAAAAAAAGAAAGAAAGAAATTCTGTTTTCCCACTCTCTTGTCAACACATGGGTGCCATCAGACTTTAAAATTTTTGCCAATCTCATGAGTATGAAATAATATCTCATTATTTTCATGTTATTTCCTGGATTCTTAGCAGGGTGGAGTATCTTTTCATGTGTTTATTGGACATTTGTATTTCCTCTTTGTTGAAGACTGGAAGGGTGGAGCTGCCATTTACTGAGATGGGACAGACTGTAAGAGGAGAAAATGTTGGAGGGAGATGAGGAGTTTGCTCATGGACATGTTTACAGAATCCAGTGGGCTGTTGGATATGCAAGACTGGAGTGCATGGGATGGCTGTGAGCTGGAGATACAAATTTGAGATTGTTAGTTTATAGAGGGTATTTAAAGGCATGAGACTGAATGAGAGTATGGATACAAGTCCAAAGACCAAAGTCACTATTTAGAGGAAGACTGGGTTCACTCTTAAGGGTCAGGGTGATGACAGGGAAGATGAGGAGAAATTGGCAAAAGAGACAGAAGGAATTGTTATAGAGGTAGGAGGAAAACCAAGAAAGTGTAGTATTCTGGAATCCAAGTGAAGAAAATGTTTCCAGGAGGAAGGTGTGTGAAATGCTCCTGGCAGCCACGTGTGGTGGTTCACGCCTGTAATCCCAATGCTTTGAAAGGCCGAGGCAGGAGGATCGCTTGAGTCTAAGAGTTTGAGACCAGCCTGGCAACATATTGAGACCCATCTCTACAAAAAATTTTAAAAATTAGCTGGGCATGGGCTGGGCATGGTGGCTCATGCCTGTAATCCTAGCCCTTTGGGAGGCTGAGGCGGGCAGATCATTTGAGGCCAGAAGTTCAGGACCAGCCTGGCCAACGTGGTGAAACCCTGTCTCTACTGAAAGTACAAAGATTAGCCAGGCGTGGTGGCACACACCTGTAGTCCCAGCTACTTAGGAGGCTGAGGCATGAGAATCGCTTGAACCCGGGAGGTGGAGGTTGCAGTGAGCCGAGATCGCAGCACTGCACTCCAGCCTGGGTGACAGAGTGAGACTCCATCTCAAAAAAAGAAAAAAAAAAGGAAAAAAAAAAAGAAGAAAGAACCATATAGTAAATATTTTAGGCTTTGTGGGCCACGTACAGTCTCTGTCACATCTTCTTCTTCTTCTTCTTTTTTTTTTTTTGTTACAACACTTTAAAATGTAAAAAGCATTCTCAGCTTAGGCTGTATGTTTAAACCTCCTCTCTTATCTATCAAGCAGCTGAACTAGTACTTCTCATTATCAGCTGATGCCCACTAAGCAATTGCAAACAAAGTTAACTTTAAAAAACAGCTTTATAATTTACTGGTTTAAAGTGTGTATTTCAGTGGTTTTTAGTATGCTTGCAGAGTTATGCAACCATCTCCATAATATCTGATCTAATTTTAGAATATTTTCATCACCCCCAAGCTAATGTTTTTACAACTTTGAGGTATAATTTATATGCAATGAAATTCACCATCTTTGAATGAATAGTTTGAAATTTATTTATGTATTTAATTTTTTGAGACGCAGTCTCACTCTGTCACCTAGGCTGGAGTCCAGTGGCGCGATCTCGGCTCACTGCAACCTCCGCCCCCTGGGTTCAAGCGATTCACCTGCCTCAACCTCCTGAGTAGCTGGGACTACAGGCGTGCGCCACCATGCCCGGCTAATTTTTTTTTATTTTTAGTAGAGACGGGGTTTCACCGTTTTAGCCAGGATGGTCTTGATCTCCTGACCTTGTGATCCACCCGCCTCAGCCTCCCAAAGTGCTGGGATTACAGGGGCGAATGAGCTGCTGTGCCTGGCCCATTTAAATTTTAATAAAACTAATTTTAATATTGGGTGAAGGAAAATGTTCTTAATAATACTTCTTTTATCACATGCAATAAATCTCACTTGTAAATATTTTCTCCCAAGTGATGTCCACTTTTCCTTTAAAACTAGTGGTTCTGTAGCCCCTGGACCAGCAGCATCCACATCACCTGGGAACCTGCTAGAGTGGGGCCCACCCCAGGGGTAGGGCCCAGAAATCTGTATTTTAACCAGCCTCCAGGCGATTCTAATGCACTCTAAAGTTTGAGAACTACTCCATTGTATATTCCTGCATGGAATTGCTGGGCTGTGGGATATGGGCATGTTCGACTTTATTGGGTATTTCCAAACTACAGGTGACACTTGAACAACATGGGTTTGAACTGTGTGGGTCCAGTTATATGTGAAGTTTTTCCCAATGAAACAGGTATCGAAAATACGGCATTTGAGATATGCGAAAGCTGCCTATACAGAGGGACTTGGATATGCACAGATTTTGGTGTATGTGGGGATTCTGGAACCAATTCCCTGAGTGTACTAAGGGGCAATGGTATTTTCAAACTGGTTATACTGTACCATGTACAGTTCACCTAGCAGTAACTGAGAGTTCCCATTTTCACACATCTTTGCCAACACTTTGGAATATGCAACTTAAACATTTTTGGCCTATCTGATGGGTGATCATAGCCCTTTGGCATACCAAATGGCTATGATCTTTATTTGTATTTTCCCAATTGCTAATTAAGTTGAACATCTCATACGTTCATAGGTCATTTGAGTTTTGTGTTCTGTGAGAATGGAGTCTTTTGCCTATTGAAATAAATACAATTATGTAAATAAATACGATGTGTTGAAATAATTGCAAAATAAACCCAGAATTCCCAAGGAGAAAGAAGCCCAGAGGGAAAAAAAAGAAAGTCCAGGAAAGAGTCCTAGGGGATGTGATAGTTACGCAATCGGGAAAGAATAGGGATTTGTCAAGCTGACCGAGGGAAGGCCATCCATGTGCTGGACCAGCATGGCCTGATCAGGGAAAGCCAGTAGTGTGGTGTAGGGGGCTAGTAGGGTGTGTGGAGGAAAAGACACACATAAGGCTGGGAGAAAGGTAGGAAGCAACTAGATGTATCTATCTTACATTTGTTTAATCTTTTTTGTTGAGCATTTGGGTTATTAGTTTTCTTGAGCTTTTTTTCTTTCCTATTATAAATAAAACCGATACAAACATCTTAGTATACACAGCTGATTTTTTTCTTTTGAATTATTTTTTAAAACAAGTTTAAACTGAAATTACTAGATTAAAGGAAAGGAGGTATGATTAGTTTCATAGTTTCTTACATGTTTCAAGATTACTCTCCATTAGTCATTAGGGAAATGCAAATCAAAACCACAATGAGATACCACTTCATACCCACTAGGATGGCTATAGTCAAAAATATAGTAAGTGTTGGTGAGGATGTAGAAAAATTAGAACCCTCATACGCTGCTGGTGGGAATGTAAAATGGTGCAGCTACTTTGGAAAAGTTTGGCAGATCCTCAAAAAGTTAAACATAGAGTTACCAAGTGACCCAGTAATTCCACTCCTAGGTATATACCCAAGGAAATGAAAACATATGTCCACATAAAAACTTGTACACAGACGTTCGTAAGAGTGTTATTTATAATAGCTGAAAGGTAGAAACAACCCAAATGTGCATGGAGAGGTGAATGAATGAACAAAATGTGATGTACCCATACAATGAAATGTCTATTATTCTACCATAAAAAGGGATGACGTACTGATACATACTACAACGCAGGTGAACCTCAAAAACATGCTAAGTAGAAAGAAGCCAGTCACAAAAAAACTACATACTGTTTGATTCCATTTGTATGAGATGTCTCGAATAGGCAGATCCATAGAAACGGGCTAAGCAGGGAAGGGGAGAAGTGGGGATTCACTGCTAATGGAGTCTCTTTTGGGAGGATGAAAATGTTCTACAACTAGACAGTGATAATGGTTGTATATCACTGTGAATATACTAAAAAACATTGAATTGTACACTTTCAATGGGTAAATTGTATGGCATGTGAATTCAATATCAATAAATATGTTTTGTTTTTAAAAATGAAAAAAAGATTATGCTCCAGAAAAATTTTCCTTTCTGATTATCATCAGCAATATATATATATTTTTATTATACTTTAGGTTTTAGGGCACATGTGCACAATGTGCAGGTTTGTTACATATGTATCCATGTGCCATGTTGATTTCCTGCACCCATTAACTCGTCATTTAGCATTAGGTATATCTCCTAATGCTGTTCCTCCCCTCTCCCCCCACCCCACAACAGTCCCCGGAGTGTGATGTTCCCCTTCCTGTGTCCATGAGTTCTCACTGTTCAATTCCCACCTATGAGTGAGAACATGCGGTGTTTGGTTTTTTGTCCTTGCGATAGTTTACTGAGAATGATGTTTTCCAGTTTCATCCACGTCCCTACAAAGGACACGAACTCATCATTTTTTATGGCTGCATAGTATTCCATGGTGTATATGTGCCACATTTTCTTAATCCAGTCTATCGTTGTTGGACGTTTGGGTTGGTTCCAATTCTTTGCTATTGTGAATAGTGCTTCAATAAACATACGTGTGCATGTGTCTTTATAGCAGCATGATTTATAGTCCTTTGGGTATATACCCAGTAATGGGATGGCTGGGCCAAATGGTATTTCTAGTTCTAGATCCCTGAGGAATCGCCACACTGACTTCCACAATGGTTGAACTAGTTTACAGTCCCACCAACAGTGTAAAAGTGTTCCTATTTCTCCACCTCCTCTCCAGCACCTGTTGTTTCCTGATTTTTTAATGATGGCCATTCTAACTGGTGTGAGATGCTATCTCACTGTGGTTTTGATTTGCATTTCTCTGATGGCCAGTGTATCATCAGCAATATTTATGTTCCCAACCCCCCCAAAAAAATTACCACCTTTGGGTTTATTATTTTCATTAAATTTAATAGGTATGAACTGATACCCAGAGTTTATCTAGTTAAATTATAAGCTTCCCTATTGAATGTAATCTCTATCAGAGCAGGAAGTTTTGTCTGTTTTTGTTCGCTGCTGTAGCCCTAGAACAGTGTCTGGCAAATAATTGGTACACAGCAAAATTTGTTAAATGAATACATTTTGATACTTTTAGTTACTAAGTAAACATTTTTTCTTTTAGTGTTTTCATTTCATAATACTTTGTGAGCTAATTGTTCTTAGCCTCAAAATCTTTTTAGAAAGAGGCTGTGTATAAATGAATTGAATTGATTGTACTTCCTCTAATGAGTGATCTAGTTCAAGTTCTTTGACTTGATACGCTTTTACTTTCTTTTGAAATTCAGGATAACAGTAGTTTGCAAATGTTCGAGTATGAGGACCACCTTTTAAACTGATGTCTATGTAATAATTGTACTTTTTGTGTCTGTGGGTGGAAAAACTGCATAGTGACAAGAAGCCTTTATATTTTAGTTTCACCGTAGTATCTTCAGAAATTTGCAAAATCGAGGTGCATAATATATGAGACATACACTTATTTATTCTGTAGTCTGTGCACGGTAGCTATATGATAATTCATGAGCCCATGGCAGTCATTCTAGAAGCCACCAGGGGTTTGGGACCACTAAGTTAGGAACTACTTAATATTCGTATCAGAACTGAGGACGACTACTGAGTTGTAAATAATAGCTAGTATAGGAGATTATACCTACTTATGTATTTTTAAAATTCAGTTTCTGAAGCTATCAGTTTCTTTTAAAGACTGAAGAATATTTGAAAAATCAAGTTTAGAAGTGCCTTTTAAAATTTACTGATTTGACATTATTTGTTTTAGCAAAAAACCAGAAGCAAACTAAATGCCTAATAATGTTCAATTACATTTTGGGCATATTTGTCTGGTGGAAAGTTAGGCAGCAGTTGAGTATTAGAAATTGTAATTCTGACCGGATGTGGTAGCTCACGCCTGTAATCCCAGCACTTTGGGAGGCCAAGGTCGGAGGATTGCTTGAGCTCAGGAGATCCAGACCAACCTGGGCAACATGGCAAAACCCCGTGTCCACCAAAAATACAAAAATTAGCCAGGTGCGGTTGTGCACGCTTGTGGTCCCAGCTACTTGGGAGGTTGAGCATCGCTGGAGCCTGGGAAGTTGAGGCTGCAGTGAACTGTGATCGCACCACTGCACTCCAGCCTGGGAGAAAGAGCAAAACTCTGTCTCAAAAAAAAAAAAATTAAAAAAGAAATTGTAATTCTTAGAATCCAACAATTTAAAAAGCAGAGTATACCATCACGTATTCCTAAACATTTGAACTGTGATTATATGAAGTGTTTCTGTACATGGTGAAAGACAGGAAAGTAGTAGTGCTTGTATTCAGATAGAGGAATTCTGGGTAATTTTTCCTCTTTTTTGAATACTTATTTAGCAGTTGCTGTTGCCAGACACCAATAAGCTCTTTTTATGATTTAATTTAGGGGTCATTAAACTACAATGCATTTGACTTGCCGGGCCTATTTTTGTATGACCCACTTGAGCTAAATAGTTTTTGTACTTTTATTTTTTAAATTTGACCAATATAGTGCCTTTAACCTAGTATATTCAAAATATTTCAACATGTAGTTAATATTAGAAATACATTAATAAAATATTTTACATTTTTTATATGAACTCTTTGAAATCTGATGTGGATTTTACACTTACGACACATCTCAATGTTGTCACATTTTTACATTTTTAAAGAGTTGCTTTAAAAAAAGAAGCAGATGTGACAGAGACCTTATATGGCCTGCGAAGCCTAAAATAGTTACTATTCGGCACTTTGCAGACAAAGTTTAATTCATTTTATCCTGACAACATTCCAATAGGAAGGGGTGCTATTATTTCCACATTATAGATGAGGAAGCTGAGGCACAAAGAGTTTAAGTAAATTGGCAGCATTCGCTATGTTTTAGATCAAATTGTAGGCTCTTTCTACAAACTTGCTAATCCTGTGTTTCTTTGCAGTGTAAAAAGTGGATAGTGGCTCACGTGTCAAAGGATGGCACGGTCACGATCTAGATCCCCCAGGTGGAAACACAGGTGAGCAGTTCTTAGCAGAGTAAGCTTGGATTTGGGATGTGCTGTGACTTTCAATTTCACCAGTACTAGTAAACACTTAAGCTCATGGGACTTGGTTATTCACAGTAGGTACTTTATCATAGTAGAGGTTGTATTTCTACATTCTAGTAGCTGACAGCTTTGTTTAATCATAGCAGGTGGCTAGAGTTAATCCATAATGAAAAGCAATGCAGTGGCCACAGCAAGAGAGAGTGAGAAACATCTTTGAGAGTATTACATTTTTTGAAATAGTAGTTTAGAACTCCTCAGTATGGATTTCATTTCATTTTTTCATAATTAATATGTTTAAAGAAATTTCGAGTTAGAAAATAGGGAGTTTCCTCTTTCTTCTTCATGGCACAATAATAGAGTTTTGAATAGTTCGATTATAGTCCATTTCTCCTCTTTCCTGCTTGGTAGTATCAAAAGTATGTATCATTAGATTGGAACAATTTAACCAGTCTTTATTGTACACCTGCTACAGGCAGGTTCTTGGGCTACAAAGGCAAATATGCCATCTTCTTTGGCCTCAGCAAGCACGTGGTTGGGTTGGGAGATTGACATCATGGCCAGCAATGATACAGTGGGGAAAATGCTGTGCTACTTATTGGGACAAAGGATTCTGGATTTCTAGGGAGGAAATAATTCTGTTTTTGTGGAGGGGAAAGGGGGCACTAAGAAAGTCTTCAAAGAAGAGATGAAAACAATTTTATCTGGGCATTTCAGGATGTGTAGAACTTCTAAAGGCAGAAAGAGTGAAGAGAAATATTCTAGTTAAGGGGGAGAGCAGGAGCAAAGGCACCGAGCTGTAAATGTGACTAGTATTTTCTAGGACTTAAAAAGGACCATCATTTCACACAAAAAAGGCAGACCAAGATTTTTCATGTTAAGATAACTTGCCCATTTTGCTTATGCGTTTCAGTTATGCAGTAACTAATCAATCATTTTGTCAACAGTTTTCATTTTGTAATTCACAGGAGCAACTTGTAATGGCAAGGAACTTGATAAAGAAAAGGGAATGTATAGAAGTGAATGATTTTAACAGGGTATCACAGAGGTCACTTATTAATTAATTAATTAATTTTTTTGAGATGGAATCTCACTCTGTTGCCCAGGCTGGAGTGCAGTGGCGTGATCTCGGCTCACTGCAAGCTCCGTCTCCCGGGTTCACGCCATTCTCCTGCCTCAGCCTCCTGAGTAGCTGGGACTACAGGTGCCCGCCACCACGCCTGGCTAATTTTTTGTATTTTTAGTAGAGATGGGGTTTCACCGTGTTAGCCAGGATGGTCTCGATCTCCTGTCCTCGTGATCCGCCCGCCTCTACCTCCCAAAGTGCTGGGATTACAGGCGTGAGCCACCGCGCCCGGCCCACAGAAGTCATTTCTTGATAAGACAAAAGGCGCTGGTGAGGGGCACAAGAGACCCTGCCAAGCTTAGTGCCTGAGTTCCAGGTTCCTTCTCAGGTTTCTTTGTTAAGAACTGTAAAGGATCTGATATTTTACCCTACTTGCAAACTAACACATTATTAGCCTGCCACAGGGCACTCTTGGGTCAGAGACAAAGGCCTTTATTACTCAGAGTACAGCAAGCAGCTTGAGCTTCATGTTCCTGTCATTCCCCCCACCCTCTGGGTCCTGTGAGGGCTGGCACTGCAGAGCCACTGACTGGATGGATGCTGTAAGGCAGCGAGCTTTCCATACAGGCAGTGGGGTTACAGTACAACTGAGGAACATGAGTCCCTTATCAGGGGCTGCACATAAACCCATGCAGCCTTTGCCTTGGAAGAGACATTTATTCTAGTATCCTGGACAGCAAACACATCAGCCGTTTTCCCTGAGTGAGACCCTATCTCTATCTTGCAACACTGCCTTAGAACAAAGGTCGTCAGTGCCTCTGCTCATAGGGCTCTCGCAAGGTGTGCAGAACTCAAGAGACTGTGGAGAATTATCTCCCAACAGACTCCTTGAGTCTTTTTTGTTTCTTTAGGAAAACCAAAAACAATAGCAACTGTTCCAGCAACCTTCTTCAGAAGAAAGGGACACTGTGCAATGAAACATATAAAATAGCATATCAAACCGATACTGAATGTGAAGTAAGGATTAAAAGTAAGTTATTGGGAATTCCGTCCAGACTGGAAGACCTTTGACTCTGGCTGCCAGCTTTTCTCCTTGGCTGTGAAAGAGATAAAATCTTCCAGGAGGTCCTCAGAGGCTCCACTTGCTTCCTCCTGTGATGAGGTGTAGCCAGCTGGATAGCAGAGTTTCTGCTTTAGCTAAATAACACTTGCGGGTATGTCTAGCTTGGTGACTCCAGAGGGCAATATTGTCAAGTTCAGTATATAACTCCTAGTAGGTATATGAGGAAGGTAGATCTGCCTCCTTTCTTGTAGGGAGGGCACAGACTTATCATTGAAAGGAAAGGGATTCACTCATGGTTGCGCCAACTCCATGGCAGCTTCTAAGAGACAGCCGTAACAGAAGCTGCAGGGATCGCCTCCTCATTGATTAGAAGACATTAAATCCTCAGGGAGGAGATGGAGAAATTGGGCAGCTCAGATGGGGGGAAAGGTCCCCAGGTGCAAAATGGAACTTTATTGTGTCCCAGATAGTGGCACGCCTCCGTTTACGTCTAGGCAACCCAGACTGGTTTCCCTGGATACAGAAGCCTTCCGCCTTAGTGGAAACACAAGCCTCAATGTTGGCAATGCTGAGGTATGGAGAAGGTAGTTCCAGAAAGGATGTGCTGTCCCTGGAGAGCATTATAGCTGCTTTAAAGAATAACTTCACCGAAGTTACAAGCTCTGTTCGAACAGCACATCTTTCTATTGATATGCAAAGGAACAAATCTGGGAAAGAAAAGCAACTTACCTATGTTAGAGGTATTTCTGGAGGAACTAAGCATGAGATTCAAGTCTTAAGAGCCTCTTGTTCCCCCTTCTCCCCCGGTTAAGTACATATGTTTTGCTCCTTGATACAGCCTTAGTAGAGAAAGTAGACAATCAACTGGAGAAACTCTGGGCCTGGCTTGGGTCTGAGTTTGAATTGTAGCATCATTAAATCTTAGACTCTAATTTATTGTCAGAGCGTTCAGTTTGCTGGAGACCCTCCTACACATGGATTTGTGTGAGTCTTGCCTTCCTGCTTGTTTCTTACCTGGCCTTTGAACCGGATGTAAGCTTTTGCTGACTGGCCCTTTGAAGTCGCTGCATCTTCTTTTGCTAGAACTTTGCTGTCAGCAGTCTTCCAAAATGGATCCTGCTGTGCACCTGAGCTGGCCCTCCTCCAATGGGATAGGTGTGCTCAGCTCATTTGGATAAGCACATGGAATACCTTAGTTCAGATGGAAAGAGTATGCTTGTTGATTGGGCAGTACCATAACAGACCCCCAAATGTACAATTTGTAATGCAGATGTAGCAAATTGATGAATTTAGTTTGAGTGGAAGAAGCCGAGGGATCCTAGGAAAAGCAACTGTTTTTGGTAGGTCATATTAAGACACACTTAGTTGATTATCTTTAAATGGATTACACTTTTCTGTGTTTGTTTACATAGGTCTTTATCACCAGTACCTAGAAATGCTGAACACTACAAGCAAAGACATTCACACGGGCATTATGGCTGTGAATATAGGAAGGATCCAAAAAGACCCGTCGCTTGGAGAATGGACAGTGAGAAACATGGACAGAGTAAACCAAGGATTCCCTCTCGTGGAAATATATATTACCAGTCTTATGAACATAGATCACCTTCCCCTAACATAAGAAACTCTTTAGAAAATGTTTATATGTATAAGCCTCACCGAGGATATTCGCCTGGAAGAGGGGACAGTAACAGGAGAGCTCAGTATATGCCCAAATACTCAGAGGGTATACCCTACAAAGAGCATGAGAGGAATTCTTATCCCCAGAAAGTGCAAGGAGGGTATAGTCCTGATGACCACAGAGTTAGAGGAAGTGGAAAAGGAGGGAAACCACCTCAGAGGTCAATAGCAGATTCTTTTAGATTTGAAGGAAAGTGGCATGAAGATGAGTTGAGGCACCAGAGGATACAAGAAGAAAAATACTCCCAGTCAACTAGAAGAGGCTCTGAAGACTTTGAGACAAGGAGCTCATTTCAGAAGAGGTATAGGAAAACATTAAAGCTGGGTAATTTGGTATAAAGCCTCAAGTGAAAAGGTCTGTTTACTTTATGGTTGAAGATAACCACCTTGAAAAGCTTTTGTCTAAAAAGACAAAAAGCATTGTAATTTAGTTATGGTGTCCTGGTAGTAGTGAAGTATTTCTCTTTAGAGTAAATCATGTTGATGGCTAGAATACTTTTAAAAGATGGTATTTTCCTCTTTAATTGCCTTGTGCCTATAGAATTGGCTTAAGGGATTATAGATTAACTTGCCACTGCATTCTGCATTTAAAACCATGCTGCCCGACATTCTACACATATAAATTCTCCCTTTCTTCTCTTTATTGCAAATGTAAACTGCTTTATGTCAACACAGGTATCCTGAGGATCGTGATTTCAGAAAATATGGACACACATCAAAAAGACCTAAAGACGTGGAGAGGTATGAAAGCAGAGAGCCTGCCAGGAACCCAAAGTGGAAGCCCGAGCATTCCCTCCCACCTTACCAAGAGGACACAGACCAGTGGAACCTTGGGCCCCAAACTTATCGACATGCTGAGAGGGAACACCCAGAGACCAGTTCAGCAACCAAAGTATCCTATGACTATCGTCACAAACGTCCTAAGCTCTTGGATGGGGACCAGGACTTTACTGATGGGAGAACTCAGAAGTACTGTAAGGAAGAAGATAGAAAATACAGTTTTCAAAAAGGCCCTCTAAATAGAGAGTTAGATTGTTTTAATACTGGAAGAGGGAGAGAGACTCAAGATGGACAAATCAAAGAACCTTTTAAACCGTCTAAGAAAGACAGCATTGCCTGTACTTATTCAAATAAAAATGATGTTGATTTGAGGTCTAGTAATGACAAACGGAAGGAAAAAATAAGGAAAGAAGGGGATTGTAGAAAAGAGAGCAATTCTTCCAGTAACCAACTTGATAAAAGTCAAAAACTTTCTGATGTGAAACCCTCGCCTATCAATCTTAGGAAGAAATCACTTACAGTTAAAGTAGATGTGAAGAAAACAGTAGATACATTCAGGTATTATCTTTGTTTTTTTCTTTATGATATTTAATAATGTTTCTACAATCTTTATTTGCAGCTTCAAAAATGGAATTAATAGTGTCTTTAGAGTCCATCGAGTGGGAGAGGGATTGCCAAGAATTTCTGCCCCCTCCCAAAAAAATAAAAGCCCTGTAGTGAGGCTGTTTCCTGTGATTAGTTACATGGGAGCGATTTCATGTCTCCTTGTTTCCACATCCTATCTCCAGATGCTTCTTGGATGCGGGGCATTCTGTGGAATTGTCCCTCTTCACGAATTCATGTGTTTTTATGCTGCCAGGTTTTCCTTATCCAAGGATTAGCTGGGTAGAGTTCAAGAAAACCTAGCCCTTGCTCAGTTTCTCAGAGCCTGTGCTCTCTGTTGCCTGAAATTCAGAGAATTTTTTAGCTGAAAGGGACCTTAGCAGGCCCTAGTTTTATACAGGAGGAAATCGCGGCCCTGAGAGATCAAGTGATTTGTCTAAGTCAGAGTGGCTGGGGCTCAAATCCACGTGTTCTCTTATGACTCAACGAGGCAGGTGACTTAATGTGGTTTTTGCTGCCATCTCATAATGACTGGGGCTCAACCAACTAGATTCTCCCAGGTAGAGGAAATTATACCATAATCTGGGAAGATACCTATTTATAAGACATTTACTTTAGCCCTTAATGATTCTTTAAAAAAATAGACTGTTGTTGTTGTAGGTTATATTCTCTTAAAAGCAGACTCACATGCTTTGTTCCTTGACGAATATTACTTCCATTTATGGATTCTGAGGATAATAAGGCACTGCAGTTGGCCTAAAACTAAACAGCTAAAACTGTTCATGACCTTAATACACTACCAGTATGTGAATGAAAAAGGGGTGGGCCATGTTGATTTGGTATGTTTATATTCATGCTTGACTCATTTGTATTTGAACCAAAAATGAGAGAAAACAAAATGCAAAGGGTAGAATGGGGAGGGAGGTAAACCCACAAGTCCTTTTTTGTAAAACAAAATATTTTTTGTTCCTTTTTCTTTTCTTTTGAGATGGGGTCTTGCTCTGCTGCCCAGGCTGGAGTGCAGTGGCATGATCACAGCTCACTGTAACCTCAAACTCTTGGGCTCAGATGATTCTCCTGCCTCTCCTGTGTTGGCCTCCTGAGTATCTAGGACTATAGGTGCATGCCACCATGCACAGCTAATTTTTTTCTTTTTTTGTAGAGATGGAATCTTGCTCTGTTGCCCAGGCTGGTCTCAAACTCCTGGCCTCAATTGATCCTCTCACCTTGGCTTCCCAGAGCACTGGCATTACCAGCCTAAGCCACTGTACCTGGCCCCTGTTCCTTTTCTTAAATTTAGACATGGCAACAGCCCACCTCATAGTTCTTTTACATTCATTGCACTTGTAGAAAATATTTTTAAATATACATATGTGCATTTATATATGTGCTCAGAAAGCATTTATAAGTATGATTATATTACAGAAAGTTCAAGAAATAAAGGGGGGGATCACCCATAATTCTGCTACTCTACAACAATTTTATTTGCATTTTAGTCTAGTTATTTTTCTATGTATATTTACACATGACTGCTGTGGTATCATATTAATAATTTTGCATCTTTTTACATATGTCTTAAATAATTTTGTGCTATTATATCTCTTACTAGTTCTTCATCTTAAAAGCACAAAAGCTTCTGTAAGTACCAAGTTTAAGAATGTTACCTTAAGGGCTGGGGCATAGTAGCTCATGCCTGTAATCCCAGCACTTTGGGAGGCTGAGGTGGGAGGATCACTTGAGCTCAGGAGTTGGAGGCTGCAGTGAGCCATCATCGTGCCACTGCACCCCAGCCCGGGCAATAGAGTGAGACTCTGTCTCAAAAAAAAAAAAAAAAAAAAAAAAAAAGGAGCTTGGATTATTGGATTACATCCTGATGGCTATGAGATATACATATATAACATATACCATACATACTTTCTTTCTTTTTTTCTTTTCAAGACAGGGTCACGCTCTGTCACCCAGGCTGGAGTGCAGTGGCGCGATTATGGCTCACTGCAGCCTTGAACTCCTGGGCTCAAGTGATTCTCCTGCATCAGCCTCCTGAGTAGCTGGGACTACAGGCGTGCACCACCACACCCAGCTAATACAGATTATTTTGTAGAGATAGAAATCTTGCTATGTTGCCCAGGCTTGTCTGAAACTCATAGCCTCATGTGATCCTCCCTCCTTGGCCTCCCAGAGCACTGGGATTACAGGCATGAGCCACCATACCCAGCCTTAAGCTTTTTTTCTATCCAACATTCTATTTTGAAAATGTTGAAACATACAGAAAAGCTGAAAGAATTCTACAGTGAACGCCTATATACTCACCACCTAAAGTCTACAATTAAGTTTACTTTCATAATTACATATCTATCTATTCATCTATTGTTCCACCTTATTTTTTGGATATTTTTCAAAGTAAGTTGCAAATGTCAGTACACTCCCATTTAGATACCTTATACATTTTTGTTTACAGTTCCTCTTTTTTCTTTTGAGGTAAAATTATATACAATCAAATGCATAAAAATCTTTAACTTTTTAATAAAAGTAATGATGTGGCCAGGTGTAATGGCTCACGCCTGTAATCCCAGCATTTGTGGGAGGCCGGGGCAGGCTGATTGCTTGAGCTCAACAGTTCGAGACCAGCCTAGGCAACATGATGAAACCCCATCTCTACAAAAAATACAAAAATTAGCTGGGTGTGTTGACATGTGCCTGTAGTCCCAGCTACTTGGGAGGCTGGGGTGGGAGGATTGCTTGAGCCTGGGAGATCGAGACTGCAGTGAGCCATGTTTGTGCCACTGCACTCCAGCCTGGGTGACAAAGCGAGAGCCTGTTTCAAAAATAAAAACTAAAAAAAAAAAGTAATGATACCCCCATATTTAATAATGAAGTGTGTTATAGTTAAAAGAGAATTAAAAAATTGTAACACTTTTAAAGAATGCTAGAAATACCAGGTTTGAAGAGTTTTATTTTAATAGACCTCATTAGAGATACTGAACAGTTAATTTTATAATTTGATATGAGAAATGGAAGCTTGATCTTTATCATGTGTCACAAAAATGGGCTTAAAATGGAGACTGCTGCATCTTTTATTTTGAATTTATAAACTATGATTTTGTGAAATCTCATAATCTGTCACTGGGGTCTGGCGGCATACCAGGGCCATTTGAATACCTGCCCAGGGCCTGTAGGATGGCTTGTGTAGTAGCCTCCACTGCAAATCCTCTCTGTTCAAAGACCTGAAAAATAAATAAATGAGCAAATATATGCATCTTTTCAGTATGATAAAGCGTCATAGTCAACAAAATCTTTATTTCCTGGTGAATGGGTTGTGGATGAATTTTGTGGTTTGGATTTAATTATATGTAGACTGATCCATAAAACAAAGATAATGCCCTCAGTAGAACTATGTTTTCAACTATTAATATAAATTAGATTTTTCTTTTCTAGAAAAGAGTAAAATAATCATAGAGTGCACAGAGAAGTTTATTTATTGGTTAACATCTAGAGAGTTTATCTGCTTTTTTTTGGAAACGCTAAGATGGCTAATTTTGTGCATTTATTTACTTAGCTTTGGTTGAGAATTGATATTTGTTCTTCCAATTATCAGTATGGTTGAAAACATAAGGTTATCACTGTGATTTTTTTTAGATTCCAGTTTGTATCTAGAACAGCAGTAGGTAAACACTTGCTTGAATGTTCACTGAATAGTTAATACTTCTGTTAAGAAAGACTGTATTCTAATGATCCACTCTGTCAGAAACTTCATTATCAGAAATTACATCTGAGTCATAATTATATGTTTCAGAATGTAAGTTAGGGAATCACAGTATGAAAATTTCTACTAAGGTTGTTACAGATGCAAAACATGAACTGTTGTATATATGCATCTGGAAGTTTTGGGGCAGACAAATGCAGGTGTTAGTTTAATGTTGGGCTTGAGTGGGTGAGCGCTTGACCCTTGGCTAGGCCAGGAAGGAAGAGGAGGAGGGAGGAGGTGGTACTAATATCTGGAGCAGAATAAGCTGCTGCTGATGCATCAGAGGCTCCTTTGATCTCCTAGGAAGTTGATACGAGACACCTGGGACATGGGGAAGGTTGTCCATCAGCATTCATGGCTATCAGAGTTGATGGTGGACTGAGTACATTGGCCACATTTGTGTCTAATCCTTTATTTCCCACTGAAGAGACACAGAGGGGTGTCTCTACCTCTATCAGCTCTTTTCCCAGTTTGAAAGGGGATGAGGTGGGCGATGGGCCCCAGAGGACATTGGGACCCTGACACTCTGAGGAAATGGGTATCACGCAGGCAGGGAGCAATGTGAAAAGCCATAACTGAGATTGAAGGAAGGGAACCTAGTCACATAAGTTTACCTATGATGAGCACTGTTCCGCTGGAGGCAAAATAAGCTGCAGGTGGGGATATTTTTTATACCCAAACCTGCCACCTTGCTGTTATATAGCATAAAAAACTAAAGTTCTCCCCAATTTTAATTTCTCATATGCATTTTAAAATCAAAAATTAATTGAGAGAAGGTTCCCTTTCATTCCTATTTTTGACCCTAGCTTCTCTTGGTGTCTCTTAGGGGGCCTTGTATAGGGATTCTGTTGGCAGTTAGAGTGCATAGGTTTTTGTCTTCCTATGGACCACTGATCAGCTTTGTGACATTGGGCATTGGGCACTTGGCTATACCCTTTTGGGACCAAATTAACCTGCAGTTCCTCCTGGCTCTGTGAGTCTGCTTGAATTGGCCATGTGTTGGTGACCATTGAAGCTGAGTTGACAGACACATGGAGGCTCATCATGTTCATCTCTGAACTTTAGTATATATTAGAAATTTTATATTAAAGTATTAAATTCAAATTGGTCTAAGTTAAGCAAAAAATAAAAATAAAAGCCAAGAAAGTTAAAAAAACAAAATTAAATTGGCCTCAATTAAAATGTTGAAGTCTGGCTGGGCATGGTGGCCCACACCTGTAATCCCAGCACTTTGGGAGGCCGAGGCAGGCAGATCCCTTGAGCTCAGGAGTTTGAGACTAGCCTAGGCAACATAGTGAAACTCCATCTCTACAAAACATACAAAATTAGCCAGGTGTAGTGGTGCACACTTAATAGTCCCAACTAATCAGGAGGCCGAAGTGGGAGGTTGGCTTGAGGAGGCAGAGGTTGCAGTGAGCCGAGATCACGTCACTGCCCTCCAGCCTGGGTGACAGAGCCAGACCCTGTCTCAAAAATAAAATAAAAATAAAATGTTGAAGTCTTCTCTCTCTCTCGACAGAGTCTTGCTCTGTTACCCAAGCTGGAGTGCAGTGGTGTGATAACGGCTCACTGCAGCCTTGACGTCCTGGGCTCTAGCGATCCTCCCACCTCAGCCTCTCGAGTAGCTGGGACTATAGGCACACGCCACCATGCCTGGCTATTTTTTGTTTATTTTTAGTCGAGATGAGGTCTTGCTATGTTACCCAGGCTGGTCTTGAACTCCTGAGCTCAAATAATCCTCCTGCCTCGGCCTCCGAAAGTGTTCAGCCTCTCGAGTAGCTGGGATTACAGGCGTGAGCCACCGCACTTGACCTTATCATCTCTCTAGCTGAAACACTCATTTCAAATTGACCAAGTCATTTTTGATTCATAATTTATTCATTCAGTGGGTATTTTTTGAGGGCCTACCCTGTGTGAGACAGTCTGTTAGGGTGCCCTGGGACTATAGAGCTGCATGTGATTAGGTTCCTCCTCCTTTGGTTTATTGGAGTGCATGTGTGACTCAGCAGAAGATGGGTGGGTACCAAGCTGGGCGATTGAACAGAGGCATCATGTAGTTGACGTGAGCTAGGCTTCAAAGGCTGGTGTATTCAGACACATGGAGGCAAAAGAAATTTTATATTTACAGGTTAACAATGGCAGAAAAACATACACATGAACTTTGACCTGTGTGGTTTTGAGCAGTCAGTGAAAAGGAATAGAGGGAAAGGAGACTGAGAGGTAAGAATGCTGCGACTGCCAGCCTGATTTGACATTATCAGCTGATAGGAGAGGGCCAGCAGCCCAGTTCTGGCTGCCAGAGGATTGCCATCTATGAGGTAGACTGAATGCATGTTGGGGCTGGTGAGGCCCACTAGATGACTTTTGTGCAAAAAGTAATGAGATGAGGAATTAGGGGAGGAGCAATCTCCCTGAACTTTTTCCATCAACTCCACAATTTCTAAATTGGTTCTTGGGAAGACAGGAGCAAATTATGTACAGTCATGCGTTGCTCAGTGATGGGGATACGTTCTGAAAAATGTCTTGTTAGGCAGTTTGGCCACTGTCTGAAGATCATAGAGTGTATTTACACAAACCTAGATGATGTAACCTACTACACACCTAGGCTATATGGTAGAGCCTATTGCTTCTAGGCTACAAACCTGCACAGCATGTTAGTGTACTGAATACTGTAGGCAATTGTAACACATCAGTAACTATTCGTGTATCTAAACATATCTAAACATAGAAAAGGTACACTAGAAATACAGTACCACCATTGTTTAAGTGGTCATTAACGGAAACATTGTTATGCTGCATGTGACTGTAATTGGGAAGGTGCTTTACGTGAACTGTAGGATGCTGTATGAAATGTTAGTTATTAGTTGGAAGAAGACAGAAAGGAAAACTTTATATGTGTCATACGGATTTTGATATATATTAGAAGCTTCCAGAGGGCAGGGGAATCTGTTGGTTTTGGTTGTTGTTGGGTTTTTTGTTGCCGTTTTGCCATGCAGTTCGTTTCTTTGATGAGTCCTAAGTGTGTGCAACAGGAAATTAAGGTTTAATGTAGCTTTTTACATTTTCTTGGTTATTACCCACAATGCTCAGGGAGAACATCAGTGGAAATATCCTTAAACAGAAAAATAAACGGGGAAAGTGCAGTCGAGGGAACAAAGGATCTTGGAAGATTTAATGAAACTGGTCCCAGAAATAGTATTAGCATAGAGGTTTTTGGCTGTATTTTAATTTTTTAAATTGTCTAAAATGAATCTCAAATGAGAACATTTGATCTTTTTAGCTTAACTACTTGCTTTGGGGGTTTTTCCTGAAATTATTAACTTGTTAATCCATGCCATAGGAAATAGTAAAAAGTAAAATGTGAACCAAAAGATGATTACATTTACAAATATGAATATTTAGAACATTTTGCATTCTCAAGTCTAAAGAGGGTTTTTCTTGTACCAAAAGTGTCATAATTGTTTTTAAAAGACTAAAATTTGGAGGTTATACTATGTTAATGTATATTTTCTAGAAAATGATAATTTTAATTTTTTATTAAAGATCTTGTAGAGGAACTCTAGGATAAATTTTAATGGATAACAAGTTTAAACACTAAGATTTCAGGAATTAAATATATAATAGCTTCAAAGTATGTAACTCCTATGGATTGAGGTTTGAGCATGGAGTGGGGACAAGAGTTTCAGCAGTAATTTGTGAGAAATTAAAAGTAAATGTTAATAATTACCCACTGGAAAACTGAACATCTTTATCAGCTTATTTCCTCTTGGGATAAACTGAGGCTGCCAGAAAAAACCTTATCAACTGATTTCCTCTTGCGGATGGACCATTTGTATAGTTCTATTTAAATATACTATTTTCCTCCTATAAAATGTTTTTAAAGGCTGTTTTTTTTTTTTGGTATGGCACAGGAATTTTTTAACTTTAAACCCCCTTAAACAGAGAGCATTTATAATTCTTTGTTAGTGGAGGTCGTTATGGGGGGTGTTCTAACATTTGCCAGCAAATGTCTCTTAGCTAGTTATCACATACACAGTGGGAAGCTTGGAGCAAATTAGGAGGAAAGAAGGAAAATCGGCCTTCTTTCTAATGAAAGTCCTTCTAATGAATCAACGAAACCACAGCAGTGCGGTCAACCTGCTGCATGATTACTTTTCTGTGTTTCTGCCTTGGCAGGGAGTCATCCCTGGCAATGTTGGTCTGAGAGCAGGGAGCGTGGAAAGTCAGATGGAAGTCTTTCCTCTGATAAGTTATAAATAGACACTCAAAACCATTTTATTAGAGGAGCTAAAATTTTTAAAGAATATCTGTAAGCCCCTCATAACCCTGAAGCAGTTTGGATATATGGCTGTTACATGACTTAAATAAGTACATATGTGCATGCGTGCACTCATATCCCCAGACACATCTGTCTGCTTGCTTTCCGCTATATGATGAGCTGTTTATTCCAGTGGTGTCCTGTTATTTAAAACATACTTCAGGGCTCTCTTTCGGATTTATCTTCTGAGCCTGTAATGTAGCCATTAAGAACCCCAACAGTTGCAAATGTCAATTCTTTGGACAATGAACTTGATTTTTGAGAAGAGCCAAAAGCAATTTAGAGTTAAGTACAGAGGAATAAGATAGGTACAAGCTGATTAGTGCCATTTTGGGTCCAAAATGAGATATAAAGTAATGAGAAAATTTCTTCATTGATGCATGAAGTGCCTGCAGACAAAGCATTTCTGAGTAGTTTTAAGCAAGTGCAGCATTTTTGGAATAAGGTATAGTTTTCCATTATGACACTTGGAAGACATGTTCATTTGAATGCTCAATCTCCGGGATGTGAAACAAAGCAAGACATCCATTGTCTCAGGGTGGTGGCACCTTCCCCATAGGGTTATTGTAAAGATGAAATGAGATAATGTTGGTAAGCTCTAAGCCCCCATGTTCGGCATGTGGTAAACCCTCAATAATTGTTAGCTCTGTATCATAACCATTAGTTTGTAAAAGTACTTAGAGGTCAGGAGAGCTCTTAACAAAAGTTATAAGATTCAGAAGGCATTAAAGTGGTAAGATAGCCGGGGTTATATAATAAATTGTAGTATTTCTTTAAGGGTACATTGAGGGTGAACACTGTAACTGGTGTTAACGATCATAACTTTGCCTAACAACTAAGACTGTTTTCTGAGAATTTAGTGAGACTTTGTAATTAAGTTAATCTCTTAACAGAATTTTATTTCAAAATACTATTCTAAGCTTCTTATTACTGATAGAAAGATATAAGGATTTTTATTAAGTTAGAGAGGTTCTTATGTTTGATATCAGCTTTTAAAGTGTGGTAGTATTTCAAGATAAAATAATTTTGCTGGACTAACAATGTTTTGGCCATTTGGAAGTAGAAAATAATCTAATCGATTACTTTTTGCATAGTAAGTGTCTTTAATACCTTGTATTTTTGAAGTAAAAATTGTTTCACTTAGAATTTGAAGGATTTTATTATTAAAGTGGCAAATATTTAATGACCTCTGATTTGAAAGAACTCAGAGCCATGTATCTGTAGTTATTTTCTCCCACTTGTTATTGTACATGTTTTATGGCATGGAATTTAGTGCCTTAATTATAAGAAAAGATATACATCTTTTTAGTTTTGTAGCTATCTTAATTTTTGATAAATTCTTTTCTCCACAAAATAGTTGCAAATTTAGTTAAACATTTGCAAATTATTCTAGGGTTGCTTCTAGCTATTCCACAGAGAGACAGATGTCACATGATTTGGTTGCTGTTGGCAGGAAAAGTGAGAACTTTCATCCAGTGTTTGAACATCTTGACTCAACTCAGAATACTGAAAACAAACCTACAGGAGAATTTGCTCAGGAAATCATAACAATAATCCATCAAGTTAAAGGTTGGTATATTTTGCACATACGTTAGGGATAACACAAAAGTAATATACTATTCACGAGATACAGGTAAATATCTGCAGTATAGTTTAATAGTAATTAATATTTCATTGTAAGCTAGACTGTGAATTAGGAAATCTTTTGAAGAGGGTATCAGGCATTCATTCGAGCCTAGTTGTTCTTTATATCTAGTTCCAATAACCTTATGCTTCAAGTGTTAGTAGATTGGTACTTGCAAGTTAGAAAGGGAGAAGCTGGCTGCTGCAAAAGACAAGGCATACTGAGAGCAGTAAGAAACAATAACTGGTAACCTAACAGGGAGGAAGAAGCAACAAAAAACAGATAGGAAACTCAAGAAATCAGGAAGCCCTAGGTCATTTTATGATTCTTAAAGCCCCCTGAGGGCATTACTAGGACTTTGTATCTTAAGGATGATGCTGAGTGATCAGTGAAAGATTCTAGTTTGCTTTGGCATTCTTTATAACTGCGAGTTGCGTAATAAATACTTTTAATGGTTTGCATTAAATTGTTTTGTTTTTGCTTCTGGCGAGTTTCCATTAATTGGAAAATTCAGTGATATAGAACAACTTTCCCCAGTGATGCTACACAAATAAGGCAGCTGTAGGTATTACAAACTGGAGGCCTTCAAGAATTTAAAATTTTTTATTTTGTACTACCTACTAGACAATTGCATTAATCTTTCTTACCTTTATAAAATATATTTTGAAAATGAGTTTTTTTTCTCTGCGTCCCTCAAACTAAGGCATGTATTTACTTTAAAGCACATAGTTTGTCTGAAACAGTTCATCCTCTCAGCTCCAGTCCCTCTCACCCAAAGGAAATGTGATTCTTGGCAGAAATGGAGCTGATTTGCAGAAAAATCCGGGAGATTGTCCCAGAACAGGAACAGTAAATTAGGGGAGCGGATTGCTTAAGTAGCATTCTGATGGGCCAGGTGTATTCTCTTTCTCTGTATCCTATTAAAAGTGTGTAGCATAGCTGATTTCTAAATGTTTTCATGAACTTTAATGTGAATTAAAGTAAAGTGGCATTAGAAGGCCTTCTGTGATATGCGAACATAACATTTAATATTTGTTTGAAATTGTTTTGATGTTTCAGGCTTGTTTTTGAAGTTACTTTTTATTTTCATTCAACTGTGAAGCTCTATGCCATCTTTACTTTCCAGATATAGTAAGTCTTACCTTGGAGAAGAAAGGTCCTTGCTTTGAGAGAGCCATTGTCTTTTCCCCTGGACAAGTAAGCAGGCGTTTCAGATAGAAAGAAAATTCTTTGATTAATAAATCAGCTGTTTACTCTTGTTTGGGCTTGGGAAGGCACGTGAGTGCTACAAATTAGTCTGTGAGATAAGTTTGGGTCCCATATATTTTTAAGAGAAAACAGGTTGAATTTTAAAAAATAATCCCTTCTTTCTGTGCTTATATGTAATCTTTTAAGTGAAATCAGCTTAACATTGAGATAAAACTGTTCATTTCCTTTTTCAGCAAATTATTTTCCATCACCTGGCATTACTTTACATGAGCGTTTCTCAGCAATGCAAGATATACACAAGGCAGATGTAAATGAAATTACATTGAATTCAGATCCAGAAATACACAGGTAATGGTTGATTACCATATTATACCCATTTAACTAATGGGGATACACCTCAGAAAAGATTTGGGAAGGGGCTGCTTTCTGAACCTGCTCACCTGGGCTTGCTGTAGACTGTAGGATTGCATTTCCTGCACAAAAATAATAGGATAATCCAAGCATTATCCGGCCACTGCACTTTGATGAAATGAATAGGATGCACTGAAAACATTGACTAGCATTGTTTAAATGTATAGGACTTTGAAAATGCTTACATACCTAACTTCACTTCTGCTGTCAATAGTAATTGCTTCCTGAGGTCCTCAGTAGAAGAATGAAAGACAGTTTTCAAGCCATTGAAATCATAGGTTCCTTCATGTGGTCACAAATAGGTGTTCTGAGGGCAGCCAGATGAAACCACGTGTCTTCTGCTGGCACTTGTTGTAGCAGGTGGTGTACCCTGTCTTGTGAGCTGATTTGAATACATGTGAGAATGCAGTATATCACCAGAGCAAAGTTTGAGATGACACAGACTGCTGATTTGAGAACCACCTAAAGCTTCCCTGTAGTGTGTTCCACAGGATATGTATATCCTGGGAGACTGCCATATAGGTGAAAAACTATCTGGTAGCAAGTTTCTTTTGCTGTCTCCAAAACATACTAGCTTTATTTCAAATTCTATTCTATAATAGTAGAATCAGGGTATCAGTGTATAACATAATTATTTAGTTGTACTATGCCTTTATTATTTTAGGAGAATAGATATGTCTTTGGCCGAGCTTCAGAGTAAACAAGCTGTGATCTATGAATCGGAACAGGTTAGTGGATACAATTTTTGATGAGAAATTATCTTATTGTTGGTATACTAATGGCAAGGGGATTGGTGGTTGGGAGAGAAAAGGGAGTTAAAGTACATGAAGAAGGAGGATTGAAACCCAGGAATCTGAAATTAAAAAGCTCTTCAGGTGATTCTGACTATCAGCCAGGTTGGAGTGAGAATACTGACAAAAGACAAAAATATTCCCTAAGAGGGACAATCCCTAAGGATAACAGCTTTGTAAAATTGACACGCAATTACAGCATTTGATATTCATCCCCAAAATCCACACTGTAAAGCTTATGGAAAGTATGTTAGATACCTATTTTTTTCAAAGCAATCATGTGGAATATATTTTTAAATTGTACATGGAATGAATGCACAGGAACGAAAAATTTCATTTGATATTGCCCTTCTGTTTACTGCAGAATGCACGAAACATTCTGTGGAGTATGAACTAGCAAAATAAGGGAAATAAGGGACTAAATTTCTTTATTCATGTGTTGTGTGTGGTTCCCACCCAACACCTCCCCTCCCACCCCCCATTTCTTTGCTAATTAGAAAGACTGTCTTGACTAGCCAGGAGGGAAGAAAACCGGCTCTTGTTTTAGAAGAATTATATCAAGTTCTAAAAGAACTGCTAATTTATTCGTTGAGAATAAAGAGTCTTTGTAGAGGAGATATTTTAATACATTTCTGATAGAATATATAAATAATTTTTTCACTTGTGAAATGATTATAATTTTTGCTGAATTTATGGAGATAGGTTAATTTGTTGAACAAATGATATTTTCAGACAATTTCTAATCATCAAAGTCCTATAATCAACTTACAGGAAATCTGTGGTTTTTTAAAAAATCACCTATAATTTAGTCATTTAGCACAAAATATTATTTGATCATTTTTCTGGCAGTCTTATAGCTTGCATTTTAACGTAGTCACTATCATAGTATATGTAGTTTTTTGTTTTTACTTGATCCATAATAACATTCCTTTTATGTAAATCTCTGAATTCGCTATGACCTTTTATGATTGAGGCTTTTTAAGCTTTGTTTTGAGACAGAGTCCTGGTCTCACCCAGGCTGGAGTACAGTGGTGCAATCATGGCTCACTGCAGCCTCGACCTCCTGTGCTCAAGTGATCCTCCCACCTCAACCTCCTGAGTAGCTAGGACTACAGACATGCACTACCACGCCTGGCTAATTTTTGTATTTTTTATGGAGACAGGGTTTTTCCATGTTGCCCAGGCTGGTCTTGAACTTCTGGACTCAAGGGATCCACCCGCCTCGGCCTCCCAAAGTGCTGGGATTACAGGCATGAGCCACTGCACCTGGCCCTTGTTAAGTTTTAATTAACTTTTTTCTTTCTTTCTTTCTTTTTTTTTTTTTTTTTTTTTTTTTGAGACAGAGTCTCTGTCACCCTGGCTGGATTGCAGTGGTGCAATCTCAGCTCACTGCAACCTCCACCTCCCAGGTTCAAGCCATTCTCCTGCCTCAGCCTCCCAAGTAGCTGGGATTACAGGCGCCCATCACTACACCCGGCTAATTTTTGTATTTTTGGTGGAGAGGGGGTTTCACTATGTTGGCCAGGCTGGTCTTGAACTCCTGTTCAAATGATCTGCCCACCTCGGCCTCCCAAAGTGCTGGTATTACAGGCATGAGCCACTGTGCCCGGCCTAATTAACTTTTTTCAATAAGCACTTTTCTATGTTGACTTCCACATAGTCTTTATTACCATCAGTTAAATGATTGTACATTATTCTTTTGACTTAAGTTTACCATGATTTATTTACTCATTCTTCCCTTCCTCTTAATTTTTTTTTACATTTAAGTTGCTTCTATTTTTTGTTATTTTAAATATAATGTTTTGAATCTATTTAGGTAGACAACCTTTTCTTTGGGCTAGAGTCCCACAAGTGGGAATCCTGGTTCAATGTTAGGAACTTTTCTGACTGTTGATTGTCAATTGTGTCTCAAAATATTTGTATTAGTTTACAATACCATTAGCAGGATGAGTACAAGATAACTTATCTAGGACTTATAATTAAGGTTCTTGTTAGATATGGTCTTTGTGCACCTAACAGTAATGTGAATGGTTTGTCTTCTGTCAAAATTCCTCAGACTCTGATCAAAATAATAGATCCAAATGACCTACGACATGACATTGAAAGAAGGCGAAAAGAACGGTTACAGAATGAAGATGAGCACATTTTTCACATAGCTAGTGCTGCAGAGAGGTAATCAGTAGATGACAAACATCCTGTTATCAGGGAGCTTTCGGTTTTACCGTATTTTTACATTTTTTGTGTGATGATAATTTTCATTTTAATATAGTGATTTGTTCCTTCAAATCCATCTTATATGTTTAAGTGAAATCTATTAAAATATTTCCAGGTTATTCAGTGATTATCATATGCGGTTTGATTTAAACAACAAAAACTATGGGGTAGGTGAGTATTTGAGGTCTTCGTAATTCTGATGAGGAGTGTTACCACTTTTAGGTCCTGCAGGAGGCAGGACCAGCAAGTTTACAGACTATTTAGCTTGAGCTGATTGAAACTCTGATACATTCTGCCCTTTAGATTCTGGGTTAGTCTTTGAATAGTAGAAAATGTCCTGAAGTCAGTACAGTTATCTTTTGGGACTCTTTGTGGATGTCTATACTGGATAATTGTGGATAACTGTACTGACAAAAAGTGAAAAAAATCCACATTTTGTGGATGTCGTCCATGAAATTGAGGCAGGTGTAGTAGAAAATGCAGAGGAGACCTAAGTTTGAATCTCATCTCTCTCAGTTTACAAACTGACCGATCTTGGACGAATTTTCTTAGTCTCTGGAGCCTCTTCATCTGTAAAATGATGTTAAAGTCAATTTATGCTATGGGGCAGTTATGAATATTAAACGAGTTGGCACATGTGAAGTACTTATGTCATATATGGCAAATAGATCCTCAGTAGATTTTTCTTTCTTAACCTCATACTTCTGTTTAGGGGCTCTTAGTAGTCTAGATCAACCCCAGTTTATCTCTAGTTCTGAACACCATGTGGATGGAACTCATGGCAGCTCTGGGGTCCCATATGATTATGAGGTATAATTGAACAGGACAACATTTCCAGTTCACTTGAGTTCTTCTACTACTTGGATCTCCCAAAAAGTGAGACTGTATGAATACAAAGAGACAGTGCTAATTGTTTTTCCATAATCTTTTGTATCAAATTGCTAAGATACTGTATTTGACAAGACTTTTAAGTCAAGTCTGTAGCTAACTAGGTCAGAATATATGGACTGGAGTCTGACAATAAGTTCAGAACTAATTAAAACATAGTGAAATGGTGTGTTGAGGCACATAAAACAATTGAAAATGAAAGAGTAAAAATGTCCCTTGCTGGGTGAAAGTCTCCAGTCTCCTAATATGATATGGTTAATGCATGACATGACTGTGCTCCTTAATGACACAAGCTCTCTATCATGCTTTCCTTGACTCAGCAAGTGTAAGAAACCCAGAGTACCAAGAAACAGGATTTTAAAAACAGATTTAAGACAATCAGCATATTTTGGCCGGGCGCAGTGGCTCACGCTTGTAATCTCAGCACTTTGGGAGGCCGAGGTGGGCGGATCACGAGGTCAGGAGATCGAGACCATGGTGAAACCCCGTCTCTACTAAAAAATACAAAAAAAAAAATTAGCTGGGCATGGTGGTGGGTGCCTGTAGTCCCAGCTACTCAGAGAGGCTGAGACAGGAGAATGGCGTGAACCCGGGAGGCGGAGCTTGCAGTGAGCCGAGATTGCGCCACTGCACTGCAGCCTGGGGACACAGCGAGACTCCTTCTCAAAAAAAAAAAAAAAAAAAAAAAAAAGACAATCAGCATATTTTAAAGATCATAAGATGCTTTAGGATGTATCTTTACCTCTTGACGTGATTAAGAACGTTGAGCACTGGAGTTGGACCTGAGTTCAGTGCCTGGCTCTTAGATTCCTAGCTATGTGACTGACTTTGGGCAAATTATTTTGTCTCTGTTTCCTCATCTGTAAAATAGGGATAAGAGTTGTACTTACCTCACAGTGGTGGTTAAGATTAAGTAAAATGATGAGTGTAAGGTAGACTAGCTGGTCAGCATCAAGTATTATGAATGCTAGCTTTGAGGACAGTGTGGTAGTGTGCAAGGATGTGTTCCTACAAGCTGTCTTTTGCTGGGTCTGTTGGATTATTTTATTTGTATTGGATAGGTGGTGAGGCATAGTGGAGCCATGAGGAGTTTTTAAAAGTGAGACATTACTTAACATTCATCCTGCAAAAATAAACAATTCAGTAGTTTTTAGTATATTCACGAACTTATGCAACCATCATTACTATCTAATTCCAAAACATTTCATCACCCCAAAAGTAAACCGTCTCTCTACCCATTAGCTGCCACTCCCTGCCCCATTTCTCCTTCCCCCTTAGTCCCTGGCAACCATTGTTCTATTTTCTGTATCTATGGATTTGTCTAATCCTGACATTTCATATAATCATTCTTTTCTTTTCTTTTCTTTTCTTTTCTTTTCTTTTCTTTTCTTTTCTTTTCTTTTCTTTTCTTTTCTTTTCTTTGAGACAGGGTCTGTCTCTGTCACCCAGGATGGAGTACAGAGGCACAATCACAGCTCACTGCAGCCTCAGCCTTCTGTGAGGCTCAGGTGATTCTCCCACCTCGGCCTCCTGAGCAGCTGGGACCACAGGTTCCTGCCACCATGCCCGGCTAGTTTTTCGTATTTTTTTTTTTGCAGAGACGGGATTTCACCATGTTGCCCAGGCTGGTCTCAAACTCCTGTGCTCAAGGGATCTACCCTCCTCAGTCTCCCAAAGTGCTGGGAGTACAGGCATGAGCCACCACACCTGGCCTGACATTTCATATAAATACAATAATATAATATGTGGCCTCTCGTAACTGACTTCTTTCCTGTAGCATAATGTTTTTAATGCTCATCCATGTTGTAGCATGAGAATTCTTATGTATGGCTGAATAATATTCCATTGTATGGCTATATCGTATTCTGTTTATCCATTCACCAGTTGATGGACATTTGGGTTGTTTCCACTTTTTGTCTGTTTGTGAATAACTGTGCTGTGAACATCTGTGTGCAAGTTTTTGTGCAGATACCTGTTTTCATTTCTCCAGTATATAGCTAGGAGTGGAATTGATGAGTTTGATGGTTACTTTATGATTAACTTTTTGAGGAACTGCCAGACTGTTTTCCAAAGTGGCTGTACTATTTTACATTTCCACCAGCAGCATGTGAAGGGTCCAGTTGCTCCACATCGTTGCCAACTCTTGTTATTCATCTCTCACTTTATCCTAATTCAATTTCCTTATTTAAATAAGAAAAATATATTATCCTTTTATCTTAGAAATTCAGTTTATAAAAATTGACCTCATTATATGTTTTTATATAAACTCTTAAAATCAAGTCAGGGTAGTTTCCACAGAAATGCAAAAGAAATGAAACATGATGCAATCATAAGTCATAGGATGTAGTGATTTCTCACCTGTGTGGCTTTCCCTCAAAAAGTTGTATGCAGCCTTTCTGTCTGTGTTTGCTCACTGTTGTATCCCCACTGCCCTGAGCTCAGTTCATATTTGTTGAATGAATGAATGAATGAATGAAGAGGTCCCAGAGGAGTAGACAAGAGAGAGGATACTCCTAAATTGTAATGCATTTAGATTTGGTTACTATTCCCTGATGCCTTAGGATCTTTCACAGGCAAACCTAACACTTGGGCGTTCTGTCTAGCCTCTAGGACCCATCTGTTCTCTACAGGTGCTCCTTAACTTACGATAGGGCAACATCCCGATAACCCATTGTAAAGTAAAAAAAAGTGCAAGTCAAACCATTGTAAGTTGGGGACGGTCTGGATTTACTTCCACTTCTTACCCGTTTCTGACTCTGATGTCTCCATGTTTTCTCCTGACACACTATTTCTGCCTTTTCTAACTGGAGTTACTAAGTTTCCTACGATGTAAATGAGTTGTTTTGTTATAGAGATATGGAATGTGTTTGATAAAGTAGCTTAAAAATAGTATCAGTGGACTTGAAGAGGACATCAAACTGCCAAGAATTCTTTTATTTTTTATTTTTATTTTTTAACAAGGAGTTGGAACGACAGACTGTTGTTTTAGCTGGGCAGGTTACGGGAAAACATCAGTTTTTGTTCTTGCTATTGCAACAGTCATAATCTATACTGAGGTAGGGTGAACTTTATAAAGATATTATATTCATATAGTCAACAGATATTTATATATTGATTTCTTTGTTCTAGTTACTGTTCTAAAGACTGAGGATATAGTGAAAAACTATATTCAAACCTTTGTCTTCATGTTACTTATAATTTAATGGTAGAAGAAAGAAAACAAATACATGTCAGTGGAGTGATAGGTGAAAATAAGGCAGAAGAGGAAATTTAATAGCAAAGAGTGACATGTGTGATATGGTTTTATTTAGTGTGGTCATGGAGTACACTTACGACTTTTAAAAAATGTAGCTGGGTTGTGAATTAAGTGAGGGTGTTAGCCATAGGGTTATTTGAGGGGATGGTATTTCAAGAGAGGGAACAGCAAAAGCAAAGACCTTCAGACAGGCGCATGCCTGCTTTTAAGGAATAGAAAGGGGGACAGTGGGGTTGTGACAGGGTAGTAAAGGGAGAGAGTAGATGAGGCCAATCACGAAGGGCATTGAAGAACTGAAGGACATGAAGACTTTATATTTTATTCTGGATGAAGTTAGAAAACATTTTGGGTTCTAACCAGAGAAGAGACATAATCTCACTTAAATTTTAAAAGGATCACTCTGGTTGCTGGGTGGAGAATGGACTGTAAGAGCTAGAGAAAAAAAGTATTTCCTTCTCAAGTAAAAAAAAAAAAAAAAGATTAGAGGTAGGAAATCTACATGATAGGGTCGACATGGTAGAGTGGACACATCAGGGAACCAGGCTGCTTAGATCTTCTTCCTCCCATATCCTCTGTATGTAGCATCTGCCTCATGATCCAAGATGGGTATTTGTGCTCTAGCCATCATGTCCTCATACTAGCCTTTCCTTTAAAGACTTCTTGAAATTTACACGATAACTTGGCCAAAATTTTGTCCCATGGCCATGCCTAGCTGCAGGGCAGCTGGGAAATAGATTCTTTAATCTGAGCATTCATTTGCCTGGTCAAAAATCAAATATCAAAGGATTTAATTTTTGTATTGTGACAAAATATACATATCCTAAATTTACCATTTTAACCATTTTTAAGTGTAAAATTCATTGACATTGAGTATATTCACAATGTTGTACAATCATCACCACTGTCTACTTCCAGAACTTTTTCATCTTCACAAACAGAAACTCTGTTTCCATTGAACAGTAACTCCTCATGCTCTCCTCCCTGTAGCCCCTGGTAACCTCTATTCTTTCTGTCTATATGAATTTGCCTATTGTGGGTATCTGATATAAGTAGAATCAGACAATATTTGTCCTTTTGTCTCTGGCTTCTTTCACTTAG
Organism: Nomascus leucogenys; assembly: GCF_006542625.1. Classification (NCBI taxonomy): domain Eukaryota; kingdom Metazoa; phylum Chordata; class Mammalia; order Primates; family Hylobatidae; genus Nomascus; species Nomascus leucogenys. Next base: position 18,400,933 of record NC_044406.1, on the reverse strand, counting down.
CATAGTGTTTTCAGGGTCAATTCATGTTGTATCATGTGTCAGAATTTCATTCCTTTTTAAAAAAATTCATTCTCTTTTAAGGCTGAGTAATATTCCATTGTATGGCTGTACTACATTTTGTTTATCTGTGTTTCTGTTTGTGGACATTTGTATTGCTTTCACCCTTTGGCTATTGTAAATAGTGCTGTTATGAACATTGGTATTGTCATCTTTTTGGTTATAGCCATCCCAGTTAGTGTAAAGTGGTATCTCATTGTGGTTTTGATTTGCATTTCTCTAATGACTAATGATGTTGAGCATCTTTCCATGTGCTTATTGGCCATTGGTATGTCTTTGGAGAAATTTCTATTCAAATCCTTTGTCCATTTTAAAATCACAGTCTTTTTATTGTTGAGGTGTAGGAGTTCTTTATATATTCTGGATACAGCTCCCTCATCAGATATATGCTTTGCAAAGAGAATTTTTAAAAATCCATTGCTTTGTTTGTAGAAGTAGTCATACGCACTAACGGTAATCATTTGGAAAAATATAATAAAGTATAAAATCAAAAATATAAGGCATTCCTAATTTTACCAGTCAGAGATGACCACTGTTAATATTTAGTACAGTTCTTGTATTTTATTTTTTCTGGGCATGTATGTGTATATTTTAAATAATTGAAATTATCCTCAATATACAGCTTTGCACTTGACTCTTTTGACCTACTGTCGTGAGCGTTTTGACAAAGCATAGGCCTTTTTAACATTTAAAAAAACCCGGAGTGTCTATTTCATGTCAGATTCTGGGATCAGAGCTGGGGCCACAAAATGAATCATCCGCAGTGCTTCCTCTGAAGGAATAGCAACTTGTTCCGTTAAACAGACAGGTACACCAGTAGTTACAAATACGGAGTGATAGGTGTTAAGACCCAAAAATGCTACATGTGCACATAGCAGGGAGTACCTAGTTCACCTCAGAAGGGTTTAGGAAACTCTTCCTTGAAGAGATAGAAATGGATCTAAATCTTTAAGTTAATCTAAGTAGAAGGAAATGGTCACAGAAGGAACTGCACATGCAAAGGTGTAGAAGCAGGAGAGATTGCTGTGTGCCAGGAACCACATGTACTTCAATATTCCCGGCTGGGCGCGGTGGCTCACGCCTGTAATCCCAGCACTTTGGGAGGCCAAGGTGGATGGATTACTTGAGGTTAGGAGTTCAAGACCAGCCTGGCCAACATGGTGAAACCCCGTCTCTACTAAAAATAAAAAAAATTAGCAGGGCGTGATGGCATGCGCCTGTAATCCCAGCTACTCGGGAGGCTGAGGCAGGAGAATCACTTGAACTCAGGAGGTGGAGGTTGCAATGAGCCGAGATTGTGCCACTGCACTCCAGCCTGGGCAACAGAGCAAGACTCTGTCTCAAAAACAAACAAACAAAAAATCCCAAAGCTCAGTGTGCCTGTTGGGGAGATTGGAGCAAGGTAGCAAGGGCCAGAGCAGAAAGGGCTTTGGGGGTCACGATGAGGAGTGTGGAAGTTATCTTGCTGCCAGTGGGGAATCCATGGGAAAGACTGAAGATGGGCCTGCAGAAGACACAGGAAGGGGCTGAGAAGCATTGTGGAGAGAGGCAGGATGTGACGCGGAGAGGAATCCCCAAGGGCTGTAGAAATGAGGCTTTGGAGATCAGAGGAAGAGCCCAGGGAAGGACCTCCCTCCCAGATAGGGCTGCCTGAGAACAGCCCTTTGTGGCCTCAGTACCTCATGATAACGGGAGAGAGGAGGCTGTCCTTCGCTGCTGTGGTCCTGCAGTATCAGAGGCCTCAGCTCTGCCAGTGAGGGGACCCTGAGCCAGTCATACACCTTGCCTCTGTTGAATGGTCTGGGTCATGAGCCATTGGTGCTTCCACCAGTAGGAGCTGTCAGCAAGAAGGGGAGGGGGGCAGTGCTGCCAAAGGTTCTAGAGCAGTAATTATCTTTCCTCAAAACACACATTTCACATATGGTTTCAGGGGGTTACAGCCCCCAGGAAGCCTGTCCTTAGACCCCAGATTGAGAACCTGGTTCAAGAAGTGTTTTTCCCCATTGCTAACCTCCAACTTAGATAAATAACATTTGTTGGAAAATGAGGGGTTTAGCCCTAATGACTATCATTTTTAATTTTAGTGGTGATAGATCATTGAGATTTCACTTGTGTGCTACTTTAATTGTTTCTGAAGGGGCTTTTTAAAATTATTGTTGTTTATTTGTTGGAAAAAAAGGTATACTAATAAAATATTCTTATTTTCTCTCTTTCCTTATTAGGGATGATCAGAATTCCAGTTTTTCAAAGGTAAAGAATATTCATACTGATGGATTCCAAAAACCTACACATTTTATAAAATCAAATTTTAGAAAATGTATTGAAAAACCTTACATGGTAAGATCGCAGTTCCAAAATTTTCATTTTTATGATTTCTTCTTCTCCAATACATCAAAATGTACAGGCATCACCAATATTTTTCACGTTTGTAACTGTTCATTAAGTATATGTTATAAGATTCCGTTGATGCTTAAAGTTATTATGACAGAAGAAATGGTCATTTCTTACTTGATTTAGTAGGATTTTATTGGATTCATTAAATAAAGCTAATAAATCTAGCTTTCTTAAGATTTTTTGGGGGGCCAGGTGCAGTGGTTCATGCTTGTAATCCTAGCACTTTAGGAGGCCAAGGCAGGAGGATTGCTTGAGCCCGGGAGTTCAAGACCTGCCTGGGCAACGTGGCTAGACCTCATCTCTACAAAAACGTATAATAATAATAAAAGAAAAAAATTCAAAAGAGATTTTTTGGGAACAACTCTTAAGATCTCTTGGAACATATTTATTAAGGCATAATTCACATACCATAAAATTGACCAATTTGTGTATAATTGAATGATTTTTAGTAAATTAACCAAAGTGTGCAACCATCACCATAGTCCAGTTTTAGAATATTTTCATTACCCAATATGAGCCCTCATGCCTGTTTTGTTACTCCCCTTTGTCACCCCCAGCCAACACTAATCTACTTTCTGTCTGAAAGATTTGCCTTTTTATAGGGCAGCTCACAAAATGGCAGCTAGTTCCATAAGAACAGGCAAGTAATGGCGAGAAAGATGGAAGCCAGAGTCAGTAACCTAATTTCACAAGTAAAATCTCATTCTTTACCATATTCTTTTTGCAAGAAGCAAGTTCCTAGGCCCTGCCGACACTCGAAGGGAGGAATAATTGGTCGGATCACTGGGAGCCATGTCAGCAGTTGCCTAGTACAGTCCTCCCTCTGGCCAGACTCTACAGAAAGTGGAAATAATTGAAGGTGATAAGACTGTTGATTTTAGAAAAAGGAAACCATCTTGAGAATGGGCCCCATCTTTTCTGTCTCCACCAGAGGATTTAGGTTCTTCATAGTTGCAGACTTACTAATGTAGTTCTTTCTCTTATTTCTGGTACTTTTCTAGCCATGGCAAGAGCATCACCTCAGATCAGTTACCTGAGTCAGGAAAACCTGCCTCTTGCACTGTTGAGGATTTGTATTCTTCTTAGGCAGTAGGAACCCTTTAGCAACTCCTGATAGTAATGGGTTTATTTTTCTCCTAGGTGCCTGAATAAATGCTAGATGTATCATCCATTTTCTCAAATTCACCCATTATGTTATACATGAGTATGTTTTACACTTGTTACAGGCGTAAATGATCCTGGCTCCTCACAAACTAGCATGGATCATGTTAGTCAAAGTTGAGGGTCAAGTTAGCATGGGTCAAGGAGGGGATGTGTATGTGCTCTACAGCTAAGCTCCCTGCTCCCTGCTTTGTGTTCTTAATCCTGTACATTTAAAATGTGTTTTCTAATGGTAAAACAAGCTTTTAAAATAAGCTTTAAAGTCAGTTAACCCACACTACTACTTTTTTTCATGCAGAATTATACTACGCAGAGAAAAGACATAATTACTCACAAACCATTTGAGGTTGAGGGAAACCACCGAAACACAAGAGTAAGACCTTTTAAGGTATTGAGTGTTGTTTTCCATTTAATTCCAGCTTTGGTTTTATGCTTTGGACATAATGTTTTAAGTGTTAGTAAATCAAGAGCTGTTTTGTAATATGCTTTCAAGTGGTAGCTATAAACTAGTATTTCTGGACATTTATAGTTAACTGTAATCAATTTATTGATGACCCCTTTCCTTAGGACTTGATTTTCAATTTTTTTCTTTTTTACCAGTAGAATCCTTTTCCAAATATTACATGGAAACACAAATACATAAAACAGATGCAGGTGGAGTGGCTCTAGGTGGGGAGACAGGCAAGGCTGCAGACCCTCCCTTTAAGCCAGCACCTTTACCTCTAAGATACACGTGCAGAGCTGTAGAGCTTTCTCCAAGATTCACAGATTGAAAAACCCTGCCATGGACACACAACCCTTAGAGGTGTTCTGGATCATCACAGGAAGATTCTGGTCCAGGTAGCTTTGTTAAAGCATATTTTATCACACTCTTAATTATTGGTACATCTATATCTGATATGAATGATAATTTTTAATCAACCAATATGTTTGATTATCCAGAACACCTCATCCCCCAAATATATGGAGTAAGAATTGTAGTACAAGGTATTATATTTCATTTTTTTTTGAGATGGAGTCTCCCTCTGTCGCCCAGGCTGGAGTGCAGTGGTGCCATCCTGGCTCACTGTAACCTCCGCCTCCCGGGTTCAAGCTATTCTCCTGCCTCAGCCTCCCAAGTAGCTGGGAATACAGGCATGCGCCACCATGTGCGCCTAATTTTTGTATTTTTAGTAGAGACGGTTTCATCATGTTGGCCAGGCTGGTCTCGAATGCCTGACCTCAAGGATCACCCACGTTGGCCTTCCAAAGTGCTGGAATTACAGGCTTGAGCCACTGCACTTGGCCCAAGGTATTATATTTCTATCTCCTTGCTCACAAAAGTTGAGGTGCTTTTAAAATCAATTTTGACAGTTTCTTGCCTGTAATAGGTACTTTATTAATATTTTTCAGTCATACTGTCTCCCTCCCCTAAATAAAGGCAAGAATTTGAGCTTTTTGTGTAAAAGTGGCAGACAGGCTTGTTAGAGTAGGTAGCTCATTAGGAGGAAGTTAATATGAACAGAAAAGTAGTAGAAACTATCTAAAATTATGGACTAGAAGGTTAATTGAGTGATCTATTAATATTGGCTTCTTGAGAGAGAATTTATGGATATTGAAAGATTTTATTCAATGAGAGTAACATAATTTGTAGGCATTGAATAGATTACATTTTTAGCCAATGGTTTATGTATCTAAGATTACATGTGTGACACGAAGTTTTTAAAAATAATTACGGCCATAGAATATATACATGTTTTATACCATCTTTTGATCTCTTGTGTAATGGGGCATCACATCAACTGAAAATGTGATGTCTGCATAACTTACAGACAATATAGATGGGCTTTCAGATCTAAGTGCTTACTACATGTTGTTCTCATTGGTCAGATATAGTTGATTATACGATTTTTCTAACAGCATCATAAGATTTATTTTCTGTTACCTTTTTTCCTTAAGGGAAGATACTTTAACATAAATTCATAGACAAATGTTTTCAAGATATATGTAATAACTTTACCTCTTGACCAATCATTTAAAGTTGCATAATGTTACATGAATGCTTAGAAGTGTACAATTCTTTGTAGTAAAATAGTGGGCAGAAATAATCCTTCATAAGAAAAGGAAATCTTTTGGCTGGGTACTGTAGCTCACACCTGTAATCCTAACACTTTGGGTTGCTGAGATGCGTGGATCACTTGAGGTCAGGAGTTCGAGAAGAGCTTCGCAACATGGCAAAACCCCGTCTCTACAAAAAATACAAAAAAAGCTGGGCATGGTGGCGTGCACCTGTAGTCCCAGCTACTCAGGAGGCTGAGGTGGGAAGATCGCTTCAGCCTGGGAGGCAGAGGCTGCAGTGAGCCGAGATTGTGCCACTGCCCTCAAGCCTGGGCGACACAGCGAAGAGACCCTGTCCCAAAAGAAAAAAAAAACAAGAAATAGCCGGGCGAGGTGGCAGGCGCCTGTAGTCCCAGCTACGCGGGAGGCTGAGGCAGGAGAATGGCGTGAACCCCGGGGGGCGGAGCCTGCAGTGAGCCGAGATCGCGCCACTGCACTCCAGCCTGGTGACAGAGCGAGACTCCGTCTCAAAAAAAAAAAAAAAAAAAAAAAAACAAGAAATATTTTGCTAAAATTTACTTTTTACATGAATTGGACTAGTTCAAAGCGACATAGTAATAACCTTAGAGGACATGTAGAAATGGACCGCATCAGTCTCAAGATTAGCTCTGATGTGTCAAGTTTGTGCAGATAGTCTTAACATTAGTGTCTCATTATAATTCTGTTTTTGTAAAATTATGTGCTTCATTATGTCTGACATACCCATTTTTGAAATAATTGTGAAAAGAAGATTCTGCTTAGTTTTGTTAACTATTCCATTGTAACACATCATTTGCGCATTTGTTTTCCCAATATGGCTCATGATCTGTTTCCTGTTATTAAGTACTCTGAGGATGGAACTTAAATAAAATCAACCAAACACTAAATTTCAAAAAGAATAGAATCTATTTCTATGGGCAAGTCTTTGAAAATTATTACAGAACCTAAACATTGTACTTCTTCTATTTAGATGTCTATATATTAGGCCATAATTTTAAAGCCATAGTTCTATCTAGCATACATTTTGGCTTTCACTAAATTAGTAGCTTAATATTTTTGATGTTATGGGTCTTGCTGCAGCCAGTTCTTCCCTTTCACAACTTCGTAACTGTCTCCTTGTTAAAAAGCAACAGCAGCTCCAGCAACAACTCACCTGTCTTAAGACCCAATCTCTTTTCCTCCTGGCATTGCTTTAGTTGCTGGTTAATCTGAACTTTATTATCAAAGAGGAAACAAATAGTGTTTAAAGAGGGTTGTTATTTAATGCAGCCATTGTCGTGTTTGTAAACAATTTTATTGACTTCTTTAGAGGTTAATAGTGTATTCAATCTTATAATAGTTTATTTAGGAGTTGTTATTGTTTAGCTCTTCATGTTGAGAAAATCTTGACTCATATCTTGCCAGTCATGATGGCTCACGCCTGTAAACCCAGCACTTTGGGAGGCTGAGGCGGGCAGATCACTTGAGGTCAGGAGTTCGAGACCAGCCTGGCCAACATGGTGAAACCCTGTCTCTACTAAAAATACAAAAATTAGCTGGGCGTGATGGCATGTACCTGTAGTCCCAGCTACTCTGGAGGCTGAGGCAGGAGAATCGCTTGAACTCAGGAGGCGGAGATTGCAGTGAGCCCAGATTGCACTACTGTACTTCAGCCTGGGTGACAGAGTGAAACTCTATCTCAAAAAAAAAAAAAAAATCTTGACTCATATCTGTAAAGATGTATAAATATTTTATTCAGATCCTAACTTTCTGTAAACGAAATGTGCTTTTGTTTGCTTTTGTAATTTTAGCTTCTGTTTTCAGCCTTAATCATTTACAAATAGTAAACTCTTTCCCCGAAACATTCTAAAAGGGCCACTATTAGTTTCATCCCATTTGATTGGACCCTGGTCATGTAGTAGTTGGAATGTGACTCAGGGATGTTTTTTATGAAAAGCAAAGAAAGAATTTGATTTAAAGACAAAACTCTTCCCATGTAACTTTGTGATGAAACATTTACATGTAACTAGGTTGTCTTTTCCTTTTTACTTGAGAAAATTGAGAAGATGAGAACAAATTAGCAGATAATAAAATTTATATATCAATCTTCTGAGTAAAATTCTCATTTTATTTAAAAAAAAAAAAGAACACGCTCTACTGGCGGGATTTGATGGCGTGATGTCTCACAGAAAGTTCTCCGCTGCCAGACATGGGTCCCTTGGCTTCCTGCCTCAGAAGCGCAGCAGCAGGCATCGTGGGAAGGTGAAGAGCTTCCCAAGGATGATCCGTCCAAGCTGGTCCACCTCACGGCCTTCTTGGGATACAAGGCTGGCATGACTCACATCGTGCGGGAAGTCGACAGGCCAGGATCCAAGGTGAACAAGAAGGAGGTGGTGGAGGCTGTGACCATTGTGGAGACGCCACCCATGGTGGTTGTGGGCATTGTGGGCTACGTGGAAACCCCTCGAGGCCTCCGGACCTTCAAGACTGTCTTCGCTGAGCACATCAGTGATGAATGCAAGAGGTGTTTCTATAAGAATTGGCATAAATCTAAGAAGAAGGCCTTTACCAAGTACTGCAAGAAATGGCAGGATGAGGATGGCAAGAAGCAGCTGGAGAAGGACTTCAGCAGCATGAAGAAGTATTGCCAAGTCATCCGTGTCATTGCCCACACCCAGATGCGCCTGCTTCCTCTGCGCCAGAAGGCGGCCCACCTGATGGAGATCCAGGTGAATGGAGGCACCGTGGCCGAGAAGCTGGACTGGGCCCGCGAGAGGCTCGAGCAGCAGGTACCTGTGAACCAAGTGTTTGGGCAGGATGAGATGATCGACGTCATCGGGGTGACCAAGGGCAAAGGCTACAAAGGGGTCACCAGTCGTTGGCACACCAAGAAGCTGCCCCGCAAGACCCACCGAGGCCTGCGCAAGGTGGCCTGTATTGGGGCACGGCATCCTGCTCGTGTAGCCTTCTCTGTGGCACGTGCTGGGCAGAAAGGCTACCATCACCGCACTGAGATCAACAAGAAGATCTGTAAGATTGGCCAGGGCTACCTTATCAAGGACGGCAAGTTGATCGAGAACAATGCCTCCACTGACTATGACCTGTCTGACAAGAGCATCAACCCTCTGGGTGGCTTTGTCCACTATGGTGAAGTGACCAATGACTTTGTCAAGCTGAAAGGCTGTGTGGTGGGAACCAAGAAACGGGTGCTCACCCTCCGCAAGTCCTTGCTGGTGCAGACGAAGCGGTGGGCTCTGGAGAAGATTGACCTTAAGTTCATTGACACCACCTCCAAGTTTGGCCATGGCCGCTTCCAGACCATGGAGGAGAAGAAAGCATTCATGGGACCAGTCAAGAAAGACCGAATTGCAAAGGAAGAAGGAGCTTAATGCCAGGAACAGATTTTGCAGTTGGTGGGGTCTCAATAAAAGTTATTTTCCACTGAAAAAAAAAAAGAACACATTTGGGAATAAATTTAGTATGCAATGGCTGCTATTTTAAAGATACAGAATTGATACTTTTATTCTGACCCTTGTACCTGCCTAATAAATGAACACTGGTTGAGTTCTTAGCTCTTGAGTGGTAAGGCAAATGGAAGAATAAGACTTCCTGCTTGTGCCATTCAAACTAAATGCTCTTTTGTGATTTTCAAGCATGGACAGCCTTTTTCCAGGATCTTGGTAGACTCCTATTGGCAAAATCAGAAGGAGTAGCTATGTCTCCAGTGCTCAGACCCAGCATCTCTACTAATTGTCAGCCCCTGAAGGAAAAGAGGTGGATCTGTTTAGTCTTTGTACCTTGCATATAATATTAGTTATGAATTTTGTTAAGCTCAGAACAGTTTTATAGTTTACTATGCCTGAGAGAGGACGCTGGGTCACCAAAGTCTTTCCTTCTCTACCATATCTCTCTCTACTTCTTGGAATTAGATCTTCCAATATTCAAGTTATGCTGAACTGGTCTTGTTAAAAGTTTTGTTCAGCCCAGGATTTTTCTTCATATGGCTTCATGTTTATTTTCTATAGGAGAATTTAATTGAATGATTTTGGGGGAGAAATCCCTTTCATAGTCAAGAGCTTAATGCAGCTTCTTCCAGTAAGTTGGCAAGTAGCTAAGTTTTTAAGATTTAGCAGGGCAGAGATAGGCTCCATCTATGAACCTTTGTGCCACTGCTCCCATCTGTTTTAGATTATTCTAGGAGGATGCTTGGAAATGCAGGCAGACACGAGCAGTGTGTGATATGGGGGAGTGAGGGAGGGAGACTTGGAGAATTGTTTGGGAAGGTTTGGAGAGGATTGGTTCACGACTGACAAAACTGAGGACTGTTTTCCTCTTCCACCCCCAGCAGTAAATTAACAAGGGACCATTTCTCTTACCAACCACATGGGAAACACACAAATATTTGTTGTCCTCTTATGTCTAATTTAATGCTGGACAGTATATGCAGGCTAGGAAGTGTTCTTTTTAAGTAAAGAAAGATTTGTTTGAAGGTATTAACAGGAATAAAGTTAAAAGAGTTTTTGATTCTTAAATAGATATTGATACTTAATATCTTTCCCCCTCATTGGGGTTTGATACATTTCACTATTAATCAGAAGAATAATTTTAGTTCATTAGAGGTTCTGAACATTTTATTTTGTTAGCATGATGAATTTCAAGAATTAATTTCAAATTCTTTTTTTATTTTTTGTAGAGACAGGGTCTCCACTCTGTTGCCCAGGCTGGTCTTGAACTCCTGGCCTCAAGCAGTCCTCCCACCTCAGTCTCCCAAAGTGCTGGGATTTAGGTGTGAGCCACTGTGCCCGCCCTCAAATTCTTTTAACTTAACAGTTTTAAAAATTTGGTTTGATGTAGTTTTGTTTTGTTTTTTTGAGACAGGGTCTCGCTCTGTCATCCAGACTGGAGCATGGTGTCACAATCACAGCTTACTGCAGCCTCTACCTCCAAGACTCAAGCTATCTCCCACCTCAGCCTCCTGAGTAGCTGGGACTACAGGCATGAGCCACCATGCCCAGCTAAGAATAAAAATTAAAAAAATATATATTGATATATAAAATGAGCTAGGAAGCCAGCTTGAGAGAAACATACTTTCTCACCATCATTAACTCTTTCTGTTTTAACATCTATAAGGCCTAGAATCCAGGACAGCTCCAAGTACCAGACAGTTTTTCATCTGTTTTTGGTTTTGTTTTGTTTGAGACAGGGTGTCACTCTGCCACCCAGGCTGGAGCGCAGTGGCGCTCTTTTGTGCTTTTCAAGCATAGAGAACAGTGGCTCGCTGCAACCTCCGCCTCCCAGGTTCAAGCAATTCTCCTGCCTTAGCCTCCTGAGTAGCTGGGATTACAGGTGTCTGCCACCACGCCTGGCTAATTTTTGTATTTTTAGTAGAGATGGGGTTTCACCGTGTTTGTTGGCCAGGCTGGTCTTGAACTCCTGACCTCAGGCGATCAGCTTGAGGAGTTCCGCCTCGGTCTCCCAAAGTGCTGGGATTACAGGCGTGAGCTACCGCACCCAGCCACCCACTCATCTGTTTACTAATAAAGTAAACTTGGAAGATGTAGTTTTAACATTTAATTCCTTTTTTTTTTCCTTCACAGAGCAACTTTAGAGGTGGCAGATGCCAGCCCAATTATAAATCAGGCCTGGTACAGAAGAGCTTGTACATTCAGGCTAAGTATCAGCGTTTACGGTTCACTGGCCCAAGGGGATTTATCACTCATAAATTCAGAGAAAGATTAATGAGAAAAAAGAAGGTTAGTTGAATTAAAATGATTTAAAAATGTTTAGTGACTTTAAAACTCCTAGATTATCTATGTTCATTAGATAAATTGGTTTTTCATTTAATTTTAAGAAACAACATGGGTTTTTAAATGTTCTTGTTGTATGATAGTTGAATAAGATCTTCAGGGGGTAATGGTAATATAGTTGTGAGACTGTAATCTTAAAATGCTTTTAGGCATTATGCCTTGAATATTTTGCATATGTTAGCTGTTTGAACTTTTGACTTTAGAATTTCTGTTGTATGGTTAATCTTTGAAAGGGAAACTCAGGTAAAGGCTTTTAATTGATGTATTTTAGTCTTATACAAAGTGAATTATCTGAGTGCCAAAAATATATTGAATATATACAAAGGGTGCGTAATTGCAAAATACACTAACTCTTTTCCCCATTCATATTTTTTTTGTTGTGGTAAAATATGTATAATATAAAATTTCCCATTTTAACCATTTTTAAGTAGCATTAAGTACATACAGTTCAGCGACACTAATTTCATTCACAGTGCTATGCAATCATCACCATTATATGCTCTTTTGCAATGTATGTTTTTAATTGACAAGTAAAAATTATATATATTTATGGTGTTCAACATGATGTTTTGATATATGTATACATTATGGAATGGCTAAATCAAGCTATTTAAAATACCCATTACCTCACATACTTATTTTTTTGTGTTGAGAACACTTAAAATCTACTCTGTTAGCAATTTTCAAGTGTACAATATATTGTAATTAACTGTAGTCACCATGATGTATAATACATCTTTTGAACGTATTCCTCCTGTGTAACTGAAATTTTGTGTTGATGCTTTGACCAACTTCTTTCCAATCCCTGCAGCTCTGGTAACCACCATTTTACTCTGTAAGTTTGACTTTTTTTTTAGATTCCACGTATAGGTGAGATTATGTGGTATTTGTCTTTGTGTACCCGGCTTATTTCATTTAACATAATATCCTTCAGATTAATCCATGTTGTCATAAATGACAGGATTTCCTTCTTTTTAAGGCTGAATGGTATTCCATTATGTATATATATACATTTTCTTTATCCATTCAGCCGTTGATAGATACTGAGGTTGATTCCATTATGCTAATGCTTAATGTTTTTATTCCTAACTCCCCAAGCTTGTTAATAACTCTTTTTTTACTTTTTTAAGTTTTTAATTTTTTGAGACAGAGTTTTGCTCTTATTCTCCAGGCCAGAGTGCAATGGCACGATCTCAGCTCAGTGCAACCTCCGCCTCCTGGGTTCAAGTGATTCTCCTGCCTCAGCCTCCCAAGTAGCTGGGATTACAGGCGCCTGCCACTACGCCCGACTTATTTTTGTATTTTTAGTAGAGACGGGGTTTGTCCATGTTGGCCAGGCTGGTCTCGAGCTCCTGACCTCAGATAGATCTACCCTCCTCGGCCTCCCAAAGTGCTAGGATTACAGGCGTGAGCTACCATGCCCGGCCGATAACTCTTAATGTTAATAAAAAGTTTCTTTACTTGGTAATTGGAATTGCATACTCTTTTAGTTGTAGATCGATTTTGTTTGAATTAACCATGTTAGTTCTTGAAAATTCAGCATAAGGCCAGGAGTGGTGGCTCACGCCTGTAGTCCCAGCACTTTGGGAGGCCGAGGAGAGAGGATCGTTTGAGCCCAGGAGTTCAAGACCAGCCTGGGCAACATAGCAAGACCCCACCTCTACAAAAAAAATTTTAAAAAATAATAAACTGGGCATGGTGGTATGTGCCTGTAGTCCCAGCTACTTGGAAGGCTGAGGTGGAAGGACCACTTGAGCCTAGGAGGTCAGGGCTGCAGTGAGCCATGATCACGCAACTGCACTCCAGCCTGGGTGACAGAGTGAGACCTATAAAAAAAGAAGAAAGAAAAGAAAGAAAGAAAGAAAATGCAGCATAAATATGCCATAAAATTAACTTCTACAAAATAATTATATTTTAAATGAGAATTGCTGGGCATGGTGGTACATGCCTGTAGTCCCACCTACTTGGGAGGCTGAGACGGGAGGATTGCTTGAGCCCAGGAGTTCAATGCCAGCCTGGGCAACATAGCAAGACCCCCAACTATTAAAAAAAAAAGAACAGGAAGAGAAAAAAACGAAATGAGAACAGTAGCATTATATCAGTAAGTGAGGCATGTTTGTCAATTCGTAGGCTCATTTTTGTTCATAATTTTAGGCTAATATTTTCTTCTGAGAAATGTATGTATCTCTGGTATTGCTATTGAATAGCCCAACTGTGGTTTTATAACTTTTATAATCATAAATGTTTTCTTAAATACTTACACTTATGAAGCCTTTACACTGAGCTTGCTTAATGATTTTAGTAAATCTTAACACTTTTCAAAAGATGGATGAGTAGAATGAAGTTGGCAACTTACTTTTTATGTTTTAGAGTTAAATAGAATATCTTATGTCACACACATACACCCCCAGTTTTAACTGAGTACCTTAGAAGATTTCTAATTTCACCATGTATGTCACTCATGGTTTTAGGAAAGCCATCTCTTTATTTATTTATTTATTTATTTATTTATTTATTTATTTATTTTAGAGATGGAGTTTCACTCTTGTTGCCCAGGCTGGAGTGCAATGGCACCATCTCGGCTCACTGCAACCTCCGCCTCCTGGGTTCCAGTGATTCTCCTGCCTCAGCCTCCTGAGTAGCTGGGATTATAGGCACCTGCCACCACGCCCAGCTAATTTTTGTATTTTTAGTAGAGGCGAGGTTTCACCATGTCGGCCAGGTTGGTCTCGAACTCCTGACCTCATGTGATCCACCAGCCTCGGCCTCCCAAAGTGCTGGCATTACAGATGTAAGCCACCGCGCCCGGCCCCATCTCTTTTTTTAAAAAGTGTCAATGGAATCATTTTCCCATCTCGTATATCTCCCCACCGTCAGGCTGTGCCAGGGCTTAGCTAGAGATGCTGCTTCTCTTCCTGCTTTGTGTGGCAAGTTTCTTTGCAGCAGACCTTTCAGATATTTGTTCCCAGTCACAGATGGCAGCCTGACTGTTTTCAGGGAAGCTAGTCATTGATTTTCACTCAAGGAAAATGGCTGAGGCAGGCCTTCTCTTCAGTTGCAAGGTTGGTTTCTGGTACATGGTGTCTGTTTGTCTTCTGTTAGCTCTGTGCTAAACTTGGAGTTTTAGCTTAACTCTATTTTTGCTCCATCTTTTCCAGTGACTTGGGGCTGCTGGGTGCTTACCTGACTGTCTGCTTCAGCTTATAGTTTCTACATATCATGAATCTTGCTCCATTTTTTTATTCTTTTGTTTGCCTCAGTTTGCCCAATTCCTGCTGACCACCCTATTCTTCCAGACTACATTGCTCACCTGCCCCGCTTCACAGCAAATAGAAATCAGAAATCAGGCCTTCATCATAGGACATAATAAGTATATCCTAGAAGAAGCCACAGCCTGCTATGGGTCTCCAATCTTTAGGCCTAGGCTTTTTGTATCATCTAAAGTGTAGCAGTTATAGTTAGGGTTCAGCGCTGGTCACAGCCTCACCTTCCTGTTGCCCTTCACTGCCCTCTGGCTGCATTAGCAGTGTCTCAACACACTGGATTTTTTTTTAATTAGTGTCTACTATTTTTTCAGTGTCTACTGCCTGTTTTTCTTAGGCCCACCCTTCTGGATGCTGCTTCATATATCTTTCTATTGCAGCCACTTTGACATGGAGTTTTTCAATCTGGCTACTGTCATTGCCTGCAAGCAAGCCAGAGCCAGAATTTTTATAGATTTGTGTTTGAACAAAGCCCAGCTCTACAAGTACAGCATCAACTCAGGTACCTTACTACTAGCACCCTACTGAACAGCTGGGCTCCACTCTCCTAACCTTTAGAGAAAGGAATGAGGCATTGAAGCTGTTCTGTTTGTGCCAGGGTCTGAAGTAAGATAGCTGAGACTAACTTGGCCTTTCAGCTGTCCCAGTAGTAACAAATCCCATTCCATGTGTATAAACTGATGGCTTAGACCTATTAGTCCATTTTATCTCAGGCCTTTGTGCCCTCAAAAAAAGAGTGAAGGCCTGGAGACTCTGGTTTCTTCTAGTGTTGCTTTCCCTTTCCCTTAAATTAGGGACATTTTTGCTCAAGTAGAGTTCCTGGGTGTGAGGTACCATTTATATGACTCTTCATCCCAAGCTTTAGCATCAGAGGGAACTTTGAAGGTTCTTCCTTAGAGAGAAATCTTAGTCTGAGCAGCATCTCTGCACTGTTTTGGCTTTTTGCCCTGCTAGAGAGTTCATTCTTTTAGCAGTTATTAGACCACCACCTAGACTCACTAAGGTTGCATCATTAATTAATCTAAATGTCCTGGAACCTTCTTGAGCCTGAAATTGGATATGAATCTACTTATTCCCATATGCCTTAAAATCCACCAGGAATATTTAGACAGATCTTGTCTGGACTCCTCACTGCCCTGCCATATTGAAATGCTGGAGTGATCACTCATGGCTGGGAGGTCTTGCATTTCCTCATCTGTAGTACAGTCTGGTGATTGTGCCATCCTATGCCATGCACTTCCTGTCTCCAACAAAAAACAGCTTTGGGGAGTGGTGGTGGTGGTGGTGGGGATCCTAGATGTGCTCCTAATACATCCTCTGCTTCCACTTACCGGAATGATAGTGGCTTCCCTAAAACTGCATTGGCTCCCCAGCTGCCTACAAAGTAGTCAGATTCCCAAGCAGTAGTAGAAAAGTACAGAACGGAAATTCTTCCTCATTCATGATGTACTTGTCATATTCCATTGTGGCACCCTAAGTCCCTTTTACTGTGTTTATTTTCTCTTGGATTCTGTGCTTAGGCTGGAAGATGAAGGGGTGGGAGGAATGTCTGTTACTACCTGGAATAAGGCTTGTCTTTAATCCACTAGGATTCAGAATTACCCCCAGGAAGCATCCTGCGCTCATCATAGAAAGTTTTCAGAAACTTTTGAGAGTCTGATTATATACTAGATTGGAACAAAGAAGCTAGTAAGAATTAATGAAGTCACCTCTGGGAACATTGCCTCTGAAAAACTAAGTAATTGCACATTTGGTCAGGAAGGCAAGGAATTCCAAGGCAGCGGAGATCCAAGGAGCATTCTCCAGCAGTCCTCAGGTGCTGTGGTGCTTACCAGAGCTCTGCCCAGGGATAAAAAAGGAAGAGAGAAGAGGGCATAATGACAGTGCAGGAAGGAAGTTAGAGACTGGGATTCGTGGTTTTAGGGGTTGAAAGAAACCTTGAAAGTCATGGAGTACGAAAATAGAACAGGAACCAAGATCAGCTGAATCAACAGAAATCTAGTATACACTTGCCAGGTCCCTTGAGCTGAAGTGTGCCAGGGTGCAAAGGAAGTGTTGCATAAGGGCATCATCACTTTCAAGCACTTAGGATCTGGAGGCTTCAGTTTCACTACCTACCTCTCTGCCTTCTCTGTCTTACTTGGTTTTCTCTTCCTCCGTGCATTCTTTTAAAATGTAAGCATTTCCTAGTGTGATGTGATATTATTCTCTTTTCTTAATCCTCCTTCTTGTTTTGATTGCCCTTACCTCCTCCCATATTTCAGCCATCACCTCTGTTGATGTCTTCAACCCTGACTACTCTCCAGACCTCCAGATTGTCAGCTGCCTCCCAGATACCCTCACATGGATGTCCTAAAAGCACCTCAAATTTAGCATGTTTAAAATCAAACTTGCAGCTGGGCGCGGTGGCTCACGCCTGTAATCCCAGCACTTTGGGAGGCCGAGGCAGGCGGATCACCTGAGCTCAGGAGTTCGAGACCAGCCTGGCCAACATGGTGAAACCCCATCTCTACTTAAAAAAAAAAAAAAAAAAAAAAATAGCCGGGCGTGGTGGTGCACACTCGTAATCCCAGCTTCTCAGGAGGCTGAGGCATGAGATTTGCTTGAACCCAGGAGGCGGAGGTAGCAGTGAGACGAGATCACATCACAGGACTCCAGCCTGGGTGAAAGAGCGAAATTCCGTCTCAAAAAAAAAAAAATTAAAAGAAAATCAAACTTGCATTGAAACATGCTACAGCATGAAAGACCCTTAAAAATATGATGCTAAGTGACAGAAGCCAGACACAAAAGACCACATATTGTATGATTCGGTTTATATGAAATGTCCAAAATGGGCAAATCTATAGGGACATAAAGTAAATTAGTGGTTGCCAGTGACTCGGGGGTGAGGGGAAAATTGAGAGCAGGTATGGGTTATTGCTAATGGGTATGGGATTTCTTTTTAGGGGGAGAAAAATATTCTAAAGCTGATTGTGGTGATTGATGGTTGCACAACTCTGTGAATGTACTAAAAAGCTACTGAATTATACATTTGAAATGGGTGAACTGTGTAGTCTATGGATTACATCTCAGTAAAGCTGTTAAAAATTATATCAGACTTGCTGTCCTCCCCTAACCACTCGTTTTCCCCCAGGTCCCCTAGCTCTCAAAGCTAGCCAAGCCAAGCTAGAAATGTGTCCTACTAATTCTCCCAGTTCTCTTTCCAACTTTAATGGTTTCAAGTCTTCTCATTTCCATCACTCATTCATTACTACATTTGATTCACCCATTTTAATGGCTGCAAATTATTCAACTCTATGGATGTATTAATTATTTCAGTGCTCTTCACCCTTTTTGCTCCATACTGTAAAGTTTTGAAAAGTTATCTACCTTCTTGCACATTGGTAGGTTATCTAACATTTTTATCATAAATTATTGTATAGGATACAATTTCTGGCATATTATAAACACTGACAGTCTTAAAACTGTTGCATTATATTTTTAAATCTCTTTGGAGGAACCTACATACCACAGGAATTCGATAACTAATACCGTCAATTTTTTTTAATACACAAATTCTTTTAACAGTGAGAAATTTTACATTTTTCCTTTTTGCCTTGAATTTGGACTTCATTCCACTTTCTCCATATAATTTTTTTTTTTTTTTTGAGATGGAGTCTCTGTCACCCAGGCTGGAGTGCAATGGCGCGATCTCGGCTTACTGCAACCTCCACCTCCTGGGTTCAAGCAGTTCTCCTGCTTCAGCCTCCCAAGTACCTGGGACAATAGGCGCATGCCACAATGCCCAGCTAAGTTTTTATATTTTTTGGTAGAGATGGGGTTTCACCATGTTGGCCAGGCTGGTCTCGAACCCCTGACCTCAAGTGATCTGCCCACCTCAGCCTCCCAAAGTGCTGGGATTACAGGCATGAGCCACTGCGCCTGGCCCCTCCATAGAATTTTATCTTTAAAAGTATTTTGTTGATCACCAAATCTATTTGGTGCATAATGTTATTAGATTTCTGTGACTATTAAGTGTTAAATATTTCCTCTGGATTGAGTTAATATTACAGTTGAAGTATTGATGAAACAAAAGAAGTTTTATTGCAAATGCATTTTTTCAATTAGTTTAGGTATTCATAGATACTGTTGCTAGTAGAA
Organism: Nomascus leucogenys; assembly: GCF_006542625.1. Classification (NCBI taxonomy): domain Eukaryota; kingdom Metazoa; phylum Chordata; class Mammalia; order Primates; family Hylobatidae; genus Nomascus; species Nomascus leucogenys. Next base: position 18,382,056 of record NC_044406.1, on the reverse strand, counting down.
TAATATAGTATTCAAGTATTCTATTTTTTCTTTTTATAGATATAAGTGCTGAGAAACCCTATTTATATGATTATATAGATGGAAATGAAGGGACTTCTATTTATAGGAATGCCACTCAGTTCTTTGGACTCACTCTGAATTTTAGGCCAAACAAATCACGTACTGATCTATTATCAAAAAGTATTTTGAAGGTTCTATCACCGATAGCTTGATTTTGTCCTCCAATTTTATTAAACAAAGGCAAAGAATTGGGAACCATCTGACTTGCAGAAGTATGCTATTTATTGCTAGTTGTTAAAGTTGGTTCCCTTTCTTGACACCAAACCAGTGTTTCAAATTACCCCTTTCCTGGAGGTCTGCAGGTGATAACACAATAGTAAGATTCAAAGTGAGAAGAAGGTGTATCTTTCTCATGTAAGGTGGGAGGTGGGGAACCAGCCTCAACCAATTGTGCAGGCAAGATATTTTTAGAATGTGAACATTGGGAATTTAATGATCTAGAAATTAGTTCCCTAAAACTATCTATACTCACATATTCCTTGAAAAGTCTTCATATACTCCTAAGGGTACACATACCCCTGTTCAACCTTTGCTGACTTACTTAACCAGGCCTCTGGTGATGACTTTGGGATAGCGTCCAGGTTTCTGTTATTTTCAGTAGTACCACCTGGCCACATGGACATTTTGGTACCTTTCCATATTGCCCCTTTTACTGATTTATAGTTTCACCAGCAGTACATGAAAGGCCTGTTTACCTACACCCTAGTTGGCACTATACATGATCAGTCTTTGTTTTCAGTTGTCAGCCTAATAACAGAAAGTAGTTCTCATTTGCCTTTCTTTGATTATTACTGGTGCAAGCATCTTTTTTATGTGTCCATTGACCACTTGTATTTCTTTCCTCAGTTTCCTGATTTCTGTACTTTGCCAGTACTTTGGGGGTGGTACTTTTTCTTACTGATTTGTAAGAGCTCTTGATCTACTGAGGGTATTAACCTGTCGTACATTTTGCTGGTGTTTGTCGGCTGTTTATACTGGATTTTACGTTACAGAACTTTTAGATGTTCATGAATCTGTCCAGTTTGTCCCATATGACTTCTAGATTTCATCTCATGCTTATAAAAATTCTTTACTGTGTTTCTTTTAAGTGGTTTTATGGTTAACTTTTTTTTTTTTTTTTGAGACTAAGTCTCGCTCTTGTACCCAGGCTGGAGTGCAGTGGTGCAATCTCGGCTCACTGCAACCTCCACCTCCCAGATTCAAGTGATTCTCCTACCTCAGCCTCCAGAGTAGCTGGGCCTACAGGCATGCGCTACCACGCCCAGCTAATTTTTGTATTTTTAGTAGAGACAGGGTTTCACCATGTTGGCCAGGCTGGTCTCGAACTCCTGACCCCAGGTGATTCGCCCACCTCAGCCTCCAAAGGGCTAGGATTACAGGTGTGAGCCACCATGCCCAGCCTATGGTTAACTTTTAAACATATTAATATTTAATCCATTTAGAATTTATTTTATTATTCATTTTATTATTTTTATTATTTATTTATTTATTTTGAGATGGAGTTTCGCTCTGTTGCCCAGGCTGGAGTGTAATGGCACGATCTCGGATCACTGCACCCTCCACCTCCCAGATTCAAGTGATTCTCCTGCTTCAGCCTCCTCAGTAGCTGGGATTACAGGCACCCACTACCATGTCCAGCTAATTTTTTTATTTTTAGTAGAGGTGGGGTTTCACCATGTTGGCCAGGCTGGTCTCAAACTCCTGACCTCAGGTGATCTGCCTGTCTTGACCTCCCAAAGTTCTGGGATTTATTAGGCATGAGCTACCACGCCTGGCCTATTTTTTATTTTTTTGAGGCGGAGTCTCACTCTGGCGCCCAGGCTGGAGTGCAGTGGCATGACCTCAGCTCACTGCGGCCTCCGCCTCCCGAGTTCAAGTGATCCTCCTATCTCAGCCTCCCAAGTAGCTGGGACTACAGGCATGCGCCATCCTCCTGGCTAATTTTTGTATTTTTGGTGGAGACAGGGTTTCACCATGTTGGCCAGGCTGGTCTTGAACTCCTGACATCAAGTGATCTGCCTGCCTTGGCCTCTAGAATTTATTTTATTTTTATGATATAATGTAAAGTCAGGATCTAACTTTTTTCCCCAATGGATAGTTTTTTAACACTGTTTATTGAAAATTTGTCCTTTCCCTGCTAATTGAAAATGCTGCTTTTGCTATATTCTGCATTCTTATGTATCCCTGATCTGTTTTTGGAAGCTTTGCAGTTTTCTAGCTTGTTTCCTTGCTTCTTGTGATATTCTAATTTAGTCTCTTTGATCACAGTCATTTTCCTGAAACACAGATCGTATCATACCCCTCTTGCACAAACACCTTCCAAGTATTTTATTGCCTACAAGAAAAGAGACAAAACTTGTTATCCAGGTCTAACCCTAAGCTATCTTACTAGCTGCATTTCCACATGGACTCTCTGCTTTTTGGAGCATACTGTATTTTCATGTATTTGTACCTTTGTTCCTACTGTTCTCTTAGCTAGAAATAGCCTCCTGAGCTCCATTCTTTTCTTATTAAACCTACTTTCCTTTTAAGACCCACTGTAAAGCATATCAAAGCCCCCACTTTAACTTGTGTTTCATTTGGTCTCTAATTATTGTCATTTGCCTTCGTATTTCCCCAAATAGATTATCAAATTCTTGAGGGTGCCTCGTTAAGCATTTTTTTTTTTTTTTTTTAGACAGGGTCTCACTCTGTCACCCAGGCTGGAGTGCAATGGTGTGATCACAGCTCACTGCAGCCTCCACCTCCCAGGCTTAAGTGATCCGCCCACCTCAGCCTCCCAAGTAGCTGGGACTACAGATGTGTGCCACCACACCTGGCTAATTTTTGTATTTTCTTGTAGATACAGGGTCTCGGCATGTTGGCCAGGCTGGTCTCGAACTCGTGGGCTCAAGCGATCCAACCTCCTCGGCCTCCCAAAGTGCTGGGATTACAGGTGTGAGCCACTGCATCTGGCCTCATTAGTCTTTTATCTTATGTTATTACCTTTCATATAGTCAGTCTTCAGAAAATGCTATTGAATGGAGTTGAATTTATTCATACACACACACACACACACACACACACACATCCATCCATATGCTCTAAAATGTTAGTGAACAAAAACCACTGTGTCAGGGGTCCCTAAGACCACCCCCAGGTTTTGCCAGGACTCAGACGACTTAGCATATAGTCGTTCTCATGAAAGAATAGAGAGCAAAATCAGCAAAAGGAAAAGGCATATGGGGCGAAGTCCAGAGGAAACCAGGTGCAAGTTTCCAAGGGTTCTCTCCCAGTGGAGTCTCACAGAACATACTTAATTTCCTCATCAACGAGTTGTGACAACACATGTGATACATTACCACCCTGGGAAGTTTGCTAGAGACTCAGTACCGAGAGTTTCTACTGGGGGCTGATCATTTAGGCATCCCTGGCCAAGCACATACCCAAATTCCAGACTGCCAGGAGGAAAGGGAATGCTCAGCATAAACCATGTTATTTACACAAACAGTTTCAGCACCCATCAGTTAATGGTGGGAACCCTCTTGAAATCTAAGTTCCCAGATGCTGGCCAAGGGCCATTTTGTAAGCAGGCCTTTCCAAGGACAGCAGTCAGATCTGCTATGTTAACCCTTTTCTGTACAACGTTTTTTTTTTTTTTGAGACGAAGTCTCGCTCTGTCACCCAGGCTGGAGTGCAGTGGCGCCATCTCAGCTCACTGCAACCTCCGCCTCCCAGGCTCAAGCAATTCTCCTGTCTCAGCCTCCTGAGTAGCTGGGATTACAGGTATGCACCACTACACCCAGCTAATTTTTGTATTTTTAGTAGAAATACGGTTTCACCATGTTGTCCAGGCTGGCCTCAAACTCCTGGCCTCAAGTGATCCGCCCACCACAGCCTCCCAAAGTGCTGGGATTACAGGTGTGAGCCACCACGCCTGGCCAACGCAACCATATTTTTGTTTTGTTTTTGAGATGGAGTTTCACTGTTATTGCCCAGGCTGGAGTGCAATGGCACGATCTCGGCTCACTGCAACCTCCGCCTCCCAGGTTCAAGTGATTCTCCTGCCTCAGCCTCCCAAGTAGCTGGGATTACAGATACCCACTACAACGCTCAGCTAATTTTTTTGTATTTTTAGTAGAGGCGGGGTTTCACCATGTTGGCCAGGCTGGTTGCAAACAATCATATTTTTTAAGAGCTTAACTTCACAGATGGATAATGCCTAAAGGGAAGAGAAAATCAATATGGTAGGAATGGTCAGGAGATATATGCTAAGTACTTTCATTGATACAATCTTCTCAGAGGAGGTAGATTATAAGCTGAGGCCTGGAGAAGAGCAAGACATAGAAAGGGCTAAAGCCAAAGACCCATGTTTGGCAGGAGGATGTGAGGTTGGGAAGAAATGGAGGTGTGCAAATTATAGAGGGCCCCAAAAGCTGGGCAGGAGGATATTTAGGGTTTGATGTGGTGGCACTAGAACATCTTCCTAGACTGAGGAGAAAGTGGTACTTTAGGATGGCTGTGTAGTTAGCAGTGGGTGGAGAGGTTCTGGGGAGAAGAAATGAGGTGCGGGAAGACCAGCAAGGGAACATGTGTGGTGACCCAGATGACATGTTATGAAAACCTAGATAAGAAGTGCTCGTATATCTAGTTCACCATTCTGCTTAAAATGGGCTTTTATGGCCAGGTGCAGTGGCTCACGCCTGTAATCCCAGCATTTTGGGAGGCTGTGGTGGGTGGATCACTTGAGGCCAGGATTCAAGACCAGCCTGGGCAACATGGTAAAACCTCGTCTCTACAAAAGATACAAAAATTAGCTGAGCGTGGTAGCATGTGCCTGTAGTCCCAGCTACTCAGAAGGCTGAGGCAGGAGAATCGCTTGAACCCAGGAGGCAGAGGTTGCAGTGAGCCGAGATCGCACCACTGCACTCCAGCCTGGGCAACAGATGGAGACTCCATCTCAAAAAAAAAAAAAAAAAAAAAAAAAGGCCGGATTGGGGGGCTTTTAAATCATTGGAAGGGTGGAGGGATCAAGTGGAGATGGGTTATGAAAGAAGCTATGTCAAGGGTGAATGTAACTCAAAATAATCACACATTTAACAAGATATTTCTACTGAATCTTATTTTAGAATTATTGTAGTTAGAATTTCCTTTTAAAGTTGTAAGTAGGTAACATATTTTATTTGAAGATAAATTTATATGATGTTTATATTATATAATGAGTAAAGAACTAAGATACAATGAAGTCTACCTCTATTTAAAGGAATGATGTTGACAAATATATATGTGCATGTATTTTGAAGATTTCATTAACCAAAATAGAAGAATAAGAATTTTCTATCAGCACTGTTTTTGTTTGGAATTAAACATTTCCATACTAATATAAATGCCAAAAAATAAATCAACTTTTACATTTCTTTCAGTTTTAATAGTGTAAGATCCTAGTGAAAGGTAAGGATATGTATATTAATAAATTTTTATTTTTTAATGTCCCTAAAAAAATGTGCCATTCTACCATGTTTACTCCGTTATTACTTGCATGGTCTTATGTCCAGTTTGTGGTTAGTAATTGAATATTGTGCATAGTATCACAATATAGAATCCACATTCATTATTCTCTAATCATAGTCTTATTGTTCTTGTAAATTCTTCTTCCTGTATTTATTGAAGCCTTACACCTTTTTATACTGTAGTTAGCCATCCAAAAGTAAGAAGGCATTTCCCCCTCTAATAACTTTCTCTGCAGTTATCAGTCAGTTAAAAGAGCCCATGTAGTTTTAGAATTAGAGATATAGGATGAAAAAGATAAAATACTAATTTGAGGTGTGTGTGTGTAGTGTCAGGCTCCGTAATTGAGAGCCAAAGGTTTAAGAGTCTTGATTTTATGCCAGGGATGCCTTCACTGAAACTCACCCAAATAGCAGAAGACTGTTTTCATCAATTTACTAATACCAGTGTTATCTAGCGCCATATGTTTTCTTTGTCCTATTGATTTATCATGCGATATTGCTTTGATGTGTTCTGTTGTTACTTTGCGCCTTTGGGGTTCCACATGCCTTCGTGGGAATCTCGGGGTGCAAGTAACACTGTATAAACGAAAATACTTTGAAAAATGCAGTGTAAACAAAACTAGCTCAGATGTTTGACACTTTGTTTGAAGCCTTTATTTCTGTTGTTTTCTCTCAATAGGAATATACAGATGTTGCCACAGGAATCTAATCTGAAATCGTACAAATGGAAATGGCGCTACAGGAGGCTGTTTGGGAGCATCTCTCTCTCTTTGTCAGGAGTTAGAAGTGACACTAAGGCACTAATACTGTAACTTCTTGATAAAATAACTTTATTTTTTAGTAGTAGAATGCTGCAACTTTTTTACACCTAACAATTGCTTTTAAATTACAGTATTCAATTTAAAAGTTGTATTAACTACAGTTTCCTTGCAAAAAGTCTCAAAAGAATCACTTGAAGGGCATTATTTGTTGATGCATTTTTCTCTGAGCATGGTTTCATAGAGAGAACTTCACCAAGTAATATTCAGATGTTTATATGTTGAAAGTTTTGCTTACGTAATAAAAACAAAAACAAGTATCTGAATTGTATAGTGTCTGTACATGAAAGAACTTTAAACAGTGGCCTTATGGTAGAAAATTTTATACCGGATTTTTCTTTTTCTGATGACATTTTGGCTTATAACTCGAAGTTTTCTTAAGTTTCTGAAGATCAAGGCCTATATAATTCATACATTTCATATTATAAGAAGGCAAGAGACAAGGTGCTTCAAATATTCCATCAGGTAGTTGTGAGTGCACTGAATTTTTAGTAATATGTTCATTCAGTTTTTTTCCACAACTATTTGCTCTTTTCCAATTTCAAAATGCTATTGTGGAAAATATGTAAAGATTTTGTAATCTATAGTCCATCTTATTTTTCCCTCAGGGCAAGCTTGTGCATATCATATTTTTAAAGGCTTTTTAAAAATCTGACAGACAAAATCTCATATTTGAAAATTGTACTTTACTACTACAGCATTACACATTTTGCAAGCACATCTTATAGAGTGTTTACTTTTAGTTCAGTTGATACGTATTGCATACCTACTATGTGTAAGAGCAAATGGATGGGATTTTAAATGACATTTTTAGGCCCCAATACCTTATTTCTTTATGTTTTCTGTGTTCTGCTTAACAGTACATATACGTTCCCAATTACATTTTTGTGAAATGTTTATTTGTAATAAAATAAAATATTGTTGCTCTTTCTGCTTAAAGAAGTTACTTGCCAGTTTGTGAGAGCATTATTTTAATTTTGCATGAGACTTATAGTCTTGGATAGCACCTCTGTTTAAACAGTGTTTAAAGCACTGTTCTGTGCTTACAAAGACAGAGCTTTCAAAATTAAAATGTGAAGGTTGATAAGAACTTGGCTTTTCATGACTGGATGTGAAAAATCTTAGTACATTCAGTTTTGTTTTCCATATCTTTAAAAGATAGGGCAGCCTTTTCCTTAAGTGAGTTCATGATAAGGGCGGCAAGTGCACTTGATTCATTGCTAAGCAGGTAATAAATTTAGGTAGATGGCCTGTCTTGAACTGTGTACAATCTCTATAGATCAGGTTTTCCAAACATATTTAGCATTCCACTTATGGTAAGAAAGAAATGCATGCACACGGGTAGTATGGCAACTTTATATTGTGTTAGGTACTTATAAAATCTGTCTTAAATTTTAAAATAATTGATTTCATTTACTCCCATATTCTAGGGGACAGTAATGAGCTTTGAATATTTAATCATTTGATTGACAACTATGTATTGCACAGATACTGTACTAAAATTACAGCAATGAACAAGAAGACAAGACACATGGACCCTGCCTTTATGGTACGAAGAGTCTAATAGGAAAAACGGACCTTAAACAGAAATGTAACTTGGTAAATGGCCTTCATAGCTCGATTTTTATTTATTGTAACACATAAAGGTAAGATGGCTGATTTACTATTATTCATTCCACAACTGATTCCCTATTTGGATATTCTTTTGGCACTGTCTCAAAATGCAAAGCGTGTTATCTGCAAAATACCTATGCAGAAAACATTGTGTGTATAAGATCGAAAGCCTAAAAGGAAAAACCAACTTGATAATTTAGAGTACAAAATAAGGACAGGGACCATGTCTGTCTTGTCCACCATAGTATCCCCAGCACCCAGCTCCCTATTTGACATGTGGTAAGAGTTCATTAAATATTAGTTGAATAATGAATGAATAAATAGGGAATAATGGAATATGTTTATTAGGAACTATGTGTGTAATTTTTATATGGAGGTTGAACAAAAGGTTATCCATAGCATTTTTTATTGACTGGAAAGAATTTGAATTATTGAATGCTTAAGACTTGAGAAGCGAAGTTTTTTTTTCTGTTTTTTTTGATAAGTCCCCTACCATTGCCTCCTCACCTTCCTCCCCTACGTGCTAGGCCCTTCGCTGGTACTGGGAAGACAAAGATACTAAGACACAGTCCCTGCTGTGAGGAAGCTCATGCACTACTGAAGAAGAGATTCACAAAAACAAAGAATCACAATGTAGAGTAAGTACTTTAGTGGACATATATACAAAAGGTTGAGAGGAAAGTTGTTGACATTTCTGATTCAGCATCCCCTCGTCATGTTTCTTTCCTATTGGTTTCACCAACCTCAGAAGGCACTATTCTGTTGGTGGTTTTACTGGTTTTAAAAATTGATGCATTGGGGGAAACTGGGTAAATTGTACGCGGAATCTCTCTGTATTATTTCTTTTATAGCTGCATGTGAATCTAGAGTTACTTCAACATAAATTTCAATTTGAAGAATTGCCCATAGTCTTATCACAGAGAACACTATTATAAATATTTTGGATGATACATTTTCATTTTTTTCTATTGGAAAAAAACTCGCTACATTTGTGTGTAACAATTTATGTAGATGTATACCATGTACCACATTTTACCTAATAAATCCTACATTTTTGAATAGTTTTTTTTTTAAAAAAAGATGGGGATACTTCCAGGCAGAAGCAAGAAAAGTAAAGCTGGATGAGAAACTCTTATCATCTTTATTACCCAGCAAATTCAGTAACCACCAGGCACAAATTCACCAGGAACAACCAAGCAAGGAAGGAAAGAGAAGAAGCTGATGCAACAAGGTGTGGTATGACTTCATCCCTCGCCCATCCCCATAAGTAGCACTGAGTAAAACAATGGAGATGACAAAAATATTGGTAACAGTGGGCCCCAGTATGGACAAAGGCACTGACGAGGTGACCAGGCCACGTGGAGGAGAGTCAAGGAAAACTCTTGGGACAACGAAGTCTTTGCTACCATCTCAAGACCTCAGCAGAAGGGTAAGATTCACTAGGACTAGGCATTTCCCAGGTCTCAGAGCAGCCTGGGAAAGCCAAATCCTGCAGAAGTCAGAGACACCTTTGACTGTGTCTAGTGAGTTCTGGTTCTGGACATTTAGTGGGAACCTAGAAGAGAGGGGATACCAGGTTCCCCAACAGAGTTCCATCAAATAGGATGATTATGAGCTCTGAGTCCATTAAAATACAGAATGAACATTTAAGAACTGAGGAATCATAGATGTAGAATAGTATGTAAATGTTATAAATCTTGACAAAGAAAAATTAATGTACATTGACAAATTCAGACATGGAAGAGGTAAAGTGGGATAAAGACTAAGAACTAACTGTCTCATCATTCATGGCCAGGTGTCATGTCACGTCATGTCTTAAAATTATGGGGAAAAACTCTAGTGACCAACCTTAAGTTTTTCCACAATCTTTTTTTTTTTTTTCTTGACCTTAATACAGTGGTTCTCAAAGTGTGGTCCCAGACCAGCAATATCAGCATCACCTGAGAACTTGTTAAAAATGCAGATTCTTGGCCCCACCCCAGACCTCCTGAATCAGAAACCCTGGGGGTGGGGCCAAGCAATCTGTGATTTAACAAGTCCTCCAGGGGATTCTGGCACATACTTGAGTTTGAGAATAACTGGCTTACTTATCCCTTTTAGGAACCAATGAAGAAACATTTATCTGAAGTTCAGCAGCCCCTTCAATTTAATTCCTAATTTTTTTTCTATTGCATTCAAATAAAGTTAAATCTAAAACTTATTAGCTGGCCGGGCACGGTGGCTCACGCCTATAATCCCAGCACTTTGGGAGGCCAAGGCGAGTGGATCACTTGAGGTCAGGAGTTTGAGGCCAGCCTGGCCAATATGGTGAAACCCCATCTCTACTAAAAATATAAAAATTAGCCGGGTGCAGTAGCATGCACCTGTAATCCCAGCTACTTGGGAGGCTAGGCAGGAGAATCGCTTAAACCCGGGAGGTGAAGGTTGCAGTGAGCCAAGGCCACGCCATTGCACTCCAGCCTGGGTGACAGAGCGAGACTCCATCTCAAAAAAGAAAATAAATAAAACTTGTTAGAATAAAAAGTTTAGGGATTCCCACCGTCAATCCTGTCTGTACATATGAGTGAATTGAGAGGTCTGGAAACATACCCACCCACTGTTAACACTGTTGATTTTTTTAAATGGTGGGATTATGAGTGACTGTACTCTTCTGTATCTATCAAATATAATGAATGTTGTATCATTTTTATAAAATAAAGTCTTTCTTTTTTAAAACAGTGGTAAGAACATTTCATCCTATCCATTATATATCTGCTACCAAAATCCAGGTAAACAAGCTTTTATGTTATAGGCTGGCTACTTCACTATAGTCCATTGGGGTTTTACTCCCGGCCATTCCTCCCACATCATAAAAAGTAGGTAGGCTTATTTTAAGTATGTATTGTGTTGAGTTTTAAGTACAAATTATTGATTTATAATATTTAACAATAATATATAAAAAATTAAGTTTGGCCAGGCGCGGTGTAATGCCAACACTTAAGGAGGCTGAGGTGGGTAGATTGTTTGAGCTCAGGAGTTTGAGACCAGCCTGGGCAACATGGTGAAACTCCATCTCTACAAAAAATACAAATATTAGCTGGGTGTAGGGGCATGCACCTTTAGTCCCACCTATTTGGGAGGCTGAGGTGGGAGGATCACTTGAGCCTGGGAGATCGAGGCTGCAGTGAGCTGTGACAGCCTGGGTGACAGAGTGAAACCCTATCTCAAAAAAAAAAAATTTTACTGCTTTTCTTTTTAAAAAGAAAAACAACTTTTTTTTCCTGATCAAAAGTTGTTAAAAGACAACAGGCCCAAAATGGTGTCACTCATGCTAAGGTTCCATATCACCAAACAGAAACCTAAGTTGTTTACTTGGAAGATGTGACCTTCCAACAAATCAGAAGAGACAGTAGGCAAATTCCATTAAGCCAGCAAGATTTCACTTATATCCCTGTAAGGAAAGTAACCTTGAAATGGCCAATTCTCTATTTGTTCCTTGTTCCTGCTTTCCTCCACTTTTTTCTGCCTATAAAACTCACCCACTTTGTTTAGCTCATTGGAGCTCCTTTCTGATTTGTAGATTGGATGCTGCCTGGTTCATGAATCACTAATAAAAGCCAATCAGATCTTTGAAACTCAGTATGTTGAATTTTTGTCCTTGACAAAGTAGATAGAATAGTATGTAAAAGGGAGAAAAATTTGTCTATAATCCCACTGCTCATAAATATTTAGTGCAGACTAACATTTTGGTATTTTCTCATTAGTCTTTTTTCTGGGCTTTATTGTTTTGGTAGTTGAGATTATACTTTATTACATTTTTAAGGCCACCTTGTCCGGCCTTAAAAATGTTTTATGAAATCCTGAATTATATTAAAATTTAGGGGTTTTGGCTGGGCACAGTGGCTCATGCCTATAATCCCAGCACTTTGGGAGGCAGAGGTGGGTGGATCACCTGAGGTCAGGAGTTTGAGACCAGGCTGGCCGACATGGTGAAACCCCGTCTCTAATAAAAATACAAAAATTAGCTGGGTGTGGTGGTGCGTGCCTGTAATCCCAGCCACTCAGGAGGCTGAGGCAGGAGAATTGCTTCAACCAGGGAGGTGGAGGTTGCGGTGAGCCCAGATCGCACCACTGCACTCCAGCCTAGACGACAGAGTGAGACTCTGTCTCAAATAAATAAATAAAATTTAAGGGTTTTGTTTGTTTTGATGTACACATCATTTAAGATGTTAAAAAGTAGATTAAACTTTACAAATAATTTTCTAATGTAAATTCTCATCCCAAATTCTAATCCCTTCTAATGATACTCATTATAATATTTAGTAAAGAAGAAATTGGCTTTAATGTTGAGTTCTCCCTGATGACAGTTTCTGCAAGTGATTGCAGGGAACACAATGCCACTAACTTAATGGTCTCTTAACAACTATGGTGAAAAAAAGTTCCCAAAATAATGTTCAAAAAGCTAAACATAGGATCACCATGTGGCCCAGTGATTCCTCTCATGGGTGTGTTCCCCCAAAGAATCGAAAACAGGGACTCAGACACTTGTGTGGCAACTTTAATTGCAGCATTATTCACAATAGCCAAAAGGTGTCAACAACTCAGGTGACCATCTGGATAAACAAGACTCAGATTGGTGGCCTTCCCAACCTAGCCTTGCTGAGTTAGCTGCCCCTCCTCTGGGTTCCCAGAATACCCAAACACCCCTGCTTAAGATCAAGCACGTCAAATAAGGACCTGTCTATCTCTCCCCTCTATCTAGATCAGTGCCTGACTCAGAACTAAGAAAGAAAGATACTTGCTGAATGACTAAAGGGCCAGCTGCTCCTTTTTTTTTTTTTTTTTTTTTTGGTCAACGTTGACCAGGTTGGCCTCGAATGTGTAGCCTCGCCTCCGCGTGCGCCAAGACAACCGGCCTGAGCCACTGTGGCTACCAAAAGCCACCTTCTTAAGCAAAATCTTACAGTGGCGTCCTGGTACCTACAGAAAATTTAAAAAGTTCAAATTCTAGCACCTGGCTTATGAACTGCTTGAAGAGAAAGGTAGGGAGGTGGGCTGCCCTTCAGGTTTTCTACAACCCAACCTTGTCTCCCAGCAGCTCTCCCAGGAGACCTTTGTTTCATGGTTTCCTGAAGATGCAGGGATGAACCATCAGGCTCTGTGCATCTGCTCTGGGCCAGGTGCTATGTGAGAAGATGTGTCATTGGCCACCCTCGGTGGGCTTCCTTCTGACCCCAAGCCTTGGCGTATTCATTCACCTCCCCAGCCTCTTCCCTCCCTGCCATTGATCCACATTCTACCTATTTTTCCATATGGGCATTTCTACCAATATTTTAGTTCACCTTTTTCCACTTCAAATTCTTAACATTTCGAGAACAGAGGTCTTGTAATTTTCCTTTTCACTAATAGGCTTGGAGGTTAATTATAGTCACCCTATTATGCTATGGAACACTAGGTCTTACTCCATGTATCAAACTATTTTTGTACCCATTAATCATCTCCTCCTTACCCGCCCCTCCCCACCACCCTTCCCAGCCTCATAACTATGCTACTCTAGCTCCATGAATTCAAGTTTTGTGTGTGTTTTTTAAGCTCTCGCATATGAGTGAGACCATGTGATATTTGTCTTTCTGTGCCTGGCTTATTTGACTTCACATAAGTCCTCCAGTTCTATCCATGTTGTTGCAAATGACAGGATTTCATTACTTTCATGGCTGAATAATAGTCCATTGTGTATATGCACCATATTTCCTTTATCCATTCAAAACGAAAGAGTGGAACTGGAATGTTTCTTTTTTTTTCCTTTTCTTTTTCTTTTTTTTTTTGAGACGGAGTCTCCCCCTGTCGCCCAGGCTGGAGTGAAGTGGCAATCTTGGCTCAGTGCAACCTCCACCTTCCAGGTTCCAGTGATTCTCCTGCCTCAGCTGTCTGAGTAGCTGGGATTATAGGCACGCACCACCATGCCCAGCTAATTTTTTTTTTATTTGAGTTTATTCTTTTTATTTTATTTTATTTTGCACACAAAACAATAAACATTTTCTAAAAGTACATACGAACAAAAAGATGCATATCAAACATAATAGGAAGGTTGCACATGGGAAGACGGGGAATAGAAATGGGGGGTGGGAATTAAAGAAAATAAATGAGAGAGGGACTTTGTATGGATCAATGATAATAACTCAATCCTCTATTTGACAAAGAAGAAGGAGAAGGAAGAGGAAGAAAAAGAAAGTGGGATAAAGGATCAGAAAGGGAGGAAAATAGAAAAAATTAGAGTATGACTCCAGGGTAGACCTGTTTTGTTGTCGCTTGGTTCGTTGGTTGGTTTGACAGTTGTATTTTTCATATGTTTCGCCATGTTGGCCAGGCTGGTCTTGAGCTCCTAGCCTCAAGTGATCAACCTGCCTCAGCCTCCCAGAGTACTGGGACTACAGGCGTGAGCCACCACATCCAGCCCCCACATTGCTTCTGGCCTCCGTGGCAGACCTCCCAGACAGGGCCCAGCTAATTTTTGTATTTTTAGTAGAGATGGAGTTTCACCATATTAGCCAGGCTGGTCTCGAACTCCTGACCTCAAGTGATCCACCCGCCTTGGCCTCCCAAAGTGCTGGGATTACAGGTGTGAGCCACCGCGCCCAGCTGGAACTGGAATGTTTCTAACACAAAGAAATAATAAATGCTTAAGGTGATGCATATCCCAATTACCCTGATGTGATCATTACACATTGTATGCTTATATCAAAATATCACATGTTCCCCACAAAAATGTACAACTATTGTGTATCCATGACAAATATATATATATCTATTTTGACCAGGCGTGGTGGCTCATGCCTGTAATCCCAGCACTTAGGAAAGCTGAGGCAGGTAGATCACTTGAGGCAAAACAAAAAACAGAGTCATCAGTAGATACTAAATATATGAGGCAATTTTGATGAACAGGACATTTCAATGTGTAAAAGTCTTCTCACAGGTTGCTTATTTATTGCAAGGCAGGAAGGAAAAACAGCAATTATACAGTGGAAAGAACGGACAACTCCTTGACTAGGGGATGAAAATTAACATCACCAAGGAGGGGCAGATGGACATCAGTGTGATACTGTTACAGTGGGTAGCTAGTCTGGTATAAGCAGGGCAGGAGAGGGCTCCCCCGACCCACATACCAGGAGTGTCAGGCAACCATCAGGTGATAGGCGGTGGTTAACTGTCTCTCTGAAATAATGGTGATCAGCAGCTTCTCAATAAGATCTCAGGAGTTGGGAGGAGTAATGCAAGACCCCAGAAGTATGCCAACCTATAAAACCCCAAGTCAAAAGGTCAAACCGTGCACTTGCCTTTCAGGTCGCCTGCTTGGCTCTCTTCCAAGTATACTTCCTTTCATTCATGCTCTAAACTTTTTTAATAAACTTTCATTCCTGCTCTAAAACTTGCCTCCATCTCTCCTTCTGCCTTATGCCCCTCAGTCCAATTTTTTCTTCTGAGGAAGCAGTAATTGAGGTTGCTGCAGACCCGTACAGGTTCACTGCCGGAAGATATTTTGGTGCCGTGTGACACGGATATGGACTCTCCACCGCTAACAATAGATAACACAGCATCACTAATATGGTATGTTGACTGGGAATGCAGCACTTGAATATAATCTTAAAGAATCATCAGACAAACCCAAAATGAAGACCATTCTGGTTTTTAAAGAGGGCCTCCTTTCTTTCTTTCTTTTCTTTTTTTTTTTTCTTTTTATTTTTTTTTTTTTTTTTGAGACAGAGTCTCCCTCTTTTGCCCAGGCTGGAGTGCAGTGGCACGATCATGACTGACTGCAATCTCAACCTCCTGGGCTCAAACGATCTTCCCACATCAGCCTCCCGAGTAGTTGGGACCACAGGTGCATGCCACTGCACCTGGCTATTTTTTTTTTTTTTTTTTAGAGATTGGGGGGGGTCTCCCTGTGTTGTCCAGGCTGGTCTTGAACTCCTGACCTCAAGCAATCCTCCTACCTTGGCCTCCCAAAATGCTGAGATTACAGGTGCGAGCCACCATGCCCAGGCATGTTGATGATTCTGGTCCAAACCGATCTTCATATGATGGCAAAATGATGATTTTCTAACTTCAGTGCTCCCTCTACACTTACCAGCTGGCATTGGCATTCTGCTGTAAGCAAGACCCCTCCCTTCTTCCCTGTTTGTTTGTCTATTTATTACTGATATGGATTCATTTCTACTTTTTCAGTGGCTTATAATTCATTATTGTCCTTGATTATTTGGGAGCTCAAATGATCCTAGCTTTGGCCAGTGGGAGCCTCTTTAAGCTGATTGCTGTGTCCTCTTGATATGGACCTATCATTCCTTTTTTGAATTTATCTTTTTTATTTCAATAGGTTTTTGGGAAACAGGTGGTGTTTGGTTACGTGAATAAGTTCTTTAGTGGTGATTTCTGAGATTTTGGTGCACCCATCACCGAGCAGTGTACACTGTAACCAATCTACAGTATCCCTTGCCACCCCCCACCCTTTCCCTCAAGTCCCCAAAGTCCATCGTATCATTCTTATGCCTTTGCGTCCTCATAGCTTAGCTCCCATGCATGAGTAAGAACATACAATATTGGTTTTCCATTCCTGAGTTACTTCACTCAGAATAATAGTCTCTAGCCAGGTGCAGTGGCTCATGCCTGTAATCCCAGCACTTTGGGAGGCTGAGGTGGGTGGATCACCTGAGGTCAGGAGTTTGAGACCAACCTGGACAACATGGAGAAACACTGTCTCTACTAAAAATACAAAAAAAAAAAAAAAAAAAAATTAGCTGGGCGTGGTGGCTCATGCCTGTAATCCCAGCTACTTGGGAAGCTGATGCAGGAGGATCACTTGAACCCAGAAGGCAGAGGTTGCAGTGAGGCGAGATCACACCACTGCACTCCAGCCTGGGTGACAGAGTCTCAAAAAAAAAAAAAAAAACAGTCTCCAATTCCATCCAGGTTGCTATGAATGCCATTATTTCATTCCTTTTTCGTTATTTCATTCCTTTTTATGACTCAGTAGTATTCCACGGTGTGTGTGTGTGTGTGTGTGTGTGTGTGTGTGTGTACCACATTTTCTTCATCCACTTGTTGACTGATGGGCATTTGAGCTGGTTCCATATTTTTGCAATTGCAAATTGTCATATGCACCTATCATTTCTTTTTAGCACTTCTTTGCTCTGAGGCATAACAAAATGTTTTGGTCTTTATCTTGGACATTCCCTGCCCCAGGCTGGAAATCAGTCATTCTTCTAAGGCGTCCTGGTTCCTTTTAGTGGGGGATGGTATTAGAGTCCAAGACTTGGGCCCTAGTGCCCATTGCTACTGGAGTGTCTTTGCTTATAAGCATTTTCAGCAGCCATATCTAGGAAATACACACACATACATGCATATATATACATATTTTAGAAATGATGAGGTCACACTGGCACCTACCATCCATCTCCATAGGATTCTTCCTTGCCTTCTCCTATTCGATATGTGTATGTCCCTTCCTCCACAGTGAGAACCCTGGCTCCCAACATCAAACGATTTAATCATGTGCTCAATCCCATAATACATCTAAAGTAGTTTCAGAATTGCTTCACTTATACCACAGCAGGAAACAAACCTACTAAAAATAGTTCAGGATTTGTTTGTGGTTCTTCAGTGCCACGCCCCAAAGACAAGGTATATGGACAAATACTGTGTACATAAATTACTTCCATTAGTCTCCTCCACTCCTACCCCTGTGATATGGTCATGTTCTTCATTAGAAATACAGTCGTTTTTTTCAACTTGTTTTCAGTGGTAGCTCTCCTCACCATCCATATTTATTTGATTTGATTTTTTTCAATATGTAGAACATTAACATACTTCCACAAATCAAACTATACCAAAAGGTATACTCAGGGAAGTGTCACTTCCTCCTGTATTCCTTCAATTACTGTTCCCTCCCACTCCTTGTAGGTGACCAACTTCGGATTTCTCATTCCTGTGTATTTTTTGGTATAGACAAGCAGATATATGCATGTTTTCTTATTCCCCCCACCCCCCGTTTTTTTTCATATACAGAAGGTAGCATCTTCTGTATTCTCTTTTGCACTTTGCTTTTTTCACTTAAGAAATCTTGGAAATTGTTCCATACCAGTTTGTGAGATTGTGTTTTTGTTTGTTTGTTTTTGTTTTTGAGACAGAGTCTTGCTCTGTCGCCCAGGCTGGAGTGCAGTGGCACAATCTTGGCTCACTGCAACCTCCGCCTCCTGCGTTCAAGCGATTCTCCTGCCTGAGCCTCCCAAGTAGCTAGGATTACAGGCGCCTGCCACCACACCCAGCTGATTTTGTATTTTTAGTAGAGACAGGGTTTCACCATGTTAGCCAGGCTGGTCTCAAACTCTTGACCTCAGGTGATCTGCCTGCCTTGGCCTTCCAAAGTGCTGGGATTATAGGCATGAGCCACCGTGCCTGGCCTCATTCTTCTTTATAGCTGCATAGTACTCCACTGTGTAGCCGTACCATAACTTATTCAACCACATTCTTATATTTGGACATTTAGGTAGTTTGACATTTTGCAATTACAAATCATGCTGTAATCAATAACCTTGTGCATATTTATTTTCATTTTGTTGGAGGTGAATCTTCAGAGTAAATTCCAAAAAAAAAATGAGATTGCTGGGCTGAAGGGTAAAATGTATATGGAATGTTGTTAAATATTGCCAGCCCTTCTCCATGGGAGTTGGACCACGGTGCATTTCCCCCAGCAGTGGATGAGAACGCCACTTACCTTACAGTCTGGCCAGCAGTGTATTGACAAGCTTTTGAATTTTGCCAATCTGACCCATGAAAAATGATATCTCAGCATTTCAACCTGAGCTATTTTAATTTCAAATGCTAGAAAAAAGTCCTGGTTACAGTGATTGTCAGGTATTGAAACACATTTTATAGGTTCTCAACTTGGTATTCTCTAGAAAACTCTCTGGAAACAGTTTTCACCCTAGGAAAATTTTAGCATACATCCCACCCCACTGGATGGGGATGACTTCTGAACCGCTCTGCTTTTTCTGCAATTTGGTCTCTTCCT
Source organism: Nomascus leucogenys (assembly GCF_006542625.1). Classification (NCBI taxonomy): domain Eukaryota; kingdom Metazoa; phylum Chordata; class Mammalia; order Primates; family Hylobatidae; genus Nomascus; species Nomascus leucogenys. The sequence goes on along the minus strand of NC_044406.1, from coordinate 18,363,031 downwards.
GTTCATGTTTTAGCAGGTAGGGACTCTTCTAAAGCTTTCTTGCCCCACCTAATGGGCAAGAAGGGGAATTGAGCTGCCTTTCTAAAATACTGCCTAGAAACCAGATGACATGCAGCGCCCGCCAAGATGTTCTGGCCTCGTAGACCTTAGTTCAAAACAAGAATCTAAAGAGAACAAGATATGTAGATTTATAGCAATGGCTCCAACATACTTCTAGAACATGTATAGCTAAACCACATTCTGGAGAGCGTTAGTTAATAAAGATAGTTGACATATTTTTTCTTAGCCATTCTAACTCCTACATGTGTAAATTTTGGTGACAGCTGCTTGCGGCAGTTAGTCCCTAAGGTCTCAGATGCTCATTTTAAGAAGTTACTTCTTTACACGAAATGGAAGTAATTATTTTCTGGTTATGAGTAATGCATGCTTGATACAGGAAAGAAATCCTAGAAAATATGGGAAAGTATAAAGAAGAACATTAAGATGACCTGTATGCCTACTACTCAGTGGTAGGCACGGTTAACAGTTTGGTCTCAGTCCTTGTGTTCAGGCACAGTGGCTCACGCCACTGTAATCCCAGCACTTTGGGAGGCTGAGGAGGGGGAGGATCATTTGAGTCCAGGAGTTTGAGACCAGCCTGGGCAGCATAGTGAGACCCTGTCTCTACAAAACATTAGAAAAAAAAAATTAGCTGGGCATGATGGTGCGCACCTGTGGTCCCAACTACTCAGAAGGCTGAGGTGGGAGGATCACTTGAACCCAGGAGGTCAAGGCTGCAGTGAACCGTGATCATACCACCGCACTCCAGCTTGAGCAACACAGTGAGACCCTGTCTCTGGAGAAAAAAATCCTTGTGTACTTTTGGCACATATATACCCACTTTGCATGCACACACCACACACTTTTCTACTCTCTGTTTCTGTCTCTATATATGTATATATACACATAATATACAGATGTACATACCTACATACACAAAAATGCTCATTTTTCATCCGGCTGTGGTGACACACCTGTAGTCCCACCTACTCTGGAGGCCGAGATGGGAGGATTGCTTGAGCTTGGTAAGGAGGTTGAGGTTGCAGTGAACCATGATCATGCCACTGCACTCCAGCCTGGGCGACAGAGCAAGACCCTGTCTCAAAAACAAAAAACAAAAAACTCATTTTCCTACACATTATACATGCACACTTTGTAAACAAAAATTGAATAGTTGTTGGCCAGGTGCAGTGGCCCATGCCTGTAATCCCAGCACTTTGGGAGGCTGAGGCAGGTGGATCACTTGAGCCCAGGAGTTCGAGACCAGCCTGGGTGACATGGCAAAACCCCGTCTCTACCAAAAATACAAAAAAATTAGTTGGGTGTGGTGGTGTGCGCCTGTAGTCCCAGCTACGGGAGGCTGAGGCGGGCGAATTGCTTGAGCCTGGGAGGTGGAGGTTGCAATGAGCCAAGATTGTGCCACTGCACTCCAGCCTGGTGACAGAGCCAGACCCTGTCAAAAAAAAAAATTTGAATGGTTGTTAACATACCATTTTGTAATTTGCCATTGTCACTTTTTCCATTCATTAAAAAGCTCTATGGCCGTGCACAGTAACTCACACCTGTAATCCCATCACTTTGGGAGGCCGAGTGGGGAGGATCACTTGAAGCCAGGATTTGGAGACCAGCCTGGCCAACATGGCGAAACCCCATCTCTATATAAAATTTAAAAATTATCTGGGTGTAGTGGCTCACACCTGTAATTCCAGCTACTTGGAAGGCTGAAGCATGAGAATTGCTTGAACCTGGGAGGCTGAGGCTGCAGTGAGCCGAGATCACACCACTGCACTCCAGCTGGGGCGACAGTGCCAGACCCTGTCTCAAAAAAAGCTCTATAGCAAAATGTTTGTTACATAGTAATCTTTTATTTTATTTATTTATTTATTTATTTATTTATTTATTTATTTAGAGATGGAGTCTTGCTCTGTCACCCAGGCTGGAGTGCAGTGGTGCGATCTCAGCTTACTGCAACCTCCGCCTCCCAGGTTCAACCAATTCTCTTGCCTCAGCCTCCCAAGTAGCTGGGATTACAGGTGTGCACCACCATGCCCGGCTAATTTTTGTATTTTTAGTAGAGACGGGGTTTTGCCATGTTGGCCAGGCTGGTCTCAAACTCCAGACCTCAAGTGATCTGCCCACCTTGGCCTCCCAAAGTGCTGGGATTACAGGCATGAGCCACCACGCCTGGCCTACTGTCTTGATTTATGAATTTTAGGCACCATCTGTTGAGTTTCTCCAGTAATAGATAAGGATTTTGCTTTCTTACTCCCCTGCCTTCCAACCCCAAAGTCTCCCAATTTATTATTATCATATTTTTTGGTTAATATTAATTGCTTGACATTATACAGCCACACAAATACTGGTTTCTCTCTTTTTATGCTGTGTTTTTTTTTTCTTTCTTTCTTTCTTTTTTTTATTTTGCTGAACCAGGTAGATTACACAGATTGTTTCCTTTTTTGCAACTTAGTTTTTCCCAATGTCAATAACTGCCTTGCATTTTCTTACTTGCTTAGTTTTGGACACTCATTCAAATCCTCTGGGTTAGTTCCCTATGGCTGCTATAACTAGGCCAGAAGTTCAAAGTGGGTCTGACTGGGCTAAAATCAAAGTGTTGATAGGGCTGCATTCCTTCTGGAAGCTCTAGAGGAGAATTCATTCTCTTGCTTTTTCCAGCTTCGAGAGGCTTCCACATTCCTTGGCTGGTGGCCGCCTTCCATCTTCAATGCTGGCCGTGGCCAGTCAAGTCTTCCTCATGCTGCCTCATGACTCCCACACTCTCTTCTTCCCTGTTCCATATTGAAAGGTCCTTGTGATTACATTGAGTCTACCCGCGCATCCCAGGATAAATTTCCCATCCCAAGAGCAGCTAATTGGCAACCTTAATTTCAATTGCAACCTTAGTTTTTTTTCATGTAACAACATATTCACAGGCTCCACAGATTAGGGTGTGAACATGTTTGGGGGGCCCATTATTCCACCCAACATCTAGATCCTCCATTAAATCTGCTGAGGCTTATCAATAGCATGTTCTAAACACTCAATTAAACCAGACTTCCCTCCTAGAGTCTCCATTCAGTTCAAGCTGAACTGACCTGCCAGACAGTGCCACCCAGGGATTTCTCTCTCACTGCTTTTGTGTATGGGATCCCTCATTTCGTAAGTCTCATGTTTCTGCTGTCTTAACATACTCCTTTTTTTTTTTTTTTTTTTTTTTTTGGCTGGAGCACATCCTTCTGACGTTCCGTAAAAAGAGGACATGGGAGGTATGTATTTGGAGTCCTTACATGTCTGAAAATGTCATTATTCCATGTTTATATTTGATTGATGGTTTGGCTGAGTATAGACTTCTAGGTTGAAGAGCCCACTTTGGTGGTTTCCTACTAAGCCTGTTACCCTCCCGGGCTGCTGTTTGAACCCCAACAGTACCTTGAGATGCCGGGCATTTTGATGCTTCCTCTCCTGTTCTCCTTGTCCTTGTTGGAGGATTTCCCTTTAATTAATTAATTAATTATTATTATTATTATTATTGGAGACGGAGTCTTGCTCTGTCACCAGGCTGGAGTGCAGTGGTGCAATCTTGGCTCGCCGCAACCTCCGCCTCCCAGGTTCAAGCGATTCTGCTGCCTCAGCCTCCCCAGTAGCTGGAATTACAGGCATCCACCACCATGCCTGGCTAACTTCTGTAGTTTTTTTTTTTTAGTAGAGGTGGGGTTTCACCATGTTGTCCAGGCTGGTCTCAAACTCCTGACCTCAAGTGATCTGCCTGCCTCGGCCTCCCAAAAGTGCTAGGATTACAAGCGTGAGCCACCATGCCTGGCCTCCCTTTTATTTATTTACTATCACTTTACCAGGATTTTAGAGGAAGAGATGACAAACACAAGTGGTCAATGTGCTAGGATTGAGCAGAAGTGTGTATTTTTTAAGACTTTGCTATGAATTGTCAAATTAGACGCTCACTTCAAAGTCCTGTGATAATTTTTTAAGTGTTTATTTGTTCAATTATATTCATTACTTATTCTAAGGTATTCAAAAAAGGAAAGTCATAAATTAGTAAAGGTACAATAACCTTTGAAAGCAACCTTTTCCATTATTAAAATTATGCTCTTTAAAGAAAACCTGAACAGTGCCGGTCACTATCCTGGGCACTTTACAAGCATTAGCACATTATTGCCTCAGGACAACCCTATGAAGTAGGCACTATTCTCCGCATTCTACAGATGGGGAAACCTGAGTCACAGGTTAAGAACCCTCCTGGCCAGATGCAGTGGCTCACACCTGTAATCCCAACACTTTGGGAGGTCCAGGTAGGAGGATCGCTTGAGCCTAGGCGTTCAAGACCAGCCTGGGCAACATAGTAAGATCTCCGTCTCTACAAAGAAATATGAAAATTAGCCAGGCATGGTGGTGGGTGCCTGTAGTCCCAGCTACTTGGGAGGTTGAAGTGGGAGGATTGCTTAAGCCCGCGAGGTGGAGGCTGCAGTGAGCCATGGTTGCACCACTGCACTCCAGCCTGGGTGACAGAGTGAGGCCCTATCTCAATAACAACAACAACAATAACAAAGAAACCTCCGAAGGTTGCACGGCAGCTAGTACCAGGTGAAGCCTAAACTCATCATGCCCAGGCTGGTGCCATAGACACCTCTATGCTCTGCTGGCTCAGAAAATAGAAGGAAAACGGATCAACAACAGCCGCATGGCTTTAGGATGACCTTTTAACCTTTTGGAGTATTTGCTTGCAAAGCTTTTAATGTATTTTTTAAGTTAAAAGGCAACTGGGAGCTGGGCGCGGTGGCTCACACCTGTAATCCCAGCACTTTGGGAGGCCGAGGCAGGCTGATTATGAGGTCAGGAGATCGAGACCATCCTGGGTAACACGGTGAAACCCCGTCCCTACTAAAAATACAAAAAAAAAAAAAAAAAAATTAACCAGGCCTGGTGGCGGGCACCTGTAGTCCCAGCTACTGGAGAGGCTGAGGCAGGAGAATGTCGTGAATCTGAGAGGAGGAGGTTGTAGTGAGCTGAGATTGCGCCACTGCACTCTAGCCTGGGCGACAGAGTGAGACTCCGTCTCAAAAACAAACAAACAAACAAACAAAACAGGCATCTGGGGGACGGGCACAGTGGCTTATGGCTTATGCCTGTAATCCCAGCACTTTGGGCGGCTAAGGCAGGTGGATCATTTGAGGTCAGGAGTTCAAGACCAACCTGGACAACATGGTGAAACCCCGTCTCTACTAAAAACACAAAAATTAGCCGGGCGGTAGTGGCATGCGCCTGTAATCCCAGCTACTTGGCAGGCTGAGGCGGGAGAATCGCTTGAAACCGGGAAGCAGAGGTTGCAGTGAGCCGAGATCATACCACTGTACTCCAGTCTGGGTGACAGAGTGAGACCTTGTCTTTAAAAAAAAAAAAAAAGCAACTGGGGATGTGTGTGTAGCCGTTTTATCACTTAGTGTTATACCATAAGCATTTTATATGTATCCAGATTTCATACCAAGCAAAACACTCACGAAGATCCATTGACATTTTATATTAAGACCATTGAATAGGAGTTCTAAACCATGAAAACAAATGAGCTGTTTTGTCCAATTTCAGACGATGTCATCATTTCTAATGGAATCAGACACAGCTGACTTTACATTCCCAAGCCTGCTCTCTCCTGCTAAAGAACATTGATTGGGCATGACATTTAGCCTCTCTGAACTTGAGTTCCCTCCCTTGTACAGTGTTAATACTAACATATAACTGACACTGTTGTGAGAATTTAAAGGCAGATAAGAGTATCACAGCCCCCTCCTCCATAAATAGTAGCGATTGTTATCTGAAGATCATCCTTTTTGCCCAGAGAGACTTTCAAAAGACCCATAACACTATTTTATGGCAGGTCAAACCTTTTCATTCCTTTATTCAGGCACTGAGAAAAGGTCTAGTCCATATCTGATAGTTTTTGTGTGTGTTGTTTACAGTTATGAAAGACTGAGGCGTATATAAAACTTCTCAGAAAATTTAATTATGAACATGTGTCAAAGTCAAAGTTTTGTTTCAAGAGTCCCTTTTTTTTTTTTTTTCTTTTCTTGAGACAGAGTCTCTTTCGCCCAGGCTGGAATGCAGTAGCACGATCTTGGCTCACTGCAACCTCCGCCGCCCGGGTTCAAGCAATTCTCCTGCCTCAGCCTCCCAAGTAGCTGGGATTACAGGTGCCCACCACCATGCCTGGCTAGTTTTTTTGTATTTTTAGTAGAGATAGGGATTCGCCGTGTTGGCCAGGTTGGTCTTGAACCCCTGACCTCAGGGGATCTACCCACCTTGGCCTCCCAAAGTGCTGAGGTTACAGGCATGAGCCACCGCACCCAGCCCCAAGATTCCCTCTTATTCCCCCTTGGTTGGGACATTTTCTGGGAAGTGAATGGTTAGATGATCATTGTCAGACTGGACACAAGGTGAAAGAATGTCTGGCTAAACATCACTAGACTTCTGACCTTAGGTCAGCTGAGAGGGGGGCGGGGGGGTGGAGGGAGCGGTCTCCCTGACAAGGGCTTAATCTCATTAAAGAGTATCAGAGAATTGCTTTAGCATTTTTATCAGGAATTCTAATTTCTTCCCAGAAGAAGATTATGAAATGCATTCAAATTTAGGAAAAAAGAAAAAGGTGATTTGAGAGTCCTCCAGGGAAAATAGTACCCCCTCTTCAATGTTCTCAATTTCCATCATTAGAGCACTAAAGAGGAGTTACTAGCTCCAACAAATTACAGCGATAATAGGTGGAAATCATCATATATCTTAGTATCATTACACACTTTAAAAAATGTCTGGAAGAATATTCCGTCAAGAGTTAACAGTGATTATCAATTATCTCTGCAGTAATTGGTAATTGTGAGATGATGGAAGATTTTCACCTTATACACTGTATCTTTAATGTTTTGTTTTATTTTATTTTATTTTTGGGACAGGGTCTTGTTCTGTCACTCAAGCTGGAGGACAGTGATGTGATCATGGTTCACTGCAGCCTCGACCTCCTAGGCGCAAGCAATCCTCCCACCTCAGCCTCCCGAGTAGCTGGGACTGCAGGTGCGTGTGCCACCATGCTTGGCTGAGTTTTTATTATTTTATTTTTGTGGAGATGGGATCTCACTATGTTGTCCTGGCTGGTCTTAAACTCCTAGGCTTAAGCAATCCTCCTGCCTCAGTCTCCCAAAGTGCTTGGATTGCAGGCATGAGCCACTGTGCCTGGCCTGTTTTATTTTTTAAAATATTGAGCAGAGATTACTTTTGTAATGATAATGATACGAATATATATTGCAAAACATCAAGTCAGTTTTACCAGTTCAGGGCTGTGCCTTACTGGTAGCTCCCTTGAGCCCATTTTCATTGCCAGGGACCAAGCAGTTCATCAGATGACAGAGCCTTCACCTTGGCTCTGAGGAGCTGAGGTACAGCAGGGATTCTCACACTTGAGCGGCTGATCAAAACACAGGTTACTGGGTCCCAGCCCCAGAGATCCTGACCCGGAAGGCCTAGGGTGGGGTCCCCAGCGTGCATCTCTAACAGGTTCCCACATGCTGCTGCTGGTCTGGGGACCGACCACATTTTGAGAGTTTCTGTGGTCCAGAAAAGAAAACTTCAGCTGGGGAATAGAATCCTTAACCCAGGGCTGGCAAGCAAAACAAAGAAGATGAACTTGACTTACTCCCCACTTTCGCCTCTGGCTGGTCTGTAATTATTTTTGAGAGGAGGAACTTGATTTGACTGACTCTATTTAATAAGAAGTCGTGCTAGAAAAGGGTTGTGCCATCTCTTATTAAGTGACCGCCTGGTTCAGAGACTTCAATTAAGTCCCATAGCCTCTGGGGCTTGAGGATGCATCTGAGGTTGGCTGTCTGCTTTGGGGCCTTCACAATCTAGGGGATGGCTGTGGCATTTCACTGTCAGCTCAGGCCACTGGTCTTGGTTTCTCTGAACCCTGAGGTGATGGGGTGGTGGTTGTTGTAATTCTGATTTCCTGTTTGGGAAGCAGTGTGGGGGTATTATCGGAGGAGTTAAAACACAGGGAATATCGTCCCCACCCAGCTCCATATAACCCACCAATCACATATGTATTCATTCTCTTTTGGTACTAAAATATACATAACAAAATTTGCCATTTTAACTATTTATTAATGTACAGTTCAGTGGCATTAAATACATTCACATTGTTGTGCGACCATCACCACCATCCATCTCCAGAACATTTGCATCTTCCCATACTGAAATGCTGTAACCATGATCACTCTTTTAAAATCTTTAACAGCTTTTATTGAGATATAATTTGCATATCATATAATTCACTTTTTTTTTTTTTTGAGATAGAGTCTCGCTCTTTTGCCTGGCTGGAGTGCAGTGGTGCGATCTCGGCTTGCTGCAACCTCTGCCTCCCGGGTTCAAGTGATTCTTCTGCCTCAGCCTCCCGAGTAGCTGGGACTACAGGCGCACGCCACCATGCCCAGCTAATTTTTGTATTTTTGGTAGAGACAGGGTTTCACCATGTTGACCAGACTGGTCTCAAACTCCTGACCTCAGGCAATCCACCCGTCTCGGCTTCCCAAAGTGCTAGGATTATAGGCGTGAGCCACTGTGCCTGGCAATTCACCCATTTTAAAATGTATAATTCAACAGTTTTTAGTATATTCACAGAGTTGTGCAACCGTCAACACAATCAATTTTAGAACGTTTTGTCACCCCAAAATGAAACCCTGTACCCATTAGCTGTCACTCCTCAATTCCCCCAGCCTCTGACAACCACTAGCCTACTTTCTGTCTCTATGGATTTTCCTGTTCCAGACATCTCATATACATGGAACCATATAATAGGTGGCTTTTGACAACTGGCTTCTGTCACTTAGCATCATATTTTCAAGGGTCAACCATGTTGTGGCATAAATCATATTTCAGCCGGGCGCGGTGGCTCACGCTTGTAATCCCAGCACTTTGGGAGGCCGAGGCGGGCGGCTCACGAGGTCAAGAGATCGAGACCACGGTGAAACCCCGTCTCTACTAAAAATATAAAAAATTAGCTGGGCGTGGTGGCGGGCGCCTATAGTCCCAGCTACTCAGAGAGGCTGAGGCAGGAGAATGGCGTGAACCCGGGAGGCGGAGCTTGCAGTGAGCCGAGATTGCGCCACTGCACTCCAGTCTGGGTGACAGAGCGAGACTCCCTCTCAAAAAAAAAAAAAAATCATATTTCATTCCCTTTTGTATTCACTTTTTTTTTTTTTTGAGACAGAATCTTGCTCGGTCACCCAGGCTGGAGTGCAGTGCCGCATTCTTGGCTCACTGCAGCCTCAACCTCCCAAGCTCAAGTGATCCTCCCACCTCAGCCTCCCATGTAACTGGGACTAGAGGCACACGCCACCATGCCTGGCTAATTTTTGCATTTTTTTGTTTTTGTTTTTGTAGAGACAGGGTTTCGCTGTGTTGCCCAGGCTGGTCTTGAACTCCTGGACTCAAGGGATCCACCCACCTTGCCCTCCCAAAGTGTTGAGATTACAGGCATGAGCTACTGGGCATGGCTGTATTCGCTCTTAATAACATTCAAATTTGAATTCATTATCTCCTCCACATCCCTACCCCAACAAAAACTTCCTTCTCCACTTACTTGATTTCCCCACTTAGTTGAAACTCCATTATCTATCCAACTTCCAAGCCAACTAACAAAATATTTCTATGGAATCCTCCATTTTTGCTCCCTATCCTTTCCCCAAATCTACTGCCTCATCAGAGCCTGTCAAATGTATTTCAAAAATGGCTCTAGAATGTAACCTCTCCTCTTTGTCAGTATCATTGCCATCATATTTCTTGCCTTTACCACCTCTGGCCTGTTGCTGGCCTCCCACCTGCAAGCTCTTCCTCCAGTCCTTTCTCCACAGAGCTCACCAGTTACCTCCCTAAAAACAGCCTGTTCAGAAATCTGTGCTCCAGGCCAGGCACGGTGGCTCATACTGGTAATCCCAGCATTTGGGAGGCCGAGGTGTGTGGATCACTTGAGGCCAGGAGTTTGAGACCAACCTGGCCAACATGGTGAAACCCTGTCTCTACTAAAAATATGAAAATTAGCCAGGTGTGGTGGTGCACACCTGTAATCCCAGCTACTGGGGAGGTTGAGGCAGGAGAATTGCTTCAACCCAGGAGGCAGAGGTTGCAGTGAACCAAGATTGTGCCACTTCACTCCAGCCTGGACAACAGAGCGAGACTCTCTCAAAAAAAAAAAAAAAAAAAGAAAAGAAAAGAAAAGAAAAAAGAAACCTGTGCTCCTACCCATTGCCTGCAGGGTCTTGTGTGATCTGGCCCTGACATAGAAACCATTTAGAATCAGACATTTCACTACCCTCCTGCCCCTTCCACAGGAGACCCCTTGAAAATGCCATCTGTTCTGCAGACTCTGCACATCCTCATTTGTTCTTCCCTCTGTCAGGAACGCGGGCCAATGTCTGTGCAGCCTGGAGGCTGAGCTCCAAAGGAACCCAGCCTGTGAAGGAGTCCCTGAGCTTAGCTTCTCCCGAAGGTTCTGGGGCAAAAAGAGAAACTATGTTTGCAAGTCAATTCCTACTTTTAAATTTTCATTACTGATGAGATCAAAAGCCTCCCATGGTAATTTATCAGTTTCCATTTTTAAAAATTGGCCTGTTGATACAGTTTATTCCTTTTTTTTTTTTTTTTTTGAGACGGAGTCTCGCTCTGTCACCCAGGCTGGAGTGCAGTGGCGCAATCTCGGCTCACTGCAAGCTCCGCCTCCCGGGTTCACGCCATTCTCCTGCCTCAGCCTCCCGAGTAGCTGGGACTACAGGCGCCCACCACTACGCCTGGCTAATTTTTTGTATTTTTAGTAGAGACGGGATTTCACCATGGTCTCGATCTCCTGACCTCGTGATCCGCGCACCTCGGCCTCCCAAAGTGCTGGGATTATAGGCGTGAGCCACCGTGCCCAGCCTCTGATACAGTTTATTCCTATGTTAAATGCCATTGTTCTGTTTAATGTTAACATTTATTTATTTAGACAGAGTCTTGCTCTGTTGCCCAGGCTGGAGTGCAGTGGCACAATTTTGGCTCACTGCAACCTACACCTCCCAGGTTCAAACGATTCTTCTGCCTCAGCCTCCCCAGCAGCTGGAATTAACATGCGTGCCTCACCACACCCGGCTAATTTTTCATATTTTTAGTAGAGATGGGGTTTCACCATGTTGGCCAGGCTGGTCTTGAACTCCTGGCCTCAAGTGATCTGCCTGGGTAGGCCTCCCAAAGTGCTGAGATTCCAGGCGTGAGCCACCATGCCTGGCTTAATGTTAACATTTATTACAATATATATTTCACACATATGATCTTAATGTCTGGTGCTTTGGGAATTTTTTTGATTATCATTTGATTTGCCTTTTAATTGTCAAAATGTAGTTCCTTACACATGACCCCTTGTGATTTTGGTGGGAGAGGAAACCAGCAGGATGGGTAGAAAACAGTAGAAACCATGTTTTTTGTTAATCTCCTGGGACCATTCTCCCAATTTACTATTTTCTTAGACAAAGCAGAGCTGTGGAAAAGGATGGAAAAATGTTCTTGGCAAGTTCGTCTGTGCACCAGAGCTCTTTTTGCGCACTTTGGATACAAGCTCGTGTGACTGGTCAGCTTGGTTGTTGATTACTCAGGCATTCTTTGGATTTTTAAACGAGGACATCCTATTTTTGTAGCATTGTGGACATACACGTCTCACCTTCTAGTTGCTTCCTTTGTGTTTTCCTTGGTTTACAAAGCGAGGCTTTCCCACAAACCTTGTAATAAAGGTCATGGTTTAGCTGTTTCATAAGTGATGTGCTTCTCTGATTTGATTCGTTTGTTCATCTCTATAGAGCAGGTGAACCCAGTCCTGTTAGATTTGTTGAAAAAGATTTACTGAAAAAGAAAAAGAGGGAAGGGAGTGGGTCATTCTAAGAGAGGCTATCAAGCCAGGTAAACATAATAGAGCAAGACATTTGTTATCAACATTTCTGTGGCTTTTTATCTAGACATCAGTTACCTTTAACCCAGCGTGCATGAAGCAAAGGAGGAATGGAAAAGCCTGCCTCAAAACCATCAGGCCCAGCGAGGAGGCTCACACCTGTAATCCCAGCACTTTGGGAGGCTGAGGCAAGCGGATCACTTCAGCTAGGGGTTCGAGACCAGCCTGGTCAACATGGCAAAACCCCATCTCTATTAAAAATACAAAAATTAGCTGGGCATGGTGGTGCACACCTGAGGTACATGAATCTCTTGAGCTTGAGCTCAGGAGGCAGAGGTTACAGTGAGTGGAGATCACATCATTTCACTCCAGCTTGGGCGACAGAGTTAGACCCTGTCTAAAGAAAGAAAAAAAAAGCCATCAGCACAGAGCCATGACCGCTTGCTTAAAGTGAACAGACACTCCTCAGAAGAAGCACTATTCACAAAGCAGAGACTTGGAACCAACCCAAATGCCCATCAATGATAGAATAGATAAAGAAAATGTGGCACATATACACCATGGAATACTATGCAGCCATAAAAAGGATGAGTTCCTGTCCTTTGCAGGGACATGGATGAAGCTGGAAACCATCATTCTCAGCAAACTAACATAGGAACAGAAAACCAAACATCGCATATTCTCACTCATAAGTGGGAGCTGAACAATGAGAACACATGGACACAGGGAGGGGAACATCACACACCAGGGCCTGCTGGGTGGTGGGGCACTAGGGGAGGGATAGCATTAGGAGAAATACCTAATATAGATGATGAGTTGATGGGTGCAGCAAACCACCATGGCATGTGTATACCTATGTAACAAACCTGCACATTTTGCACATGTACCCCAGAACTTAAAGTATAATAAAAAAGAAAGAAAAAAAAGTGCTGTTTGCCAGAGTTCTCCAAGTAAAGTTACTATTTCCCCCATTTTAAGTATTAAGACATATTTATTTCAGGGAAAATACTTTGAGGCTATGCAAATATTCTGTTTCTCCTTAAAGTTTCACCCACTCATTTGTGAATGGTAGTTGGATCATGCCTATATTAGCAGTTACTGTGATGTTCTAATGATGATTTTCCCTTCTCTCATTTCTCCTACACTTTAATTGGAATTCCTCTGTAAGGAAGACTTGTCCCTTCTCCTTGATATTTTCCCCTAGTCAGTTATTTAGTTGTATTTCTATAGACTCAAAGATATTTTCTTCCAATACAATCATTAATTATTTTGTCGCTTGAATTGCTCCAGCTTTGGCCTTTTGGAGCCCTTTGGGGTTGGCTTCTGTGCCCTTCTGCTGTGCCCTGTCACCTTTGTTGAGCACATCTTTACTTTCTGGCAATGCGAGATTTTTACGTTTCTCCATAAAGCTCATCAGAAGCACTATACAATGACTGTCTTTTGTACAGCACTCAGCACGTAATTTATATTAATGTAAAGACAATATTAAAGGTTATCAAGGTATTGTTCATTATATGCAAATTACAGATGTTAAGTCCGAGTACTCAGGGATAGCAAGTATGAAAGACAGAAGCTCACCCACCTTCATTTTTTTTTTTTTTTTGAGACAGGGTCTTGCTCTGTCACCCAGGCTGGAATGCAGTGGTGCAGTCGCGGCTCACTGCAGCCTCAACCTCCCGGGCTTAAGTGATCCTCCCATTTCAACCTTCTGAGTAGCTGGGACTACAGGTGTGCGCCACTTCATCCGACTAATTTTTGTATTTTTTGTAGAGACAGGATCTCCCTATGTTGTCCAGGCTGGTCTGAAACTCCTGGACTCAAGCGATCTACCCATGTTGGCCTCCCAAAGTGCTGAGATTACAGGCATGAGCCACCATGGTCGGCCACACCTTCAGTTTTTATCCAAAAATATGTTACTACTACTGAGCAACATAGCAGTGCCTTTTAAGTCATATAATATCATTTTAAGTGTAACAGCTCCGATACTTTCTATTTCCAAAATGCATAATCTCCTCTGGTGGAAATGGGAGTTCAGTGGGACAAAGATGTATTAAATAAAATCCTATTTCTCTAGAAATATTCATGAGATGAATTTACATCATTTGAAATATTGCATTAACCATTGTGTTAAAAGATACTCTTGTAAGGGGGAGGCAGGATGAGAAATTATGCATCTATTCATGTCAGCAGCTGGATCTGAATCTTGATATTAACTTCCCTTGTGCTGGTCAGCAAAAGTTTCTCCAAGGAAAAATGAAAGGACAATAGGAACAATTCAGAAGAACTAAACAATAAGTAAAAAAAAATGGAATGTTCATTTTCATAAGTCAGAGAAACTTAAAATGAAAAATACAGTGTTTTGGATAAAATCACAACTTTGTTTAGTTAAGGCATTAAAATTAGGGCACATGTCCGGGTGCGATGGCTCACGTCTGTAATCCCAGCACTTTGGGAGGCCAAGGCGGGTGGATCACCTGAGGTCAGGAGTTCAAGACCAGCCTGGCCAACAAGGTGAAACACCATCTCTACTAAAAATACAAAATTAGCCGGGTGTGGTAGCGCATGCCTGTAATCCCAGATACTCGGGAGTCTGAGGCAGGAGAATCGCTTAAACCCAGGAGGTGGGGGTTGCAGTGAGCAAAGATCCCACCATTGCACTCCAGCCTGGGCAACAAGAGTGAAAGTCCGTCTCAAAAACAAAAAAATAAAAAATAAAATTAGGGCATAGCTGAGGGGTTTTCAAAAATGTTGTCTTGCCATCAGTCTTTCTTTTGTGGTAACGCAAATTTGACCACGCAGGAAGCATATCAAGGAGGACCGACACGGCATTCTTGTCCAAGAAGGAAAAGGTATGCCTTGAAATAGACCAGAGAATAAACAAGACTCAAAACTTCAAGCAAGTGGGGCGCAGTGGCTTAGCCTGTAATCCCAGCACTTTGGGATGCCGAGGCGGGGGAGGATCAGTTGAGCCCAGGAGTTTAAGACCAGCGTGGGCAACATAATGAGACCTCATCTCTACAAAAACTACAAAAATTAGCCGGGTGAGATGGCGCGTGCCTGTAGTCCCAACTGTTTGGGAGGCTGAGGTGGGAGGATCACTTGAGCCCAGGAGGTTGAGGCTGCAGTGAGCCATGATCATGCCACTACCCTCCAGCCTGGGTGACAGTCAGACCCTGTCTCAGAAAAAAAAAAAAAAAAAAGACAACAAAATGAAACAAATCCCCCAAATTTCAAGTGATCTGTCTTCACCTGTGTGAAGTTGGAAATAAAATTCCATGAGAAGACTGTCTTTTCCACATAGGACAGAGAGACCAAGCAGGACGTAAGACAAACTGCTGATTTTTTCTTTTTCTTTGAGCCGAGAGTTCAGCACCCCACCTGCTGGTTTAGGTGTAGTGGCCTCTGTGATGCCTGGGTAAGTTTAGCTATGGGAAGGTATCATCAACCATGTTCAAAGACTTTTGACTCATCATTGTGAGAATGCACTGGGCAGCCAGCCAAGAATCTTCAGCACTCCAGATACCAGTCCACTGCAAGGCCAGCACAACTGTTTCCATGTTGAAATGTACCCCATCACTTTCAGGGGTCTGAGGCTCTTTGAGAGAGGGTTAGGATGACTCACTGATACGGCCTTAGCAAAGAGAACCACCTCTGGAATTGAGCAGACCCCCATACCAGTTCTTCTGGGGTTGGGGGAAAAAAAAGTCCCAGTAGCAGAGGGTTTATCCAGACTCTGTGAGTTTCAGTGTTTGTCAACTCTAAGGTGGTATCAGAAGGCTTGATTGCCCTGATTAGAACATGATATAACAAGACATGTAATGAGTGAGGCACCAGGGTGCTTGGAGCAGGAATATTTGAGTTTTCATCATCCCTGCCTTCAACATTTCACATTCTTTTTTTTTTTTTTTGAGACGGAGTTTCGCTCTGTCGTCCAGGCTGGAGTGTAGTGGCGCCATCTAGGCTCACTGCAACCTCCACCTCCCAGGTTCAAACAATTCTTGTGCCTCAGCCTCCCAAGGAGTTAGGACTGAGGCATGCACCACCACGCCTGGCTAATTTTTGTATTTTTAGTAGAGAGAGGGGCTCGCCATGTTGGTCAGCCTGGCCTTGAACTCCTGACCTCTGGTGATCCGCCCACCTCAGCCTCTCAAAGTGCTGGCTTTACAGGCGTGAGCCACCGTGCCTGGCCCACTTCACATTCTTTTCTTTTTCTTTTTCTTTCTTTTTTTGAGACGGAGTCTCGCTCTGTCGCCCAGTCTGGGGTGCAGTGGCGCGGTCTCGGCTCACTGCAAGCTCCACCTCCCGGGTTCACGCCATTCTCCTGCCTCAGCCTCCGGAGTAGCTGGGAGTACAGGCGCCGGCCACCACACCCGGCTAATTTTTTGTATTTTTTAGTAGATACCGGGTTTCACCATGTTAGCCAGGATGGTCTCGATCTGCTGACCTCGTGATCCACCCGCCTCGGCCTCCCAAAGTGCTGGGATTACAGGCGTGAGCCACCGCGCCCGGCCTTCACGTTCTTAATCTCCGTGTTCTCTGATCCTTTTTTTAGGAGTCTGATGTTGATGACACTAGGACTTCAATTGCAGCCTCTGTGTGGATGGGCCTCTTGTCCCTTGATTAGTCTGCTATTTCGATCGGTTTGACACACATGAACGGTATTTAGAAAGATGATGCTACTGATCTCGTTTGTAAGACCCTGACTTTGAGGTTTTTTGAAAAACTCACGAAACAGTTATAAGAACAATTTTCTACAGAAATCCCAGGATGGTAACCAATTTACAAGAGTTGTCCCGCCAACATAGGTGAGGTATGGAGACAGCCCCTCTCTTGGGTAGGGGGTCGGCTTTCATTTGTCCCTTTTGAGTCCACTAGCCCTCAGCCTCCTCCATTTCCAGGGGCCACTGATCTAATTTCTCTATTGTCTTACGTGCTCTTTGCCTAAATGTCTCCCATGTAGTTCACTATCGCTTCCTACCACCAGATGGTGGAAAGGGAAAAGGAAATAATGAGCCGGTAGAGGAATGTGGTGGCAGGCAGAGTATCTATGGCGAAAGGTGTGGTGGTGAATGGACCCAAAACGGAGCTTCTGAATTGCCCACGAATGCCCACGGATTCCCTGTTAACATTTTAGCGCCTACTCAAGGGTCGGCCGTCCAAGTCTGGGAGTCAGTAAGGCACAATGATGCCTGCTAGGGAGGGAGCCAGCCCTCATCTCAGCGGATTCCTGGGAGCATCAGACCTCGGGAACATTCCTGAACACACGAACCTCACCTGGCCCAGGCACTGGGGCGGGGCTTAGGCAGGTCCCAGCGAGGCGATGCGTCCCCTCGGCCCCGCTGCGTCCTTCGCCCGTTTTTCCCCACGTCAGTGCCACCGCCTCCTCTGTGCGGAACTCGCACCTGGCCTGCCTGCGTTCCCACGCCCCACCGAAGGGACGCCGTGTTTCTCTCCCTTCCAAGGGACCCTTTTCTTTCCCCCCGCAAACAGCCCTCCGGGAAAACTCATTCCGGATTGCCTCAATGCCCCAGGGCCACCTGCCATCACCCTGGGCAGGCGTTTGGCCCCGGGCCTGCCCTGGTCTCCATCCCCAGCCCGTCCTCCACCTCTTGTCGCCCCCTCCCGCTCAGCCCCCTTCTCCTCCTTCTCCACGTGCCCCTGCACTCCCACGCCCCTCCCCCAAGGAGCCCCTCTCCTCCGGTCTCGAGGAGTCTCGCGGCACTTCCCGGGACGTCAGCCCAGCCGCCGCGGGTGGGTGGCAGCCGCGCGGAGCGGGGTCCCTCTGGCGCGGGCGGTGAGGAGGGCGCCCAAGCGCCTCAGCCGCAGGGACGCCCCCGGCGCCTGCCCCGACGCGGCCCGGGCCCCGCCCCCGCCCCTCTCCGGCCCCGCCCCCGCCCGGCGGCCGCGCGTCCCCGGCAGGCGGAGCTGCAGGAGCCTCGCGGCAGCGCTGAGGAGGAGGGGAGAGCGGGCGGCGCGGCCGCGGCTGCCGGGCGCTGGGCTGGGCGGCGCTTTTTTTTTTTTTTTTTCGCAATTTCCACTCGCGGGGAGCAGGAAACCCGGCGCAGCCGGGCGCATTGGGCCGCGATGCAACTGCAGCAGCAGGAGTCGCCCCGGGGCAGCAGCGGCAGCAGCAGCAGAGGCAGCAGCGGGCGGCGCTGAGCCGCCGCCGCCGCCACTGAGGAAGAAGCCGGCCCAGCCGCCGCCGCGTCCGGACCCCCGCGCCTGGATCCCAGCGCCTCGATCCCGGCGCCCCGACCCCCACGCCCGCCTCCGCCAACTTTCACGCTGCCTCGGCGGCCCGGCCCGGCTCGACGCCAATGGGTGAGTGGGGGCCGCCCGCGTCCGGGCGTCCACTTCAGCCTTGGGGGCGGCGCGCCCGTCCCAGAACCGCGGAGCCCGGGAGGGCGCCCCGGGGGCAGGGTCCGGACGGGGAACACCGCGGTGGGCGCCCTCGCCTGCCTCGCGCACCGCCATTCACTCCCACTTGCGCCCGTGTGCCCGCCGAGCCCGCGCGCGGCGCCGACGGGAACCCGCGGGGGCCTGGGCAGACGATCACGGGGGCTGGCCCCGGGCTGCTCGGGCTGAGGGATGCAGGGGGTGTGGTTGGCTTTTCGGGTGGGCGGGGAGAGTTTTGTCTTGGCCATTTTTGCACCCGAGCGCGCCCTCCTCTGCGCTGCGGACACGGGCACCCGGACCTGGTGGGCTCCGGCCCTGCCCAGGGCTGCTGGTGCCTTCCTGGTCCTGCCTCGGGGGAAGCTGGAACCTCGGGGTCTTGGAGGGGGCTGGGTTGCCTTTGCTGGGGGCTGACAGGGGTTGGGGGGTGGGGCGGGAAACGCCCCAGTGCCTGGCCTGGCTCGCAGTCCCGGGGTCCAGAGCACCTGACGCTCCTCTCCTTGCGCCCCGCTTCCTCCCGGCCCCGACCCTTTCGCTGCTGCCTTCCTCCAGCCTGGCGAGCTCTCTGCTCCGTGATGCTAAAAGGCCACTTCCCATACTGTCCTTTAAGTCTTCAGGGTCTGGGACCTGGAAATGGTGATCCGGTCTTTGATTTACTGAGTAAACATCAGTTCGAAGTAGCCAACTAACCTTTGAACCCCCTGGGTCCCATTTGATACAGACCCCGGAGCATTGGAACCACCTTGCTGCCCGGAGAAGCTGCCACTTTATTGGCAAGGGACTTATGATTACTTGGGCTATTAAATGTTTGGTCTACCCAGGTAATGTTCTTGCTGACAGCCAGCCTCTGTTTTCAGCCTCTGGCAGATTATTTTTGGACGTTCCTAGGCCAGGTATAGGAAGGCTGCAGATAATAATAAGTCATAATAAAGTGAGACCTTTCTGTGTTCAGGTAATAGGATTCCAGTACACTAGTCAGGATGTTCAGAAAGCCTGAAGGATTGGAAAAGAGGAGGTTTAACCCAGTCCGTTGTTGACAGGCAAAGTTAAAAATCCCATTTGTGGTCATTTGCCAAAAAAGGTTTTCCTTTTCCAAGTAGTGGTGACCTGTTGTCCCCTTGGCTTAAATGTCACTTTTTTCACAGTGCCCTTCTCTCCCACCTCTAGTCTAAATTGGTTCCTGTTCCATTTTCTCATACAGCACCTTTTTTTCGTAGCAGTATTACATATTTGTGCGTAACAGTTATCTCTACTGTAAGCTCTGTGACCATAGGGACAGCACAGCGTTGCATAGTTTGCTCAGCACTTTTGGTGTGTGGCACAGAGCAGGACCTAAATGTTGAATGAATGAATGAGGGGCATGAAATCCTCCTACTCTGCTGGGGACAGAACACTTAACTCACTCTTGTTTTGCTTTGGCCCATAAGATGATTTAGTTCATTGGCAGAAGTATATACTTTAAACCTTACAGGCCACTTTAGTAATGGGTTAATTTCTCCCGAGGTAACCAAAAATTCTGTTTTGATCACCTTTCATTTTGGGTGGGTCACCGAGAGGGTTATGCACAAAAAGAAGTGAATCCAAATGTCTTCTCCCTTGGTCAGACTGTGCTTTCTGTATCTCAATGAGAAGGGGACTGAGTCTCATTTAAGAAGAATCAGACCTATTTTTCGGATTTGAACTGTTTTCATTCTTCAGAACTTCCTACGAAAAATAGAGTGCTCCTGTAGTTTTTAGTCCTTTTATACTTAATCTTTACTGTAACCATTATTGCAGGGGGAGGGGGCATCAATTTTCATTTATTTCAGGAGTTAATACTTAGAGGTGATAATGTCAAAATGAATGTAATTTAATTCATGTTTATAGTGGGATTTAAGGTGCTTGTAGTAGTTTGTGGCTAAAGATCACCTGCTCTTTTGAAAGCATCTCCAGCAGTATATTTGTAATGCAGTGCAGTTATTTAACTGTTCATTCTGTATGTCTTCCAATGGAGTGATCTAATGGGCTGAGGTTGTTTGTATGCAGACAGAGGCCCACCCTTTCCCCCAAGTCTCTGGTTTTCAGATTTATCCAGCTTATCAATTTGATGCATTTTTTTTCTTTTTTAAGAGGGAGGGTCTCGCTGTGTTGCCCAGGATGGATTTGAACTCCTGGACTCCAGATCTTCCCAAGTAGCTGGGACTGCACACTCACACCACTGTGCCTAATTCTGATATACTTATATTCTTACCTGGCCTGATAGTGAGTTTTCTGTTGATGGATAACATAGTAAAACTGTATCTTATAGTTCGTTTTCTGAAAAATAACAGAAAAGAACCAAATCCCTAAGCCTGAAGTGAAGCTGGTTAGTTACAACATGGCCTCTTATAAAAGCCCATCAGAATGTGCCCTCTGAACTTGCTAGGAGATGCATGCCTACAGTGCCAGACACAGAGAAAGCCTCTTATAGTTACAATTAAACAGATATTATGGTGACCCAAATCTGTGAGTAGTGAAGGGTTTGCAAGCCCACAAATGATTTCTGTTTAATTCCAGAGTAACAACAAAGTTTGGATAGCCTTTGGCAATGTGTTTATTTTATTGGCGGTAGACTGCTGTATGCTAAAGCTAAAATGAACATAATGTGTTGGTATCTACAAATGTCTTGAGTTAGAAATGGAAGAAAAGGCTCCCACCTTAATTGTACATAACTTTTACCCACTTCTCTCCATCTTGGCACAAGCAAAAGCTTGCTGTGGCTCTGGTCACACAAACCTTGGTGGTTTCTTACTACTTCAGTTCTTTTGGCGTTACTGACATTCTCTCATCAACTCTTGAGTTTGTAGTTGTTTTTAATGTATTTTGCATACAGTAGTATTTGTTCATCTATCCATCCATCCATCCATCCATCCATCCAATGTTTATTGATCTGCTTTGCATAGGCACTGTGCTAAGAACAGGTGCAGAACAGAGAGGTTACACTTTGGGTTTCTCAGTCTAATGGAGGCTGACTTGAATGCAATTCTCATGGCAATATGTAGCTGAAAGCCATAGTAGAGTGCATGAAACATGAGTGGAGAAGGCCAATCTGACTTAGCCTGGAGAGTGCCAAGAACAGTGTCTTAGAGGAGATTGTGTTTGAGCAGAAATCTGGTTGAGTATGAGTCATCGCTGCCCTCCAGCCACACCTGGTTCTTGTGGCAGAGACTGAGAACGAACACCGTGGGAACTGCGGGGCATCTCAGTAAGATGGTACAAGGAAGGATGACTTAGAGGACTTGCACCTGTATCAGGTGGCTTGGGGGAGTGTTTAAGGAAGCTGGGCATTACTTTGGGTTGGACGCTACCAGGGGGAATTTGTGATTGGGTATTTTAACAAGTGTTCTCTAGGAGCAGGGAACATTGGAGGCAGGCCACAGCTATGGTTGGTAAAGCAGCAGCAGTCATTTGCATTAGCCAGGATTGGGGGATATTTGGTCATGTGTGTGGTTTGGACAAAGTGCATGTTTTGTCCGTGTTCAGACATGATTAATGTGTGGTCTTGTTTTCATCTTATTCCATCCTGGTCGCAGAGTGGCCTTGTCTGATGTTGGTTTTCTAGGGAATTGTTTCTGTTCAACAGGACACTCTGGCCCAGCTGTGAGTGCCTGGCCAGCTCCCAGCCAGAAGAACTGCTCTTTCTCCGAGTTAACTATGTGACAGGCAGGGGCAGGGAATAGGAGGCAGTGGGGGAGGAAAATGGCTTTCTAGGTATGTCTTTGGCTACTTCATATGAACCAGGTCTAGCCTGGACCGTTGTTCAATGTTAAGCACGATGGACATCTGAAATGCTATACTGAGGGAAGAGAGAGTGACAGAGAAAGAGCCAACTGCTGAGAACCAAGAAGTCAGTGCTAATGGGAAAGACGCAGAACAGGAAAATGCCCCAAATACTTAGTGTTAGAGAAGGAGAGGCTCTAATGCAGCGCTTCTCAGAGGGTGGCCCCAGGCCAGTAGCACAGCCCCCCTGCAACCCGTTAGAGATACAGATTCCCTGGCTTCATTCCAGCAGACCTCCTGAATCAGGAATGCTGGGGGTGGGGCCCAGCAATCTGCATTTTCATGAGCCCTCCAGGTGGTTCTGATCATAGTCCAGTGTAGAACCCCTCCTTGCCTTACAGTTGAGAAAGCTGACATCCAGAGCTCGTGGTTCACTGGGGTACACAAGGCACTCTGTTCATAAGACTGTTATAAGTCTTATAAGTACTGTTATAAGTGACTCATTACCTTAGAGAAGGAGAAAGACATACTCCTACTTCAAAACAAACTTCTTGTGTTAAGACAGTACAGTGTGGATTCTTCCATGAATCCAGTCCAACCCAGACCTCCAACACCTAGGCATTAGTGACACTAGGCAGCTGATCTCAGTGTTAGTCTCTGAGACTTTTACCAGAGTATCACACAGGCACTTCCCATAATCCTTTACCCTCCATCCTCTTTAAAGGGGACTTTAAGATACACCGTTTGCATTATTCCAGTGTGTAATATTTGTTCATGAATTTCTATACCTGGTACCTGTATTCGTTTCTGATTGCTGCTGTAACTACTACAAACTTAGTGCCTGGAGACATCACATGTTTATCATCCATCACTGGGTGGCAATCACGAAGTCAGCAGGGCTGCATTCCTTCTGGAGGCTGTAGGAGGGAATCCCTTTCCTTGCCTTTTCCAGCTTCCAGAACTGGCATTCCTTTGCTTGTGGCCTCTTCCTCTCTCCAAAGCCAGCAACGGCTGGGCAGCTCTCTCTCCCGTCACATCATTGTTACTGACTCTTCTGCCCCTCTCTTCCACGTGTATGGACTCCTGTGATGACATTGGGTCCACCTGGATATTCCAGGCTCATCTCCTCATCTCCAGGTCAGCTGATCAGTAAGTTTAACTCCCCTTTGCATTGTAACCTAATATTCACACATCCTGGGCTTTAGGATGTGGGCATCTGGGGGCAGGGAGGGAATGTTATTCTGACCACTACACTGACCTTGGTGGACCTGACTTTTCCTGGTTTCTCTTGGATAACTATGTGTTCATAGTCAACTGCCCTGTACCTCCTTGGGAAGATTCCATCTTTGGTTCTATTTAGATTTTTACAGTTTATTAATAAAGCCACCTTAAAGTTACATCTTGCATTCACCTTTCTCTCCTCTTCACTGCTGTTTTTTTTGAGGCAGCTTGTCCCACTTTTCCCCTTTCCTCACATAGCCTGCCCTACATGTACCAGGACTCTGGCACTGCCTCGATTGTGTTCTAGAAACTGATCATGCTGAGGTTATCCTGAATGATCCTTCTCCAATCACGAAGTACATGGTCTCAGGCTTCACCGTGTTTGACTTCACTGAAGCTTGAGACTGAAGACTGGAACTCTTTGTCTTCTAGAACACCCTATTTTTTCCTGATTTCTCCTACACTCTTCTCTCCTTTTCTTCCATCCCTGTCCACCTGTGGAATACTGTCATCCCTGGTCCCCTTATGTTTAGTGTGTCCTTGAGTGACTGCAGCCACTTTGCCAATTCAGGTGTCACCTATTGACAATGCCCACATCTGTCCCCAGTCTTGGTCTCTGTTCTGAGCTCAGGACCCACCCACTATAAGCACCACAAGGGCAGGAAACTCGTCAGTTTGGTCATCGTATTCCTGTGCCTGGCACACGGTAAGCCTAAGATTAACATTCGTTGAGCTGATTATCATTGGTATCCTCTCCTAGCTAACTTCACCCAGGTGTGTCTTAGACGCCTCAGACTGAGCATGTTGCAAACTAAGCTCAGCATTTCTCTTCTGTAATACCTGCCCTGCCTGTTTTACTTCCCATTTCATTGAGGGTATCACCATCTTTCCTGTCACTTCCATAGGGACGCTGCTATTGTTCCTTGCCTCTTGTTCCTTCCCCTTTCCCTGCCCCTTCTGATGTACAGTCAAGCCCCAAATGGCTCTGGAATTGACCCTATGTGTCTACCCTTCTGCAAAAGCTTTAGATCCTGAATGCCTTAGTGAAGCCTTCGTGAAGCTCAGCAGCCACCGATGCTTTCGCTTATTCTAAGCTCATTCAGGTCTCTGAGACTTTGCCCACGTATTTCCCTTCATGGGGAACAGATGTCACTCTCTCCTCTGCCTTGTAGACTCTCTGTATCAGTTTCCTATTGCTGCAGTAACAAATCACTGTGAACCTAGTGGCTTGAAACAGCACAAATGTGTAATCTTATAGTTCTGGAGGTCGGAAGTTCAAAATGGATTTTACTGGGTCGATATCAAGGTGTCAGCAGGGTTGCGTTCTGTCTGGAGCAATTCATTTCCCTGCCTTGCCCGGCTTCTAGAGGCTGCCTGCAGTGCCTTTACTTCCTTCACTCGTGACCCGAGCCCTCCGACCTCTGCTTCAGTCCTGGCATCTCCTATCTTTCACCGAGCCACCTGCCTGCCTTTTATGAGGACCATTCTTTGACACTGGGCCTACCTGGATAATCCAGGATCCCCTCCCCTTCTCAGGATGCCTAGTGAATCACACCTGCAAAGTTCCTGTTGCCATGGAAGGGAACATAGTCACAGGTTCTGGGGATTAAGATATGGCCCTTTTTGGGAAGTCATTGTTCAGCCTCCCACACCCCTTGTGCATCTGTGGGAGCCTGCTCCAAAGGTGTGCTGTACCATACTTTGTTTAAAAAATTTTTTATTTTTAATTTTTGTGAGTCCATAGCAGGTGTATAAAGTTGTGGGGTACATGAGATGTTTTGATACAGGCATGCAATGCAAAGTGATACAACATTTCCTCTTGTATTAAGTCTCCATCTCCAACTGGATCTGCTCAACTCCATTGCCCTGGCACGTTGCCTGGCATACAGTAAGTGCCATATGTTAATGAATGAACATGTAACCCTTTCACCCAAGTATGGTTACAACTTGCAATTCTCCATGACTGTGGACCACCAGGAGTGAGTGTGCAATTCTGTAAAGTCCCCTGGGCAGAGCATGTTGACAAGGTCTGTTTGCTGACAGTTCCTGGTGGCCCACACTGTAGTGGGTGAGAAAGGTGATGCCACATGTATTACATGGCTTCAACAAAGAACTGCACATTTTAAGATAGAAAATTCTCTCTGGCAGTGGTTCTTAACTGGGGGCAATTCTCCCCACCAGGGGGACACAGCACTATCTGGAGACACTTTTGGTTGTCACAGCTGGTGGCGGGGGGGGGGCAGGGGAGTGGAGAGTCATTCTACTGGCATCTACTAGATGGAGGTCAGGGGTGCTGCTAAACATCCTACGATGCACAGGCCAGCCGCCCCCTGCACCACCACAACAAAGAGTTATCTGACCCCAAATGTCAGTCATGCTGAGGTTAAGGAAGCCTGCTCTGGGGGAACCCTGGGGGCTTATTAACACAGATGGCTGGAGCACCATTTCCTTACTTCATTATCAGTCCTTCTGGAACATAAGGTTTTGTATGTAACCACAGTCTTCGTTTTATGCACGAACCTACAAGTCACTAGAGAACAGGACTCTTTGGGACTTTCACCATTTTGTTCTTTGAACGGAGAGTGTCTTAACACAACTCTTGCCTCTCTTCTGTTGATACCTAGGTCATTAAGCTGGGGAGAGGCAAGGGCTTTGGGGCACAAAGTTGTTAAACTTGCTTCTGGTAGTGTTTGGCCCCTGTAATGTTTTGTCTTTCTATTGGGATGTGCTTTTATGTGGGGGGACAGGCGATGGGTCCTCTGCTACTCACATATTGGTCCCTGGCATTGAAGTGCTGGAAGGAGCCTTGGCAGTCATGGCCCATGACATCAGATGATGAGACTGAGCCTCAGAGAGGCAGAGTGACAATGGTCCCCTAGTGGTAGAACCCAACTGCCTTCCATTATGGAAGAACCAGCCCCGCCCAATTTTTGTAGGTGCTCAGAAAATGTCAGGCTCCTGCTTCCCCTCGTGAGGCTCTTGCTACAGTCTCTTTCCCTAGTAAGTTTTTTATTTTTTATTTTTTGAGACAGGGTCTCACTCTGTCGCTCAGGCTGGGGTGCAGTGGCGCAATCAAGGCTCACTGCAGCCTCGACCTGCCAGGCTCAAGCGATCCTCCCACCTCAGCCACCCAAGTAGGTGGGACTACATGTGCGTGCCACCACGCCCAGCTAATTTTTGTATTTTTTGTAGAGATGAGGCTTCACCATGTTACCCAGGCTGGTCTCAAACTCCTGGGATCAAGTGATCCACCTGCCTTGGCCTCCCAAAGCGTTGGGATTAGGCGTGAGCCATCACACCAGGGTGTAAGTTTTTTTTTAAACAGATTTATTGATATATAATTTGCATACCATACAATTTATCCATTTAAGGTGTGCAATTCAATGGATTTTGGTACATTATTAATTTTATGCTAAAACATGTAACAATTTGCAATTTTCACCACTTTTAAGTGTACAGTTATACTGGGTATATTGACAATGCTTTGCAACCATCACCACTATCTAGTTACAAAACTTTTTTTTTTTAATCACCCCTCCCTAGTAAGTTTCTAACTTGAAGGTCAGAATCCATGTCCCCTGGGGGTTCCTGGACCAGCCAGCCAATTTGGAGAACACTTGGAAGCCCAAGGCTCCCAGTTGAGATTCCAGAGGAAGATAGGAAAAGGGAAAGCATGGCTTTTTTTATGTGTGTGTGTTTTTGGTTGATATTTCCTTTGGGAGGCCCTTTATTTTCTCTCTCTCTCTCTCTCTCACTCGCACACATACACACACACACACACACACAAATTAGCCAGACGTGGTGGCACATACCTGTAGTCCCAGCTACTCAGGAGGCTGGGGCAGGAGAATCACTTGAACCTGGGAGCAGAGGCTACAGTGAGCCGACATTGCACCACTGCACTCCATTCTGGGCAACAGAGTGAGACCCTGTCTCAAGGAAAAAAAAAAAAAAGTCTACATCATGGGAGAAAACACTGCAGTGCCAAACAGATCCCTCGAATTCACACACACGGTTGATATCATTCCACGTTTCTTCACTTAAATTCCTTCAACTGGCAAAGGTCCACCAGCAACCTGGTTGATCATGAGCACTTGGTTTTCAACTTGATCATTATCTTATGGATAAATATCTTGCAGGCAGTTCTATAGTTTTCATTAGGGGACACTTAAGGCAAAAGGTAGCTCATGGGTCTTAACTCTGGTCAACTGCACTTATATTTAGCCTTACAAAGAAAAAACACTAATAACAAAAATCCTGTGATACTTGTCCTAACGGAACACTATCCAGTTGGCAAGAAAAGACCAGAAAAGGCCTTTGCTTACTTCCTTTCTGTGGCCACGGAAGTGGTGGGGGCACTGCTGGAGGCTGGTCCGTCTCCAGGTATGGGTGACAGAGTGGCAAGATGAAGTGCAGTTCAGTTCATACTGTTATTTCTATCTTGGATAAAATGCTATAAACATTTCAATGCTTATTAATGACTCTTTTGGCATAACAAATTTAAGTCCTTGAGCACCCAAGTACAGCATGTATAGACAGTTTAAACAACCATCTCCTTACACTTGAGCTTCTTACCAGCCAGTATGCAAACACCAGCCCTTGTGTTTTTGCCAGATTTTTCTGGACTGTTCTAGACTTAGAAGACTTGGGGCCATGTTCTAGGTCTGGTCCTCTGGGGCTGCACCAGTTTTATCCATCACATGCCACCTCCCCGTGTGAAAAGTCTTTAATTAGCTTAGTGTCCTGTCTAATTTTTCCAGCTAGTTCTTAGGTTTGTGCCTGGAGCCAGACAGAGACGCTTGGCCCTCATTTTGGATGAACACTGGGAAAGGCCATTCTTGCTCTGCTCCCCCCTCCTCTTAGCCAGCATCTTCATGGACCTCAATTTTCTTCACCAGGGTGTTCTGGGTGCCATCTTCTGATGAGCATTTTATATGCTAGCTTCTCAAAGAAATTCACTTGACATGAATGACTTTGTAAATGAGCTTTGCCTTTCTCCTGTTTTGATCATCAAAACAAAACCAGCAAAAACATCTCTTCACAACTTGACCGAAATGGGACAGTTTTAAACTACTTAGCCAGTGATTTCTAATTGCCCCTTTGTTCTCAACAGACTATTAGATGGCAAAGAGAGGTGTCAACTCAAATACAGTAGGTCAATTAGCTCATCTGTGATCCATGAAGCAGGATGGACAGAGTAAGTGTTTGTTAATTGATGGTGATTTTTTTAAAGCTTAATTGCTGCTTTTGACTGTCAGGAAACAAATGAAAGTAATTGGCTTGCGGAGGGTGGATTGTGGGTGGAAAAGTGAGGTGGAAGATTTCACCAATTGAAGAAAAAATTGGAAAGGGGGAAGCAGTTCACACTGTCTTCATGTTTTTTGGGGCATAATGACTACAGCTGCTTGCTTGAGACATTTTTAAAGTTAGTTTTTGGAATAGGTTATATATCCCCAGGATTCGAAAATCAAAAAGTGAAAAAGTGTTTACAGGAAAAAGTCTCCCTCCCATCTCTGTCCTTCAGCTATGCAGTGACCCTCCCCATAGGCTGCTGCTATTTTGTTTCTCAAGTTTTCTTCCAGGGAGCTTTCATATGTATACCAACACACAGGCATTTCTGTTATTTTCTCCTCCTTTTTTAACGTCCTGATTAATTGATGATGGGCAAACTTCTGTCTAGCTGGGGATTTTTTTCCCCCCTGGAGATGTGCATTGGAACACTATGCCTAGTCCTTCCATCTGGTTTTGATGGAGGGATAGGTGGACTTCGGAAAAGTTCTCCAGGAAGCTGCTCTATTGTCCTGAGGCTCAGCTGGTCTGGGTTATTAATTGATAGAAACTTTGTCCTGGATCTTAACCCATCTAGGTATTTTTGTTTGTTTGTTTGTTTTTGTTTTTTTTGACAGTCTCACTCTGTTGCCCAGGCTGGAGTGCAGTGGTGTGATCTCCGCTCACTGCAACCTGTGTCTCCCGGGTTCAAGCGATTCTCCTGCCTCGGTCTCCCGAGTAGCTGGGATTACAGGAATCCGCCACTATGCCCAGCTAATTTTTTTGTATTTTTAGTAGAGATGGGGTTTCACCATGTTGGCCAGGCTGGTCTGGAACTCCTGACCTCAGGTGATCTGTCTACCTCAGCCTCCCAAAGCGCTAGGATTACAGGCGTGAGCCACCGTGACTGGCCTTAACCCATCTGGGTTTTGAACTCAGGAACAGTCTTCCCACTTTCATGTTGTATATATAGTAAGGACTTTCTTCAAATGATAGAAGCCGAGCAGGGCCCACTAACCTGAGCAAAAGGGATGCTTATTCTGGGGCCACAGGGACCTCTCATGCAACCCAAGGGTGCCTGCTGGAGGAGTCGGACCCCAAGAAGCAGCAGCTGCAGCTAGGTATGGGCCAGCTGCCCAGTGTGCCCTCTGGCCATGCTTCCTCCCTGTCCCCTTTCTTCTGTGTGACTTGTTCATGGGGCACATGCCACAGTTCCAAATGCCTGTTAAGTGTGACTCGATTTGGTCCCAGTTCCACATTTTTGTTAGTGAGACAGCCCACTGGAGCTGGTGTCTCCCCCCAGCTCCACCCTCCATATACACAGGTGGCTGCTCCGTGCCCACATCCATGGTGGGCAGGAGGTGCTCAGTTCCAGTCCTGGTGTAAATGTTGAAGGAGGGCGCATGGAGGACCCAAATGAAGCCCTGCCCCGTGGAGGAGGGGGTGCTATGGGGCCGCCCTCGGGCCAGGCACTCTCAGTGAGGATGCTAGACCGCCTGCCAGTGTCGGCGGTCATTTTCCCTGCCCTCCTGTTGACAAATGGGTGACTGATGTGAGGCCGTGTGGCCTCTTCTGTGCTCTAGCCATCCAGGATGTTCATTCCATCCTCACAGAGTCCCTTCTATGAGGCTCCCTGAGGAAGGGCCCTTGTCGGAGCTGAGAACAATTGTGCTTCAGAGTAATGGGGCTATTTTAATCCTTTGAGCTCCTGAACTGTGTGACTAAGCTCCGTGTCACCTATTGAGTTGGCGGCCGTTAAAAAGTGTGTCTGTGCCTCTGGGGGCCCTTGGATGGGTTGGTGATAGCATGCTGTGGGGGAAGGGTACAGTTGTGACATCGTCTGGCGCTTTTAGGGAACCTGTGGGTTTTTAAATGGAGGAAGAGATGTAGACATGGTAAAAAACAGCCACCGCCTGGCGAGTTAACCCCTGAGGTAGAGACGCGCTCCAGAAAGCGGGCAGGGGGCTCTCGCCCTCATGCCTATCTCCTCCCTCCTGCCTTCTCCCCCTCTTTTTCTCCTCTCTCTCCCCCTACCTTTTCTCTCTCTGCTCTTTCTTTGTCCCCTCACCCTTTCTCTCATCCCTCCCTCCTCTTCACCCTGTCTCCCTCACTTTCTCTCATCCAGATCCATCTCCTCTACCCTCTTTGTCTCCTCATCTCTCTCCCATTCCCCTGCATCCCCTCTCCCCTTCCACCCTCTTTTCCCCACCCCTTCTCCCCATGCCTTCTCTTTCCCTCCCAGTCTCTCTCCCCTCACTGTCCACCCCCAGCCTCCTGACCCTCCCCACTCCTGCTCTTCCTTCCTCTCAGCCCCTCTGTGTTTTGCCCCTTTCTTCCCAGCCTGTTTCTCTTATTTTCTCTCTTCCTCACCCCTCCTCTCCTGGCCCCTGTGTCTTACCCTTCTCATTGCCCACATCCCTTCTCCACTGCCCCCTTCTCCACACTTCCTCTCCTGTTCTTACTAAGCCCTTCTTCATTTCTTTTCCCCCTCCTCCCTCTCTTCTCTCACCCCTCAACACCTCCACACCTCCCCCCCACTTCACCCCCCCCCGCCAACTCTTCCTCTCCTCTCTGCCATCCTCTCATCTGCCCCCAAGCCCCCTTTTCTGTCTCTCTGCCCACTTCTTTCTCCCCCAACCCCAGCTCTCTCCCCGGAACCCCACTCTGACCCCAGTGCCCATTCTCCCTCAACCCCTCTTCTCTCCTGCACTTCCTCCTCCTTCCCACATTCTCCCATTTCTTCCTTCAAACCCAATATTGCTGCGTGCCTCAGATTTTCAATCCCAGAGGGCAGGAAGAGCCAGGGACAGGGTTACTGGCCTTCTCCAGCCCACAGCCACCCATGGGTCCCTACTCTAGAACAATCGTGATTTTTATTTTAGTGTACTTCTTTTAGAGTTGTGTGTGTATATATATATATATTTTTTTTTGAGATGGACTTTCACTCTGTTGCCCCGGCTGGAGTGCAATGGCATGATCTTGGCTCACTGCAACCTCTACCTCCCCAGTTCAAGGGATTCTCCCGCCTCAGCCTCCCGAGTAGGTGGGATTATAGGCGTACACCACCATGCCTGGCTAATTTTTGTATTTTTTAGCAGGGACAGGGTTTCATTGTGTTGTCCGGGCTGGTCTTGAATTCCTGGCCTCAAGTGATCCACCCACCTCAGCCTCCCAGAGTGCTGGGATTACAGGTGTGAGCCACTGTGCCTGGCACTATTTCTTTTTTCTTATGAACTCCTCTTACTATCATTCCCAAATATTTTGGTGTATTTCTTTTTAGGTTTTTTTTTTTTTTTTTTTTGATAGAGTCTTGCTCTATCCCCCAGGCTGGAGTGCAGTGGCATGATCTCGGCTCACTGCAACCTCTGCCTCCTGGGTTCAAACAATTCTCCTGCCTTAGCCTCTCGAGTAGCTGGGATTACAAGTACCTGCCACCTCGCCTGGCTAATTTTTTGTATTTTTAGTAGAGGCAGGGTCTCACCATGTTAGCCAGGCTGGTCTCGAACTCCTGACCTCAGGTGATCCACCCGCCTTGGCCTCCCAAAGTGCTGGGATTACAGGTGTGAGCTACCATGCCCAGCCAGGGTTTTTACTATTAATATATACTTGTTGCTATATGTACATGTATTTTATATATACATATATACATTTATATGTATATATATATATGTCCTTGTTTTTTCCCACTTCATAGTCATCTCTGAAGCCAGTGTTTTTAGTAGCTGAATATTTGAGTTCATGCATCTTAATTTATGTAACTATTTCCCTGTCATTTGAGCATTTAGGTAGCTTCTATGATCTTGATATTATATAGACGAGGATGTGATGGACATATGTCCCCTTTCTATCCTGTAAGGAAATCACAGTGTAGGCAGGGTGGCATTTTATATCCATTCTTTATCTCCATAGATGCCCAAATGACTGGACTGGCCCCTGATGATAAGAAGGAAGAGTTCAGTCCAGGGGAATTGGCACATGGGAATTGGCAGGGTACTTGTCCTCCATGTGTTTGCTTTCAGTTTTAGTTCTAGAAACTCTGTGGTCATATGGCTTATCATCCCTTTTATATGTGCTCTGTGTGTGTGTGTGTGTGTGTGTGTGCGTGCGTGTGTGTGAGAGAGAGAGAGGGAGAGAGAGAAGACAGATGGAGACAGATCAACTGATACCTTTTTTTTTTTTTTTTGAGACAGAATCTCACTCTGTCGCCCAGGCTGTAGTGCAGTGGTGCGATCTTGGCTCACTGCAAGCTCCACCTCCCGGGTTCACGCCGTTCTCCTGCCTCAACCTCCCAAGTAGCTGGGACTACAGGCGCCTGCCACCACACCCAGCTACTTTTTTGTATTTTTTTAGTAGAGATGAGGTTTCACCATGTTAGCCAGGATGGTCTCTATCTCCTGACCTCATGATCCGCCTGCCTCTGCCTCCCAAAGTGCTGGGATTACAGGTGTGAACCACCGTGCCCAGCCCCAACTGATACTTCTAAAAGCAACTGCATGTGGGCTTTTATGTTCCACAGCACTGTCCCTATTTCACTGCACCATTGTGGGGCAATTAATCCTGGTCTCGAGTTCAGGTGTAAGATTACAGGATACACAGTGAAAGGTGAAATCCTTGGGGGTTTGGTTCCTTTGTTTTCTCTCCCCCTTTTTTACCGTTCTTTTCTTTTCTTTCTTTTCTTTCTTTCTTTCTTTCTTTCTTTCTTTCTTTCTTTCTTTCTTTCTTTCTTTCTCTTTCTTTCTTTCTTTCCTTTCTTTCTTTCTTTCCTTTCTTTTCCTTTTCTCTTTCTTTCTTTCTTTCTTTCTTTCTTTCTTTCTTTCTTTCTTTCTTTCACTTTCTTTCTTTAGATGAAGTTTCACTCTTGTTGTCCAGGCTGGAGTGCAATGGTGCGATCTTGGCTCACTGCAACCTCCACCTCCTGGGTTCAAGCAATTCTCCTGCCTCAGCCTCCCAAGTAGCTGGGATTACAGGCATGCGCCACATGCCCTGCTAATTTTTGTATTTTTAGTAGAGACAGGGTTTCACCATGTTGGCCAGGATGGTCTCGAACTCTTGACCTCAGGTGATCCACCCGCCTCAGCCTCCCAAAGTGCTGGGATTACAGGCGTGAGCCACCGTGCCCGGCCACCATTCTTTTACCTGACTGGCATTTAAAGGAATTTTGTTTCCCAGAACCGTAGGGAAAACTGTGTCCTGAAGGCTCTGAGCCATCCATGTGACTTCATGTTTGGCTGAGATAGGGGTCCAAGTCCCTTGCTGGCAAGGGAAAGGTCGTGGCTGTAATAATCCCCTTGTGGTTTCTAGCTTAGCTTTGTGTCATCGTGCACTCCTGTGAAAAAATTGTGCTCTTAGCTTTAAAGGGCACCAGGTAAGGGTGGCTAGAACCCCCAGGAGCCAGGCTGGATGAACCATCTCAACGCCTTGGCCTTTTTAATTCATCACTTTCAGTAATGGACAGGATTGTGGAAAGTATTCATTCTTCAGCCACAAAGTGTACGTCAAATGTCAACTCACGTACCTGGTAAAAAAATTAGTTGAATATTTATGATGCTGTCTCAGGGGCAAGTTTCGGTGAAAGTTCTAAAGTTCATGATAATAAATGTTAGAAAGCATTGGTAGCTAATATGTACCATACACTTTCTCCCTTTGTTACCTTTTCAAATTGTGAACATAACCTGACTTGAATTTGTAGGACAAACAAAACAGTTGACTCGATACTGCTGTATATTGGAATTCAATTAAATTCTAGAAGTGTTTATTGAGTGCCTGTTAAGTATAAGATCTGATAACCAGGGGAACTCCTCAAACATATCTAGAGTTTCACTCAATTATTCATTTTTCTTAACTTTCATTTCCCTAATTGGGGGAAGATTGTGATGTGGTCATTTTATGAACTGCCCAACGAAATAAGCAGTTAAACCAAAGGGTGTTTGTTTGAGAAAGTTCTGTTTATCCAGAAAGAAGGAAAGGTATAAATTGTAGCAACACACATCAAATTAGAAGACAGCTTTCTGAGACAGAAGAATGTCTAGTCAGTCTCTGAAACTCCCTCCTCACTGGTAGTTTAGAGAGAAACAAAACAGAATGGGGTTTCTCAAATGAGTGCTAAAGTTCCCCTCACAAGGAAAACATTTCCCAAGAATTCCTGCTTTGCCTTAAACCCACTACCATGAAGATCAGCACTAACAGGAGACATGGCAGTGTGCTTCGGCCGTGAGGTTGTTGCTTGGTGATGTGACAGGCACGTACTGCTTGCTTTGGTGTGGTCTTTTGTGTTCACTTGCTTCTCCCATCTCTTTTCTCTCTTCAAACCACTGTGAGAATCCCTTCACACAGTTCTTTCTGAGGCCTTCTAATGTGGTGCTACACATTAAAATCAGTTCTGGAAGTTGATATGATAGTCGATGTCACGTCTATGACATCAAACATCATTATAAAATGTATAGTAGTGGGCTGGGCATGGTGGCTCATGCTTCTAATCCCAGCATTTTGGGGGGACAAGGCCAGCGGATCACTTGAGCCCAGGAGTTTGAGACCAGCCTGGGCAATATGGCGATACCCTGTCTCTATTTAAAAAATACAGAAAATTAGCCAGGCATGGTGGCACATGCCTGTAGTTCTAGCCACCCAGGAGACTGAGGTGGGAGGATCACCTGAGCCTGGCAGGTTGAGGCTGCAGTGAGCCATGATCGTGCCACTGCACTCCAGCCTGGGCAACATGGTGAGACCCCCGCTCAGAAAAAAAAAAAAGAAATGTGTAGTTGTGGACTCATCTTTTGATGTAAGAACTAAAACACTGCTCCAGCTCTGTCCCCTCCCTCCTCTTTCCCTAGAGGAAGCAACCACCCTAAGTCTTTTTAAAATCATCTTTCTTCTTTTTTAAGAAATAATTTTATCATTTCCATATGTATCTCTTAAAAACAAACATATTGTCTGGTTTTGCTTGTTTTTAGTTTTATAAAACTGGGACCGAAACTGCAGAGACTTGTGATTTGCTTGTTGTCTCTGATTTTGCAGTTCATGTGTTTTTCCTGTCTGGTATTCCATTGTTTGAACATGCCACTGTGTACTTACCCTTTCTCCCCTGATGGACTTTTGCTTTGCTTCCAGTTTTTTGCTGCTATGTACAGACTTCCCATCACTATTTGAATGAATGTCTCTGGTGTATGTGTGAAGTGTATTTTTTTAAATGTGCATAGCAAGGAGTGGTTTTGCTGGGTTTTAAGTTGCTGGATTTCCAAAGTGTTGTGCCAGTATATGTTCTCAAGAACTGAGTGAATGAATGAACAAACTAATGAATGAAGAAGATAACATATTCATGGAAGGAGAGAGTATATGAATATTCAGCTTTAGAAGAGAATGCCTAATTGATTTTCAAAATATGTGT
Organism: Nomascus leucogenys; assembly: GCF_006542625.1. Classification (NCBI taxonomy): domain Eukaryota; kingdom Metazoa; phylum Chordata; class Mammalia; order Primates; family Hylobatidae; genus Nomascus; species Nomascus leucogenys. Next base: position 18,327,026 of record NC_044406.1, on the reverse strand, counting down.
TCCTAGAGTGTAAACATCTCTGCTACTCTCTGTTCTCACCAATATCTGGTATTCCAGATATATTGGGACATAGGCTAAACTGCCATCACAGAGACCCCAAGACAGCATAGCTGTTTCCTTCTCAGGCTACTGCCTCCTGACCACTGGACTGGTCAGGGTGAGTGAATTGCTTTGCTCAGGTTCCTTCTCTCTTGTGGACATGGTTGGAGCTGGCTCACCAGCACTGTCTCCACCTTCCAGCCCGTGGCAGAGGGAAGTAGACGGGGAGTAGCTTCTCTTTGTTAAGGACATGACATGGAAACTGCTCACATCACTTCCACCCACACCCCATTGCAAAGAACTTAGCTACAGTCTCACACCCAGCTGCAGGTAAGTCTGAGGAAACAGGCTCCAGCTGTGTAACCATGTGCCCAGCAAAAGCTGAAGGCAGAGGAGTATTAATTTGCTATTCCTGCTGTAATAAATTACCACAAATGTAATGGCTGCAAACAACATACATTTATTGTATTCTAGTTTGTGAAATCAGAAGTCCAGAATGGGTGGGCAGGGCTGAGTGCCTTCTGGAGGCTCTAGGGGAGGATCCCTTTCCTTACCTTTTGCAGCTTCTAGAGGTCATCTGCATGCCTTGGCTTCTGGCCTCTTCCTCACATCACCCTGACCCCTCCTCCCTTCAGCTCATTTCCTTTTCCGGCTCTTCCATCTTTTAAAGATCCGTGTGATTACACTGGGATCAGCCAGTTAATCCAGGATACTGTCCTTATCTCAAGATCCTTAATCAAATCTGTGAAGTCCCTTTAGCCACGTTAGGTAGCATATTCACAGGTTCGGGGAATTAGGACATGGACATACTTTGTGGGGATTGGGGAGCATTATTCTGTCTACCATGGGGGAAGGGATGGGTTCTACAGACAGTCCCTGACTTATAATGGGTTGATTGAATGGTTTTCTGATTTTACAATGGTGGAAAAATGACATGCATTCAGCACATTCCTGATCATGTCCCCATAAACCCATCGTGAGTTGAAAATATCCTAAGTCAAAAGTGCATTTACAACTTAGGATATTTTCAACTCACGATGGGTTTATGCAGATGTAGCCCTGTGGTTAGTTGAGAAGCATCTGTATTTTTTAAAAGAGGAAGGGGATAATGGGTACTAGAGAAAATGATCAGTTTCTGCCATATCATACCATCGCATTTTTGCCAATCACATGGCTGTGGATATATTTTAAGTGTTAAGTTGTCAGAACTGGTGAATTTGCTGAAGAGAGGACTTTGTTTTCTGATACTTTGTGATTGTCGGGATTCAAATGTTGAAGTAATCCTAAAAAACAAAGCATATTTTTTAGGTCTTTCTCATGAGTGACAATTTCATCCATCAGTCTTCTGTTTGCCACAGTCCTTTTGCGGAGGGCAGTCCCATCCACTGTTGTACTTGTAGCTTCCTCAGCGAAGCTAACAGAGCAGCTAGCATCCCTAGGATTAAATGACAAGGTGCGTATTAAGATCCTGGTGCACAGTAGGGGCCCAGATGTGTTACAAATAAACAATAACAAAAGCCCACACTAGCACATCGTGGCCAGAGCCTTCTTGTGTGCAATAATCACCTCATCATACATTACATGCACATAGTAGGTAGACAAATCAAACCCTCCTTTCCTAATACCCTCTGGCCCTCCAGCTTGCTGTGGACTGGACATTTGCATCCCCCTCCTATTCATTCCTGTGTTGCAGCCCTAATCCCTCATGTTGTGTTGTTTGGAGATGGGGTCTTTGGGAAGTCATTACAGGTCCCTACTCCTTTAGGCAGCTCGATTTAGAAGTCTTTTTCTTTTTTCTTTCATCAGTTACTTTCTTCTGATAATGGGGGAGGGTAAGTTGCTAATTTGTCAAATTTATGTGCACTCATTTTTGTATATAAGATAGGACAAACTTTCTTATTGGTGATAACTTAGGAGTCTGCAGGGGCCAGCAAGACTCATTTGTCCTTTCCTGGATCCAGCAGCACCATCCTCGGCCCCTTTTCATTGCCTCCCTGGGCTTCACTAAGACTGTGCTTGGACCCTTCCTTCCTTCCCTCCATGTTGTCCTAGGCCCTGTCTTGAGAAATCTTGGCTCTCAGCCTGGAGCTGACGAATTCTTGCTTAGGAGGTGGAAGAGAATCACATGTCTGACTAAAATAATTCATACACACTGCAGTTGCAATTTCACTTTCCTGGGGTTTATAAACAGGAAGATACCACCAATTGGGGATGAGTTATTTATTTTTGAGGGGGGATCGTGAGACATCTTATTTATCTTTGTTTTACTTGGTCTGCTGGAAAATGCAAGGAAATCCGATTTGTTGTAGCCAGACATAATTCCCTCTTCCCTTTCCTCCCTCCCCACCCCTAACTTGGCTGCTTCCTGAAGCACAGGAGAAGGGTCACCACTTGAGGAGAAGGCACACGATGGTTCAGGAAGCCCCAGCGGGTACTGCAAGGACTCCAAAAATTATGCTCTGTGAGCACTAGTTTCCCCAGCGCCCAGGCCAAGACCACAGCCTTCTCAGGTCTTCTTGTCTATGCTGGTATCACTACGCCTGGCACAGTGTCTCACCAACAGGCAGCGAAAGAAAAATTTTGTTGAAAGGGTGAAAACAACATGTGACTTTAAAGCCAGAGCCTCATTTTCCCCAACCAGTTCAGAAATTGATATTTAATGGGATCACGTATTGACTTCTGCTCAAATGCACGTTGCCTATGGTTGGGGTGACCGAGAAAGCCAGCACTACTCAGTTTTCCCTGCTCTTGGCCTTTTTGTGTTGTAAGGTATGTTTACATTTGGATAGTATTTCTCTCAAGAGGCCTAAAATATAGGTAAAATCATCAGTGACGCCATCCATGGGAAAATTTTGGCAACACAACAGCATTTGTGCCTAGACCACTTCTTCTGTATGTATGAGAATCTTCCTGTGGCCTGTGATTAGCCATTAACAGAAATTTCTTTTTTTTTCTTTTCTTTGTTTTAAAGAGATGGGGTCTCGCTCTGTTGCCCAGGCTAGAGTGCAGTGGTGCGATCTTGGCTCATTGTATCCTCAAACTCCTGGGCTCAAGTGATCTTCCTGCCTCAGCCTCCCAAGTAGCTGGGACCACAGGTGTGCACCACCATACCTGCCTAATATTTTAATTTTTTTGTAGGGATGGAGGTCTCGTTATGTTTCCCAGGCTGGTCTCGAACTCCTGGCATCTCAGCCTCCCAAAGTGCTGCAATTACAGGCATGAGCCACTGCATCCAGCCCTCAGAAGTTTCTTTTGCATTGAACTTGCCAAGAAAAGACCCATTTATATGATCAGCCCCTTGTAAAGCACATGCCCTGTCTTCAGGGTAGCTGAGGGGCTAGCTTGTTTTACTGTCCCCTCCAAAGTTTCCCTGCCATGGTTCTACCATAGAAGAAATCTTCTCCTTTATCTTCCTTAGTTGTGGTCAGCTTTCAGGCTTGCCACACTTCCTCCTGGGTGAGTAAAGAGGCACATTCGGGTGCCCTGGGTTGGGCACAGTAGATTTGAGATAAGGGAGCCAGAGTGCTCATTTCTGCAGCAGGGCTCTCATCCTGCATTTTAGGGAAGTGTCTCTGGCCCCCTGCAATGCGAGATGTTTTTCTTTTTTCCTCTCGCTTTATGTTAGCTTGAACCAGTCCCTGGTGTTTTGCTTCAGGATTCTTTTCTTCCTCCCTAGGGAGTAATTGCTTAGAAAATGCCCTCCTGTCAAAAACATAAAGTCTTCAATATCATAAATTGGTAGTGGAAACTCCTCCGTCATCTGGCTTAATATTTGAACCGTTGCTAATGGCTAAGAGATTGCAGCATGATGGTGGGTCCCTTTGGAAGCCTGTTGGGTCAACTGGGGTGTTGGCTGTCTCCTTTGGTCAGTGTGTATGTAGTCATTTGGGGACCAGCCCATTTATCGCAGGCACTTCAATCTTTTAATGCTCTCACACTTTGAAGAATTATAGGAGCCATATGCTGCTTCCCAGGTAACCGAGACTTGCTAAAAATAGAGCTTAAATGGCCCCACTGTTCTGGCACTGGAAATCGTTGCTTTTTATTTTTAGGCCAGCTTGTGTGATCCGTAACTACTTTCAAGCCTGGGCGATAAGAATCACTGAGCAAGACCTTTGTCAGTTGAACACTGTTAAGGTTTGAACCTCCACTCCCAGCTAGTTGGAAGGAGAATCCAAATCTATTGAAATAGGGAGTGCTGACCTCCACATGGCTCCCCTCCTCCACCTCCACCCTCTATTAAGCAGGATTCTGTTTCACTGTGGGTTTAGGGTACTTACCACAAGAAAAATACGTTGCAAAGAATGAATTCTGGCTGTGAGTTTATGGCACCAGCCAAACAACCAGAGGAACAGACTGGCATAAAACAGCTTTGAGGCCATTAAAGAACACCACCAAGGCCAAGACCCATGCACTGTGGGTTTTGGGTGGTCTGAAATGGAAATTGTCATCACCATACTTAGGTGCAGATTAATGCATTAAATGATGAATAAGAATAGGCCTAACTTCCATTGCTCATTTCATAAGTAATAGTCTCATTTTACTATCCCCATTCTTGCCCACCTTCAGTTACAGAAATAACTCTGAGTGGGTTTGCTTTTTAAAGATCTGTGTCAAGCAGATATCTCACAAAAATGGCACAGGCAAAGTGTTCTATTTAGAAGTTGCCCTGTGACACAAAACCACAGTGTGTTTTCTGTCCTTGGGCACTGGTTTCTTTGGACATAAGTGCTAGGGGCATGGCACCAGCCTTCCGGGGGAAGTGACTTGAAAGTGCTGTGGGCTCCGCATAGAGAGTTTTACTTCATTAACAGTCGCTTATCCGTCAGGTCCAAAAGACGCAACGGTGGTACTGGTAACCAGGTATAATAGTTTCCTATTGTTGACCTAACAAATTACCATAAAATGAGTGGCTTAAAACAACAGAGATTTTACTGTCTTACAGTTCTGTAGGTCAGAAGTTTGATGTGGGTCTCGTTGGGCTAAAATCAAAGTGCTGACTGGGCTGCATTCCTTTTTGGAAACTCTAAGGAAAATCCCATTCCCTTCCATTTCCCATCTTCTAGAGGCAGCCCATATTCCTTGGCTCATGGCCCCTTCCTCCATCTTCAAAGTCACGAACAGTGACCCAGGTCCTTTTCAGGTTGTGTCACTTGATCTCTCCTGTGCCTGCTCTCCTTTTAAGAACCCTTGTGGGTACATTGGGTCCACCTGGATAATCCAGGCGACTCTTCCTTTTGTAAGGCCAGCTGATGAGCAACCTTAATTCCATCTGCAACTTTCATTCCCTTTTGCTTGGGATTGAGATGTGGGCATCCTTGCAGGGGGTGGGGGGTGTTGTTCTGCCAACCCACACCAGAGACTTTGTTTTCCTAAATCTCCATGTCGGGTAGGGCCAAAGGGGCAATCATTTTGGTGGCAGCCTACGTGGAAGATGGCTTCTATAGTTGCAGAGTTTCAGGAAGTTGAGAGGGTTTCTCTTAGACCACTGGACTGTGAAGTTTGTCAGATACCTTGTTTCTCTGTAGGGTGGTCCTGGAGTTTTGATGGTCCCAGCTGAGACTCTTACCAGGGGCTGCTAGAGCCTGGGGATGGATGGCAGTGAAGGGGAGTAGGGAGTTAGGATGACTGGTAGCAGCTGGGCTGGCCAGCGAGCGAGGAATGAGGAAGCAGGGGGATGAGGACAGGAAATGATAGACGAGTCTGCCCCTTGGGAGAAAGAAAATAGAAGATGGGGTTGATTACATCTGGCCCCAAAGAAAATAAAAGCATGGGCTTTTTTGTTTGTAGGCTTTGTGATTGATTCTACTGTTGAGTCAACTTAGATGCTGGGCTAAACAAATTTATTTGCTCACTTTTTGGACATCCAGTGCACTCTTGCCACTAAAAGCCTCAGGGGTTCAGTGTGGCCACTTGGTATCCCGAGGGAGGTTGGGGGGTGTTGGGTGTCACTATCCAAACAGCTCTCTCTGGAGAGAGCAGCAGCCCAGCTGGGGACCTCGTCCCAGGAGGGCTCTGCTCTGGGGAATGTAAACCCGTCTGGTACAGGCTCACAGAGCCTTAAATGTGTTCTCAAGAATCCTAACAAATAATCTGTTGTGAACTTAAACTGGTTTGGACTTTGAAGAATTGACAAGTTCTTTTGAGAAATAGTATGTGGGAGCTTTGTGCATCCTTTCCCACGGTCCCATGACTGGGAGGTATGTTGCAGTGAAAGCAAGTCTCAGACGCATTTTGGCCACTCATTCAGACACTTGTTAGTAAGCAGGCATGAAGAGAGCCCTGCTTTAGCTGGGCGGGTGGCACATGCCTGTAGTCCCCATTACTTGGGAGGCTGAGGTGGGAGGATTACTTGAGCCTAGGAGTTCAAGGCTGTAGTGAGCTATGATCCTGTCACTGTACTCCAGCCTGGGCAACAGAGTAAGACCCTGTCTCTTTAAAAAAAGAGAGAGCACCCTGCAGTCTGTTTTGTAAGCTCAGCAAAGCTTGAGCCCTCTGGCCAGTCCCCTTTTGGGAAAGAGACATTCAAGGCAGATGCCACTGTATTCCAGTGCCAGGATTCAGCTAACCCCCAGGGAGGGGACAGGGTCCTCCTTTAGTGGTTGACAGTGGCCCCTGACAGTCCTGGGCCTCTTCTCTGAAGGGGGCAGACTGCTGTTATTTCTAGATTCTTCTGTGCAGTTCTTCTGAGGATGGAGATGGTGGCACAATAGTTTCACCCAATTCCTAGAGCAGAGAGCCACTGCTTGTTTTCATGATGCTAATTAACCAACTCTGGTGCAAATGGACTCTGATTAGTCTTTCAAGTGCTGATCCACCATCCCTGGAGTGCTTGTTTTTCATTTGGATACTTCAGTTGTGAGCTGACCTCTTTTAGGATAAGGATCAAAGCCAAGTAATATAGAGCTGTATGAGGAGACTTCAACAAGTTCATGGAAAATGGGTATTATGAAAAAACTATGCATGGATTTAATTTTTTTTTTTTTTGCACCAAAATAAACTCACACTAACTTGGCTATAACATGTCTGAATAGTATCTAGTTTGAGGCACTAAGAAAGTTAAGACACCAGTTTGGAAAGAGCCCCTATCAGAGCAACATGAATTCTGCTAAAATTGAAGCAAGAACAAACATCAAACTTATAGTGAAGCTTGAGTGGAAGAATGGTGAAATAACTGATGCTTTACACAAAATTTATGGGGACAATATTCCAAAGAAATTAGCAGTTTACAAATAGATAGCTCATTTTAAGAAAGGACAAAACAATATTGAAGATAAGGTCTGCAGCAGCAGACTATCCACATCAATTTACGAGGAAAAAATTTATCTTGTTTATGCCCTAATAGAAGAGGACCGACAATTAACAACAGAAACAATAGCCAACACCACAGACATCTCAATTGGTTCAGCTCACACAATTCTGACTGAAAAATTAAAACCGAGCAAATTCAATGGGTGGCAAAACCATTGCTCCCAGATCAGGTGCAAACAAGAGTGGAGCTTCCAGTGGAAATTCTAAACAGGTGAGATCAAGATCACGAAGCATTTATTGGAAGAACTGTAACAGGAGATGAAACACGGCTTTCCCAGTGCCATCCTGAAGACAAAGCACAATCAGAGCAATGGCTACCAAGAGGCAGAAGTGGTCCAGTCAAAGCAAAAGCAGTCAAGAGCAAAGGTCAGGGCACCAGTTTTTGGTGATGCCCCAGGCATGTTGCTTGTTGACTTCTTGGAGGGCCAAAGAACAATAACAATTGTTTATTATGACAGTGTTTTGAGAAAGTTAGAGCATGAGCAGAAAAACATTAAGGAACAGTTCACCAGAGAGTTCTTCACCATGACAATGCTCCTGCTCATTCTCATTCCTCTTATCAAACAAGGGCAATCTTGTGAGAATTTTGAGGGGAAATCATTAGACATCCACTTCACAGTCTGTATTTGGCTCTGACTCCTTTTTTGTCCTAATCTTTAAAAAAATCTGTAAAGATCACCTATTTGCCTTCAGTTAATAATGTGAAAAAGACTGCATTGACATGGTTAAATTCCCAAAACCCTCAGTTCTTTAGGGATGAACTAAGTGACTGGTGTCATCACTTACAAAACTGTCTTAACCTTGATGGAGATTATGTTGAGAAATAAAATTTATATTTAAAATTTTATCTTTTAATTCTATTTTCCATGAACTTTTTGAAGTCCTCATATAGTACACTGTTTCTTTTTTTAGTGTGGATTGCTATATTTATTTATTTATTTATTTTGAGACAGAGTCTTGCTCTGTCGCACAGGCTGGAGTGCAGTGGCGCAATCTTGGCTCACTGCAAGTTCTGCCTCCCAGGTTCACGCCATTCTCCTGCCTCAGCCTCCCAAGTAGCTGGGACTGCAGGTGCCTGCCACCACACCCAGCTAATTTTTTGTATTTTTTAGTAGAGACGGGGTTTCACCATGTTAGCCAGGATGGTCTTGATCTCCTGACCTCGTGATCCACCCACCTCGGCCTCTCAAAGTGCTGGGATTACAGGCATGAGCCACCGCACCCAGCCTGCTATTTTTAACTTTCTATTTTGAACAAACTTTAGACTTACGGAAAAGATGCAAAAATGGTATAGTTTCCATATATCCCTTTCCTAGCTTCCCATAATGTTAACATATTATATAATCATAGTACTATTATTAGAATCAGGAAATCAACATTTCTCTCATACTATATATCTCTAAATACTATATGCTAAATACTATACTATGCTATACTATATCTAATACTGTACTAAAGATCTTGCTTAATTTCATCAGGGTTTCCACTAAGGTCCTTTTTGTTGTTGTTGTTCTAGGATCCTGTTCAGAATCCATGTTACATTTAGTTATTTCTGCTAATCTCCTGCAGTCTGTAACAGTTCCCCAGTCTTTCTTGTTTTTCATGACCTTGATGCTTTTGAAGAGTTATTTTGTTGAGTATCCCTCAAATTGGATTGGACTGGGGTTATGCCTTTTAAAAATCCTGGTAAAATATACATAACATAAAACGTACTGTTTTAACCATTTTAAGTGTACAATTCAGTGGCATCATGTACATTCACAAGGTTGTGTAACCACTATCTGTTTCCAGAACTTTTTCATCATCTTAAACAGAAACTCTGTACCCGTGAAGCAGTTACTCTTCATTCCCCCTCCCCCCAGTCTCTGGTAACCACACTTGTACTTTCTGTCTCTATGATTTTGCTGTTATGGGTACCTCATATAAGTAGAGTTATACAATATTAATCCTTTTGTGTCTGGCTTCTTTGACTTAGCTTTTGAGGCTCATCCATATTGTAGCATGTATCAGTACTTCTTTTTTTTTTTTTTTTTTTTTTTTTAAGAGGTGGGATCTCACTGTGTTGCCTAGGCTGGAGTGCAGTCACTGTTCACAGGTGGGATCATAGTGCATTACAGTCTTGAACTCTTGGGCTCAAGTGATCCCCCTGCCCCAGCTTCCTGAGTTGCCGGGACTACAGGTGTGTGCCACTGTGCCTGACCTGTTCCTTTTTAAGGCTGGGAATAATATTTCATAGTATGGATAGAGTACATTTTGTTTAGCCATTCATCTCTTGGACACTTGGGTTGTTTCTACCTTTTGGCTAGTGTCAATTATGCTGCTATGAAAATGGGTGTATGTATACTTGGTTCACATTTTAAAAGGAACTTGGAGAAACTGGAGAAGAGACAGTTTGGAGCAGGCAGGAAAAGGCACTATTTTGTGTTTCCCATCCCTGACTAAGGCTTTCACAGAAGCAAGGGAGATTGAGATGCAGTGGGGCAGGGAGATGGCAAGTGGACTCAGAGACAGGTATCAGATGGTTGAGAGACCAGGAGGGGACAGGGAGCCCAACCTATTATTCTTGTCCAAAGGTGCTGCCATTAGGGGAATGCCTAGAAGGTGCAAACAAGCCCACTGGACAGGGTCAAAAGCCTAGGAACCAGTAGGAGAATGGGTTAAGACCACGATTTGCTGCAGAAACCACAGTTTGCTCCACACTATCCAGAGCCAGGCAGGATGGTATAGGCATGGGTTGGGTTGAAAATTAAGTCCACTTAGTATTTCTTCCTGATGTTTTTCAGATTTGGGGGACTATCTTCCAGTAAGAAATACATCTTACCTTGCAACCTTGTAAACACATCTGTCTTTAGTTATGATTGAAATAGTAATTTCAGGCTGGGCATGGTGGCTCACACCTGTAATCCCAGAACTTTGGGAGGCCGAGGCGGGTGGATCACCTGAGGTCAGGAGTTCAAGACCAGCCTGGCCAACATGGTGAAACCCCATCTCTACAAAAATACAAAAATTAGCTGGGCGTGATGGCGGGTGCCTGTAATCCCAGCTACTCGGGAGGCTGAGGCAGGAGAATAGCTTGAGGCAGAGGTTGCAGTGAGCCGAGATTGCACCATTGTACTCCAGCCTGGGCAACACAGCAAGACTCTGTCTCAAAAAAAAAAAAGTAATTTCACAACAAACATTTGATGTGCTCTGATATTTTCTATTCAGTTCTGTTTCATTAAAAAAATGCTTCTTGTGACCTGGGTTCCTGGGTTGCCTTCATCTTGAAAACACTGTACTACACAAAGCCTCATATGCGAAGTTCTTTCTGTCAGTTACTTTTCTTTCTCTATCAAGTTTTTGTCCCTTTCCAGTTGGAAAATGTAAACCATGTAATTGATCACGTTTCTCTTTTTGTTTTGGCTATGAGGCAACACAAACCTTGGCTTGACCAAGTGATAGGTTTCTATATGGCAGTCATATACTGTACATACTGATGCCTTAACTTTTCCTAGCTCTTGACCTTCTAGCTGTATTTTTCCTGATTCTAATTGTTCATATATTTTTGTTTTGTTGAATTCTTGGGAGCTGCCACAAATCTATGTGGAGTGTGATGATGGAATATATAACAAATAATGGAAAACTTTTGGTCTTGACTGAGATAAATTGTGGAGTAAAGTCTGCATCTTTAGAGATTTTGTTTTTGAGACAGGGCTTTGCTGTGTTGCCCAGGCTGGAGTATAGTGGTATGATCATGGCTCACTGCAGCCTCAAACTCCTGGGTTCAAGCGATCCTCTTGCCTCAGCCTTTGGAGTAGTTGGGACTACAGGTGTGTACCACCACACCTAGCTAATTAAAAACAATTTTTCTTTTTGTAGAGATGGGATCTCAGTATGTTGGCCAGGCTGGTCTTGAACTCCTGACCTCAAGTGATCCACCCGCCTCGGCCTCCTGAAGTGCTGGGATTACAGGTGTGAGCCACTGTGCCCAGCCCCTTTCCTTTTTTTTAAAAAAGGAATTTATCATAGTGGCAAAGGTAGAATTCAAGGAAGTTTGGAATTAGTGTGGAGGGAAGGTGTCATTTCATCTTGAATTAAGGCCAATTTTACTTGTACTCACATTGCATAGAATTCTGTTTATGCAGGTGTTTTTGTTGTTGTTGTTGTTGTTATTGTTGTTGTTGTTTTTAACAGAATCTTGCTCTGTCATCCAGGCTGGAGTGCAGTGACACAATCTCGGCTCACTGCAACCTCCGCCTCCCAGGTTCAAGCGATTCTCCTGCTTCAGCCTCCCGAGTATCTGGGATTACAGGTGCATGCCACCATACCTGGCTAATTTGTGTATTTTTAGAAGAGACGGGATTTCACCATCGTGGCCACGCTGGTCTCCTGACCTCAAGTGATCCACCCATCTTGGCCTCCCAAAGTGCTGAGATTACAGGTGTGAGCCACTGGGCCCAGCCACAGGAATGTCTCTTAATCAAGCTCCTTGCCTCTATTCCCCTGCCTCATCTCAGGTTCCCATTCCCCTACTTGATTTATCATGTTTGCTGTCTAACTGGTGTCCCTGCCACCTGCAGCCTCTGCCCATGAGTCCTTCTGCCGCAGGTGTCATCAGAGAACACACATTTATGGTTATACTTCCTCTCTGCTCCCAAACCTCCAGTTACTCCCCAGACTTGTGGATAATGCAGTCTTTTGAGCTTGCATCAAGGACAGAGCCCATGTTGCCAATTGATTAGAGCACCCCAGCTTTCACCCTGCCCTCCCCGCCTCCAGTCCTTAGGTTGGAAAGCTCTGAGAGAGGATGAAATGGACAGACCATCTGATGCACATGGACCTCTTGAGAGATGATTTAGACCAGGGAGGATGAGTTTGGAGTTGAATCCATTTTTAAGTGAACTCTCCACTAAGAAAAAAAAAAAAAAAAAAAAAAAAAGACTAGTATTAGCTCTAGGGGAAAATAAACTAGCGATAGGAAAGAAACATAATCTTAGTGTATCATGTGGCTAGGCTTTTAGTAATGTTTGTGTAGTCATAAGGATGTAAATACTTGTGTTAGTTTTGTAGGGCTGCCAGAACAAAGTACCATGGATTGGGCAGCTTCAACAACAGAAATGTATTGTCTCACAGTCCCGGAGGCTGGAAGTCTGAGATCAAGGTGTTGGTGGGGTTGGTTCCTTTTGAGGGCCATGAGGTTCCTTTCGAAGGCTGTAGTTGCCTCTGGGGAGGGGAAGTTGGGGAGAATGGAAGAATGCTTTTTTTCCATAAGAGACCTTTACAGCTATTTGAAACTTTAACTGAGTGTGAGGGTGATTTGGGTGACCTGGGTCAGCATAGCCTGTGCCGCCTGCATTGAGCTGCTCTTGCCTTCATTCGAGGTGAGAAAAGGAAGTGGGGATGTTATCAGCCTTAAAGGTCGCTACTGACAAGAAGCGAAGTCTTGGGCTTTCTGAGGCCCATTTATCATTTCATTCTAAAAGAACCCAATAGTTACTTTTTAGCTCCTTATATGAGATCTACTTTAACATATTCCAAAGCAGGGCTTTTTGGGGGAGGGTAGTGTAGTTTATTGAATTTTTGAAATTTTTCAGAAGATATCTACTTTCTTCTCTCTGTTGCAGTTATTGACTTAGAAGCAAGCTAGGAGCATATGACAGAAACTGTCAGTAACCCACTCTGAAGTTAATTTTGTTTTGGTTACAGGTAATAGTTTCATGTCTACTTCTGTGGGGAATAGCAGTGATAGATTTCCTCTCCTTTTTTTTTTTTTAAAGCTTTCCTCTTACCTGCGCAAACCTCTCAGTCTCCCCATGCTCCCATGATGTGATGGGGGAGACACTGAACACCCAAATGGGCATTTCTATCTGCAGAAAGCCTAAGTTCCTTCCACTGATATTAAATAGCTTGTGGAATGTATTAGTCTGTTAAGTAGCCAGTGGAATGAATGTATTAGGTCATTTGTGGAAACAATTAGAAGAAAAAAATCTGGCAAAGGAGCAGACCAGGAAAGTTTAAAAAAAAATCCTTTCTGGCATGCAGTTCAATTAGATTAGTATGAGTTGTTAGAAGTTAATGTTTGCAGTGTCAGCGAGCACACTTAAATGACAAAAAAGAAGCTCAGTTGCAGTATGTGGCACATCATTAAACATATACTCAGATGTTTATTTAAAAAGTATAGATCTGTATTTCTTGTATGTGTAGCACTGAGCCAGGTAGAGGCTAAGAGTAAATGAAAATATATAATTCCTGGTCCTTTCTCTTAAGGAGCTTAAATCTGTTTGGAGGTAGCAAGACATAGAATGTAAAAGATAATGAAAGGGTTAAAATAACAGTCTGAGACAGGGATCAGCAAACTATAGCCTACAGCTAAAATCTGGCCTTCTGATTATTTTTGTAAATAAAGCTTTATGGAACACAGCCTCACTCATTTATGTTTATTGTCTGTGGCTGCTTTAGTGCTGTAAAGGCAGATTTGAGGTGTTAGAATGGAACATTGGTCCCATCAAAGCTGAAATACTTACTATCTGACTCTTTAAGAAAAAGCTTACCGGTGGGGCATGGTAGCTTATGCCTGTAATCCCAGCACTTTGGGAGGCTGAGGTAGGTGGATCACCTGAGGTCAGGAGTTCGAGACCAGCCTGGCCAACATGGTGAAACCCCCTCTCTACTAAAAATACAAAAAATTAGCTGGGCATGGTGGTACGCGCCTGTAATCCCAGCTACCCAGGAGGCTGAGGCAGAAGAATCGCTAATCGCTTGAACCTGGGAGGCAGAGGTTGCAGTGAGCTGAGATCGCACCACTGCACTCCAGCCTGGGTGACAGAGTGACACTTCATCTGAAAAAAAGAAAAAGAAAAAGCTTACCAACTCCTTGTCTGGGATAATAATTCAAAAGATGTTACGAAGCAGTGTATGAGGAGTATAAGTGATTTAGTGAATGCTATAGTTAGTAAGTCTGAGAATGATGGAATGACAGGTGGCCTGAAAAAGGGTTTTGAAGGTGACCTCAGACCAAGAGATTGAAGGGCACTTTGTGATGTAAAGAGTTGGGAAGGGGATTTCATGGATGGGAGCATCCATGGGGCTCTTGGGGGAAGAGTGTATGGGGAGATGGGGACCAGGACTATCCAGCTGGACTTAGAGCCAGGTATAAATGCAGGTGACGTTGTCAATGTCAAACCTGTACCAGACTGAAGTGGCCTTTGAGTTCCAGGATCAAGACTGGGAACTTCCTCAAACCCATAATATCTTTCAAAGGCAACACTCATTTACACATTCAATACTCATTCTAGACCTATTATGTGGTTGACCCCTAGGGGATGTTAGCATACATGAAGGCACATCGCTCTCCTAGACTGGTGAGTCCAGCTTGTTTGACTCAGTGCTAGTTCTAGGTATGTTTTTTTTTTTTTTTTTTTTTTTTTTTTTGAGACGGAGTCTCGCTCTGTCACCCAGGCTGGAGTGCAGTGGCACAATCTTGGCTCACTGCAAGCTCCGCCTCCTGGGTTCACGCCATTCTCCTGCCTCAGCCTCTCCAAGTAGCTGGGACTACAGGCGCCCGCCACTGCGCCCGGCTAATTTTTTGTATTTTTAGTAGAGACGGGGTTTCACGGTGGTCTCGATCTCCTGATCTCGTGATCCGCCCGCCTCGGCCTCCCAAAGTGCTGGGATTACAAGCGTGAGCCACCGCGCCTGGCCAAGGTATGTTTAAAGAAATAGCTGTTGGCTGGGCGTGGTGGTTCATGCCAGTAATCCCAGCACTTTGGGAGGTGAGGCGGGCAGATTGCTGGAGGTCAGGAGTTCGAGACTAGATTGGCCAACATGGTGAAACTCCGTCTCTACTAAAAATACTAAAAATTAGCCGGGCATGATGGCACACGCCTGTAGTCCCAGCTACTCAGGAGGCTGAGGCAGGAGAATTGCTTGAACCCAGGAGGCAGAGGTTGTAGTGAGCCGAGATCACGCCACTGCACTCCAGCCTGGGCAATAGAGCAAGACTCCATCTCAAAAAAAGAAAGAAAGAAAAAGAAATTGTCGTTTCCAAGAGAGGTTTAACCTCAAGACCTTCCAAAGGCTGCTAATGCCAGGAGACTTGTATGGACAGGTAGTCTCCCATTCTGTGAGGACAGTGTTCTAGAGAGTCTTTGAGAAGGGACTTCTGGTTGTTTTGTTGTTGTTTTTTTTTAGATGGAGTTTCGTTCTCTCTCGTCCAGGCTGGAGTGCAGTGGTGCGATCTTGGCACACTGCAACGTCTGCCTCCCAGATTCAAGCGATTCTTCTGCCTCAGCCTCCCAAGTAGCTGGGACTACAGGCGCCCACCACCACTCCCGCCTAATTTTGTATTTTTAGTAAAGATGGGATTTCACTATGTTGGCCAGGCTGGTCTCGAACTCCTGACCTCAGGTGATCCGCCCACCTTGGCCTCCAAAAGTGCTGGGATTACAGGCATGAGCCACTGCATCTGGCCGAGAAGGGACTTCTGAAAAGGAATGTTGTGTAGATGAGAGATGTGCCGGGGGAAGGGAGGAGGAGAACCCCCACCCATCCTTAGACACTGTATTGTCTTTCCTTCCTTTTAGGGCTTCTGTGCTGTCTACCATTTTTTTTCTGGGTCTGCAAAGCTCCCTGCACATATCCTCGCAGGGTGTACTTCCACCCTTTAGGTACCCAGCCCTATGCAGTTGGTGAGACATCGTAATGTTTCCACATGCCACCATCTCCCCTACTCCCTGACCACCCTCTTCAAGCCTGTATCCTGCTGTCTTGGCATCTGTTAGGCACTGAGCTTCCCCACTTTCCCTAGATCAGTCCTGCCACAGGCCACTGAGCTCACCTCAAAATCCTTTCTCTCCTACCTGGACACAGCCCTGGGGCACCTGGGCCCTGCTTGTCTCTGGCCCTGCAGTGGTCCTCATTGTCACCCATTAATGCTTCCATTTACTTCTCTCTCACTCTTTTTTCTTTTGTAAATTAAAACACACACACACACACACATGCTCACACATGTGTGCACGCACATACACACACATACACAGAGACAGAGATAAAAGAAAATTCTGTAGTGCATTTTGCACTGAGTTTATTCCAGACTTTCTCTCCTCAAGCTCCTCAAATTCTCTTCTCACCTGACCCTAACCAAGAGATGACCTTGACTCCTGTTTAAGAGAAGGCGTCAACTCGCTTGTGTACTCTCATCTTCATGTCTTTATATCACTGTTGTAATGTTGATCCACTTTTATCCAATGCCAGAGAAAGATACCCTTCCTTCTTTTTTTATTGTTCTCTGACTGCTCCCCAATCATGCATTCCTGACTCATCTGCCTGTTGTTCAGCACGGTGACCCTGTCCCCGCAGACCGTCAGTAAATACTTACTGGATCAAAGAGCCATTCTGTCTGAGAAAATGTCAGCTAAGAATGTAGAAGGGCAGCAGGCCTAATTTGGCCTGGTTTCATATTTGAACCTACTGCCTATATTCATGTGTGCACTTGGGTATATTCATGGTTTGTTTTTTTTTTCCGTGCAGCCACAGTATCTGGAACATATGTCTCAGAAAATCTTTATTGATTGAAAAAAATATGAGCAGGAACAGGGGCAAGAAGACGGGCTTTGAGTCCAGGCTGGCTGGTGGCTGGAATATTATCTGATCTCTCTGGGAGTTGGATTCTTTCCTAAACCAGGAACAATAATAGGCACCTTGTAGAGCGTATTCCAGTTCCTGTTGCTGTGTGACAAATTAATCCAAAATTTAGCACCTTCAAAAAGCCATTTTATTATGCTCACCAGTTTTGTGGGTCAAGCATTTGGACAGGGCACGGTGTCTACAGCTCTACAGTGTCTGGGGCCTCGGCTGGAAAGGCCTGAGGTTGGAGTGGACATGACAGCTGGGGGCTGGAACCATCTGAAGGCTGAGTCCCTCACATGTCGGGCCAGGCTGGGATGACTCAGTAACTAGGCATGCCAGCTGGTGTGTCTCAGTGCAAATTGGCTTCCTTACAGCATGGCTGTCTTGGGGTATTCCAGCAAGTGAGTTGGAAACTGCATAATATGGCCCAGAAGTCACACAGCATCACTTTCCTCCACTCTGTTGGTCAAAGTGGTCACCAGCCTGCCCAGGTTCCAAAGCCCGGGGAGGAAGATTAGATTTCTCCTGTTGACAGCTGGATCACATTCTAGAAGAGCTCAAGGGACAGGAGATGTTGCTGTAGCCATCTTGGAAAACACAATCGGGCACAGAGTGATCGTTACAGTTAAATGATACAGTGAGGATAAAGGCACCTGACACAAGATTTTAAGAGTATATTTTCTGCTGGGCATGGTGGCTCGTGCCTGTAATCCCAGCTACTCAGGGCGCTGAGGCAGGAGGATCACTTGAGGCCAGGAGCTCTAGACCAGCCTGGGCAACATAGTGAGACCCCTTCTCTACAAAAAATAAAATAATTATCTGGGCATGGTGGCAGGTGCCAGTAGTCCCAGCTATTTGGGAGGCTGAGGTGGAAGGATCTCTTGAGGCCAGGAGGTTGAGGCTGTAGTGAGCCATGATCGTGCCACTGCACTGCATCCTCGGTGACAGAGTGAGACCCTGTCTCAAAAGAGTATATTTTCATTCGGTAAATATTTATGAAGTTCCTACTATATGCTAGGTATCAGGCCGGTCCTAGGTCTACAGAGGCAAACAAAGCAGACATGCTGTCTGTCCTCCTGTAGCTTTCAGTCTAGTGGCGGACACAGGCAGTAATCACATGTAATTAGATCTGGAAATTCCTCCTCCTTTTCTGGACAGGGACTGGTGAAACGTCTGGATTTGTGTGTTGCATTTTAAGTGTTTTTCTTTTTTTTCCCCAGTGAATGATGAGGAAGGGGATCTGCCCATTGTTAATGTGGAACGTTTTGCTGCTGTTTGTTTTGTTTTGATACTTCTGCAGATCTGGAGGCTCATAGCCCTGAAAGGTGCCTTGTCAGGCTTGAGGTCTGCAAGCACCCCCTTACCCTTTTGTTCAGCTTCAGACTTATGTTTCTCATTCTGCAAAAGGGATTTAGGAGAGTGGTAGGGGTATATAGAGTCACCTGGGAGATCATCTTCAGCCTAGACATGACCTGCCCTGTCCCCCGCCCCATTCTGATGGGAACCAGGTTGTGGAGGAGGCAGGCATGAGAAAATTTCACAGGGGTTTCTAACATCTCTGGGTGAGGAACCCAGTGTGAGATGGGCCAGCGCTTCCCAAACCATGCCATGTGTGTGAGTGCCCTGGGGATCTTATGATGTAGCCTCAGATTCAATAGGTCTCGGGGAGGCTGGGGTATGTGGAGTACCAGGCAGGTACAGATAGAGATGCCTGTGGAAGTTTGCTGCACCCTGACGAAAGGGCCAGTTCTCAGAGAGTAGGGTGCTGAGGGCTAGCCAGGTGAGCTACCAGATTTCTGTCATGTTTCAGCATGCATTTCTTACAGATAATTACTCTGCTAAAAACCATAATCACAATATCACTTTTACACCTAAACAATGCAAACAACAGCCTTCCTTATGTAAAACACATCTCAAGAAACTCAAATTCAGAATGTTGGCAGAGGTGGCCTTGTCCACACTCATAGATCTGGTGTAGAACACACTTTTGATTGTGCTACTTACTCATTTTTTAAGTAGCTTATATATATTTTTTAAGTAGCTTATATATCCCAGCACTTTGGGAGGTCGAGGCGGGCAGATCACTTGAGTTCAGGAGTTCGGGACCAGCCTGGCCAACATGGTAAAACCCCATCTCTACTAAAAATACAAAAATTAGCCAGGCATGGTGGCGCATGCCTGTAATCCTAGCTATGCAGTAGGCTGAGACATGAGAATCACTTGAACCCAGGGGCAGAGGTTGCAGTGAGCTGAGATCGCACCACTGCACTCCAGCCTGGGAGACAGAGCAAGACTCTGTCTCTAAAAGAAAAAAAAAATTATAGATGCCCAGTACCCTTTATAACAAATTCAAATATTGAAACATACATACATATACAATACACACATACTTTTAATATTTTGTTGCCTTTAAAACCCCCATCTTCCTTTCCAGGTGCATTGCTATGCCCAGCATGGTCAGCTGAATCATTTGTGAAATAGTGATTACACCAGCTAGAGTTACGCCAGCATAAAGATTTGCATGTTTTCAGTTCAGTGTAGGACATTATTCTTCTACTTGCACATGTAGAGCATTTTAACAATCCGGAAGTGTTTCAGCATATATTTTGTAAAGATAAGGACTCTTTTCAAAACCATAATCACAATCATTTTTACACATACAGCAACTAACAATGTTTCCTTATCATCAGACACTTAGTTCAAATATCCAACTTTTACATGTAGTTTAAATATTTTAAAAGGTGTTTGTTTGAATCAGGATTTGGAAGGTCTGTACTTTCTAATTGGTTGGTTGTCTCTGAGTCTGTTTTTTTTTTTTTTTCTCTGCTACCCAGGGTGGAGTGCAGTGGCGGTCTCAGCTCACTGCAACTGCTGCAACCTCCACTTCCTGGGTTCAAGTGATTCTCCTGCCTCAGCCTCCTAAGTAGCTGGGATTACAGGCACGTGCCACCACGCCTAGCTAATTTTTGTATTTTTTGCGGAGACGGGGTTTTACCATGTTGGCCAGGCTGGTCTTGAACTCCTGACCTCAAGTGATCTGTCCACCTCAGCCTCTAGAAGTGCTGGGATTACAGGTGTGAGCTACCGCACCTGGCCTCTGAGTCTGTTGTAATCTAGGTTCTGCCATCTCTTTTTCCTTGCTTTTGTTGTTGTTGAAGAAACTAAGTCATTTGCCTACAGTCCTACAGCCTGGATTTTGCGGATTGCCTCCTTAGAGTGCCATTTAACATATTTTCGGACGTTCTGTATCCCCTGTAAACTGGTGGTAAATCCAGAGGCTTGATCTGACTCAGGTTCCATTTGTTGGCAAGAATATTTTGCCAGCAGTGACACACACTTCCATCATGAGGCTCCAGATGCCTGGTTGTCTCTCTTTTTGTAATGTCCACAGCTGGCCAGGCATGGTGGCTCGTGCCTGTAATCCCACCACTTTGGGACACTGATGCCAGAGGATCATTTGAGCCCAAGAGTTCGAGACCAGCCTGAGCAATGTAGTGAGACTCTCATCTCTGAACAAAAACTTTTAAAAATAAGACATGAAATTTAAAAGAAATTAAAAAAAAAAAAGCTGGATGCAGTGGCTCACACCTGTAGTCCCATCTACTTGAGAGGATGAGGCAGGAGGATCATTTGAGCCCAGGAGTTCCAGGCTCTAGTGAGCCATGACAATGGCACTGCACTCCAGCCCAGCTGACAGAGTGAGACCCTGTCTCAATAAATCAATCAATATCCACAGCTGCTAGTGACCATTGCTCAGGTTCTTGATTGCATTAGAGGTTGCAAAATGTTGATTGTCCAACTCTCTTACCTTCATTTTATTAGCCAGAATATTCCTATACAGAGAAATTTCTCATCAACCATTTGGTTATCTTGAATTCATATACGAAAGGCAGGACAAATGTTTGATCCTTTTTTTAAATTTACCAGTTTTCAAAACAATGAGTCGGCTCCCTAGCATCTTCCAAAGGTGGCCAATGATTTTTTAAAAGTATCACTATGAAAGATATATCACATAACATATGAGACATCAAATTAATTTGATGTCTTTCAATCCAGTTATTGTTACTAATGCAGTTATTATTTCAGTGCACTTTCAATGCTGTTTCAAGGCAGTTATTGTTAATCATGCTCATGTTGCCCCATTTGTGGCCAGTGGGAGCCTCTTCAGGTTCACTTCTGAGTTGTTTTGACATGACCCTAGTAGTGTTTGCTGGCCTCCTTGCTTTCTTGGTGTGACAAGATGGTCCAGGCTTATCACCTTTCCTGCCCCAGAAATGAAATCAGCCATTTATCTGAGGGTAGCTGGCTTTCTTTTTGTGAAAAACGGTATTTGGAGACTGAATGTGATTATTTCAGAAAAAAATGTATACATTGCTCTTCATAGATCATTATTCTTAGGAGTCTTTTGGTATGAGGCTGTTGATCTTTTTAATTTTATTTACTTATTTTCACTAACTCATATTTCAATTTTGGGAAAGGTTTCAAAAATTTTAAACACAATCCAGTTTATTTAGGTTTTATTCTCTTTTTCCAACTTTAAGCTATAACCTTCAAAGGAAAGCAAATGTTGGGTTTTAACTTCACTTCTTTTTTGTGTTACTCTATATAGACACATACTTACTAAGTGGCTTCCTGATACTGCAACAAAGTATTTATAATGTAGTTGATTAAGAAAACGTTTGTGAAGTAGATACTTGACTAGCAACTTTTTAGTTCAAATTATTGTTCAATATTAAAAAGTACCAACTCAAATGACTTACAAACGTTGGCAGTTACTGTCTTGAGAGACTCACAATTACTATGTGACATCATTGGTGAAACTTAGGATGAAACCATTAAATGCACCCTCCCTAATAACCTGCACATTATGGTGTTGCAAATATGCTAGATGGTATCTCCAGATTAGATGTCTGGGAGCTTAAAGTAGTTATACTTATGACAGTTTGAAATTCTAGACTGCTTTGAAGAGCTGTTATTTTGCTGTTATCTTCTGCTTTTATCCCTGTGCATTTGTCTCAGATCTCATCTTCTCAGATTCTCAGCTTCTTGTCAAAATCATCCTTGCAAGTTTCTCGCCACTCGACAACAAGCATTTCTTGAGTGCCTGATGGGGCCAAGCACTCAGCCAAGCACTTGAGGGAGGAAGATGCATTGGGCAATATGACTTTTCTTTCAGGAAGCCCATCAGCTTCCATTTTACATGTCCCTTTTGCCTTCTAGGGGCTTGTGGTAGCAGGATTACTACACCTGGGAGTATAAATGAAGCCTGAGATGGGACATTAAATCTGCCGGGGAGAAAGCAGTGAAGATTCACTGTGGTTTCCTCTCACGTACCTCACTGTCTGCTATCTCTCTTATGAGAAAATATGTTTCTTAACAGAAGGCCATGCAATGAGTGACTCAGCCCTTGCCCACCCCCAACCATGCTGACCAACCACATTTTTCTGTGGAATCGTTCTTCCCTCCTTTTGACTTGGTCCCTGCCTCTTACAGCTGATTCAGCTTAGCCACACTGAAATCAACAGGAAGGCTTTTGCTTTTCTTCTTTCATACAACATGTCCAAATATAAAGCCAACCTGCCCCCCTTACTATCCTATCCTCAAGACAAGCAAGAGTTGCTTTCCGTTATAGTCCTTACAAAGTATCTTGTACCATAAGGGCTCTATGAATTTATTTTGAATAAAATAGTTTAAGCAAATCCTTCAGATACCTTATCCATAATAAAATTGTTTCATGAAATGAGAGGGTGTTGGGGGGTGGGGAGCGATATTTTCTAATTATTTTATTTCACATAATCTGTAATTACATTAATACATACTATAAGCAGACACTTGACTGTTTCTTCTTCTGTTTTGAGGTTTACATATTCAGGTTAGCCCACAACCTTTTGGATCTTCTCACTGAGAAAAATAGGGGATTTCTTTCTAATCAGGCACTTGTCTTTGGGTCTGCTTTGAATCTGAGAACTAGGCTATCATTATAAAGTCAGGAAAATCTCTACTCATCCTCAAGCCATTTTATTATGTAACACTGTCAAATATTTATATAAAGCAGCATACTTTCTTCTCCATGGCACAAAAAAAGGTTATGTCTTCTTTAAGTGGCTAAACTATTTTGACTAAACAGACTTTTTATTAAATTGGTTTTCTGGTCAGATGTGGTGGCTCATGCCTGTAATCCCAGCACTTTGGGAAGCTGAGGCTGGCCAATCACTTGAGGTCAGGAGTTTGAGACCAGCCTGGCCAACATGATGAAACCCCGTTTCTACTTAAAAAAAAAAAATTTAGCTGGGTGTGGTAGTGCATGCCTGTAATTCCAGCTACTTGGGAGGCCAAGGCAGGAGAATTGTTTGAACCCAGGAGGTGGAGGTTGCAGGGAGCCTAGATCATGCCACTGCACTCCAGCCTGGGCAACAGAGCGAGACACTGACTCAAAACAAGAAAAGAATATTGCTTCATAAACAGTTGTGCCTAGTAGCTCAGGAAACTACAATTAAGTCCATTTAAAAAATGTTTTTCTGAGATTTCATGTAACACTACCTGAAAAAAAGTAGAATGATGGGAATTAATTGGAGGCTCTAAAAATTAACTAAGAATATCGGGCCAGGCACGGTGGCTCACCCCTGTAATTCCAGCACTTTAGGAGGCTGAAGTGGGTGGATTACTTGATGCCAGGAGTTCTAGACCAGCCTGGCCAACATGGCGAAACCCCGTTCTACTAAAAATACAAAAATTAGCTCGGCATGGTGTTACATGCCTATAATCCCAGCTACTCAGGAGGCCAAGGTAGGAGAATCACTTGAACCTGGGAGGCGGAGGTTGCAGTGAGCTGAGATGGTGCCACTGCACTCCAGCCTGGGCAACAGAGCAAAACTCCATCTCAAGAAAAAAAAGTGGTTTTCTAAGATCCCACTGATTTTTCCCCTCCGTGATTGTTGTATAGAACCATTCTCTATACAGGCTTATCCAGCTTTAACCTGTTGTCTTTATTTTTTACTAGGTTTTGTTGTTGTTGTCTGTTTGTTTTTGAAATGGAGTCTTGCTCTGTCACCCAGACTGGAGTGCAGTGGTGAGATCTCAGCTCACTGCAAGCTCTGCCTCCTGGGTTCATGCCATTCTCCTGCCTCAGCCTCCCGAGTAGCTGGGACTACAGGCACCCACCACCACGCCCGGCTATTTTTTTGTATTTTTAGTAGAGACAGGGATTCACCGTGTTAGCCAGGATGGTCTCAATCTCCTGACGTTGTGATCTGCCCACCTCGGCCTCCCGAAGGTGCTGGGATTACAGGCTTGAGCCACCGTGCCCGGCCTGTTTTTTAACCTGCAAAGTCACCTGCCCACTTTCTCCATTCTTTCTTTTTCACTTAAAAAGTCTTCTTCTGGTCAAGTTATTTTTATCCAGTCTATCTAATGGATATTCTTTTTTTTTTTTTTTTTTTGAGACGGAGTCTCACTCTGTCGCCCAGGCTGGAGTGCAGTGGTGCTGTCTTGGCTCACTGCAACCTCTGCCTCCCGGGTTCAAGCAATTCTCTGCCTCAGCCTCCTGAGTAGCTGGGATTACAGGCTCCCGGCACCACGCCGGCTAATTTTTTTCTATTTTTAGTAGAGACGGGATTTCACCATCTTGGCCAGGCTGGTCTTGAACTCTTGACCTTGTGATCTGCCCATCTTGGCCTCCCAAAGTGCTGGGATTACAGGCGTGAGCCACTGCGCCCGGCCGCTAATGCATATTCTTAAAAGAGCTGTGTGTTAGGTTTGCAAAGGTTAATTTCAGGAAGCGTTTGATAACTCTTTGTTTTTGCTCCTTGAGCTTTTGTTCCAGGGACAGCCCCTGGTGAGGCAGAGGCTTCAGAAGGCAAGTGGTAGGGGACTCCAGGCCCTCAGCTTTTGTGAATGCTTTCCCATCCAGGCCCTGCATCTCATTCTGATCTTTGATTGAATGCCCCTCTGCTATATAGGCATTGGTTGTGGTGAAGATAAGAGTGAAATCAAGGCTGATCACAGTAACTTGAGAGGCCTGGACCAGTGGCGTATACTTGTTTTGTGGCCAACTGGTCATGTTGATCATCAGCTTTCTCTAGCCTTCAAGTTAAATAACAAGGCTCACATTTGTAACTGCATTTCTTTGCGTTGAATGGTAAGGTATAGTTTGAGGTCAGTACTTTCTCAGGACACTCCTGGCGTCGTGTGGTGCACTCAGTCACCAACATTTATTGAGCACCTACTATGTGCCAGACACCAGATGAGGAGGAGAGGGTGCTCAGATCTGCCCTTTAAGAGCTCCCATTCCAGGGTGTGTGTAGGGAGGGCATGTGGGGGAAGCCCTCACAGCATAGCATGATAATGGCCTGCAAGACTAGCATCTGGCATTAATAGAGCAGCTTCTGTATACAGTTTACAGATATCACCTCTCACCCTTGCCACAGATCATCTTCTGATTTTAAACACAAAGAAAGTGGGCTCGAGCTAGGAATCTCACTCCATGTCACACAGCCAGTGAATGTCTAAGCTGGAATTTGCTCCCAGGCCTGCTGGGCTTTCTCCTACACCTCATGCTTAGAGGTGACAAGAGAGGAGAGATGGGCTGGGAGGCTCAGGTTCCTTGGGCCGTCTTGGAAAGCAGCAAGTGACAAGAGTATCCTTAATGGTGTCTGAGGCAGACAATGGTGGGCCTTTCTTTCCTCTCACACAGCCGGGTTTGTTTTTTCTCTTCTTTCTTGATTCATCTCTTTTCTGCTTTCCCTGCTGTTGCCCAATTCTTTGAGCTGCTACTGGGCCTGCTACAGACATTGTTGAATCCTGCCAGAGGCCATCCAGCTGCAGGTGTGCTGCCTCCTGCCCGGGGAGAGAGTTCGGGCCCAGGGACTGTCTGTCACTGGGGTCCGTGTTCTGAGCCTGTCTTTGTTGGGGAAGCTGATGTTCAGTTTTTAAGATGCAGGTCTTGGGAACTATCTGCTTGTTGGGTTGGTGTCCCTTAATGGTGTGTTTGTGAAGACACCAAAAGGAAAACGTGGCTGGTATGTAGGTCAGCTTTATTGTATGCGGAGGTCCCCACAGTACCTGTGGCCTTGACCTGGGAAATTCAGGCCCCCAAACCCTTCAGCCCTGACACTAATGGGAAGGCACTGGATGGTAAGAACTTGGCCTTGTGCAGACTTGCATAGAGAAGAGTCTGTGTGTATGTAAAGTTGATGTATGGCCAGGCATGGTGGCTCACGCCTGCAGTCCCACCACTTTGGGAGGCCGAGGTGGGTAGATCACCTGAGGTCAGGAGTTCGAGACCAGCCTGACCAACATGGTGAAACCGCTTCTCTACTAAAAAATACAAAAATTAGCTGGGCGTGGTGGCAGGCACCTGTAATCCCAGCTACTCGGGAGGCTGAGGCAAGAGAATTGCTTGAACCTGGGAGGCAGAGGTTGCAGTGAGCCGAGATCACAGCATCGCACTCCAGCCTAGGGGACAAGAGCAAGACTCCGTCTCAAAAAAAAAAAAAAAAAAAAAAAAAAAAAAGTCGTTGCATGAGTATCTGTTACGGTTCTCTGGTTTTAAGTAAAAGAAAACAACTCTTCCTTAACTAAGGTAGCAAAAAGGATTTATCAGAAGGCACTGGGGTAGCTTATAGGGTGGAAGGAGAAGCTAGAGGATCAGGTCTGAGAAAGATGGCAACTGGGCAGCTTCAGGGATCTCACTTCTGAGAGCCCTGGTGGAGGAATCTGCTCCAGCCATCTCCAGTGTTTGTCACATTGCTTTGATCACAGTTGGGTCCTGTGCCATACATTGGCTGGCAGAGGGCAGGGCATGTTGATGGACAGGCCCATCAAACTATCTCATGGTGGAGGGGAAGTTCCCCCAAACAGTTCCCCTCCCTGCATGGGGAGTGTTCTGCTAGGGCACAAACACAGTCTACCACCTCAATGAACACAAATCTACAATAATAAATTCTTTTTTTTTTTTTTTGATACGGAGTCTCGCTGTGTCCCCCAGGTTGGAGTGCAGTGGCGCAATCTTAGCTCACTGCAAGCTCCGCCTCCCAGGTTCACGCCATTCTCCTGCCTCAGCCTCCCGAGTAGCTGGGACTACAGGCGCCTGCCAACACGCCCTGCTGATTTTTTGTATTTTTAGTAGAAACGGGGTTTCACCGAGTTAGCCAAGATGGTCTCGATCTCCTGACCTCGTGATCCGCCCGTCTCGGCCTCCCAAAGTGCTGGGATTACAGGCGTGAGCCACCGCACCCGGCCATAAATTCATAAATATATATTGTTTAGACTTTTAATTTTAATATTATTATTTTTTTGAGATGGATTCTTGCTCTGTTGCCCAGGCTGGAGTGCAGTGGCATGATCTCAGCTCACTGCAACCTCTGCCTCCTGGGTTCAAGCTATTCTCCTGCCTCAGCCTCCTGAGCAGCTGGGATTACAGGCACTTGCCACCACACCCAGCTAATTTTTGTATTTTTAGTAGAGACAGGGTTTCACCATGTTGGTCAGACTGGCCTTGAACTCCTGACCTTGTGATCTGCCCGCCTCGGCCTCCCAAAGTGTTGGGATTACATGCGTGAGCCACTGTGCCTGGCCAATTTTTATTTGTAAGAGCTGTATTGAGGGATAAAATTTCACCCATTTTAAGTGTACAGTTTAATACTTTTCAAGTAACAGCATCCTATAACTCTCACCACAATTTAATTTGAGAATATTTCCGTCACCCCAGAAAGATTCTTCATACCCATCTACAGTCCATCCCCGTTCCCATCCCCGGCCCTAGGCAGCCACTGATCAGTTTTCTGTCTTTTTAGATTTGAACATAGGTTTTTTTTTATATGTTCCTGACTGGTGTAACTTTTTCTGGGTATTCTGGAAACTACGTTATACATGAAAGAAAAAAAGAGACTCCCCCTCTGCCCGCATCAATGGTGTGAAAGTCTGTATCTCGCTGGTCTCAGGTTTCTCTGCTTTCTCTTTTAGATTCTTCCTTCTCTCCAGTGGACCATAATTTAGGATAGCGTAGCCCTGGGCTTGATGCTGCCATTACTTACGTCTCAATGTCTCTAAGCCTAAGTCATGGAACCTTCTAGGCCTCAGTTCCTCATCTGTAAAATTCAGGAAAAAAAAAATAGACTAGATGATATCTGATGTTCTTTCCATCTCTAATGATCAGCACTCATTATCTTTTTTGGTGAAGTCTTTATTGGCAAAAAATTACTTCTTGATTTTCTATGCTCTTCAGAGGACTAAAACAAAACACTAAAATTAAAAATTTATTCTTCAGAATTCACAGAACAGAATAAGTGCAAAAGCAGTAAGTGTGTAACATTTCTACTTCTGAAATGATTAAAGCTTACTGCACTGAGGCCTCTGTGACATTGTGTATATGTGTATACAGCGGAGGAAATTAATTGGAAACTTTCATTCTCCTTCATGCTTTCTGGTTTATTCAAATATTTATTGAAGCAGACAGGATGCTAGGTGAGGGATTTAGAATCCTGGCAAAGATAACGGCTTTTCCCGGATGAAGGTTGCAGTCTAGTTGGGGTAAGTCAGTGTGAAATTATAGCGAGGTGAACTGGTCCTAGGAGAGAGGAAGGACAGTGAGCAGAGGGAGGTAGGGAGGGACTGGGTCACAGAGCAGGGCCACGGGTATACCACCGCCACCACCACTGCCACAGTGAGAAACTGGCCCTGAGAAGCTGCTAGGCAGCTGGCTTAGCCAACCCACAGTTAAAAACCACCCGTTTCATCTTTGGGGGAGGAGACATTCCAGCAAGTCTGAAGGTAGAGATAGGGGAGGGTGAAGTGTTTTGCATTTCTAAGCAGATCTCTTATCTCCCCTGGCTCTTTTTGTAACATGGGGTTAACTGTAGCATTGGTTTTTGCAGTGACTGTAGATGTAGCAAACTTGTGGAGGCTGGCTTTTGGCACAGCAGACAGCTGGAGGGTGGTATTTTTCTGACGGGGAGATGTTCTTAAGTTTTGTAATTTATGGTGTCTTTAAATATGGGATTTTGTTTACTGTTATCCTAATTACACCTCTGATGTATTTTATTTAGCTTAATGTTTTAATTTTCTGCTCATGCCCAGAGGTAATTTCTCAAGGGGTACCACTTAAAAAAAAATCATAGGTAGTGTTTCATCCTTCCTGCAGTTACCTGCAGCCTCTCGAAGGCAAGGAAATGGGTTTTGGGGGCACAGACTTTCTTCTGGGCTCTTGTGATATAATTTTGGCTGTGTTTGTATCATCCAAGATCTTCACCACCTGTTTGCCAAGTATTATCCTAAACCATTCTGTTCTATAGAGACATGATACAAGCCACATGTCATTTTAAATGTTCTAGTAGTCACATTAATAAAATTTTAAAAAGGTAAAATTAATTTGAATAATATTTAATTAACCCAACAGATCTAAAACATCACTTCACCATGCAATTGATATGAAAATAATGAGCTATTTCACATTATTTTTTTCTAAACAAGTCTTTGGAACTTGGGATGTATCTTATGGCTCACGTCAGTTCAGACTAGCCACATTCCAAGTAGTCATTAGCCACATTTGCAGTGACACTGTATTGGACAGCAAAGTTCTAAACCTTTCAAAGGCTTGCAGAGAGCACTGGAAAGAGCCCTTAGAGTGGGTAGGAGAGACATATCCTCATGATTTATGAGCTCTTAACAAAGCCACAGGTTTCCTCTTCTTAGAGAAACCTGATATGTAAAAAAAAATTCATCTTGACAGGAAAGGTAAAGCAGGAAGTAATTATTCATGTTACAAAAGAATTAACCACAGGATCTTTTAAATAGCAAGCTCCCTTAGTGCACGGAAGAATATGACTCAATTTGCAAAATGTGATTGACACTTGACATTTTAGTAGCACCTTTGTTGGGCTGGGAACGGTCTATCATAAAATGCAAGCTGAGTGGTCAGTTGATCAAGTCTTTATTGAGCACCTACTGCATGTCATGGGTGCTTATAGGGGCCCCAGCAGAACTAAGGGTGATCCATACCCAGAAGGCATTCAGGGGCTCACAGGGAAGACAAGACACAGCTTGGGATTGCCTCAGTGGCAGGGGCCAGGGAGGCCTTGGGTCTAGAAGAGCTTGGAAGGTGATGTGGAGGCAGTCAGGGCCTAGCTGTGGCCAGGAGGCAAGGAGGCTGTGCATGATTACTTAAGTTTAAAGAAAGGGCAATGGCCAGGGTGGTCGCTCACGCCTGTAATCCCAGCACTTTGGGAGGCCAGGGCAGGCAGAACATTTGAAGTCAGCCTGACCAACACTGTGAAATCCTGTCTCTACAAACAATACGAAAATTAGCTGGGTGTGGTGGTGTGCATCTGTAGTCCCAGCTACTTGGGAGGCTGAGGTGGGAGGAACACTTGAGCCTGGGAGACGGAGGTTGCAGTGAGCTGAGATGGTGCCACTGCACTCCAGCCTGGGCAACAGAGCCAGACCCTGTCTTAAAAAAAAAAATTGTTTTTTTTTTTAGTATCTTCTTAATTATGTATAGATTGTGTACATATATTCCTGTACTAATTGAAGATCAAGAAAACCCCAGAGAAGCTCCTACACTGTTATTATTAGGCTTAACAAACTTTTGAAACACGTAAAATTGAGTATTGTATGACTTTAGACATTGGTGGAAAAATGAAGACATTTTCTTCATGGTTCAGGTACATAGTTTTAAAATATCTTGCTAATCCTGATGATTCCACACTTACACCAATGTCAAGGGTGGAAAGAAACCCATATTACAAATGATCTTGATAACTGAGAGTTTGGGGGCCATCTCCCCGTAAGATCTGATGTGTCTTCCCCATGTGGCGGGCAAAGAGCTCCCAGCAGAAGCTGAAGTGGCAACTCTACCATTTTCTTTCTTTCTTTTTTTTCTTTTCTTTTTCTTTTTTTTTTTTTTTTTTTTTTTTGAGATAAAGTTTCGCTCTTTCCCCCAGGCTGGAGTACAGTGGCATGATCTTGGCTCACCACAACCTCCGCCTTCCAGTTTCAAGTGATTCTCTTGCCTCAGCCTCCGGAGTAGCTGGGATTACAAGCACCTGCCACCAAGCCCGGCTAATTTTTGTATTTTTAGTAGAGACAGGGCTTCATCATGTTGGCTAGGCTGGTCTCAAACTCCTGATCTCGTGATCCGCCGGCCTCGGCCTCCCAAAGTGCTGGGATTACAGGCATGAGCCACCATGCCCGGCCAGCTCTACCATTTTCTTGGCACTTGGCCTCGTGTTGTCTACAGCTCCTACTTTCTTTACACAAATCTTTTCAAGCAGCTGACCCACTTTGTGAGGGTGATTTCAGCAAGAAGGGGTCATAGCCATAAGGAGGCTTTACCAGGAGGCACCAGAGAACTGCAGGGCACACCGTGGTGGGGACACAGTCAAACCATATCAGATGGGAATTATTAGCTTTGACATACAACTGAGACCTAGAGAAGTTAGCATCACATGGAATGCTGGTGCTTGCTCTGGTGGTACTCCTTGATTCCACTGTCCCTCTGGCTGCTTCCTGCCCCTTGAAGGATCCCTGACTGTGTGTCCTGGAGACTGGGTGAAGGAGCCTGTGTCATTCTGTCAATGGAACAATAGAGAAGTTGAATTATTACTTTTTTGAAGTTAAAACAAAATGAATAGACATTGTAATTTTTTTCTCCCATCATCTCAATGGATGCTTAAAACCTATCTCAGTGTATTGAAGTTGGTTTTTTTTGTTGTTGTTGTTGTTTTTTTACTCATTTGTGCGTTTTGTTTCCTATTTAAGAAATCTTTGCCAAACCTAAGGTCATTAAGATTTTCTTCTATCCATTCTTATAAAAAGTTTTACAATTTTAGCTCTTACACTTAGGTCTGTGAACTATTTTGAGTTAATTTTAGTATATGCATGCTT
The DNA here is from genome assembly GCF_006542625.1 of Nomascus leucogenys. Lineage (NCBI taxonomy): Eukaryota > Metazoa > Chordata > Mammalia > Primates > Hylobatidae > Nomascus > Nomascus leucogenys. The sequence goes on along the minus strand of NC_044406.1, from coordinate 18,295,190 downwards.
TACAGAGCTCATTTAACTTTTCCTCTTCCATTATTTTATCATAATTTCTGAATTGCTAATTCACCACTTGGGGTTTTATCTAATTTTTGCTATCCTTATATTCATTCATTTGCCATTCATTCATTCATTCATTCATACGGATCTGCAAACTAAGAAGGAAAAAGTGGCTGGGCACGGTGGCTCACGCCTGTAATCCCAGCACTTTGGGAAGCCAAGGCGGGCAAATCATCTGAGGTCAGGAGTTCAAGGCCAGCCTGGCCAACATGGTGAAACCCTGTCTCTACTAAAAATACAAAAATTAGCTGGGTGGGGTGGCATGCATTCAAGGAGAATCGCTTGAACGTGGGAGGTGGAGGTTGCGGTAAGCTGAGATTGCGCCACTGTGGTCCAGCCTGGGTGACAGAGTGAGACTCCATCTCAAAAAAAAAAAAGGGGTTATGAAATTGGTTCATATTGAGGTGGTCATGAGGAGAAGCCCAGTCTAAATGAATTGCATAAGTTAACTAATTTTTGGATTGGTTAATGCTGCTAATTTGCACTGGCACTTTGTCAATGAGAAGACCCACCTTTCTTACCTGTTGCCTTTGCTCATTACCAAGTATGAGAGATTGCCATAGATCAGGAAAACAATGTAACATGGAATTGATGTGTAAGAGCTCATTTGTCTCGAGAGGGCAGTTGTGGTTCTGATGTAGGCGGTCTGAGACATTGGCTTGGCCAGCCAGGCCCTCTATACCAGCTGTCTTTACACGTGTTGTCACTGCAAGATGGGTGTTACCTCTGTAGGATGGTGTATTAGTCTGTTCTCGTGCTGCTAATAAAGACATACCCAAGATTAAGTAATTTATAAAGGAAAGAGGTTTAATGGACTCAGTTCAGTATGGCTGGGGAGGCCTCAGGAAACTTAACAGTCATGACAGAAGGGAAAGCAAACACATCCTTCTTCACATGGTGGCAGGAAGGAGAAATGCCAAACAAAAAGGGGAAAAGTCCCTTATAAAACCATCAGATCTCGTGAGAACTCACTCACTATCACAAGAACAGCATGAGGGTAACTGCCCTCATAGTTCAATTACCTCCCACTGGGTCCCTCCCACAACACTTGGGGATTATGGGAACTAAAATTCAAGGTGAGATTTGGGTGGGGACACAGCCAAACCATATCAGATGGGGATTATTAGCTTTGACATTTTGTACAACTGAGACCCAGAGAGGTTAGCATCACGTAGTATTGGCGGGGGATGGGAGACCCAGAAGTCAAACTGACATCTGTTGTCTGTACTCTGAGCTTGGAGAGACAATGCTGGACACCCTCTGGGTGGGGCAAATGTTGTTAGCTGGCTGTCATCATGCAGCTTCCCCTCTGAAGTGCCTGCTGGCCCCAAGACCTGTAGGCCACCCTGCCTGTGCCTGACCACGGACCAGCACTTTGTGGTTTCTGTGCTATAGGCTTCAGGTTAACCAAAATTGGGTTACTGTGTGTGGCCCTGTTATTTTGAATATTTGTAGAGGGGAAGTCCCTTTAATGTTACTTTACTGGCCTTCAAGGGATACTGGACCTCAGCCTTCTCCAACATCTGACCTAAATTACTCTATTTTCCCTGTTCCTTCCAGTGGAGGCCATAGTGGAGTTTGACTACCAGGCCCAGCACGATGATGAGCTGACGATCAGCGTGGGTGAAATCATCACCAACATCAGGAAGGAGGATGGAGGCTGGTGGGAGGGACAGATCAACGGCAGGAGAGGTTTGTTCCCTGACAACTTTGTAAGAGTGAGTACGAAGCAAAACCCTTTTCCTATCTCCTGTGTGGGCTCTGCTGACCAAAGGCTATGGGGGCGCTTGAGGATGAATTGCATGAACTCTATTAGGGAATGGCTTGACCTCCTATGTGATATCAAGAGAAGCATGTATAGTTTTGCCCTTGGTATCTGGGATACTTGTTTTGAAATTGCTTTTTTAAGGCTCAGGATGATCTCTTTCCACTGTGTATCACTTCTTAGGATATGCTAAGGCTGGGCGCAGTGGCTCACGCCTGTAATCCCAGCATTCTGGGAGACTGAGGTGGGCGGATCACTTGAGGTCAGGAGTTTGAGATCAGCCTGGCCAATATGGTGAAACCCCATCTCTACTAAAAATAAATAAAAAATTAGCCAGGTGTGGTGGCATGTGCCTGTAGTCCCAGCTACTTGGGAGGCTGAGGCAGGAGAATCATTTGAACTTGGGAGGCAGAGGTTGCAGTGAGCTGAGATTGTGCCACTGCACTCCAGCCTGGGCAAGAGAGTGAGACTGTCTCAAAAAAAAAAAAATAGTAAAGCTTGTTAAATTGTTGTATGTACTTGTTTGTTTGCTTTGGGAGTTTAAAAGAATTTTACTTTATTCCTTGCAAAATGGAGGTAAAACTCAGTTTTGACCACTTAAATAACAAATTAAATGTAGAATTCAGCCAGACATGGTGGCTCATGCCTATAATCCCAGCACTTTGGGAGGTTGAGGCAGGAGGGTCACTTGAGCCCAGGAGTTTGAGACCAACCTGGGCAATATAGGGAAATCCCTGTCTCTACAAAAATAAAATAAAAAAATTAGCCAGGCATGGTGATGTGCACCTGTAGTCTCAGCTACTTGGGAGGCTGTGGTGGGAAGATCACTTGAGCCCGGGAGGTTGAGACTACAATGAGCCATGATCACGCCAGAGCACTCCCTGTCTCTAAATAACAAACAAACAAATAAATGTAGAATCCAAATTATGGAATGCTTTCAATGAATGGATGAATATAGAATTCAAATTATGCAATGTTTTCCACCTTTGTATTCATGTTGCCTTTTTTTTTTTTTTGAGACAGACTCTTGCTCTGTTGCCCAGGTTGGAGTGCAGTGGCATGATCTCGATCTCAGCTCACTGCAACCTCCACCTCCCAGGTTCAAATGATTCTCATGCCTCAGCCTCCCAAGTAGCTGAGATTACAGGCATGTGCCACCACGCCCAACTAATTTTTGTATTTTTTTTTAAGTAGAGATGGGGTTTTACCATATTGGCCAGGCTGGTCTCAAACTCCTGACCTCAAGTGATCCACCCACCTCAGCTTCCCAAAGTGCTGGGATTACAGGTGTGAGCCACCACGCCCGGCTCATACTGCCTTTTTGATAGGAGCAATATTATTTTCCTTTACCCCTTTATGTCCATGAAGCATTAAACAAGACTTACTTCTTCAGTAATGTTTTGAAAATTATGCCTTTTGGAGAAGTCATCTACAGGTTGATTATAAAAATGTAACTCATTCATATTAATAAATTACCACACAGTTGTAAGTAATACTTTGAATTGTTGGGTAGAAAAGGATCACTTGGAGGCTGTTCCTCATGGGAAATACTAACTAGGTCTAAAAGTCCCCGTGCCATAAACCTTCTATCTCATACTGGAGAAGAATGGATTGTTCTCAGAAGAATGGATTGTCCTCAGTGGGAAGACCTGCATGCAGAAGTCCCCAGGTCCCCTGCTGTAATCTCCGTGTTACCAGATAATACTTAAGAGGACTGTGCCTTCGATACAGGGAGGCAGGTAGTCTGGGGAACCTTGGGCCCAGAGAAGCAGGTGAGCCCCGCCAAAGGAGCCCTGAGGGCTGGGTGGGAGGGGTTTTTTTATGACAAGTGGTTGTTGATGAAAAATGTGTGATGGACACTGGACTTCCAGTCACTACCCTTTCAGAGTCGAAAATGAATAGGAACCTATTTAAATCTTTCTTTAGGGTCTTGTCTCAAGGTGATCCTGCTAGCATTTCTGTTTTCTTTTCTCTTTGGTGTGAGAAGGCTGGGGAGAATTTTGTAGGGAATATGCTACTAAACATTGCTTTCTGGAGTTGTAGGAATATAGGCTTTACCCCCACTGGCCTACTACACTTGAATCCAGCCACTCTCTCCCATTTTAAGAGTGGGAAAGTGCTGCATCTGGGCCACCACAGACTCTGTTGAGGTGTGAATGGGAGTTCTTTTGCATATCCAAACAAAGACCCCAGTTTTAGGAAAGGAGCATCCCTGAAGTTGAGCTGCATTCTAGTGTGGAAGGAGGGTTTTTCTAGATAAAAGGGGCAGTGGTTAGAGTGAAGATGGAAGGAGGAAGGAATGACAGAAGGGGACTGTGGGAAAGAGAGAAGACCCTGGGAAGGAGGGAAGACTGTGGGCAGGATAGCAAGATTGTGGGAAAGTGAGCGGGACTGTGGGGAAGAGAAAGGAGGGCCCTGGGAAGGAAGGAGGACTGTGGGAAGGCGAGGTAGATGGTGGGAAAGAGAGAGGAGGACCCTAGGAAGGAGGACCGTGGGAAGGGGTGAAGGATCATGGGAAAGAGAGAGGAGGACCCTGGGAAGGTGAGGAGGACTGTCTGAAAGAGGGAGGAGGACCCTGGGAAGGAAGGAGGACTGTGGGAAGGGGCAGAGGACTGTGGGAAAGACAGAGGAGGACCCTAGTAAGGAAGGAGGACTGTGGGAAGGGGAGAAAGGCCATGGGAAAGAGGTAGGGGGACACTGGGAAGGAAGGAAGAATGTGGGAAGGCAAGGAGGACGGTGGGAAAGAGGGAGGAGGGCCCTGGGAAGGAGGGAGGACTGTGGGAAGGAGAGGAGGACCGTGGGAAGGAGAGGAGGACCATGGGAAAGAGAGAGGAGGAGCCTGGGAAGGAGAAGGGACTGCAGCATCAGCTCCAGTTTTGAGGGTAGGTCGTATTTTGAACACCTTTAATGTGTCTTGTTGGCCTAGTGTCACCTGATTTTAAACTACAAATCTACAGATTCAGAGAACTGAGTTGGAAGGCACTGAGAAAGCCTATGGAATTTGCTCATAGCATAGGGCTGGCGCGCTGTCAGTGACTGTGGAGGGAACCAGGGCAGGGAAATGCAGTGCAGGAACTGCCCACGCGAGAGCTGGAACCTGACCCTCCCCCTGCTCGGAGAGGACTCCTTGCTGTGAAATGGAGGCGATGTCTTGACCAGAAGGTCTCCGCATTGCCCCACCTGCTCTGCTTTGGGCTAGGCCAGTGTGGGCATGGCAGCAGGCTCCTGTCCTGTGGCTTCCCATGGGCTTTGGCTCAAGGGAAGCCCTGGTGGGAGATGGCAGGGAGGGAGGGAGGCGAGTGAGATTGTGGGGCGGGGGGAGGCGGTTATCCCGCCAGCTCCCTGCTCATGTGGATTTTGGGCTGGCCGTGTCCCTCACGGGATGGGTGGCTGCTCCAATCAGGCTCACCTTCCTCCTTACCCCTCTCTCCTCATTCCTTCAGGTCTGGGGGCTTCCTTGTTTCAAGTCCCGGGCTACCACCTTGGGCTTTCTTTATACCTCACCCACCCTGTTAAAGTCTATTAATCCCACCCGAGATTACCCTAATTCGAGTGGGCCATCTGTTTCCTTTTGAGAACCTGACTACCTCATCGGCCTGTTCAGAGGATTAAACCAGAGAATGCTGGAAATTGTTTAGCACAGTGGCCAGTGAGTGTGCCGCAGTGCTGGTCACTGGGTGAGGGAATGGGTCCTCTCCTCTGGGCCTCAATTGCCCTGTGCTCACCTGCTCAGGTGTCCTCTAATTTCAGCTGGAGCACTTCCAGGGAGGGGAAGTCATGCTCTTGAGAGATGCTTGTTCTACCTAGGGCAGAAAGGATGTAGCAGGAGTGGCTGGGGCTGCGCTACTTGTAGCTGTCACATTTGGCAGAAAAAGAAACTTCTATTCTTTCAGATGGCTGAGTCTATTTTCAAGTCTTCACCCACTGGAAATGTTTTAGGCCTATTATTGCAAATTCAGTAGGTGGATGCAGTGGAGTTAAACAATAACCAGGACTCTGTAGAGATTTCTAAAAGCTGAAAATGCATCTTTAAGTAATAATAATCATATTGGCATAGGTGTGCACTTTTGAAAGTGGCTTTATGCATGTCCTATTTAGTGTAAGAATAATGTGTCCCCAGATGGAATTGGGTAATTTTGTGGAATCCCATTTTTTTTTTTTTTTTGAGATGGAGTTTTGCTCTTGTTGTCCAGGCTGGAGTGCAATGATGCGATCTCGGCTCACCGCAACCTCCACCTCCCAGGTTCAGCGATTTTCCTGCCTCAGCCTCCCGAGTAGCTGTGATTACAGGCATGCACCACCACGCCTGGCTAATTTTGTATTTTTAGTAGAGATGGGGTTTCTCCATGTTGGTCAGGCTGGTCTCGAACTCCCTACCTCAGGTGATCTGTCTGCCTCGGCCTCCCAAAGTGCTGGGATTCCAGGCGTGAGCCACCACACCCGGTCAGGAATCCCATTTTTATACCCACATGCCTTTCTGTCCATGTTACCACTGTCAGAGAGCCTACCTTAAGCATTTTCTTTCTTTTTTTTTTTTTTTGAGATGGGTTGCACTCTGTTGCCCAGGCTGGAGTGCAGTGGCATGTTCACGGCTTACTGTAGTGTTGATCTAGGCTCAAGTGATCCTCCCACCTCAGCCTCCTGACTAGCTGGGACTATAGGTGCACACCACCACACATGGCTAATTTTTGTATTTTTAGTGGAGGTGGGGTTTTGCCATATTGCCCAGGCTGGTCTTGAACTTCTGGCCTCAAGTGATCCTCCCACCTTGGCCTCTCAGAATACTGGGATTACAGGTGTGAGCCACCATGCCCTGCCAAGCATTTTCTTGACTCATTTAGCAGATCCTTATTCAGTATCCCATTTGAGCATGGTCCTCCAGAGTGTTGGGATTCGTATCTACCTTCATCTCAGTGCTGTTTCAGTCTCTCAAGAGAAAAATACCAGCCATTCTCCTGGTATACTGAGTAGCAGGCCATCCCATTGTTAAGAAGATACCTGTGCTTTGTCAGCTCTCGGGCTATTTTTCATCATGCAGAAATATACCCAGCTAGGCCACATGCCTTTTTAGGTTTATCTCTCTTTTATTTAGTTTGTCCTTATTTATTTATTGTAAATATGGAAGAACAATCTTTTAAAATCTCCCTTCTCTTTCTTTTCTCTCTCTCTCTCCCCACCCATGTCTTTTTTTGAGACAGGGTCTCATTTTGTCACACAGGCTGGAGGGCAGTGGCGTGATCACGGCTTACTGTAGCCTCAAACTCCTGGGCTCAAGCAATTCTCCCACCTCAGCCTCCTGAGTAGCTGAGACCACAGGTGTGAGCCACCACACCTGGCTAATTAAAAAAAAAAATGTGTAGAGACAGGGTCTCACTATGTTGCCTAGGCTGGTCTTGAACTCCTGGACTCAAGCAGTTCTCTCACTTTGGCCTCCAAAAGTGTTGGGATTATATGCATGAGCCACTATGCCTGGCCCCCACCCACTTATTTTGGAATACATTTTTCTTTATCCCTCCCCTTTACAAAAGTATTCATTTTTAAGGTGAAATTTATGTAGGGTAAAATGCACAAGTCATATGTCTATGGCTTGATGATTTTTTTTTGTTTCTACGTAAGTGTGTACCTCTATAACCACCACCCAGATCAATACTATTTCTATCCCTCTAGAAAGTTCCACCATGCCTATAAAAAGGAAGGGGGAAATGTCAGAGGCGTTGGAACCAGAGCAACTGCATCTTGAATAGGGGTTAGGTAAAATAAGGCTGAGACCTACTGGGCTGCATTCCTAGACAGTTAGGCATTCTAAGTCACAGGATGAGATAGGAGGTCAGCATGAGATACAGATCGTAAAGACCTTGCTGATAAAACAGGTTGCAGTAAAGAAGCTGGCTAAAACCCACCAAAAACAAGATGGTGATGAGAGTGACCTGTGGTCATCCTCACTGCTACACTCCCAACGGTGCCATGACAGTTTACAAATGCCATGGCAGTGACAGGAAGTTACCCTATATGGTCTAAAAAGGTGAGGAACTCGCAGTTCCGGGAATTGCCCACCCCTTTCTTGGAAAGCTCATGAATAATCCACCCCTTGTTTAGCATATAATCCAGAAATAACCGTAAAAATGGGCAACCAGCAGCTCCAGCAGCTCTCGGGGCTGCTCTGCCTATGGAGTAGCCATTCTTTTATTCCTTTACCTTCTTCTTCTTCTTCCCCTCCTCCTCCTCCTCCTCCTCCTCCTCCTCCTCCTCTTCTTCCTTCTTCTTCTCTTCTTCTTCCTTCTCTTCCTTCTTCTTCTTCTTTTCTTCTTCTTCTTCTTCTTCTTTTCTTCTTCTTCTTCTTCCTTCTTCCTTCTTCCTCTTCTTCCTTCTTCTTCTTCCTCTTCTTCCTTCTTCTTCTTCCTCCTCCTCCTCCTCCTCCTCCTTCTTCTTTTTTTCGAGACGGAGTGCAGTGGGGAGATCTCAGCTCACTACAACCTCTGCCTCCCAGGTTCGAGGGATTCTCTTGCTTCAGCCTCCCGAGTAGCTGAGACTACAGGCGTGTGCCACCACGCCCAGCTAATTTTTGTATTTTTAGTAGAGACAGGGTTTCACCATGTTGGCCAGGACGGTCTTGATCTCTTGACCTTGTGATCCACCTGCCTCGGCCTCCCAAATTGCTGGGATTACAGGCATGAGCCACCGTGCCCAGCCCCTTTACTTTCTTAATAAACTTGCTTTCATTAAAGAAAAAAAAAAGAAAAGAAAGTTCCACCAAGCCTTTTCCCAATGATTCCTCTCCCCCTAGGGAATTGATCATCATACATTAGTTTTGCCTGTACTAGAATTTTATATAAATGGAGTCATACAATATGTGTCCTTTTATATGTGACTGGTGCAAAAAAAAATGTTTTTGTGTACATCGGTACTTTGTTCTTGCTATATAGTATCCCATTATGATGAATATCCCATAATTTGTTTATCCAATATTTTGTTGATGGATATTTGGGTTGTTTCCAGTTTGAGGATTTTATTGATAGAGGCTCTGAACATTCTTGTATGTTGTCTTATGGACATTAGCACTAATTGCTCTTGCATATACACACATGTAAGAGTGGAATTGCTGCTGTCACTGACTTTCAACCTGTAGATTTTTCTCTGTGTAAAGTTGTGGCTTCCATTGGGTGAGGGGAGGAGGTGCCATACCTGTGCCTGGAGCCTCATTTGTGCCACGCTAGTTAATTTAGCTAATCAGCCTGAATCTTGTCATAATGTAGCCACCTATGAATATAACTGGTGAGGCATCCTGATGCACAGAACACAATCTCCCAGTGATGATTTGATTATTGGGCCTCAGGAACTGACAAAGACTGATTTTTAATTTATTTTTTTATTTTTGTTTTAAACAGTCTTTCTCTGCCACCCAGGCTGTAGTGCAGGGGTGGGATCATAGCTCACTGTAGCTTCAAACTCCTGGGCTCAAGTGATCCTCTTGCCACAGCCTCCCAAGTAGCTAGGACCACAGTTATATGCCACCTCACCTGGGTAATTATTTTGTATTTTTTGTATAGACGGGGTTTCACCATGTTGCCCAGGCTGGTCTCCAACTCCTGCGCTCAAGTGATCTGCCCACCTCAGCCTCCCAAAGTGCTGGGATTACAAGCATGGGCCACTGTGCCTGGGCAGGTCTTGCTATGTTGTTCAGCTGGTCTTGAACTCCTGGGCTCCAGTGATCCTCCCGCCTTGGCCTGCCGAAGTGTTGGGATTACAAGTATGAGCCACTATGCCAGGCCTATTCTTATATTGTCAAAAACATACAAAGAATATGCGTCAAAGTTTCGTTGAACTTATTTAATGAGAGAACTAGCAGAATAACAAAACGAGCTCAGTGAGGATATGAGGAACTCAGTGGAAAAAAAAAAAAACCTCAGTGGAAAAAGGAATGTTCAAATAAGATTGCTAAGTTAGGTTCAAAACTGGTTCATGTCTTAGAGAACAATAAAATCTTTACCTTTGGGGTTATCATGTCTACCAGAAAAGAAAAAAGAGAAAACAGCATACCTTATCATTTTTCTACATTATCTTCTGACTTTTGTAGGATTGTAAAATATCCTAGTAGTGTTAGTTAAATCAAGTTACATTTTCAGAGTCAGATGACCCTCCTGGCGGGGGATGGGGGGAGTGCTTATTAAAAATGCAATAGCATGACATTAAAAGGTCACATGATCATCTTTTTTGCCTAGTGTCTAAGTTTTGGGGTTTTTTTTTTTAACAGACTATGACAGACCATAATATGGGGTACAATAATAGGAAAAACTAGGATGATATCTTAAAGTCATTTAATGAAAAAAAAAAAAAAAAAAAAAAAGACTGCGCTTCTGGGACCTCAGACTGCTACCTAAAACAGAAAGCCAGGCACCTATTTCAGGTAGATGTGGACTCTTTCACAGGGGCTAATTTTCCCATGTTGGATTTAATTACCAGTATCTTCCTTTTAAAACCTCACCCTCAGATCCAGACAACATTGTTCTTTAGTCAAGCAAAGCATGTATAAGCAGCCTTTTTCTGAGTTCTCCTGGAAGGGACCCACAGCTATATATTTTCAAATGAATTTTAAAAGAAAAAAGCCTTGAAACTAGAGCTCGGGCTGATGTGCATGTGTCTGCCTGCTCTTTTAGGGGACATTTGTCTGTTAGGGGACATTTGATAAAGTTCAACAGGACACAGGCCCTCAACATTTTGTAGCTCACAGATAGACATGTGGAAGGCAGGAAGCTATGATAGGGGTTAAAAGAATATGCTTGTTGATCTTTAAATTTATCTGACTCTGTCTGTGAGGAAGTAAGCTGTTTTCTCTGCCTGTTTTTGTATGTGTTCGGCAAAAGTACATTTTCCCCTCTTCCTGCCCAATTGTTGATGGGTGAAGTGTGTACACTTGCAGCTTGCATGTCCTATGTGTGCAGAGCATAACCATTCGCAGCTCGCTTGCCGTGGCCTCAGCTTTCATTTGCTAGGTGTTTTAGATCTCTCTTTGGCACATTTAGAGCCCATTTTGATATTTGTTTAAAGAGGTTGGTGAATGTGGCTGTTCTTTTTTGATCCATGAGGCGAAAGACCAGTATTTTGCCTAATTGTACCACTCTGAGATAAAGCTCACAATTACTTCGTTCTTCTTGATTTATGAAGGGATCACAAATCTACTTCAACAAGTGTCATAAAGCAGAAATTTTCAGGTTACTGTTCTACATTCGAAGACCCTGACATGGATCTCTTTAATCATATTTCACTTTTCTTTAGACTTTAAACTCAAGGGCCATTAATTTTGTGAATTATATGGATGATTGTTTTCAAGATGTTTGTCTCTCTTCACAAGGTAGCAGTAATTTTTCTGGGTATGTTATGTTACGTTACGTTACGTTATGTTATTTAGAGACAGTGTCTCCTTCCATTGCCTAGGCTGGAGTGTAGTGGTATGATCATGGCTCACTGCAGCCTCAACCTCCCAGGCTCAGGTGATTCTACCACCTCAGCCTCCGGAGTAACTGGGACTATACGCATGTAACCACCTCACCTGTTTTTTTTTTTTTTTTAATTTTTCGTAGAGATGGGGGTATCATTATGTTGCCCACGCTGGTTGCCCTCCTGGGCTCAAGTGATCCTTTTGCCTTGGCCTCCCAAAATGCCAGGGTTATAGGCGGGAGCCACCGTGCCCTGCCCAGGTATGTATTATAATGTGCAGAGCCTCATCTTGCTCACAACATTTAGTCCTGGTGTCCTTGGGCAAGTGGGCATCTGCTGTGTGTTAGGCACCAGAGGATATAAACTCAAATGAGATGGACTGAATGGAATATTGTCACAAATGTAACTTTTAGAGGATGATAGTTTTAGCTTCTGTGACCTGCCTTTGGGAATTCTGTGCTTTTTTTTTTTTTTTTTAATTATTATACTTTATGTTTTAGGGTACATGTGCACAATGTGCAGGTTTGTTACATATGTATCCATGTGCCATGTTGACTTCCTGCACCCATTAACTCGTCATTTAGCATTAGGTATATCTCCTAATGCTGTCCCTCCCCCCTCCCCCACCCCAAACAGTCCCCGGAATGTGATGTTCCCCTTCCTGTGTCCATGAGTTCTCATTGTTCAATTCCCACCTATGAGTGAGAACATGCGGTGTTTGGTTTTTTGTCCTTGCGATAGTTTACTGAGAATGATGTTTTCCAGTTTCATCCATGTCCCTACAAAGGACACGAACTCATCATTTTTTATGGCTGCATAGTATTCCATGGTGTATATGTGCCACATTTTCTTAATCCAGTCTATCGTTGTTGGACATTTGGGTTGGTTCCGACTCTTTGCTATTGTGAATAGTGCTTCAGTAAACATACGTGTGCATGTGTCTTTATAGCAGCATGATTTATAGTCCTTTGGGTATATACCCAGTAATGGGATGGCTGGGCCAAATGGTATTTCTAGTTCTAGATCCCTGAGGAATCGCCACACTGACTTCCACAATGGTTGAACTAGTTTACAGTCCCACCAACAGTGTAAAAGTGTTCCTATTTCTCCACATCCTCTCCAGCACCTGTTGTTTCCTGATTTTTTAATGATGGCCATTCTAACTGGTGTGAGATGGTATCTCACTGTGGTTTTGATTTGCATTTCTCTGATGGCCAGTGATGATGAGCATTTCTTCATGTGTTTTTTGGCTGCATAAATGTCTTCTTTTGAGAAGTGTCTGTTCATGTCCTTTGCCCACTTTTTGATGGGGTTGTTTGTTTTTTTCTTGTAAATTTGTTTGAGTTCATTGTAAATTCTGGATATTAGCCCTTTGTCAGATGAGTAGGTTGCAAAAATTTTCTCCCATTCTGTAGGTTGCCTGTTCACTGTGGTGGTAGTTTCTTTTGCTGTGCAGAAGCTCTTTAGTTTAATGAGATCCCATTTGTCAATTTTGGCTTTTGTTGCCATTGCTTTTGGTGTTTTAGACATGAAGTCCTTGCCCACGCCTATGTCCTGAATGGTATTGCCTAGGTTTTCTTGTAGGATTTTAATGGTTTTAGGTCTAACATTTAAGTCTTTAATCCATCTTGAATTAATTTTTGTATAAGGTGTAAGGAAGGGATCCAGTTTCAGCTTTCTACATATGGCTAGCCAGTTTTCCCAGCACCATTTATTAAATAGGGAATCCTTTCCCCATTTCTTGTTTTTGTCAGGTTTGTCAAAGATCAGATAGTTGTAGATATGCGGCATCATTTCTGAGGGCTCTGTTCTGTTCCATTGATCTATGTCTCTGTTGTGGTACCAGTACCATGCTGTTTTGGTTACTGTAGCCTTGTAGTATAGTTTGAAGTCAGGTAGCGTGATGCCTCCAGCTTTGTTCTTTTGGCTTAGGATTGACTTGGCGATGCGGGCTCTTTTTTGGTTCCATATGAACTTTAAAGTAGTTTTTTCCAATTCTGTGAAGAAAGTCATTGGTAGCTTGATGGGGATAGCATTGAATCTATAAATTACCTTGGGCAGTATGGCCATTTTCACGATATTGAGTCTTCCAACCCATGAGCATGGAATGTTCTTCCATTTGTTTGTATCCTCTTTTATTTCATTGAGCAGTGGTTTGTAGTTCTCCTTGAAGAGGTCCTTCACATCCCTTGTAAGTTGGATTCCTAGGTATTTTATCCTCTTTGAAGCAATTGTGAATGGGAGTTCACTCATGATTTGGCTCTCTGTTTGTCTGTGATTGGTGTACAAGAATGCTTGTGATTTTTGTACATTGATTTTGTATCCTGAGACTTTGCTGAAGTTGCTAATCAGCTTAAGGAGATTTTGGGCTGAGACAATGGGATTTTCTAGATATACAATCATGTCTTCTGCAAACAGGGACAGTTTGACTTCCTCTTTTCCTAATTGAATACCCTTTATTTCCTTCTCCTGCCTGATTGCCCTGGCCAGAACTTCCAGCCCTATGTTGAATAGGAGTGGTGAGAGAGGGCATCCCTGTCTTGTGCCAGTTTTCAGAGGGAATGCTTCCAGTTTTTGCCCATTCAGTATGATATTGGCTGTGGGTTTGTCGTAGATAGCTCTTATTATTTTGAGATATGTCCCATCAATACCTAATTTATTGAGAGTTTTTAGCATGAAGGGTTGTTGAATTTTGTCAAAGGCCTTTTCTGCATCTATTGAGATAATCATGTGGTTTTTGTCTTTGGTTCTGTTTGTATGCTGGATTACATTTATTGATTTGCGTATGTTGAACCAGCCTTGCATCCCAGGGATGAAGCCCACTTGATCATGGTGTATTCTGTGCTTTAAACATTGTTCTACAAAGATATTCTGTAAAGATGTTCCAGATTAAAATGCCACTTGAGAATTTTCCGGCTGAATTCATCCGGCAACTGTTAGAATGTGCTAAATGAACCTACAGTTAGCTTTTTGGCCCTGATGGCTATGTTACTTTATGGAGTAATAATGGCTGCATTCTATTCAAGGCTTACTGGCTGCCTGGCATCGTATGTATAATCTACCCATGTCTGTCTGTGTACAGTGACCAAAATTTGTTAAGCCCTTACTGTATGCCAGGTAGGAAGGAGGCCAAGCCCTTTCCATGTTTTTTTGTTTGTTTGTTTTTCTGTCACCCAGGCTGGAGTGCAGTGGCGCAATCTGGGCTCATTGCAACCTCCACCTCCCAAGTTCAAACAGCTCTCATGCCTCAGCCTCCAGAGTAGCTGGGATTACAGGCATGCACCACCACGTCTGGCTGATATTTGTATTTTTAGTAGAGATGGGGTTTTGCCATGTTGGCCAGGCTGGTCTCAAATTCCTGGTCTCAAGCAATCCACCTGCCTCAGCCTCCCAAAGTGCCGGGATTACAGGCATGAGCCACCGCGCCCAGCCCCTTTCCATGCTTTTTTACCTCATCAAATTCTACCACTCTATGACAGGTAACTGAGGCATATTAGTGTTAAAAGCCATACTCACAGTCACACAAACTAGTGAGGAGCAAAGAGAGCATTGGAATCCAGGCGAACTGGCTCTGCAACCTGAGCTCAAGTGGGCAGCATTATCTGGGTGTCTGAATTGTCCTGACAGGACTGTGCTCCTCACCATTATTGTCTGCTGTATTATGCCTTCCCCAAGTGTCCATTCAGGTGGAATCATGGTATTTAACTTATTTCTGTCTGCATTTTAAAGAATTCTCTTCAAAAGTTGGCTCTTTCAACTGAAAAGAACAACCTTTGCCTGGATTTATGGGCTTGTGTTGTTTTTTCCTACAAATTCTGAAATTAAGGCAATTAGGGAAAATATTTCATTATTATTAATTTGTAAGCACAAGTCGTTTTGCAGTGTTCAGCAGGCTATGCTTTCTAGAAGGAGTTTGACTGTCTTTTCTGTCAGTGGTAAATAATCAAGATGTGTGACTATCCAATTGTTCCCCATCCACGGGGCCCTCAAAACCAACCGATTCCAGGTCAAATTATTCTTGAAACTTTAAACATACAGTTTTCTTTCAGAAAAACAATTTCTAAAACTAACAACTGGAACCTGTTAGATTCCGTTGTGAGAAATGTTATTCCAAGTAGGGTCTGGAGTAATTAAGTACAAGTGTGTTACCAATAAGAACCCACATCATTTGGCGGTTTCTTCAGGCTTTGTAACTGTTGTAGTGCAGAAAATGTGGTGGAGGGGGGCGGTCTTGTGACTCAGGGAGAGCTGTGACCTCAGTGAGTTTTAATCCCCTGACAGAGTTGATCGTGGTGATTATGCATAATAGAATCTTATTTTCTTTTTTTTTTTTTTTGAGACAGAGTCTCGCTCTGTCGCCCAGGCTGGAGTGCAGTGGCGCGATCTCGGCTCACTGCAAGCTCTGCCTCCTGGGTTCACGCCATTCTCCTGCCTCAGCCTCTCCGAGTAGCTGGGACTACAGGCGCCCGCCACCACGCCCGGCTAATTTTTTTTTTTTTTTGTATTTTTAGTAGAGACGGGGTTTCACCGTGGTCTCGATCTCCTGACCTCGTGATCCGCCCGCCTCGGCCTCCCAAAGTGCTGGGATTACAAGCGTGAGCCACCGCGCCCGGCCGAATCTTATTTTCTTAATGGCAAGATTATCGAATCTTAGCTTGGAAAGGGACTTTAAGATCATGTGTTTTAACCCTTAGCTTTCTACCAGCTCAAAATCTAAACCATCTGAGATATCGCCGTGATCATTACTGGATATTTAAACTTGTTAAGCTTGGGGCTCCCACAGTGACTCCATGTCAGTGTGTCTCTGACCTGGTCCTGCTCCAGGTGCACTACATCATCAGAATTTTGTGGTGGGGGCAGGAGTGGGGATAGAAGCCTTAGAATCTTTTAAAAAGTTTAGGTGATTCTGCTGCTTGATCTAAAGCTTGGGCATTCATTTTGCACAATGGTACCAATAGGGCAGTACCATGTTTTTAATTCTAGTTTCTTTTCTCAAGAACATGAATTGGTAGCTGGTGACTTCAATTAGAAAATATTTTCATCTTATTTCTAAAGTAGCTTTATGAATAAAGTATTAATAGCTATATTAGTGAATATATAAGTAAACACATGCTGGAAATTATTTTAAAAGTTTACTACAAATACACAAAGAACATAGTGATATGTAAACAGTGCTTGATTTAAGTCCATTAGAATTAATACATTCTGGCTGGGTGTGGTGGCTAACACCTGTAATCCCAGGACTTTGGGAGGCCAAGGTGGGCGAATCACTTGAGGTCAGAAGTTCGAGACCAGACTGGCCAACATGATGAAACCTGTCTCTACTAAAAATACAAAAATTAGCCAGGCATGGTGGTCCATCCCTGTAGTCCCAGCTACTCAGAGGCTGAGGCACAAAAATCACTTGAACCTGGGAGGCAGAGGTTGCAGTGAGCCGAGATTGTGCCACTGCACTCCAGCCTGGGCAACAGAGTGAGACTATCTCAAAAAACAAAAATAAAAACCAAAGAGAATTAATACATTCTAATTGCGGAACTTCTGGACTCAATGATTAACTCCATCCCACTCTCTACCTGGTGGTAGTGAGGTAGGCACAATTTCTAGCAATGGTCCTCAAGATTCTACTCCTAAGTTCCCACAACTTGTACATGTGATGAGCTATCACTCTAGTGATTTTGTTATGTTATATGGCACAATTGATCTTTAAACAGGGAGGTGATCCAGTTGGGCCTAACATGAGTCCTTAAGAGCAGAGAACTTTCTCCTGTCTAGTGGCAGAAGAGAAAGTCAGAGGAGGACTTGCTGCTTTGAAGAGGGAGGGGTCATGTAAGAAGGAAATGGGCAGCCTATAGGAGCAGGGAGTAGACCTTGGCTGGCAGCCAGGAAAGAAATGGAGACCTCAAACCTACGGCCGCAAGGTACTGGATTCTGCCGACAACCTGAGTGAATTTGGAAGTGGGTTATTCTTCCAAGCCGCCAGATAAAAGTCTAGCCTATTCACGTCTTGATATTGGCCTGTGAGACCTTGAGTGAACAAAGAACCCAGTTGAGCCTATCAGGACTTTTGACCTACAGAACTGTGAGATAAAAAATGGGTGTTGTTTTAGGTAACCCATGGCAGCATTCCCTCGTCTGCTGGCATGTTGTCAGTGGAGACTGACTGGGGATTCTGGACTTCCATCCCCATCCTTCCACTCAGCAGTGGTAGGCAGCTCCCCCTCCCCACTAGAGAATGGGGAAAATCTTGGAGAGGAGGGAGCTGAAGAAAGGAATTAATTAAAGGAATATTCCCTGCCTGCATTAGAAGTCCTGGGCAAACAACTCCTAACCCACCTGCATGTGAATCTGACTAGAACAAACATGCCAAAAAGTTTAGCAATGGAAACTTTAACACAGAATATCACCCAGGTTTTCAGAATGACCTCTAAGTAACAGAGATTAAGCAGACCAGAATAGTACTGCAAGGGCTCTGAAATCAAACTATCGTTAAAACTGCAGCCAACAAAAATAGCCCAGGATGTGCGTACTTAGCCTCAATAGGGTTAATGCCTGCTAAAATTTAAATAGTATCTAGAGTCTTGTAAGATAATAACCCAAATGCCCAAGATACAATTTAAACAATCACTTGTCATACCGAGAACCAGGAAAATCACAACTGGAATGAGAAAAGCCAATCAACAGATACTAACGCTGAGAAGACTCAGATGTTGGAATTATCTGACAAAGGTTTTAAAGCATCTATCATGAAATTGCCTTAATAAGCAATTTCAAACACTCTTGAAACAAATGAAAAATTAGAAAATCTCAGCAAATCAATAGGTTTTTTAAAAATGGAAGTTATTGAACCAAAAAATAAACAAGTTAAAAAGCTCACCAGATGAGCTCAATAATAGATGATAGAGGAATCAGTGAACTTGAAAATGGATCAATGAAATTTACTTAGTCTGAACAACAGATAGAAAATAGTCTGTAAAAAAATGAACAGAGCCTTAGAGGCCTATGGGATAATAACATCAGATCTAACATTTGTGTCATCAGAATTCCAGAAGGAGAAGAGAAGATTATGATAATAAACAATATTGAACGAAATGATGACTGAAAACTCACCACATTTGGCAAAAAGCATAAATCTTCAGAATCCAGAAGCTGAGCAAAACCTAAACAGGATAAACCTAGAGAAATCTATGCCAAGATACATACTAATCAAGCTTCTAAAAATGAAAGGCAAAGAAAATGCAGCAAGAGGGACATGACATATATTTACAAGGAAGAATGATTTGAATGACAATGAATTTCTCCTGTAAAATAGTGGAGTCCAGAAGGAAGTGTACAACATTTTCAAGGGCTGAAAGAAAAGAAAGATTAACTCTGAATTCTTTGTCTGGTGAAAATATCCTTAAGGAATGAAGAGAAAATGAAAACATTCTCAGATGAAGGAACACTAAGAGAATTTATCAATAGCAGACCTATCCTTAAATAATGCCTAAAGAAAGTTTTTTAGGCTGGGCACGGTGGCTCATGCCTGTAATCCCAGCACTTTGGGAGGCTGAGGCGGGCTGATCACGAGGTCAGGAGATGGAGACCATCCTGGCTAACACGGTGAAATCCCATCTCTACTAAAAATACAAAAAGATTAGCCGGGCATAGTGGCGGGTGCCTATAGTCCCAGCTACTCGGGAGGCTGAGGCAGGAGAATGGCGTGAACCTGGGAGGGGGAGCTTGCAGTGAGCCGAGATCGTGCCACTGCACTCCAGCCTGGGTGATGGAGTGAGACTCCATCCCCAAAAAAAAATAATAATAAAGTTTTTTAAACATAAAAGAAATAGTAACAGAAGAAAGTTTAGAATTTCAGAAAGGAGAAAACAGCAAATGGGTAAAAATAGGGAGTATGTATAATAGGCCAAGTATAGAGTATGTGTCATTAATTTGTTGTTGTTGTTGAGACGGAATCTTGCTCTGTTGCCCAGGCTGGAGTGTAGTGGCACATTCTCGGCTCACTGCAATCTCTGCCTCTCAGGTTCAAGTGATTATCCTGCCTCAGTCTCCTGAGTAGCTGGGATTACAGGTGTGCACCACCACGCCTGGCTCATTTTTGTATTTTTAGTAGAGACGGGGTTTCACCATGATGGCCAGGCTGGTGTCAAACTCCTGGCATCAGGTAATCCACCCGCCTTGGCCTCCCAAAGTGCTGGGATTACAGATGTGAGCCACTGTGCCCGGCTTGTATCATTAATTTTTAAAAACATGTTTGATGGTTGAAGCAAAGATTATATCATCTGGTGTGGTATCCAATATATAGAGAGGTAATATGCAAGAAAATTATATTTAAGAGGTGGGGAGGATGTAAAAGAACCTAACTGAAAGTAAGGTTTTTACACTTCACTGAAATAGGAAAATGTTGATTGAAGTAGTCTGTGATAAGTTACATATGTATATTGTAATAACTAAAAAACTCTAAAAATCACTAAAAGTATAACTGTACAAAGAGATATACTAAAACTGCCTATAAATAAAAGGAAATTCTAAAGAATGTACAAGTAACCCACAGGAAGACAAGAAAAAGGAAACAATGTAAAACAGAGTGAACAAACAGAAAACAAATAATACAATGGCAGGTTTAAGTCCTAACATGTCAATATGTGTTTTAAATATACCAATTAAAAAATAGAGATGATAGATAAAAAAAAAACTTGACTCAACTATATGCTGTTTGTAAGAAACTCACTTCAAATGTATTGATATAGGCATGTTGGAAGTAAAAGGTGGAAAATATATACTATGCAAATATTAATTTTAAAAAAGCAGGTGTGGCTACATGTAATATCAGATAAGGTAGACCAGAGAGCAAAGAAAATTACTAGGGACAAAGAAGGACATTACACAATGATAAAAGTGTCATTCCACCAAGAAGACACAGCAGTCCTAAATGTGTATGGGCCAAGCAACAGAGCTGCAAAATATATGAAGCAAAAACTGATAGAACTAGAAAATAGACAAGTTCACAGTTATAGTTGGCAACTTAGCATCTCTTTCTTAGCACTTGACAGAATTACTAAACAGAAAATCAGCAAGGGTATAGAAGGCCTGAACAACATAATCGACCAAGAAGTTGTAATTGATGTTTACAGAATATCCTATACAGAAACAGCACAAAGTGTATTTTTTTCAAGTACCCATGAAATATCTGCCAAGTTAAACCATATCCTGGGTCATAAAACTAACCTCAATATATTTAAGGGAATTGAAATAATATAAAATGTGTTCTTTGACCATAAGTAATCAAACTAGAAGTCAATAACGGAAAGATCAGAAAATCTCCAAACACTTGGAAATCAAATCACACACTTCTAAATAATCCACAGGTCAAAGAAGAAGTCTCAAAAAGATTAAACAAATACATAGAACTGAATGAAAATGAACATACAACATATTAAAATGTGTGGGACACAGCTAAAGCAGTACTGAGAGGAAAATTTATAGCACTAAAGTTTACATTAGAATGGAGGAATGTTCTCAAATCAATAATCTAAGGTCCTACCTCAAGAAACTAGAAAAAGTGAAATAAACCGAAAGCAAGCAGAAGAAGGAAATAATGAAGATAAGAGCAGTAATCATGGAAGGTGAAAACAGAAAAACAACAGAGAAAATCAATGAAAAAGCCAGTTCTTTAAAGACCAACAGGCTGGGTACAATGGCTCATGTTTGAAATCCCAGCATTTTGGGAAGCGGGAGTGGGAGGATCACTTGAGCCCAGGACTTTGGGACCAGCCTGGGCAGCATAGCAAGACACTATCTCTCCAAACAAAAAAAAAAATAATAATCAAAAATTAGCTGGACGTGGTGGTGCATGCCTGTGGTCCCAGATACTCAAAAGGCTGAGGTGGGAGGATTACTTAAGCCTGGGAGGTTGAGGCTGCAGTGAGCTGTGATTGTGCCACTGCACTCCAGCCTGGGTGACAGAATATGATCCTATTTCAAAATAAGTAAATAAAAAGATCAATAAAATGGATAAACCTCTAAGAAGACAGGCAAAGATAAAAAAGAAGACACAAATTAGCATATTAGGAATAAAACAGGTGATATCACTAGAGATTCTGCAGCTGTTAAAGATACAATAAGAGAATACTAAATTATATGTACATACATTTGACAACCTAGATGAAATGAACCAATTCCCTGAAAACTACAAACTACCAAAACTTACCCAAAGTGAAATAATGTCAATAGTCCTATAACTAACTGTTAAAGAAATTGAATTTGTCATGTAAAAGCTTCCAAAAAAGAAATCTCCAGGCCTAGAAGTTTTTCGTCATAATTTCCACCAAACATTTAAAGAATTAGCACCAATTCTGCATAATCTTTTCGAGAAAATAGGAGGGAATGTGTCCCAATTCATTTTCTAAGGCCAGTATTACCTTAATACCAAAACCAGATAGACAGTACAAAAAAGAAAACTGCAGGCCAATATCCCTCAAGAACATAGACACAAAAGTCCTCAGCAAAGTATTAGCAAAACAATCCAGCAACTTATAAAAAGAATTATATACTATGACCAAGTGGGGTTTATTCCAGATGTGCAAGGTCACTTCAGTGTTTGGAAATCAATCAGTGTAATCCATGATATCAACACGCTATAGGAGAAAAAATCAAATCACATAATCAGATCAATTGATGAAAAAAATTGACAAAGTTCAACACCATTCATGATAAAAACTCTCAGCAAACTAGGAATAGAGAGGAACTCCCCCAACTTGATAAAGAGCATCTACAAAAATGCTGCAGTTAACACCATATTAAATGGTGAAAGACTGTATACTCTCCCCCTGATAATGGGGAAATAAGGCAAGGATGTCTGCTCTTACCAGTCTCATTCAATGTAATACTGGAAGTCCTAGCTAGAGCAACTAGTTGAGAAAAAAATAAAAGACATATGAATTGGAAAGGAAGAATAACATCTTATTTGCAGATGACATGATTTCTCCAGTAGAACATCCCAAGAATTTACCAAGTAACTCCTAGAATAAGTGAGTGCAGTAAGGTCACAGGATATAAGATCAAACACACAATTTAATATTTCTAGATACTAGCAATGAACATATGGAAACTGAAATTAAAAACAACAATGCCATGTACAGTCTCTCCCAAAAGAATTGAAATTCAGTTATGCATTGCTGAACAACAGGGGTATGTTCTCAGAAATGCATTGTAAGGTGATTTTGTTGTTGTGTGAACATCATAGAGTAGTATACTTACACAAACCTAGGTGGTATAGCCTACCACACACCTAGCCATATTGTATGGCCTATCACTCCTAGGCTACAAACCTGCACAGCATGTTACTGTAGGCAGTTATGACACAATGGTAAGTATTTGCATATCTAAACATATCTAAATATTGGCTGGGCACTGCGGCTCACAGCTGTAATCCCAGCATTTTGGGAGGCCAAGCTGGTTGGATCACTTGAGGTGAGGAGTTTGAGACCAGCCTGGCCAACATGGTGAAACCCCGTCTCTGCTAAAAATACAAAAATGAGCTGGGCATGGTGGCCTGTGCCTGTAATCCCAGCAACTCAGGAGGCTGAGGCACGAGAATCGCTTGAACCTGGGAGACGGAGGTTGCAGTGAGCTGAGATCTCAGCACTGTACTCCATCCTGGGCAACAGAGCACTACTCTGTCTCAAAAAAAACAAAAACAAAACCATATATAAATATAAAAAAGGTACTTAATACAATAGAAGTATCGTATTATAATCTTATGGGGACCATTGACGTATATGTTGTCTATTATTGACAAAAACAATGTTATGCAGCATATGACTATACTTAGGTATAAACTTAACATGTATAGGATGTGTATGCTGAAAACAACAAAATGTTAATAGTATTCAAAGAAGATCTAAATAAATGGAGAGACATACCATATTTATAGATTGGAGTCAATGTGGGAAAGATGTTGATTCCCTCAAATTAACCTGTAGATCTAATGCAATTTCTATCAAAATTCCAGCAAGATTTTTTTGTAGCTATAGACTAGTTTATTTTAAGATTTATAAAGGAAATCAGGAGAACTAGAATAGCCAAAACATTTTGAAAACAATTTTGAAAAAGAAGAGCAAAATAGGAGGAATCTATCCAATTTTATGACTTACTTTAATAGTTATAGTAATCAAGACAGTCTAGTATTGACACAGGAATACACATATAGATAAAGGAACGGACTAGAGAACCCAGAAATAAACCTACACAAATATGCCCAAGTGACTTTTTGACAAAAGGGCAAAAGCAATTCAATGGAGGAAGGATAGCCTTTTCAACAAATGATACTGGAGTATTTGGACATCCATAGACAAAAAAAGTGAACCTTGGCCTAAATCTAACATCTTATTAAAAAATTAACTCAAAATGGATCATGGATTTAAATGTAAAACATAAAACTGTAAAAGTGTTAGAATTAAACATAGGCAAAAATTTTGGGGACCTAGGCCTAGGTGAAGAGTTCTTAGATATCATACCAAAACAAAATCTCTTTTGTTTTTGCTCTGTCGCCCGGGCTAGGGTGCAGTGGCACATTCTCAGCTCACTGCAGCCTCGACCTTCCATGCTCAAGTGCTCCTTGTGCCTCAGCCTCCCAAGTAGCTGGAACTACAGGTGTGAGCCACCACGCCTGGCTAATTTTTTGTATTTTTTGTAGAGGCTGGTCTCAAACTCCTAGACTCCCTATGTTGCCCAGGCTGGTCTCAAACTCCTAGACTCAAGTAATCCACTGCCTTGGCCTCCCGAAGTGCTGGGATTACAAGTGTGAGCCACCACACCCGCCCAACACAATCTATTAAATAAAAAAAGATCAATTAGACTTCATCAAAATGTGAAGAGGATGAAAAGATAGGTTACAGACTGGGAGGAAATATTTGCAAACCACATGTCTGACAAAGGACTTGTATCTAGAATGTGTAGAGCTCTCAAAATGCAACAGTAAGAAACCAAAACAATCTAATAAAAATGGGTGAAATACAGGAACAGACATTCACTGAAGAGAATATGCAGATGTAAAATAAGCGCATGAAAAGATGTCCAACATCATTAGTCATTAGAGGAATGCAAATTAAAACCACAACGAGAAATTACTATGTATCTATTAGAATGGCCATTAGGATGGCTAAATTAAAAATGGTGATAACACCAAATGCTGGCAAGGTTGCAGAGATACTGGTTCTCTCGTATGTTGGTGGTGGGAATGAAAAGTGGTTCAGTCAGTTTGGAAAATAGTTTGGCAGTTTGTTATAGAACTATGTGCTTCCCATAGGACGCAGCAGTTATACTTTTGGACACTCATCCCAGAGAAATAAAAACTTAAGTTCACAGACAAACCTGTACATAGATGTTCATAGCAGCTTTATTTGTAATAATTGCAAATTGGAAATATCTTGAATGTCTTTGAGTGGATGAATGGTTAAACAAACTCTGGTCCAACCATACCATGGAATACTACTCAGCAGTAAAACAGAATGAACTGCGGATACACACAACAACTTAGATCTCAGGGGCATCGTGCTTTGTTAACAAAGCCAACCTAAGATGTTTCTCACTGTATGATTTCATTTATATTACATTCTCAAAATGACAAAGCTGTAGACTTGGAGAGCAGATTACTGGATGCCAAGAGACAGTGACAGGGTGTGGGGAAGACTGGTACCACAATAAAGGGGTAGCATGAGGGAGTTCCTTTTGAAGATGGAATAGTTCTCTATCTTGATTGTATATTGATTGTGATCCAGTGTGTAGATTTGTGCAAATCTACACATTGGATCAAGTTGCAAAGAGTTACACACAAATCAGTGTATGGAATGACTGATGAAAACGGAATAAGGTCTGTAGTGAACAGTATTGTACCAATGTCAATTTTTTTGTTTTGATATTGTACTATAGTCATATATCATCACTGAGGGAAGCTAAGTGAAAGGTTTATGGGACTCTATGCACCGTTTTTGTAAGTTCTTGTGAGTAGATAATTACTTCAAAATAAAAATTAAAAAAAATCTCCAATGGATCTCAACCTTGGCAGCACACGAGTTATCGCCCAAGGAGCTTTAAAAATCCCGATGCCCAGGCTGCATCTTAGTCTCATCTTTATCTCTGGTTGTGAGTCTCAGCATTAGTATTTTTTTAGGATTTCTAACTCTTGTCCTTGTTGTTTTCCATTAAATTAAAAAAATAATCACCACCACCAGAACCATGCCACTTTCCCATACACTGCAGTTCTCCAGCCCTTTTTGGGTGATGGGTGATGGGTGACAGATGACAGGTGTTTCAGTTCTTAGGAGGTCAGACTCTGTCAACCTGTTGTCATATCTGGGGCTGGGATTTGGGGAAGCCCCACCCCTAGTTTTGAGCAGGTCCAAGGAGGCATTATCACTTGGCCTGTCTGTGGTTGGCCTGGAGACTGGAGGGCCAATGACAGAAGTAGAGTTGGGAGGAGAAAAGAAGGATGGAGGAAGAGAGAAGTGGGGGTGGAGTGTGAGAGGAGATGTGGGCCTCGGAGACCCTGTTGAGTCTCACCCTGGGCCTAGTCTCTTGGGGCAAGCATGTTTGAGGAGGAGAAAGAAGGGGAGGGGAAGATGAATGTTGGGGGCGAGATTGCAATTTATGATAGGGAGGCCAGGAAAGGCCTCATGAAAAAGGTGATTTAAGTCAAGACTTGAGGATGTGAGGAAGAGCTTTGTGGGGATCTGGGGGAAAGAGCCCTTCGGGCAGTGGGAACGGCATGTGCCAAGGCCCTACGGAGGAGGGTGTCCCTGGCTTATTGGAGGAAAAACAGAGAGACCAGTGCACCACCACTGCCGGAGGGAAGAGGGCAGGGGAGAGCAACAGGAGAAAGGGTTAGAGGACATAGGTTATAGGGCTCCAGATCAGGGAGGGCCTTGTGACTTGTGACTCTGAGTGAGATGGGAAGTAACTGGGGAGGTTGATGTGACCAGAGATGTTTTAACAGGTTCCCTCTGGCTGCCGTGTTGAGAAAAGACTGCAAGGGGGAAGGGTGGAAGCGAGGAGAGCACTTTGGAGGCCCTTTGCAGGAATACAGGGGAGACCAGGGGGTGGCAGTGGGAGGGTGATAAGTGGTCAGATTCTGGATATTTCTGTAAGTACAGCCAATGGGATTTGCTGGTAAGACTGGGGGTGTGACAGGAGAGGAAGGAGGGAGAGATGACTCTAAGGTTTTTGTCCTGTGCATTGGGAAGCATGGTAGGGATGTGGGTCTGGAGTGTGGGGGCCAGGTCCAGGCTAGAGATAGGAATTTGCACAGCTGCCCGGCTCTCAGCCCAGGCCCACCACAGAACCACCTCTGGCACCGCAGTTCCTGTTTGATGCAAGGATGGCTGCTTTTCTTACCTGTCACCCTGTGATGTGAGATTATGCATGCAGAGCAATTTGGTAAATATTAATTTGTCAACAAATATTAGCTATTAATATCAGTATTAAGCCACTCCAAGACACTGGAGAAATACTTAGATGGTGTTTAGCAGTTTGGTACTGTAGGATTCGGATGATGAGATGGAGTTAGGAGTACAGAAGGTTTGTTTGGGGGCTGGGGGGGATAACAGCCTTGAAGGATGAGAGAGCAGAGGAGCAGGGCAGGGAGAGCCTCAGGTGGTGATGCCAGTCTGTCCTGGCCAGCCTAACAGGGGGCTCCTGGACAAAAAAATTGCTCCATGGAAGCAAAGGGGAGATGCTAGCCAAAGGGCACAAACTTGCAATTACAAGATAAGTTCTGGAGACCTCCTGTGCAGCACGGTAACTAGAGTTAATAATCATGCATTACATACTTAAAATTTGAGAGTAACTCTTGCGTGTTCTTACTACAAAAAGGGAACTCTGTGAGGTGATGAGTCTCTTAATTAGCTTGATTTTGATCATCATTTCACAGTGTATATATATATATCAGATCATCATGTTGTACACCTTATATTAATACAATTTTTCTTTGTCAATCATACCTCAGTAAGGCTGGAAAAAAAAAAGAAATGGGCAGAAATGGCCAGGCTCTAGGACTGCACTCCCCAGATTAGTGACCAGCTGTTGGCTCCTCAGCGAGAGCATGGCCTCTGCTAGAAAGAAAGATGAGGCAGATCCCGAAGGTGCAAGTTAGTTCTTTCCTTCTTCTTCTTCTTCTTTTTTTTTTTTTTTGTTTGTTTTTGGAGACAGGGTCTCACTCTGTTGCCCAGGCTGGAGTGCAGTGGCACGATCATGGCTCACTGCAGCCTCGACCTCCAAGCCTCAAGTGATCCTCCCACCTCAGCCTCCTGAGTAGTTGGGACTACAGGCACATACCACCACATCTAGCTAATTTTTTGTTGTTGTTTTTTGAGACAGGGTCTCGCTCTTTCACCCAGGCTGGAGTGCAATGGTGCGATTTTGGCTCACAGCAACCTCTGCCTCCCAGGCTCAAGCGATTCTCCTTCCTCAGCCTCCTGAGTATCTGGGACTACAGGCGTGCAGTAACACACCTGGCTAATTTTTGTATTGTTTGTAGAGACAAGGTTTCACCATGTTGCCCAAGCTGGTCTTGAATTCCTGAGCTCAGGTGATCCGCCCACCTTGTCTTCCCAATGTGCTGGGATTACAGGTGTGAGCCACCGTGCCCAGCCCCAGCTTTTTTTTTTTTTTTTTTGTAGAGACGGGGTCTCACTAAGTTGCCCAGGCTGGTCTCAAACACCTGGGCTCAAGCAATCCTCCTGCCTCGGCCTCCCAATGTGCTGGGATTACAGGTGTGAGCCACTATGCCGGCCAAGTTCTTTCTTGAAGGAACATATGGGCAGTACATCTCTAGGGCTACCCAGAAGACATTTTGTTTCAGTTTAGCTTCTTAACTCACAAGGGGATTTGAAATAGTATATTGCCCCACTCCCAGGCCAAGGGGTAAATTTCATCATCTTTATGCCACTGAGGGAGATGAGATAAATTCTTGAGGAGAGTTCAGGGAGAGTGAAGGTGAAGATGTGAAAGTCTCTTTAATGTGTAGTCACTACATGTACTAGCACAAAAGTCACACAAACACACAGTTATTTGTGGAATGAGGTGTATGAAGTCAGCTCATTTTTGCTCTTAGCTGCCTATTTTGCTCGTCATGAAGGAGAGCTTTTCATTATTGTCATACTTCCTCTGGGACCACCAGGATTTTCTCATGAAGACTAACAAAGAGATGATATCATGTGTCTGGGAGTCAGGGTGAAAAACAAAGTGGGCTTGCCTGAGTTTGTAAGCTGAGAAGTTGTCTGAGTCAAACCACATCCTGCCTTGGGTTTCTAGAGGCAGGTGGTCCCAGATGGAGACCCAGAGCTGGAGGAACCGTGCCAATGCTTTCCTAAGAGCCGTGCTCAGTTCCCAGGAGGTGTGGGGGAGGCCCTAGTGACTATATCCTCTTTACACTGAAGTTTTCTTCTAGGGAGGCCACAACTCACGGGTTGCCAGTAAAGGTTGTGAAGTTGGTTCCAGTTCCAGTTGTGGCTGTGCTGTGAACCAGCTGTGCCACTGGTGGCCATGCTGAAGCTCTTGGGGTTGTACTTTTCCTGGCTGTCAAATGAAGCCATGGTCAAGATCTGAGATAGCTAGTGCAGGTAGCTAGTATCGGCGCAGTGGGGGCCAAGTCAAAACCAAAGAGGGACTGTTTTTGCATATCATAGAAGAAAAAGTAAATTAACATTAAAACCATATTTAAAATATTTATTAGATGTACACTTTAGTTGTGATTAAACTACAACATAATTGGAATTGATGAAGTATTAACATGTGAACATATTCTTAGCAAAGCTGGACGTGTTTGGAGAATACCTTGTCAAGAGTGTGATGCCTGCTGCCGAAGGCTTTGGTCCAGTGGGATTTGCTTTCTGACCAGATAAGATTTTGTCTTAGAGACAACATCCAAAATCAATAGGCTGACAGATTATTGGTAAAAGATACATTACAGCTGTTTAAAACCATAAACGCTATCAAGTTCTAACTGCTAAGCCTGTAGTCATATTGGCTTATTGTAATATCGGGACCCTCATGGGCACAGATAGGAGAGGAA
Organism: Nomascus leucogenys; assembly: GCF_006542625.1. Taxonomy (NCBI): domain Eukaryota; kingdom Metazoa; phylum Chordata; class Mammalia; order Primates; family Hylobatidae; genus Nomascus; species Nomascus leucogenys. Next base: position 18,265,872 of record NC_044406.1, on the reverse strand, counting down.
TCAGGATGGTAGCTGTCATTCTGTAATTGCTGTTTAACAGCCTGGCTTATATTCACGATTCAATCTTTTTTTTTTCTTGCTTCCACAATTCAATCCTTATTTCTGTCAGCTGCAAAATCGTGAGTGTGCGCACAAGTTTTTTTCTCCCCCAGTCTTGAAACTGGAATAATTGCCAATCTGCCTATTAAAAAAATACATCTGCCCTATGAAAGTAGTTTCAGCTACTCTGTGTTAAATGAGTGATTACGACATTAGGCTCTGGTGGCATGTAATACTAATGCTGAAACGCTTGAATATGGAGGTTCGTGTGGTTTCAGATGTTGAGAAATCACTTCTTTGTGCTTATTGACATTTTTCCAAGGACTGCTCTGTTATTTGGTTTAAAATGTCACATGACAGCTGATCTCTTTGGTGCATATAATCCATGCAATTATAGTGTGAGCTTCTGCTGTCAGTGGTGGTTAAAAATCCATATACCTCACTCCTTTTTTAGCCTCTGATTTTTTTTAATTCAATTTAACTCATCCTTTTATTTTAAAACTTGAATTTGAATGGGTTCCATTAACAGATATTTTAAGGTGACAATCAAGTCTAGGGCGCTGCCAGCTTGAAGCTGAACACAGTCCCTAGCCCTCAAGCTGGATGTGAGATCTAATTTCGGGCATGTTGCAATGCAGAGATGTAGCTGATTTGTAAACAGCCCTTGTGACAACGTAATACAGTTGACAAGTGATGGTTCTCAGGCAGGGTGAAGTGTGTTATCTAGTTGTCTGAGTGATCACCCTGATTGCAGTTCCACCTGGGGTGCATGTCACAGAGCCACACATAATTAAAGCCACAGATTCATCATTGGTAGATTCAGCCCATTTTAGTCTCATTACAGACAAATTTAGTCCTGTCTTCATTCATTATAATGAAAGTCACACGAAGATTCGCTTTACTATAAACTATATTCTTTTTCCCTTTTAAATGGAATGTACAAGTGAATGTTAAAGCATAAAAGTACTTGCAAGTCACTCGCTTTGCTAATGAGAATGTATGCAAATGTGGTGCATGTTTGCCTTTCCTGGACTCAGCCCTATGACCCATCCCTGTGTCTGTCCTGATGGCAGGGATTGGTAGATGATTTATGTTGGCTCATCTCTTCCCAGAGTGGCTAGAATGGTCTTACGGACATAGAAGGACATGTTAAATATTCATCTGGTTTAATTGAATTTAATACACAATCCTTAAGATTAATCTGCACTTTTGGAGTTATTAAATGGCTCACTTTTTAGTAGCATATCATTTATTTGCTATTATCTGAGATAGTGAATTATTTAAGTAAAAAGGGAATGTTCTTTCCATGAGGTGGATCTTACCAAGCTGCTGCTGCTTTCATTTATAGGCGATTACCAATTATATTAAATTAGGAATGTGGGTAAAAGGAAGCATGGCAGTCTGAAGGTTTAAGATGTTTGGTTACTAGGTGTTGCATAATATACTGCAATCTGGGATCTGGCACTTGCTGGTTGACCTATATGGTCTGCTGGCACATGCATTATTAATTTTCATTTTCCATGAATATTAATGATGGTTGGATATCAGTTTAAAGAATAGTGAATCAATTAACATGTAATTTTCATATACTTTGATTTATAAACATGCACATTTTAAGATACATTTGTTTTCTTTTAGAACATTAATTTTTCCATTTCAGTTTTTCCTTTCCCTTCTTTGATACTGACATTTTCTTTTCTTTTTTTTTTTTTTTTTTTTGAAACAAGTCTTGCTCTGTCGCCAGGCTGGAGTGCAGTGGTGCAATCTTGGCTCACTGCAACCTCCGCCTAACGGGTTCAAGTGATTCTCCTGCCTCAGCCTCCCGAGTAGCTGGGATTACAGGTGCACGCCACCACACCCAGCTAATTTTTTGTATTTTAGTAGAGACAGGGTTTCACCATGTTGGCCAGGATGGTCTCGATCTCCTGACCTTGTGATCCGCCTGCCTCGGCCTCCCAAAGTGTGGAGATTACAGGCGTGAGCTACCGCGCCTGGCTGATACTGACATTTAATGGTGTATTGGAGTGATTTATATTTTTTGAGGACAGTTTCTGAAGTGTTGCCAAAAATGCTGGTTGTATTTTAAAATTCAGGTGATTTCTGTAAATTATTGAACAAGAACCAAGTGCTGTACACATACTTCAGTCTATTTATATTATAGTACTCTTTTCTACCATGGCCACCTACAACTTAATTTTATGATTTGAAATGTTACTGAACCATGAAAATATAAAAGAGCATATAACCAACATCTAGCTACCCACTACCTAGTTCTATCAAATGTTGCCATTTTGTCATACTTACTTCTGATCCTTAAAAAAATAAATAAGTAGACTTCTGATTTCAGCTCAGAGATGTAGAGAGCTGCAAAGATGTCCCTCCCACGCTTCCAAGAAAAAATCTGGACAGATTGGAAATTAACAGAGAACTGAGTTTGCAGAGCCAACGACCATTTCAAAATCTGGAAAGAGGTGCCTTCTGAGACACAGGACAGGACCTGAGCATTTGTTTACAGGAGCAGAAGCCACCAGACCCCATAGAAGTAGGTAGGAAGATTAAGCTAGAAAATTTGACAAATTGCTGGAGGCTGAGTGTGGGCTAACTTGAGAGTGTGAAGTCTTGAGGGCAGCAGTTGTGGGGGGAGGGGGTCCTATCCCTTTGCAGGCTTTTCTTCCAGGAACCCCATTTGGCTCTAACTGGGAGGGTGAGGGAAAATTCAGAGAAAACTCATGGTGCTGGCTCAGGAACCACTGAGCAATCTACTTAGACCCTTCTCCTTTAAGGAGCAAAAGGCTTATTCTGCAGAGGAAGGCTAAGGTCTGAGGGCCCTGGTGAATTAACCATTGCAGCTGGGGGATGGAGCTCCCCTTCAGCCCCTTCTGCACTCCATCTCACCTAAAAAAAGGTCTTTAAGCGGGTGGTAGACTGAGAACATTGGTGATACCTGCTACAGCTGGGAGTTTGGGGTGGGAGGAGCTCTATCCCTAGGGCAAATACGTTGTGAAGCCTACACCTTCAAGACACAGGCCTGCTGTGTATATTTTAGAGACTGAGACTTGGAATATTAGAGAACTGCCCTTCTTCCCTCACCCCACCCGCAGGCTAGCAAGCCCCCAGGAATAACAGTGGGTTGCAGCAGGGAGAGCTGCAAGAGACAGGCTCACACTAGGAACAGCATAAAGGAAAGCCCCAAAGCCAAGAGAGGGGACAAAAAAGGTCACTAGAGGAATTTGAAGTTTTTGATGTTCATAGGAACAACAAACCTCAACGCAGCTCAACTCCTGACTAGATTAATATCAGTTCCACACTAAGGGCTCATTTACCTCAGTATCTTCTACCTTCTATGAAATGTCTGGCTTTCAACCAAAAATTACAAGGCATGCCAAAAGGCAGGTAAAAGCAGTCTGAAGAGACAAAACACTCGGTAGAACCAGATGCAAATGTGATATAGCTGCTGCAACGATCAAAACACACATGTGTCTTACCTAGCTCTGTCCACTGAGTGCCCTTTCTGTGACAGGTACCATTTTAGGAGCCATTTCAGAATGAGCTTAACAAGATCTGAGCTTTTAGAGAGCTTACACTCCAACAGAGTACAGAGGGCTTAACCACAGACAAGTGAAAAGATACTTACAGTGAAACATGTCATGAAGAAACACAGGAGAGGAAAAGGCTAGAGTGGCTGGTGGAGTGTGTGGGCTGTTTCAGGTGAGGAGAAGTTGGAGCCCACACGTGAATGATGAGGAAGAGGCCCCTGCCATTACTAAGAGCCATCCAAGCAGAGAACAAGAAGTGTAATTGCCCGGAGGTGTGAACAAGGTTGGATCCTCCCTCAGTCTACACTGTTGCCTTGGAAGGTAAAAGCGCTATGGGCATCGTACTGATTACAGCAAGCTTTACAATTGTGTTGCTGTCATGGCCAACCTCTAGGGATGAAGTGGTGGGTGAGTTTTCTTTAAACGTGTGTAAGAATTACCTGTCTTCCTCCATTTTGAGGGACAAGGAGAATCTGTTAGATCTTGTTTGTAACCACTTCAGGACCTGATACAGGGTGAAAAGGAATGTGAATTTGCAACTGTGAGTAGATACTTCATCATTTATCCAGTACAAAAGTATTGTTCTTTGTACTAACTCAGCTACTCCTTACCTTCCATCCCTTGCCCCAAGTAGTGATTATTCCTATGTTACAGATGGGAAAACTGAAGCTCAGGTTGCCTGACTTGAAGATTGCAGATCTAATAAGGGTCAACCTAGTTATTTGAACTCTGGCAGCCTGACTTCCCAGGATTGTTGTGAGAACTAATTAGAAGGACAGGTATTCTTAAAAGTGGAGCCTCTGATGAAAAAGAAAACCGAAAACCAAACGTAGTTGTTAAATTCGTGTCCTAACTCAGTTTATGTGAAAACATTGGCTGCTGAAACTGCCTAAGGAAATGGATTTAGTAAATGCATGTTGAACGATCTATCACTTGTTCATTTGTCATGAGTGCTTAAAATAGATGAAAATGGGTAAATAGTTGCAACATCCCAATTTCTGCTGTGTCTTACTACTATGAATGTTATTGTATAGTATTAATACCGTGAGGGCAATGTTGTCTGACACTTCCCTACCTGGAACATTCTGTAAATCACTTTTTGTGATCTCAATAACTGTTAAGTAATTGGTACCAGTCTAGTGGGTTGTTTTGTTTTTGAGATGGAGTCTCACTCTGTCGCCCAGGCTGGAGTGCAGTGGCGCGAACTCGGCTCAGTGCAACCGCCACTTCCCTGGTTCAAGTGATTCTCCTGCCTCAGCCTCCCAAGTAGCTGGGATTACAGGTGCACACCACCATGCCTAGCTAATTTTTGTATTTTAGTAGAGACAGGGTTTCACCACGTTGGCCAGGCTGGTCTCAAACTCCTGACCTCAAGTGATCCACCCGCCTCAGCCTCCCAAAGTGCTGGGATTATGGGCATAAACCACTGTGCCTGGCCCAGTCTACTGTTCTGTAGACTGCATTTTTCACCTGCTCAAATGCTTTTCATACTTTTTCTATAGTAGTGTTTATTTTTTGAGAAGATATGAGACATAATATAAATGAACCATATTAAGTACATGACTGGAGAGGGAGACTGTTACATTGGATTAAGAAGATGCTTATATCCATTGGTTTTTGTTTTTCACCATTAGGGGAAGAAAAACACTTTCCCAAGAGTACCTTTCTTGATACACCAAAAGGTTGCTGGTATTTGGTCATGATATATTCATTGAGGGAAATACCAGGTGAATGGAGAGTTCTTCAACCATTAGCAATAACTGAGCACCCACTGTATGCATAGTTCCTTTATCTGTACCATTCATGGGACTGCATGTTAGATGAAAACAGCAAACAGCAAATTTTTATATAGCACTTCCCACAGACCAGAGACATTAAGTAAGTTGCCCAAGGGAGCACAGATTGTAAATGGCAGGTCTGGACGTGGGCCAGTGGGTGGCTTAACTCCAGAGTCTGTGTTCTCTCACCCCTAATTGTACTACGGTACAGCATTGTCTGGGTGGCCTTGGTTATGTTCACAAACCTCAAACCAGACGGTAATTAGCATGAGGGGCACCCAAATCTGTCAGGTTCGGAGAACCTGCTGGGAGTCTTGGCGGAGCTCTGTGATAGGGTACTGCGAGGTGTTTTTTTTTTTTTAATATGCAGCCATGTCTCAATTGAAACCACAACTTCCTGTGAATGCCTTATGATGTTATTTGAACAAGGGAAATAAGCACATGAATCTTTAAAAAGTTTCAAGTATATTGATTTTTAAGAATGGATGCAATTAGTAGTTCTCATTAGCTCCAGGAATTATTTACCTTGGAATGCTTTGGTTCCACATAAAGCCCTTTAACGCTAAAGATTTTGCAGGTTCTGCTGCTTTGACTATCTAGAGTTGATTCGACTGGCAGCTTTAAACATGCGCAGTAATGCAAGTGCTGATGCTGCCAGCACAAATGGAACAATGTATTGCTTTAATTTAAAAAACAGGCTTTGTCTCATTTTTGACTCCCTTTACATTTAATCTGACTAGTCATATTTTCTAGGAGGATGGTGAGGGTGAGAGCAGGATTTGACTCTGTTGTTCATCAATAAAGGTCCTGGAAAAAACTGGAATGTGAATTTTGATTGTGCCCTCCAATTTGTGAAGGGGAAACAAACAAAAAACAAAAACCTTAGAAGATTCTGAGGCCAGATGACAGTGTAGCCTTGGGCTGCCTAAACTCAGATGTGCCCTTCTTCCTAGGATCTTGTTAAAAGGCAGATTGTGATGGCAGCGGTGGGGGGGGGGGGGGTTGGGGGTTGGGGGGTTGGGGGGTTGGTTTGGGCTGGGGGCGGGTAGGTTTGGGGAAGCTGAGATTCTGCAGTTCTAAGAAGCTCCCAGTTGATCCTCCTTTTAGTAGCAATAATTTCTGACATTTTAGACCTAGCTCTCTGTCTTCTGGCTGTGTGGATCACCTGCGGGAGTTTAAACAACAGAGTTTCTCACAGCCACACCAGACCTATTGAATTAGATCTCTGCAGGGGTGAAACCAGCAGGTATTTGGGAAAAAAAAAAAAGCTACAGAAATCATTTGATAATAAATCTGCCAGCTTTGTTTATTGGGGATGGGGGAGTAATGACAGCTTTGAAAACTTCACTGTTGGAATCAGATTGAGATGTTTAAAGATAAGCTTTTTGACATCCTAAGGGCTTCCACTCCAAAACTACATGAGCTATCTTAGCAGCCACCCATCTTGGAAGGGAACTCACTAGTTCGGAGTATGTCCAAACTGGCTTAAATCAGAGAGAGTGGAGAAAAAAAAGAGTACTTAATGGTTAGCTTGCTGACCTGCCTAGCATTAGATAATGTCTGTGAAGGCCCCTGGAGTGCGTCCAGGGAAGCTGGGTCCCAAATATGGAAAAGAGAAGTCATGATTATGAGGTAGGAGTTGCAGTTACCATCGTGAATATTTAAAGTGTTATTTCAGCTCTTTCCTACGCTCCTAGGTTTGGGGTTTCATTTCTTTTTTTTTTTTTTTTTGAGATGGAGTCTCACTCTGTCGCCCAGGCTAGAGTGCAGTGGCGCGATCTTAGCCTACTGCAACCTCTGCCTCCCGAGTTCAACTGATTCTCCTGCCTCAGCCTCCCAAGTAACTGGGATTACAGGCACCCGCCACCATGCCCGGCTAATTTTTTTGTATTTTTAGTAGAGACGGGGTTTCACCGTGTTAGCCAGGGTGGTCTTGATCTCCTGACCTCGTGATCCGCCTGCCTCGGCCTCCCAAAGTGCTGGGATTACAGGCGCGAGCCGCTGTGCCCAGCCTGGGGTTTCATTTCTAGCAGTGTGTGGGGAGCCAGGATAGGTTAGAAAGAAGGGCCAGGGGATGTCTTTGTTGTGATGAAGCAGATACCACCATGGAGTTTTGCTGCTTTCACGGTATGATTTTATTTTATTATTATTTTTTTGATAACTGAGACACCCCAGCAAGTATCTTCTTAACATTTCATAAATCTTACTATTACTCTTTTCCCCTGAGGTCAAGCAGGATGATAAGACACCAGGTAGAGACTTAGCTTTCGCTCTCCTCAGGCTACTGTGTCTCTCTTTTAACTTGGAGTCTTTCTTCGAAACCAAGTGTTTCCCAGTGTTGCATGTGTGACTTTTCTTAGCTCCTTACATTATCTAAAGATTAAAAAAATAAGGGGCTGGGTGCGGTGGCCTATGCCTGTATTCCACTATTCCAGTGCCACTATTCCAGTGCTTTGGGAGGTCAAGGCAGGAGGATCACTTGAGACCAGGGGTTTGAGACCAACCTGGCCAACATAGCAAGACCTTGTCTCTACACTAAATTTAAAAATTAGCCAGGCATGGTGGCATGTGCCGTGTGTGCCTATAGTCACCGCTACTTGGGAGGCTGGGGTGGGGGAGGATTGCCTGAGCCCAGGAGTTAGAGACCAGCCTGGACAACATAGTGAGACAATGTCTCTAAAATAAATAAGGGAAACCTCACAATCAGAAAAATAAAAAAAGTTGGACATTCCCTGTCTTCCCTTTCTGAAGCTTCTACAGTGAGAGATGTTGTGCATTGTCACCATGAACTTCTGTGTCAGGCGGGGTTGGAGCGGAGAAGCAGAGCGCTAAGTGTGATCTGGATAAGGGATTTCGTGCACGTTGTGGATGCTGCCAGTGCAAGCTGCCTCCTGTGTCCTGTGCTGAGTCTGAAGTCGCTGGAGGAAGGTGGGTGTGGATGAGAGCAAGGACTCCTGGAACCTGCCTCTGGCTCTCACGCCCCCAACCTCAATGACACAGTGCCCTGTGGGAGAGATTGGTGCCCTTCCCAAAAGGGAAAGATTAGCCCAGTCCAGTGGGCATCTGTTGAGTGTCTGCTATGTCTTGAGAGCTGTTCTGGGCCCCGGGGGAGAGCATGAGGGGAGACTGACCTGGAAACACACTTTTCCAACCCGTTGTGGTGCGTGCCCAGTATGCTAAGGGAGCACAAAGGGAGGGGGGACCTAAGAGCCTGGGGCAGAAGAGGAAGGAATTTGATCAGGTGAAGAGGACGGGCCAGAGCCCAGAGCGAGTGAGAAAGAGGGTATAGTGTGAGTGTGAACAGAGGCCTACAGCTTGATGAGTACCTAGAAATAAGCCTTGCCAGAGTAAAATGGGAAGCGAGGCCAGAAGGTGAGAGGGATCTTGCATGCCCTTGAAAGGAACTTGGACTTTTGGGGTAATTGGGAACCACTGAGGCAGGATTCTAAGCAGGGGTATGCCACACCGTCACATGTGGATGGAGGAAAGTTCCTTCAATCTGTGACCTCTCCTGAATGAGCACCTGCTCCCAGGCAAGGTTTTTATTTTTTTTTATTTTGTTTTAATATTTTGGAGTGCAGTGGTGTGATCTCAGCTCACTGCAACCTCCGCCTCCCGGGTTCAAGTGATTCTTGTGCCTCAGCCTCTCGAGTAGCTGGGACTACAGACATGCGCCACCACACCTGGCTAATTTTTGTGTTTTTTTGGTAGAGACCGGGTTTCCTTGTGTTGGTCAGGCTGGTCTTGAACTCCTGGCCTCAAGTGATCCTCCCACCTGGGTCTCCCAAAGTGCTGGGATTACAGGCATGAGCCACCGCACTGAGCCTCCAGGCATGTTCCCCACCGGCCACCCCTCCCGAGACAGAGCCTTGCTCTGTCGCCCAGGCTGGAGTGCAGTGGTGCAATCTCGGATCACTGCAACCTCTGCCTCCTGGGTTCAAGTGATCCTTCTGTCTCAGTCTCCCAAGTAGCTGGGATTACAGGCACCTGCCATCATGCCCAGCTAATTTTTTTGAATTCTTAGTAGAGATAGGGTTTCTCCATGTTGGCCAGGCTCGTTTCAAACTCCTGACCTCAAGGGATCCGCCCACCTCAGCCTCCCAAAGTGTTAGAATTACAGGCGTGAGCCACTGCACCCGGCCCAGGCAAGGTTTTAAAAACAGCTTTGAGGTCTAATTTACATGCCATGGTACTGACCTACTGAGTATCCCAGTCAGTGCTTTTTAATATGTTTACAGAGTTGTGTGACCATCTCCACAATCTAATTCTTGAACATTTCCATCACCCCCAAAAGAAACCTGTGCCCATTTGCAGTCACTCTCCATTTCCACGCTCAGCCCTAGGCAACCACTCATCTTTGTGATTTCTCCTTTTTCTTTAAGGAGAATGTTTTCTGCAAATGTATTATTTACTTTAAGGAGTCTCCCAAATTATAAACTCTTACTCTTGGCTACCCAGTTACTGCTCAGCCTGTTCCTCCCTGCACACTTGAGATTGCATGGAACAGAAACCTGTCTGGGACTGCCTTAAACACAGACATTTGTTATTTTGCATAATTGGGAGGCTAGAGGTAGGGTGGATCCCAGGGGCAGTGTGATCAGCTGCCCAGTGTGACATCAGAAATCCGTGTTCTTGCTGTCTCTTCCCCCACTGTGTTGTTCTGGCAGTAACTTCACCCAAGGGCTGGCTTCCCTGTGGTCATCAGATGGTTGTAGAATGGCGTCCATCTGCAGTGGGGCCCTTTGCTTCCTTGCTCACAGCCTGTATGTAGGAGGAGTTATTTCTTACAGTCTGATTGGGTGAGCTTTGTTCCCACTGCCCGCCCTGAAGCAATGATTGGCTTAGAATTAATTAGGCTGTCCTTCCTAGAGCTGGAAATGGGCTCCATGGGGGAATGGATGGGCACCTGTGACCAGGAGTGGGCTCTGCTGGGGAAGGAGGAAGGGAGCCAGCTCTACTGGGTAGGCAACTAGCAGTGCTCACTGAGGGTTACTGACCAACCACATTGGATTGTTTGTTTCCTTTCACTTGGGGGCCTTTTTTATGTTAAATGCAAGCAAGGTGATCCTCTGATTTTGAACTTGTTATCTGGGGGAAGGCAGACCAATCCCAGTTCATCCTGGCTGAGTGACAGCGGATTTGATCTTTGATCTCAATAGGCTTGAGAGTAATAATACGTGAGTATTTTTGAAGCTGACCCTAGCTTTACATCTCTGAAAAGTATCAATTCAGATCTCACTAATTCAGGAGGTTCTCATAATTTGGTCAAGAAGTTCGCTGAAGTTTACCTTTGAACAGTTTTATGGTGAGGGTAATATTGGTGATGGTGGTAACACTAACATATGTGGGAAGTAAATGATTTGAGTAACATTCGAAAAACCTGTTTGCTTTAGGATAGAAATATCTAAATATATGACTAGTAGTAAATAGTAGAAAATCATTCCTATCTAGTTATTAAGTTAGTCCCTTGGAATCTCTCCTTGGGGAAAAAATAAAATCCTGCTCTGAATGTGTCAGTATTTGAATTACTGTATGAACTTGAAATTAACAAAAATGGACTTTCAAGTATAATACATGCTTCACTGAGCCAAATAGACATTCTGCCAGTTATTTGGACTTTATTAAATTTTACTTTATTACTTATATGTAATAAAAAATCAAGGTAAGCCTCTGCTTTGCAAAGTCATTTATTTGATTAGGAGCTGTATTTTAGAGTGCATTTCAGGGTGAGGTTTGTCCACATGTAAGCAATGAGCGTTTGCTGGTGCAGCTTGTAATGGTGAGAACGGATGTTGAAGAAAGCAAACACCATATGCCCTTTGTTTCCCGTGCATGTCCTCTTCTGGAGGCCTGGGTGGAGTGTTTCAGCTGTCTCAAATAATCTCCATTTTGCTGTTACTGCAGACTCTGCGGTTCTCCAGCTCTCTCCTCTCTGATGTTAATTATAACTTCTTCCTAATTAGGTGGCTCTTCCTCCTCCTCAGTCATACAGGTTCCACACTCTCAAGTGCCAGAGATTGGATTACTTTTCACTTGATTTGCGACAGAAATAAGTGCAAAGAATTACAAAAAAAAACCACCAGTGTGAGTGTGTAGTGGGAGGGGCAGGCGGGTTGGGTACGGGACAGGATGCTTAGAATAATTTTGCTGCCAAGTGAATCAGAGAGACTTGCAGTTCTCGGAGAGCACGGAACTTACTCCTGTCCAGAGTTCAGACACAGCCAGAAATTACCATTTCATACTTCACAGAATGGAGGTTTCAGCAGCCAAAGCCCCAAGTGCCGCAGACTTGTCTGAGATTGTAAGTAGGCCATACATCTGTTTTGATTGTTGCGATGTCTGCATCTTTTGTAGCCTGTTGCCCGACTACTTTGTAGGCCAGGAGGGAGGCATGATGGGTAATTTGGTCTCAGGCCAGTCCTTCCAAGATGGTGACCAACACTGTTTTCCACTTGGCCCCAGGTCTTCTCAGTTTTCTGGTTTGTAGCCGAAGGGTATTTCTTTCACTAAGCCCTTGTCTGTGATAGAAGTGGATTCTTTTGGCTGAGTTCCTTTTGTAGTGGCATTTATAAAGATTTTGAATAGCTCTGTCATCTGGTTTGGTGGCTCTTTCCCTCTCTGATCACTATCGACAGCCAGGTGAGTTTTCTCCAGGGGACACTGCACACAGACAGCTGCATTCAGCCAAACCCCCTGCAGGCATCCATTTCTGCAGTGAGGTACCCCTCTCAGGTGTTGGGAGCCGGTAGCATTTCTGATGCAGCTGGCAGATTTGGGAATCTGGGAGCAAGCCAGGTGTGGAATTTAGCTTTCCTGTAGTGTGAAGAAATAAACGGAGTGGGGGTAAGAATGAGATGGGAGACAGGAGAGAAAGTCAGCTTGGGGTCTGTCAAGAGCACTGTCCTGTTGCCAGATGCCAACTGAGGTGTCGGGAGAGGTTCAGTTCCCCACTCAGCTAACTGTGCAGCCATGGGCCGCTAACCAAGATCTCTCCAAGTCTTACTTTTCTCATCTGAAAATCTCCATCCTACCACCTCACAGGATTACTGGATTGTTTAAAGTAATGAATGTGAAGGCACCTGGTGCTTGGTTGCCATCCTTCTCCCTTTCTGTGGCACTCTGTGCCATAAATGCAAGCAGTGTGCTGGGCTCTGTGAGATGCCACCAGTGTTGCTGTCCTGGCTTGTTTCAGGACAGCTTTTGTGGCCACCAAGTTCTCATGGTCAGTGTCACAGGCTTGATCTTGGGGTCGGCCAGTTGGCCTTGCTTAAGTATGTAGCCCCAGGTTGCCCTTTTAGTCATGGCCAGGTGACCCGCCTCCCAAAACAAGGTCCTGGGGAAAGGGTTTGAGTGAGTCATGGTTATATCTCATAGATAACGTTTAAGTTAAAGGTGATGGGAACTGGGGACCCAAGTTAGGAGGCTGTGTTACAGGTCCTTGGGGAGAGTGATAATTCAAAAGACTCCTTTCCCGTCCAACTTTGAGTTTCCAACTTATTAAAACCTATATTCATCCAGAGCGAGGGAGAAGGAAAACAAAAGGTAAACCTTGGCCAGGCACAATGGTTTATGCCTGTAATTCCAGCACTTTGGGAGGCCGAGGCAGGAGGATCTCTTGAGCCCAGGAGTTCGAGACCAGCCTGGGCAACATGGTGAGACCCTGTCTCTACTAAAAATAAAAAAAATTAGCCAGGAATGGTGACACACGCCTGTAGTCCCAGCTACTCAGGAGGCTGAGGCTGGAGGATTGACTGAGCCTGGGATGTCGAGGCTGCAGTGAGCCATGATCATGCTACTGTGCTCCAGCCTGGGTGACAGGAGTGAGACCCTGTGTCAAAAAAATAAAAATAAACATAAACCTTGATTGAAAACTGCTGAGCAGTCATCTGAATTCTGATTCAGAAGTACATGTAGGACACCATCATGGTACTTTTCCATTGTGTTGTTTCATTTAATGTGTTTATGAATTTAGGCAGCCACCACGCACGTCGGTCAAGCCCCAGTTGTCTTTCGTGTGTGTGTGTGTGCGCGCACGTGCACGTGCGTGTGTGCGCGTGTGTGCGTGCGTGTGTGCGCGTGTGTGTGTGCTTGTGTGTTTAGGGCACTTTCTAGAGCCTGCTCTGTTAATTAACTGTACTATGTGCTTTATATTTGCTGTGAGTTAATTGCTGATGATAGTGTTCCCTTGCCAGTCACAAGTTCTCCCACCCCTTTCCCCCATTGAATTCCTCGTTTTTCATCTCATCCATAGGCTCAAGTTGTTTGTCTTTGACTGGCAAGACTCCTCAATAATCGTGTATCAGTGATCTCTGACACAGTGCTAACTTTTATCACTGATTACAGAGAGACATTGTATAAATCATCAGGACAGTTTGTTTTGCGTATGATGATTTAAGAGCACCTCTTAACCAACATCAAAGTAATGTATCAGAGTGCCAACCTTCAGTATTTTTCTTTTGCTTTTCATTGAAATCCATTTTCTTTTCTGTGGTCTACTGGGCCTCGTATGGTCTGGCTTTGCCTACCTTTTCAGCCTCATTGGGGTCATCTTCCCACTCGGCCACTGCCTTCTACCATATTGAGTTCTCGCCTGTCCCAGCACTGTCTCTGCGTCTGGGCACTTGCAGGTCTCACTGCTGGGAATGCCCCTTTTTTTCTTTTTGGCTCCTTGCTTGGCTGGCCCTTTCTCTTCTTTCAGGTACCACTCTGAGCAGCCCTCCAGGGCCATCTTGTCTCAAGGGCCAGCCTCCATCTTGAGTTTCCTTTCTCCATTCCCATCACATCACCGCATTTATTTCCTTTACAGTCCTTATATCACAGCCTGTAAACATTTTGTTAACTCATTGATGTACTTGGTATTTGATGTCTCTCCCACCAGAATTTTAGCTCCATGAGGGCAGGGGCCTTGTCTGTCTTATCCCTACCATATCCCCAGCTCTTAACTCAATTCTAGATGCATGGTAAATTCTCAACAGATATTTGTTGAATGAATAGTTGCTTTGGATAATTAACACAGTGAATTACTTTTAAGTAGTTTGTGACTGCAAGCTGATAGAGCTAGTCCCATGTTTTATGTGGCTGGCCCCCTCCCCATCTGCATCCATCACTGCTCTGGCACTTTGGGAGCATTTCAGACCCCAGGGCACTGTTTTCCTCTCTTGGCCAGCCCCTGGCTGGTGTCTGGGATAACTCTCTGTTTTAAGCATCATTTTTGTTCTCAAAATGAAAACCACCTGTCTTCAAAGTGATTTGCTTAAAATAAATGCTTTATTTCTTTACTGAGACCTTCTTCCCTTTCTGCCTTTCTCCACCTCCTGCCAAGAATAATGTGAAAAACCCCATTATCTTGGCAAGTGGTTTTCCCTCTGGTTAGAATCCAAAGCCAGATGACTTACCACCAAATGTGCTGGGGTAGTAGCTTTCCCCTGCCCTGCTGCTTTCAGATGTTAGTGAGGTCTCCACCTTGGCACTTACCTTCTTTGTATATTTCCTTGAAACTTCCTTCCTACACGTAAAGAAGCTAGCCCAAGGCACCACCTAAATGGCAGTGAGGGTAGGGATCATGTCTTAAGTAGCACTCTGTGGCAGACTGTTTGCCAGCTCACTGACACCTTACACCAATTCCAAGGAATTGACAGTTTTTACCCCCATTTTAGAGATAGCAAAATGGAGGCTCACTGAGATTAGGTGACTTGTTCCTAAGCACATAGGTTGCAACCAGCCAAGATCAGAAACCAGGCTTGTCTGACTCCCAAATTCATCTTTTATTTGTTGATGTACTCAGTGTCTCCCAGGGCTTTATCAACCAAGTTCTGCAGTTAAAGCAGTTAAAAAAATATCTGGCAACCTGGTCTACGGTACACATCCATGTAACTGAAGTAAGTTTCCTGAAACAGTAGCTGCCTTCACTGTGTGTGATGCCCTCTTGTATTCTCCATTCCATTCAACAGATGCTTGTCAGAACCTTCTAAACTGATTACATGGCCCACCGATTGGTGGCAATCCATTTGAAAACAGTTTGAGGGACATTAGTGTAGGTGAGGTGTAAACTATGCTTAGTTTATATAGAGGTTTACATGGTGTAAGCTATTAAAAAGAATTTTTATGGCAATATAATAGACATACATAAAATGCACATGAGGGTACGGCTGTTGAATTTTCACAAACTAAACACATCTGCGTAATTAGCACCAGATCAAAACACACACCATTGATTTAAGCTTCTTTGAATCAAGACAGAGGCATGGAGTACAACAGAAACTGATAGCCCCTCAGTTTTTTGTGAATTACGCACAAACAGCTTACTCCATAGGCAGACTCTTTTTGGAGGTCCATAGCTTGCCTTTCCAGTGATGGGGTCTGGCTGGCGTTTGAGATCTAACAATCGCCGAAGGAGTGGAATGTGGCCTCTGTAATGGCCTCAGAAATTAGCACAAAAGGAGGGCTGACTGAGAATGTGCCTGGTAAAATGTGAACATGTAGGAGGAGGAGGAGGGGGAAGAGGGGGAGGAGGGGGAGGGGGAGGAGGGGAGGGGAGGAGGAGGAGGAGGAGGAGGAGGAGGAGGAGGAGGAGGAGGAAAGGGCAAGGCCCCGTAGTTGAGTACAGAAACGTTAGGGTGTGAGAATTTGTGGTCATAGTAATTGAGACCAATTTTACTGAAATGGAGGGTGGCGAAAGGAGGAAGGAAAAGGAATTTGTGATTACAGCACCAAGCCCCTAGAGGTTAAAGAACGTCTCTATAAAATAAGGAATATCTACCTCTTATGGTGAGTGTTGACTTTTAGAGAAAATTGTTCTAGTATACTGAACTAAAATGCTTAATTCTTGGCAAAAGATATAGATGCATCTCCATGCAAAAAAGCAAGCTAAAGCAACTTTGCTTTCATAATGTATGGGTTCTGTAAAGCTGTCTTGGTGGACACGCCATATGTAATTCATCATAATGGGGTGTGCATAGAAATGAAAGGGAGCGAATATCGTAACATGCCTTGAAGCATCGAGTGCTGAGTTACAAAGGGCATTAATTAATACAACTTTATGGGATTCATTTATAGCTCACTTTTAGTCAAACTGAAATAGCTTTCCTGAATCAGGGACTTTGGGATAATAATAAATCCTTTTGTCTTTGTTGATCAGATAAGCTCTTTTTTTTTTTTTTGAGATGGAGTCTCGCTCTGTCGCCCAGGCTGGAGTGCAGTGGCGCGATCTTGGCTCACTGCAAGCTCCGCCTCCCGGGTTCATGCCGTTCTCCTGCCTCAGCCTCCAGAGTAGCTGGGACTACAGGCGCCCGCCACTGCCCCCGGCTAATTTTTTGTATTTTTAGTAGAGACGGGGTTTCACCGTGGTCTCGATCTCCTGACCTCGTGATCCGCCTGCCTCGGCCTCCCAAAGTGCTGGAATTACAGGCGTGAGCCACTGCGCCCGGCCCAGATAAGCTCTTATTCACTGACTTCCTGTTACTTTCTTGGCACCCAGAGTCATGCCTGGGCACTAAGGACTTGCTGAATGAATGGAAGGAGTAAGGACAAAAAAAATCGTAGCTAGCATTTAATGAGCGTGTACTGTGTGCTTTGCCTCTTTTATCTGATTTAGTCATCACTACAAGCCTGTGAGGCAGGCACTGTTATCATTTTCTTCTTTATTTTATTTTATTTATTTTTTATTTTTTGAGATGGAGTCTTGCTCTGTCACCCAGGCTGGAGTGCAGTGGCACTATCTCGGCTCACTGCAAGTTCCGCCTCCCGAGTTCACACCATTCTCCTGCCTCAGCCTCCCGAGGAGCTGGGACTCCAGGCACCTGCCACCACGCCCAGCTAATTTTTTGTATTTTTAGTAGACACAGGGTTTCACCATGTTAGCCAGGATGGTCTCGATCTCCTGACCTCGTGATCTTCCCGCCTCAGCCTCCCAAAGTGCTGGGATTACAGGCGTGAGCCACCATGTCTGGCCTATTTATTTATCTATTTATTGAGATGGGATCTCACTCTCACCCAGGCTGGAGGGCAGTGGTGCAATCACAGCTCACTGCAGCCTCGACCTCCTGGGCTCAAGTGATCCTCCCACCTCTCAGCTTCCTGAGTAGCTGGGACTATAGGTGCACACCACCATGCCTGGCTGATTTTTTTTTTTTTTTTTTTTTTGTAGTGACAGGGTTTCACCATGTTGCCCAGGCTGGTCTTGAACTCCTGGGCTCAGTAATCTGCCTGCCTGAGGTTTCCAAAGTGTTGGGATTATAGGTGTGAGCCACCATGCCCAGCATTATCCCTTCTTTCAGAGCCACCTTATATCCTCTGCTTTCCTGGGGACAGTTCTGGTGTATGCCTGTTGTCCTCGCATTAACATTGACATCACCTGCTTTCATTCTCAGATGTCCTGGTCAGATGATAAACCATTTCACTCTGAAATGTTCTGGTTTGGATAGACAGATGAGGAAACTGAGACACAGAGAAGCCACATCACTTTCCATGGTCACCAAGCTAGTAAGATGTAAAGGTGGGATTCTTTCCTAGGAGTCTGATTCCAGGTCGTGTTGTCTGATCACTAAGTTCTGGTGCTTCACAGTTTAAGCCAAGGGAGAGATAATATAGGAAAACCACTCTTTATGTTTTTCAGCTTCAGTATTTAGTAAAAATCCCTGCCAAGTTAGCATCTGAAGTAGGTTAATGTGACTCAGGGCAGTGGGAATGTGCTAGGTAAAGACTCATTGAAACCCTAAGTGTGTGTTCATTAGTAAACCTGGCCAACTAGTACCCTAGAATGATAGTAGCATTCACATGTGCATGGTGCTTTATAGTTTACAAGACCCCTTCTCCCATATTATTGTGTTGAAGCTTCTTGTGCACTCAGAGGTGGGAGGTGGATGGCCAGTGGTAGGATTTCCAGTTTATAGAGGAGGATGGGGTAATCAGCAGGGTGGTACAGTTGCCTGCCTGAGGCTTCACGGCTAGAAAAGAGGCAGATCCAGGATTCAACCCAGGTATTCTGCCTTGGCAATCAGTGCATTCCCACTTAGCACAGGTGCCTCTTAGCCAGATATATATATATATATATTTTTTTTTCTCGAGACAATGTCTTGCTTGCTCTGTCACCTAGGCCAGAGTGCAGTGGTGTGATCACAACTCGCTGTAGCCTCAACCTCCCAGGCTCAAACGATCCGCCCACCTCAGCCTCCCAAATAGCTGGGATTACAGGTGTGCAACCACCATGCCTGGCTAATTTTTAATTTTTTTTTTAAGAGATGGGGTCCCACTATATTGCTCAGGCTGGTCTGGAATTCCTGGGCTAAAGTAATCCTCCCACCTCGGCCTCCTAAAGTGCTGGGATTACAAGTGTGAGCCACCCATGCCTGGCCCAGATGCTCTTATATAGCCATTTGAGGGTGCTGTTTATGAAGGGTTAGGGAGTCACTTGAAGACTTATTTACCCAGGGTTTCTCAGCCTTGGCACTGTTGACATTTTGAGCCAATTAAGCCTGTTGTGGGGGCTGTCCTGTGTGTTGTAGGATGTTTAGGAGCATCTCTGGGGTCTACTCGCTAGATGCCAATAGCACAATCGCTCATCCTGCCCCTGCCCCCACCCCCCGCCCCCGCCAGATCCCTCCAAGTCGTGACAACAAAGAAAAGTGTCTCCAGACATTACCAAATGTCCCTTGCGGGGGCACAATTGCCTCTGGTTAGGGACCACTGGCCTAACATAATAGCCACATTTAAAAGAGGGAAAGATGACCTTGAAAATGTTAGACCTGTCTTCTTCCCCTTTCTCTAGTTTCTAAAGCATCAGAAAAACTGTTGAAAGACCTGCAAAGGGGCAAAAGAGAGAGAGAACAAGCAACATGTTTCATGTTGAATTCTCTTCCGTGGAAGAGCATTGTGTCTGCCAAAGCATAAGATAGCCAACATTTTTTTAAGTTAAAAATCACACAGTTAAACATGTTTTGATAGAAAAGTTAGAACAGAGATCAGCCAAAATATACATATACAGAATCTCCTGTAATCCTACTGCCGAGATAACCGTGGTTCATATTTTGGTCTATTTCCTTCTAACCTTTTCCAGCATGCATATACAAGTATATATTTAAAAAAAAATTTTCCAAATAGAGCCATGCCAAAAGCTGTTATAAACAGCTTTTTAATTTAAATGTGCTACAAATATCTTTCCACATCTATGATACACAGTTACTAAGGTTTGTAGTATTTTGTTGTATGGCTAGCATATAATTTATTCACTTAGTCTCCTGTTGTGTACGTTTGCTTTGCTTCTAATTTTGTTTTTGCTGTTAACATGCAAAATCACGGTGAGTATCCATGTGCATACTTACGCCCTTTCCAGCTTGTTTTTTTTCTTCTAGAAGTTACCATCACTGTAATTTTTAGTATCCATTGAGTAAGATACTGAATTCATAATGTTCTGAATTGTATTTTAATTATGTCACATACCTTTACCCCTCAAAATTACAGAAATGTATTGATTAAAAATGTGTTTATGTGCTAGGCTTGCAGAATGGGGTGTGGAAAGCTCTTTGGTTTTCTGATTGAACGATGACTAATAAGAAACCATTTGGGTTTCGTGCCTTGTTCATGAAGCCCAGTCTTAACTGTGTCAGGCTACTTCCTGAGTAGGAATCAGCCCAGTGAAGGTTGCTTAACCGTCCTTTAAGATTCTGTTCACTACTGAAAGAAATTCAAGGCTATATGCTCGTGAATTCTCATTGCTCATGGATTTTTCTTCTATGTGTTTTAAATTATAAACTCATGGAAAAGACATTCAGATGGTAGAGAAGAGCATAAAGTTTCCTACTTTACTCCCCTCCCTCTTGGTTTTTTTTTTTTTTCATTCTCTAGGATTTTTGTATGCTTGTACAAATATTGAAATACAAAAAAATTTAAAACCCACAAATTGGGCAACAGAATGCAATGTATGAGCCAAGTAGCTTTTTTCCACTTAATGCATCTTTCTATATCAGCACATTATTCTGTTTAATTGGTGCCCTATTTGGGGTTGTTTTCAGCTTCTCCTGCAACAAGTCACCTTCTATTATGAGTCTATCCATAGGATACATGCTTAGCAGTGGAGTTGTTGGGTTAAGAGTTTATGTCCTTATGGTTTTGATAGATATTGCTAAATTGCCCTTCTACCAGAAGTATATGGCTTGGCTTGTTTCTATCAGGCATTTTTTTCATGCCTGGCATAAATTATTGATTAATAAGCTGGGAACACAAAGGTAGAATCTCATCTATAGGAAGGGGCATAGTTGGTTAGGAGACCACGTCTTCCCTAATGACCATTATGAGGATTGGTTTTCAGCCTTGAGCATACTCAGGGGGATGTGTATTTACTGATTTTCTCCTGGGCTTGGCCTGAAACTGGCTTTTACTTTTTTCAACCACAGAGTAAGAATATGCATATAAAGTTGGGAGACAATACCCAGATAGACAACTTTCTGGGAATATTCGATGACATGCCTCAATGAGAATTGTGGTGGTTAGAAATGGACCCTTATTACTAAAGAGGTTGTGACATGTAAATATCAGTGGGTCTCTGAAATAGAAGCATAGTTCATTTGGCATTTGGTACAGTGTATCAAATGGAACATAATATAATAAATGTAAATGTAACATGTTATAATCATGTTACAGTAATTACTACCCCTTTTATCTCTTCCATGAAGTCTTTTCTGATGTTTCTTCATTCCCCATCTTCTCCCACTCCATGAGGACATTTTTTTCACACTGTCCTTAAAAAAAACTATAGCTGGTACTGCATTTAGGGCTTTAAATTGTTTTATTATCTTGGATCAGATATGTATCCCTAATCAAATTTTAACCAACACTTGGTTTCTGGTCCTCTTCACTCTGGCTGGGTGTTTGGAACGTAAGTGTTTTGATTGGTTGCCCACTCTAGAATTCTTCTGATTTCATGAGATCCCTGTGCTTGGTAAAGGAGGGCTCTCTCCTGGACATCTCCCCCTTGTAGGCCCCCAGAACGGTGCTCATTAAGGACTCTGTCATCTCAGTCTTCAGAGCGCTGCTTTCCTGCCTAGGGAAGGGCACAGCAGGGTGCCATCTTTTATATGATTTGATATCTGAAGCAGCAGAGGATGGCAGATGTTTGAAGATGACTCTGTGAACCCTGGTGGGTACGGCAGCTGCCAGAGCCTGGGTAACCATGTGAAGGGCTCATATTTTCTGAAAAATCAGGGCTTTCTGATGGTCACTTTTTAGGGTATTCTTGGCCAGGATCTTTTTTGAGTCGGCCTGAAGTATCCTGGAAGGTGGAAGCTAAAATCCATGTAGGTTTGGCCTCAGGCTGGGCCCCTTAGAGGAGGTGGGGCAGCTTTCCTTTCTCTTCTCCTTGAGCCCCGAGGGCTGACACTGTGCCTTGGGGACTCTCCCTGGCCTTTCCCAGGGGATGACCTCGAGAGAGTCTTAAAAAGGGAACAAACCAAAAAGCTGTTATTTTTCTTATTGTTCAGATAATATACTTTCTTTTATAGCAAATGAAGAGGGCTTTTGAGGGGCAGGCAATGTGATCTGAGGAAAATGACCTCTGGGGTCAAATAGTTCTGGGTTGGAATGTGGGCTCTGTGGCTTTTTCCCTAAGGGGCTGTTATGGGCCAAATTTTGTCCCTAACCCCCCTGTACCTCATAATGTGACTGTATTTGGAGATAGGTCCTTTAAAGAGGTGATTAAGTTAAAATGAGGCCATTAGGGTAGGCCTTAATCCAATCTGACTGGTGTCCTCATAAGAAGAGGAGATTAGGGCACACAGAGAGATACCAGGGGTGCAGACGTACAGAGCAAAGACCATGTGAGGACACAGCGAGCAGGTGGCCATCTGCAAGCCAAGGAGAGGGGCCCCAGGAGAAACCCAATGTACCTTGATTCCAGCCTCCAGAGCTGTAAGGTAATGAATTTCTATTATTTAAGCCCCCCTAGTCTGTGGTATTTTGTTATGGCAACCCAGGCTGACTAAGATGGGGGCTTTTAGCAAGTCAAGTCCCCTGATTTTGCTTTCCTAAAGAGGGACCACAACACCCTGAGTTGACAAGAAGAGTGGACACAGTGCCTGGCTTCTAGGAGTTACTCTCAAATGGCAGTGGTGGTGGTCACCATAATCATTTAATAATGTGATAATAGAAATCACCACCCCCCTTCCCTCACCCAAGTTTTCTGACCCCGTCTGGTTTGAGATTTTTCTTTTTCTTTCTTTCTTTATTTTTATTTTTATATATTTTTTTGAGATGGAGCCTTGCTCTATCACCCAGGCTAGAGTGCAGTGGTGCGATTTCAGCTCACCACAACCTCCGCCTCTCAGGTTCAAGCAATTCTCCTGCCTCAGCCTCCCGAGTAGCTGGGATTACAGGCATGCGCCACCATGCCCGGCTAAGTTTTGTATTTTTAGTAGAGACCTGGTTTTGCCATGTTGGCCAAGATGGTCTCAAACTCCTGACCTCGTGATCTGCCCACCTAGGCCTCCCAAAGTGCTGGGATTACAGGCGTGAGCCACAGTGCCTGGCCTCTTTTTATTTATTTTTTTTACTTTCAAGTCCTTTTCAAAGAGGGTTGCAAAGAACTCATGTGATCAGAGATCGGTACTTTATAGGTTGAGTGAAGTACTTTCTTTTGAGTAACCCTTTTCATCTGTTAACATATTGGAGGTCCAGGTAAAATTGTATTTAGGACAAGGATTCTGCTGCCAAAATAGATTCAAAGTGACTTTCAGTGTGGTGTGAATATTTACTGTACCTGACACCCATTGTATTAGTTTGCTTGTGCTGCTGTGACAAAGTACCACATGCTGTGAGTGCCTTAACCAATGGAAATTTATTGTCTGGCAGTTCTGGAGGCTGGAATTTAGAGATCAAGGTGTGGGCAGGGTTGATTCCTTCTGAGGGTCGTGAGGGAGAATCTACTCCGTGCCTCTCCCCTTGCTTCTGGTGGTTTGCTGGCAATCTTTGGGTTGTAGACACATCACCCCAGTCTCTGTCTTCATCTTCACATGGCATTCTCCCTGTGTGCATATCTCTGCGTCCAAAGTTCTTCATTTTTGTGGTTTTTTTTTTTTTTTTTTTTTTTTTTTTTTTTTTGTAGATAGGATCTTGCTCTGTTGCTCAGGCTGGAGTGCACTGGCACGATCATGGCTCACTGCAGCCTCCATCTTCTGGGCTCAAGTGATCCTTCCACCTTGGCCTCCCAAAGTGCTGAGATTACAGGCATGAGCCACAGCTCCCATCCCAAAGTTCTCCTTTTTATAAGGATACCAGTCATATTGGATTAGCGCCCACTCAAATGACCTAATTTTAACTTGATCATCTGCAAAGACCCTATATCTAAATAATGTCATATTCATGGATACTGGGAATAAGGACTTCCATATCCTTTGGGGAGATACAATTCAACTCATAACACCAATTATATTGGAACCCTATTTGCCATCTGTGCACCTCTGCCTGCGGCCGGCAGCTTCTCAGGAGAAGTCCCTCCACCTGGTCTGCCATTCTTGTTTGCCATGCAGACTTCAGCGAAGAAGTCACCTGCTGGAGAGGCCTTCCCTGGCCACCCTCAATATAGAGTGATTGAATGAATGAAATAGATTGCAGAGTAAAATTAAAATGTGATTGAGAATTATGCTGAGCATAATTTACCCTTAAAAGTGTGAGAGAACTCCTCTCCACCCCACATCAATGTTACTTGTAACTTTTTTGTATATGTTGGCTGTGTCCCCACCACAGATGCTATTTAAATATCATTTTGTGCCTGTGAATTGAGATGTCGGGCACCTTCTGAATGTCATGATGTTTCCTATTCTGTGTGCAGAGCGTGCCAAGAGGATTCAATTTGTTGAATTTGGATCTTTTTTGCAATGAATCACTATGTGATTATGATTTTACAACAATTCACAGAATCAAACTGGCTAGACCCCTTCTCTGAAGGACATCTCAGGTCCAGAAAACCTGTGAATCATGAATAAGGGAAACATTTACTAATGCTAGTTAATTATCAGTGTTTGTTAAATATGTTCTCCTTGCTGAAACTGCTAGGGGCTGTGCAGAATACAGAAATAGAATAGGCAATAACTGTGGCTTCCAGGAACACACAATTCACACCAAACAGCCAAAAAATATATAATACATGCAAAGTGGTGTGAGAATGTGTAGTACAGAAATTAAGAAGAAGTGCTTGTTGTGGACCAGAATGATCAAGGCAGGCTTTGCTGAGGAACTTAGCTATGCTTGGGCTGTGCCTTAAAGAGTTAGAGATCCCAGGAGAGGAGGGAGAATACCAGCTCAAGACAATATTAACATAATATCGTTAAGCTGTATAATAGTCGTGGTATATATTGAACTACCAGGTTTTAATAAAAATTTTCTTCACAAGATGGATATGATACGATTTGTAACAGAAAAATATTGTATACATCCTAAATGTCCATCAACTTGGGATATATAAGTTATAGTACATCCATATAGTAGAATACTCTACAGTCAGAAAAAAGAATGGGAATGCTTTTTACCACTATGGACCTTCCAAATATATTGTTGTTCAGTGAGAAAAGCAAGGTGCAGGACAGTGGGTATGATATGCTAATGTATGATATTTTCTTAAAGAAACTAGAAGTTGCCTAAGAAAGTAATAACCTTATGTGTGGTAGTGGCAGACTGGGAGAATGGGAGCTAGATTGTGTGTGGGGATGTTTGTGTGTATGTGTGTGATTTGAATGATATAAATGTATCCTATTCAAAAAGTTAGACAGATATGATGACAAGAGTATTTGGTCACACTGTTGGTACCCTTAAATTGACTTAGTGCTTTGCCTTGCTGGGGCATAATAAACGAAGATAACCAGCGACACCAGATATCCTAGAGATAAACTTTTGCATTTGCCCAGAGAATGAAATTCCCTTGACCAGCTTTTCACTTTTGTTGGCCGCCACAAGAAAGGTTTCAAGCATAACACTCAATAGAGGGGCTGGTCTAATGAACCCCTTTTTACCCATCATCTAGCTCCAGCAGTTATCATCTGCTGGCCAATGCTGTTTTGTTGGTTCTCTCTCCTCCTCATTCTTCCTTCTTCCCTGGCCTCGATTATTTTGAAGGCAATGCCATTCTGATGGAATAATTTAGAATTATTACTCTGACCTCCTGAGTCCCACCATTGCCCCAGACATGCAGAGTAAATTAGATGCTTAGGTGGGAAAAGCTGTCTTTAATGGAATTTGGTTCATCTCATTAAACTCATTTGATTTTACTTAAAAAAAGTAAAAAATTATTGTGCAATACACATAACATAAAATTTACCATCTTAATCATTTGAAGTGTATGGTTCAAATAGCATTAAGTACATTCACATTGTTGTGCCACTAATCTTCAGAACTTTTTTATCTTGCAAAACTGAAACTCTGCACCCATGAAACACGAACTCCCCATTTCCCCCTCCCCCCAGCCCCTGGCAACCACCATT
This sequence comes from Nomascus leucogenys, assembly GCF_006542625.1. NCBI lineage: Eukaryota > Metazoa > Chordata > Mammalia > Primates > Hylobatidae > Nomascus > Nomascus leucogenys. Next base: position 18,240,057 of record NC_044406.1, on the reverse strand, counting down.
CTGTGTTCTGTGTCTGAATTTGACTCTTCCAAGTACTTCATGTAAGTGGAATCATATATGATTTGTCTTTTTGTGACTGGCTTATTCTACTTAGCATAATGTCCTCAAGGTTCATCCATGTGGTAGCATGTGACAGGATTTCCTTCCTTTCTAAGGCTGAATCATATCCCCTTGTATGGATAATACCACATTTTGTTTATCCATTCATTCATTGATAGATACTTGGGCTAACTTTTTGCCCCCTCTTAGAATATAAGGCTTTATGGCTCATAATAATTTCATGCTGTAGCACATCAGAATGCCTCAGCACACTGTAACTCTCCAGTTAAGAGAATTATTCTGAGCAGTTTGAGAATATATATATTTTTGAGACAAGGTCTCACTCTATAGCCCAGGTTGGAGTGCAGTGGCGCAATCTTGGCTCACTGCAATCTCTGCCTCTCTGGCTCAAGTGATGCTCCCACCTCAGCCTCCCAAGTAGCTGGGACCACAGGTACGTACCACCATGCCTAGCTATTTTGTGTGTGTGTGTGTTATTTGTAGAGACCGGGTTTTGCCATGTTGCCCAGGTTGGTCTCCAACTCCTGGGCTCAAGCAGTCCGCCCACCTCATCCTCCGAAAGTGCTTGAGAATTCTTATACCAAATACTTTGACTTGAAAAACCAGCAAATTTTCCTTTCTGCTTTTGTGACCAAGGACAGCGTTTTCTCTCAAAGCTCTTAAATTGAATTTTGTCTCTCACCAGACTAGATTATGAATTTAGAGAGACTGTGGCAGGGGGTGGGATGGTATCTTCATTTGCCCAGTACCTGGCACTGTGCTTGGCGCCGGGTGGGTACTGAGTATGTATTTGTTGGAGGCGGAGTGTTACTTTGGGCAAGGCATGTACCTATATCTGTATAATTAGGAAGTTGAATCAGATGAATTCTAAGACCCCTTTTGTTTCCAACATTGTTTGGGTCCATCATTAAACCTGAAAATCCCAGACTGGGTGCAGTGGCTCACACCTGTAATCCCAGCACTTTGAGAGGCCAAGGTGAGCAGATTGCTTGAGGTCAGGAGTTTGAGACCAGCCCGGCCCACATGGTGAAACCCCATCCATCTCTACTAAAAATATAAAAATTAGTTGGGCGTGGTGGTGCACACCTGTAATCCCAGCTACTTGGGAGGCTGAGGCAGGAGAATCGCTTGAACCCAGGCGATTTCAGCCAGAGACTGGCTAGCCATGGTGGTGTGAGCAGAGGAGAGGAAAGGAAGGCTTTGTACACACACACCAAAACAGAGAGCCCAGGACAGACATGTTTTGCAAGATGGGATTCTGCTGGAAACACCTAGTGACATTCTGAGAATGTCACTGGAAGTTGCAGTGAGCTGAGATCGTGCCACTGCACTCCAGCCTGGGCGACAGAGTGAGACTCTGTCTAAAAAAGTAAAATAAAATAAAAAATAAATCTGATGATGAAAATTTCAGACTCTCTGGAATACTGGAGAGTTGGGGGAGGTAGTGAAATTTTTGGATAGACATATTTTCACTGCCCCTCAGATGATACCCAGAAGTGGTCACCTACAAGTAAAACCATCTCAAGATACAGTGTTTCTTAAAATGACATTCTGGATTTGGGACTTCCTCTTTGTGCAGTGGGTACCATTCTTTGAATAATTAAAAAGCTACCATCTACAAAATGATTTTAAGTTTAGCTTAATTGTGTACCACATTTCCTAGATATACATGGATAGAAAACAAACCTCCTCTTGACATAATCATCTTTATAATGAATCTCATAGGAAGTCTTAATGGTAATCTTACCATGAGAAGAAGTCAAAGCAATGAGCAACTGAGGAAAATGAAAATTCTGGAATTAGAGAAAAAAATGCTGATAAGAAAGGACAGATGTGATCTGAGTATTAAATCTTGTTGATTTTCTGAACTTTATGCTTGTTTGTACATTTTTATTTTAAGCCTGGTTTCCAAAAGTCTCTTGTTAGCAACCAGATGGTCGTCAAATAATTGATACGGGTTCATTTTAAGCCCATGTGGGGAACATAATGGCCTGAATTTTCCAGTAGAAGGGTTTAGTAATTCTGCTGGTCTTTGAATGCCAACAGGGTTTTTTGGAAATTGAGTTCCCTAATGTCTTGGAAGTAACTCTTGGAAAATAGGAACCAGTGAATTGATTGCATGATGTACTTGGAATAAAAAGTTAAGGATATGGATATGGTTTATTTTGGCTAAAACGTCCACCCTTAAAAGTGGTTAAATTTGTAAAATTAGGTGAGGATTTTTTGTGTGTGTGTGTTTAAGTATTTTTTATTTGTTTTCTGAGGCTTGAGTTAATGAATATGAATAGACATTTCAAATACACTGATGTGATATTTCCCATTTTCAGAGATCCGTTCAAACTCTAGGGTCTGTGCGTGTTTTTACTTGTGTCTGGGAGCTAAAAAGTCTGAGCTTATAGAAACAGAGTAGAATTATGGTTATAAGAGGTTGGGAAGGGTACAGAGAGAGGAGGATAGGGAGAGGTTGATTAAGGGATACAGAATTACAGCTAGATGGGAGGAATAAGTTCTAGTATTCTGTGGTATTGTAGGCTGACTGTAAACAACAGTTTATTGTATATTTTCAAACAGCTAGAAGAGAGGATTTCAAATGTTTCAAGCACAAACAAATGCTCAGTGTTTGAGGTGATGGATATGCTAATTATTCTGATTTGATCATTGTACATTGTATGTATGTATTGAAATAGCACATGTACCCCATAAATATGTACAATTATTATGTGTCAATTAAACAAAACACTGGGGTTTGCTGTTCTACAGTCTTATTAAATGCTTTTCAGAGAAAAAAAAACCTCCTTAAAGTGTGGTTTGCAACAAGAAAAAGGGTTGTGAGTTGCCTCCAGAGTCAGTGAGCCTCAATGGTCATTTTGTTGTTGTTGTTTTTGAGACAGGGTCTCGCTCTGTCATCTAGGCTGGAGAATGCAGTGGCACGATCACAGCTCGCTGCAACCTTGACCTCTTGGGCTCAAGTGATTCTCCCACCCCGACCACCTGAGTAGCTGGGACTACAGGCACGTGCCACCACGCTGGCTGATTTTTGTTGTTGTTTTTTTTTCTCTTGGTAGACAGGGTTTCGCCATGTTGCCCAGGCTGGTCTTGTACTCTGGTCTCAAGAGTTCCTCCCACCTTGTCCTCTTGAAGTGCTGGGACTACAGGCATGAGCCACTGCGCCTGACCTGTTATTTGAACTGGAGAAAGGCATCAGCAACTGTTTTGGGGGTGCTAGTGAGCTGCAGGTTGTATTGCTGGAAACAGTGAAAGAGGGAGCTGAGGTCTGTCTGAAAGAGCCTCATGAACTGTCAGAGTGGTGACAGAGCAGCTGTGCTTTGGAGAGGTACTCCTTTCAAGTGCTCTTTTAGTTGGTATTCTCAGAATGTCACTAGGTGTTTCCAGCAGAATCCCATCTTGCAAAACATGTCTGTCCTGGGCTCTCTGTTTTGGTGTATGTGTACAAAGCCTTCCTTTCCTCTCCTCTGCTCACACCACCATGGCTAGCCAGTCTCTGGCTGTCTTGGGATCTGAGTGGAGCTCCTGGTGGAACCAGCCCCAGAGACCTCATTGGTGGACAGATTAGTTTTCCTTGGCTGCCACAACAAATGACCACAAACTGGGTGGCTTAAAACAACAGAAATTTATTCTCTCTGATTTCTGGAAGCCAGAAGTCCAGAATCAATGTGCCCTCCAACGGTGTTCTAGGGGAGAAGCCATTTCTTGCCTCTCCCAGCTTCTGGTGGCTCCTGGCTTTCCTTCGCTTCCAGCCACATCACTCCTATCTCTACCTTCCTCTTCACATTGCCTTCTCCTCTGTCCATCTTCTCCTCTGTATGTCTCATATGAGGACAACACTTGTCATTGGATTTAGGGACCCCCAGGATAATCCAGAATGATCTCTTCATCTCAGGATCGTTAACTACATCAGCAAGGACCCTTTCCCCAAATAAGGTCCTGATTCTGGGGATTAGAATGTTGGCATATCTTTTTAGGGGATTGCCATTCAACTTACCACAGCAGGAGTACCAATTCAGGATGGGGCTTTGAAAAGGAAGCAGAAGAAACAAAAGCCTTCTTAATGTGATAGTTTAAAAAATCTGCCTGGTCATTTAAAAAAATCCTTCAGAAAGTAACTTTATTGAGGCACATTTTAAATATCAAGTAATTTACTCATTTCAAGAATATAGCTCAATGGTTTTTAGTAAACATACCCAGTTATGCAACCATCATCATAAAATGCTTTAGAACATTTTCATCACCCCAATAACATCCACATCCTTCATGCCCATTTATTGTTAATTCCCATTCCCACTTCACTGCCTGCTGTCTGCTGTCTCTCTAGATCTGCCTTTTCCGGATGTTTCATATGAGTGTTTTTTTTTTTTTTTTTTTTTTGTGACCGAGTCCCACTCTGTCACCCAGACTAGAGTGCAGTGATACAATCATGGCTCACTGCAGTCTCGACCTCCTGGGCTCAAGTGATCCTCCCACTTCAGTCTTCTGAGTAGCTGGGACCACAGGTGCATGCCACTATGCTTGGCTAATTTTTTGTTGTTGTTGTTTAGACGGGGTTTCACTATGTTGCTTAGGCTGGTCTAGAACTCTTGTACTCAAGCGATCCTCCCACCTTGGCCTCCCAAAGTGCTGAGATTGCAGTCATGAGCCACCATGCTTGGCCTAAAGTTTTATTTAAAACTGAAGAAAACATCTCTGATTGTAAAATATGGAGGACAATCCCATCACCTGGAGCCTGTTAGAAATGCAGAATCTGCATTTTAGCAAGATCCCCAAGGCATTCTATATATTAGACTTAGACATACTGGTACATTGTATCTGCTATATTGATCCTTTGCCCACTTAATATATTATGAGCACTTCCCCAAAAGTATTATGTCTCTTCTGAGAACATTTTAAATCTCATTGTAAGAATATACCACAATCGGCCGGGCGTGGTGGCTCAAGCCTGTAATCCTAGCACTTTGGGAGGCCGAGGTGGGCGGATCACGAGGTCAGGAGTTCGAGACCATCCTGGCCAACATAGTGAAACCCTGTCTCTACTAAAAATACAAAAAAAATAGCAGGGCATGGTGGCGGGCGCCTGTAGTCCCAGCTACTCGGGAGGCTGAGGCAGGAGAATGGCGTGAACCTGGGAGGCGGAGCTTGCAGTGAGCCGAGGTGGTGCCACTGCACTCCAGCCTGGGGGACAGAGCCAGACTCTGTCTCAAAAAAAAAAAAAAAAAAAGAATATACCACAATCTATTTAACCAGCCACTTCATGGCAGACATTGTTTCCCATCTTTTTTTGCCCTTGAAAATAAAGCTGCAATAATTATCTTTGTATAGAAATATTTGTGTATAGTTTTATATCTACTGTATCAGTATTCCATTTCTAGGAATTGATTATAAGACAATAATTATAGACAGACTGCTAAAATTTAGAAAGTGCATATGTAAATACTGATCAGTGGAGTCAGTCATTTAAAGTGCTGTTTTCCTGGAAACTAGACCTAAAGCCAAGCAGATAATAGGAAATGTGAACCCCCAATACATGATGTTAGCACATCTTGCTAACTCTCACCTCCTTCTCCTTCTCCTCCTTTTTTTTTTTTTTTTTTTTTTTTTTTTGAGACAGGGTCTTGCTGTCTCACCCAGGCTGGAGTACAGAGGTGTAATCATGGCTCACTGCAGCCTTGACCTCTTGGGGTCAAGCAGTCCTCCCACCTCAGCTTCCCAAGTAGCTGGGACTACAGGTGCACACTATCACACCTGGCTAACTTAACTTCTTTTCTTTATAGAGACAGGGTTTTGTCATATTGTCCAGGCTGGTCTCAAACTCCTGGGCTCAAGTGATCTGCCCACCTCGCCCTCCCAAAAGGTTGGGATTACAGGTGTGAGCCACTGCGCCCAGCCACCTCCATCTGCTTGAGCACTGGTTTCATTGTTGAACAAAATGAATGAGCAAATAATGAACGAATGAGTGAATGACAATGGCATCAAAAAGTGAAGTATAGGTTGTTACTGAGCAGCGGTGAAATAGAAAGGAACAACATGCTGGACCCACATGTAATCACTTTCTTATCTGTTGTAATTTTATCCTTACTCAATTTCCAACCTCCACTAGTCGGTTCTGCCCTTGTAAGCAGCATGTCACTCCTGGAAGCCCCTGCTGCTTCAACTGTCTGTAGCTCAGTACTCCTTATAGGTGGAAAGTCAGTCATGGGAGTGATGATACCTTCCTCAGATCATACCGACTGGGCTTTCGATTCCATTTTCCCACTTTCCACAAGGATTGTAGTCTCTCGAATATTTGCTGGCCTCCCTAGTTCTCAGATCCTTGGGAAGTATGTGAAGAGGTCGGGACTTGTGTATTCACTTCGTATCTGCCCGATTGCCAGGCTCCTTAGGTCAAGGAGAAATTGAGTGGGTTCCAAGGAGAGAGAGGGTAAGTCTGAATTTTCCCCTTTTTTTCTTTTTTCTTTCTTTCTTTCTTTTTTTTTTTTTTTTTGAGATGGAGTCTTGCTCTGTCTCCCAGGCTAGAGTACAGTTGCGCAATCTCGGCTCACTGTAACCTCAGCCTCCCAGGTTCAAGCAGTTCTCCTGCTTCAGCCTCCCAAGTAGCTGGGATTACAGGCGCCCACCATCATGTCCAGCTAATTTGTGTATTTTTAGTAGAGATGGGTTTTCACCATCTTGTCCAGGCTGGCCTCGAACTCCTGACCTCGTGTTCCCCCTGCCTTGGCCTCCCAAAGTGCTGGGATTACATATGTGAGCCACTGCACCCGACCGAATTTTCCCCTTTCATTTTCTGCACTGCCGTGTTTTCTGAGCTTTCCACTGCTGTAGTGTTTCCTGATAAGACCAGCTTTTCTTTCATCCTGGAGGAGTAGGATATGAAGGAATCCCTGCCCCCACGTAAGTGCTCATCCCCACGGGGTGAGATCCAGCCAGCTGCTCCAGAGGATCTCGGCCCCTCCTGTAGCCTCAACCTTTTTTGTTTCTCTGGATTGTGACTTTTACACCAGAGCACATGTTAGAACCTCCTGGAGGGCTTGCTCAAACACAGACTGCTGGACCCCACCCCATGCCTTCTAGTTCAATAGTCTTGGCTGGGGCCAGAGAGTCTGCATTTCTAACAGGTTCTCTGGTGATGCTGCTGGTGTGGAACTCCACTTTGAGAACTACTGCTCTGGCCCACCCCTCATTGCCCCTCTTCCCCTGCAATTGCTTCCAAGTAGGCAGAGTAAGGCGCTGGAGGACTGGTGTGTTTGAGGCCCTTGCATCCAGGGAGCCCATCCAGACTTCTAGGGGCAGCACCTAGCAGTGGTGTGTGCCTGTTCCGCCAATGAATGCAGCTTTAGACAGGCCCTTCAGAGTATAAGAAGCAGTGGCTCATTCAAATTCCTTCAAGAAGTGGGGGTGAGAACTAGAGGGTTAAAAACAGAGCCCCAGGTCCTTAGGGCTTAATGGGAACTCATCCAGAAAGCCAGCAGGTATGGGCAGGCTACGGCCTCAGCCTGCCACATGCCTTTGTGTTTCAGCTGGCCCAAGGCTGTACTGAACATTATAACCTTTCAGCCCTGGCCCTTTCTGTTGACTTCCTCTCCTCTCCCTTGGTGGGATTTTCGCCTGTATTTAGGGCAGGGCAGTTTCTTCTGGAAGGATCCCTTTGGCTCCGGGCTCTGTGTCTGACCCTCCTACTTGACCCTGTAGCACACAGCCCTGGCCAGTTGCTGGTGGAAGCTGTGGTCCTTAGTGAAATGGGGAGTGGTCTGTGGTTCCTCAAATTGCATTGTCATCTGGAGGCTCAAGGGCCTACCTTTTTTATCCTCAAAGGCTTAAAGACAACTGATGGCAGCTGGAGAGGGTGAAGGGAGATGGAGGAAATCTTCATTCAAGTTTGTCTTGCTCAGTGATCTTTTAATGTGTCTTTCCAGTCTTGGGGTGGTTGTGTGCTCTTTCAGTGCAGATTCAGGTGGCAGGTGGTTGGTGGTTTGGTTTAAATCAGAGGTATGTTAAAATATTCAGGATGGTGAGGGTGTCTGTGAAAACTAAGAGAGGAAGTGGCTTAAAGATCTAGGCTGTCAGCCGGGTGCAGTGGCTTACACCTGTCATCCTGGCGCTTTGGGAGGCTGAGGCAGGAGGATCACTTGAGGCCAGGAGTTTGAGACCATCCTGGGCAACATAGCAAGACCTTGTCTCTACAAAAAATTAAAAAGAAAACATTAGCTGGACATGGTGGTGTGTGCTTGTGGTCCCAGTTACTCAGTAGGTTGAGGTGGGAGGATCACTTGAGCCCAGGAGTTTGAGATTACAATGAGTTATGATCATGCCACTGAATTCCAGCTTGGGTGACAGAGTGAGACCCTGTCGCTCTCTTAAAAAAAAAAAAAAAAAAAGAACCAGGTTGTCAAGCTAGATTTAGAATTCTTTTTTAAAAAAAATTCTTTTATTTTTCCATGGGACTCTGCTTGATATAGACTTAATTCTGTTGTCTGTTGCCCAGGGAAATCACTGCCCAGTAGATATCTCATCCACTCCCACTCTTTTTGAGGGTTTTCTCCAGAGAGTTGCATCTGTGAGGCAGTCTTTCCCTCCTGCTTTCATTTCTCCCCCAGCATCTTCTCTTAGGCCCTGCTAGGCCACTTGAGCAAGAATCTCAGGCCATAAAACATTTCCGCATCAGATTTCCTCCAACAGCACAGGGCGCTTATGGCTCACATGTGGAAGCGTGGACATTGACATGTTATTTTGAGAGTTCTGACTTTAGAGCATTTTGAGGAAAGTATCTTCTGAGGTCTTTCTTTCCTGTAAGCTAGCTGTAGTAGCCAATTCCTTTTTGGGGGATGGGGGAATGAATTCTTGGCACACTCTGTTGTCCTTTAGGCTAGTCATATTTGTGCTAAATATCAGGCGAGCTCCCTGCGGACACCATGGGATGAGGACAACATCTTATTCTTGGCAATTTGCAAGGGGCAAATTAGGCTGTGGTACTTGCAAGTAGAATTATTAAATATCAATGGGGGATAATAAATGTGAAGTAGCTTGAAAATCTTCTGATATTATGGCTGTTTCAGTGAAAACACAGCTGCTAAGATACTTTCCTAGCTGTAATCGAGAAGGTAATTTTCCTGAAAGGCCATTTAAAGCAGATCTTTAGTGCCTTTGGCTCATTAAGAAGCATGAATAGGGGTAAGTCTCTGAAAAAGATGAATTAGACACAGAGCAGAGGAGCGGTGGTGTCCATGATGCAGGATGATGGTGTCCAGGGCCCGAGTACTCCAAATAGACCAAGGACTAATTTGTTGTGTGGTTTATTAATGGACTGGAGTCAATCCTGGACTAATACAACTAATTCTTCCATTTAGAGTTAATGTTGGCACTCAATTTTCCCCGGTAATGAATGAGTTAGAGTAAGCAGGCATGTGAGTGTAAGATACAGTGCTAATATTTTGTGAGAAATATTGAACGAGGCTTGATTTTTAAATCAATAGTTGAAAATGTGGGGGAAAACTTTCCAGAAAAGGCTTATAGGCTAAATAAGAGCAGTTAATTGAAAGCAAACCAAGCCCATCCAATATTTAGATTTGTTTAGAAACCAAGTGAACATTTGAGATGAGAAACATTTCTCTAGTTCCACGATATCATCGGCTTTCCTGGTGTGTTTGGAGCTTTTGACATTGGTGTGGTACTTTACCTCAGTGAGGCTGATGGAACAGAGCGGATGTTGCAGGGCCTCAGTTTCAGAATTCTTGTCGTGTACTGGTGAAGACCTGTGGAGAGATTTTGCCTCAAGTCAGTTTGGATGGCTTCTGCCCTCCAGTCTGATAAAGTCCCCTGATGTCAAACCACAGGTGGAATTTCCAGAGACTGTGCTCTGTGGACTGGTGACAAATCCTTTGTGAAAAGTCTGTGTGACACTACTAAACAGAAAGGGCTTGGGGGAGGAGAATGAGGGGACCGATGCGCTCCCCTCAGAAGCCTTGATGCTCTCATAGAAGGTCTGGCCAGGTGTGGGGGTCTAGCTTTGTAAAGTAGGAAGACCCCTTTGATTATTACTTTTTTTGTCTAGTTAAACCTTTTTGGATTTCTCTGTAATTTAAAGAATATAGTTTTTAAAATGTAAAGCTGAGGATTCATTTTTCTATGTGTTAATAAAGTTAATAAACCCCCCATATTTATTGGGGAAGGTAGTATAAACTAGAATTTCCTTAGGTTTCTTTCTTTTTTTTTTTTTTTTTTTGAGACAGAATCTCGCTCTGTCGCCCAGGCTGGAGTGCAGTGGCGCTATCTCGGATCACTGCAAGCTCCGCCTCCCAGGTTCACGCCATTCTCCTGCCTCAGCCTCATGAGTAGCTGGGACTCCAGGCGCCCGCCACCACGCCTGGCTAATTTTTTGTATTTTTAGTAGAGACAGGATTTCACCGTGTTAGCCAGGATGGTCTTGATCCCCTGACCTCGTGATCCGCCCACCTCAGCCTCCGAAAGTGCTGAAATTAAAGGTGTGAGCCACCGCGCCTGGCGACTTAAAAGTTCTTCTTAAAAGTTCACCAAGTGAGTATCACTGAAGATTACCAAAAGGATCTATGCAAAGATGTATTTTTACTTTGCTCAAACAGTTGTTTATAAAAGGTAAGATGAAAAACCAAAGCACACATTACAGAGTAGGAAATCAAGTACTTTTATTTTATACCAGAAATAGGAGGAAAAGGATAAAATCAAGGTGAAGCCCTAAAAAAAAGACAGTCAAAAAAGACCCTACCGGTAGGAGGGCCGGGAGAGTTTTTGAGCCATGAGGACCATTTGACCTTGGTGACAGGGCAGCTACTGAGTTCGCAGAATTCTGCCTTTTCAAGCCATGTAACATTTGCAAATGCTGACAAACAGCTGCTAATTCTGTTTTCTGTGAAAGGATGACAGGGTGTTCTCAGGACATGAGCTTCTTCTCCCCAGAGCCACGTGCCTTTCACACAGTGGCACCATCAGGAAGGACCTGGGGAGGAGACACCAGTCCAGAAAATGATTATTCTTTTTTTTTTTTTTTTTTTGAGCCGGAGTCTCGCTCTGTCGCCCAGGCTGGAGTGCAGTGGTGAGATCTCAGCTCACTGCAAGCTCCACCTCCCAGGTTCACGCCATTCTCCTGCCTCAGCCTCCCAAGTAGCTGGGACTACAGGCGCCCGCCACCACGCCTGGCTAATTTTTTGTATTTTTAGTAGAGATGGGGTTTCATCGTGTTAGCCAGGATGATCTTGATCTCCTGACCTTGTGATCCGCCTGTCTCAGCCTCCCAAAGTGCTGGGATGACAGGCGTGAGCCACCGCGCCTGGCTTAAAATGATGATTCTTATAGGGGGTTGTGTGTGTGTCTGTGTGTGCATGCGTGTGTGTGTGTGTGTGTGTGTGTGAAAGAGAGAGAGAGAGAGAGAGAGAGACAGAGACTGAATTGCTTGAGAAAATTTGCATTTGAGTTCAGAAGTATGAGCCCACATCTATGAAAGCAGTAGGTAAAAGACTAGTGAATGCAGATGACTCAGATATGCACACAAACCTCTGGATTTACAGTTATAGAAAATACAAATATACTTTGTGCTGAATTTGAATAATTTGAAGTGAGGTACAATTCCAAAGAGCAAGTTGTGATCGAAGACAAAGGAACCTCTGGAATGAGTGACAGCTCGGAGAGCCAGAGGTGGAAGGAGGAATGAAACACAGCTACTAAGGTTACCTGTGTCATGGGCCACCCTAGAGGCTGGGAGATCTCTTCTTATGGGTTTCTCTCCTATTTGTGTCTGTGTGCCTGTCTGTATTCTCTATGTGAGTCTCAATGCTTGTGCATCAGTGTCTCTGTGTATGGGGGTTCTGTTTTTCTGTGTCTATGGGTCTGCCTCTCCCACTCTCTGTAAACAGGCTACCCCAGAAACACTTGCCAGGTGGAGCACACTGGCCTGGGTCAGTGCCACATATGGTTTCTTACAAGTTGCAGAAAGGTTACACTTAGCAAAAATGGGTGTGCCCCAAAGCCCCACACAGTGAACAGGTTTTCTCATGATCTTGTCACACCTGTCACAAGAGTGGGGGAAGATGAGGAGGAAGAGCCAGCTGGAAGTTTTAGAATCGTGTTTAATTTGTGGTTTACATCCTCCTCCCGACCCTTTTCCCTGACAAACCACCCACACACTTTTCACTTTGCATTACATTTGTCCTCGCCCGTCTCCATGGGATATTCCTAGAATTCTGAATGCTTCCTTTGACTTTCTCTGCTGCAGAAACTATTCTCCCTGGGAATGACTATTACAGCTCCCGTTAATTTTCATGTTCATGTTCAATGTTGGAAAGGAGAGGAAATGGGGGGAGCATGGCTGGTGACTCAGGAAGCTGAGGAAATCGCCCTTATTAGGCCTCGAATTTTCTTCTTAAAAAAAAAAATGGCCCCAGGCTGTTTGGGCCTTATTTTTTCTGATTGCTCGCTTTAATTTGATCTCCCTCCTTCCATTTCTTTCTCTCTTTGGTTCTGCTTTGAAGGTCACAGAGCTTCCCAAAGCTGTTAGAGGTGGTGCTAACTGCCTTTATTGAAAGATTACTCTTCAGCTGTACCAGTGGATTTCCCCTAACAGCGCTCCCAGAGATGAACAGACTCTCTTATTGTTGGTAATAACTTTGAGTTTTTAAAGAGGACACCATCATTGGCAATAATTTAAATGACTTTTCTAAGGTATTTTCCCGACTGTTTTTCTCTTTTTCCTCTTCCACTTTAGCAAATGTCATGAATTTCCTTTTTTTTAAACCACCAACACAAGTATTTTTTTTCTTAAATAACGTGTATACTTAAAATTTGTAAAATGCAGGCAGGAAACAGAAAGATAATTCACTTTCTAGCCAGTCGTTTGTTATAAGCATGATATGTGTTTGTTATTTTTCTACAAAAATGGAATCATATGGTAGGTGGTGTTTTATAAGCATATTTTTTTGTTTTAATTGTGGTGAAATACACATAACAGAAAATTGTAACCAATTTTTTTTTTTTTTTGAGATGGAGTTTCGCTTTTGTCGCCCAGGCAGGAGTGCCGTGGCACAATCTCAGCTCACTGCAACCTTTGCCTCCTGGGTTCAAGCAATTCTCCTGCCTCAGCCTCCTGAGTAGCTGGGATTACTGGTGCCCACCACCACGCCTGGCTAATTTCTGTAGTTTTAGTTAGAGATGGGATTTCACCATTGTTGGCCAGGCTGATCTTGAACTCCTGACCTCAGGCGATCTGCCTGCCTCGGTCTCCCAAAGTGCTGAGATTACAGGCATGAGCCACCGCGCCCAGCTGTAACCAATTTTTAAGTGTAATATTAAGTTACTTAATTTTCTACAACATCAGTAATGTTTTTCAAGTTTTCTAAAGTTGCAGAACCCTTTCCTCAAAGACCAGAGAGCTTCAAGCAGAGCTGCACCACCATCGAGGCAGGAGTGGGGAACCCAGGCTACATCTTGTCAATGTTGCAGTTTACGGTTACCCTCCCCATAGCTTTGAGGCCTCCTAGGGATCCTGGTCACACTCAGTAGCCGACTTTGAAAGCACATAGACCTACCTTATAGTGCCCCAATTGTTAATATCTTAGATTGCTCTAATTTTCTTATAAAGAAAAAATTTTGAACATACTTTAAATCCTCTTTGAAGCACATCTGTGATTACTTCCCTAGATAAGTCCTTATAAGTAGAGTTACTGGGTTTAGAATATGAGCGGTGTTGTTGTTGTTTTCTTTTTGGCCTATAATCCATATTGCCAACTGGTCTTCGCCAAAGTGTGCCAACTCAGACTCTCACAGTAATGTAGGAGAAGGCTCAACCCCCCATTCCCTGGCTAAAATAAACCTTAAAAATTCAATGTGTTAGCAAAAGAAATTATCAACAGGGTAAACAGACAACCTACAGAATGAGAGAAAATATTTTCAAACTATTCACCTGACAAAGGTCTAATATTCAGCATGTATAAGGAACTTAAATTTACAAGAAAAAAAAGCCATTAAAAAGTGGGCAAAGGACATGAACAGACACTTTTTAAAAGAAGACATACATGTGACCAACAAGCATATGAAAAAAAGCTCAATATCGTTGATCATTGGGGAAATGCATATCAAAACCACAATGAGGTACCATGTCACACCAGTCAGAATGGCTATTATTAAAAAGTCAGAAAAAAAAAAATAACATGCTGGTAAGGTTACAGAGAAAAGGGAACACTTACACACTCTTGGTGGGAATGTAAATTAGTTCAACCACTGTGGAAAGCAGTGTGGCGATTCCTCAAAGAGCTAAAGACAGAACTACCATTTGACCCAGCAATCCCATTACTGGGTGTATACCCAAAGGAATATAAGTCATTCTACCATAAAGACACACACACAAGTATGTTCATTGCCGCACTATTCACAATAGCGAAGACATGAAATCAGCCTAAATGCCCATTAGTGATAGATTGGATAAAGAAAATATGGTATATATACACCATGGAATACTATGCAGCCATAAAAAAGAATGAGATCATGTCTTTTGTGGGAACATGGATGGAGCTGGAGGCCATCATCCTTAGCAGACTAACACAGGAACAGAAAACCAAATACCACTTGTTCTCACTTATAAGTGGGAGCTAAAGGATGAGAACACATGGACACAAGGGAACAGACACGGGGGCCTACTTAAGGGTAGAGGGTGGGAGGAGGGAGAAGAGCAGAAAAAATAACTATTGAGTACTAGGCTTGGTACCTGGATGATGAAATAATCTGTACAACAAACCCCCATGATGCTAGTTTACCTATGTAACAAACCTGCACTTAGTGACATTATTTTCATATGTCTATTGGCCATATGTGGTTCTTCTTTGAACTATTTATTCACAACCTTTGCCCATTTTTAGATTCAGATGTTTGTCCATGAATCCGAGCGTGAGAACCCTTGGTCATACTGTGTGTAGACATTTTAAATGATATTTTCAAGAATCAGCTGTGACACAAAAGGAGTGGGGGATTGTGGGCCAAAAAGTCTTACAGTCAGAGTTTAGCATGAGAACTTGGAAAGAATAAACTTCTGGAATTTGATCTCTGATTTTATGATTCTGTGATACTAGATGACTTATCTGCCATTTAGGAAGGCTGTGTCATATTGACTAGAGAGAAAATCCGGAGTTAAAACCAATGGCTGCATTAAGTTAGATTTTTTTTAGTGGTTTGATTAATCTTTACTGCTCCAGTACTCAAACTACAATGTGAGAGTTCAATCTTGTGGCTTATTACAACCACACATTGTATTAAACATCTTCTACTTGAGAAAAACATGAAGTGCCCCATGTGCATTTTGAGTATGTTATATCATGAATAAAGTCATGGCTGGGAGGTAGTTAAGACAGAATTTCTTTTTGTTTGTTTGCCAAGTGATGCTAAATCAACAATAATATTGCTTTGAAAAGGAGCAAGATTATGCCGTGACTATTTGCAATGAAAATAAAGTATAAGGCCTGGTGTGGTGGCTCACACCTGTAATCCCAGCACTTTGGGAGGCCAAACTGGGTGGATTGCTTGAGTCCAGGAGTTCAAGACCAGCCTGGGCAACTTGGCGAGACCCTGTCTCTACGAAAAAAAAAGAAAAAGAAGAACAAAAATTAGCTGGGCATGGTGGTGCATGCCTGTAGTCCCAGCTACTCAGGAGGCTGAGATGGGAGGACTGCTTGAGCCCGGGAGATGGAGGTTGCAGTGAGCTGAGATCGAGCCACTGCTCTGTACTCTAGCCTGAGTGACAGAGCTAGACCATGTCTCAAAAAAAAAAATTATAACGCAGCTGTATAATAATATCGTTCGGTATCCTCTTATAAAGTGAAAACCTCCTTCTGCTTAACAGGAGGTGTCTCTATTTCAGGACAGGAAACTTTACATGGAATAAGAACAAAGATCTTACTAATTAAAAAAAAAACCTCAAATATATGTGTGTGTGTGTGTGCGTGTGTACACTGAATTTGGCCAGACAGGAAAACGATTAAAATGTCAGTTCTGTCTTTTCAACCTGAATGCCTCCCAACAGCTAAATTTTAGAAATTTTTGAGATAATGTGTACTCATATGTTCACTCATAAATCAGACCATGGGATTACTGATGAAAGGATGCAAACTTGGGGGTCAGTCTTGGAAAATTTTGACTGAATTTTAATCTTCCTATTGTGAACATCTATTTCATGTTGAAAACTCAGCATTTCCTATTTCTCCTAAACATAGACACCACAATAAATAGTTTGTATCTATTTCTTTTCCTTCAAGGAGATCACAGTTCTTTGCCCATATTATCTAGCTCCAAGATAAATTAAATGCCAGCTGAAATTGTTTGGTGTATCTAGGATGCCCATGGTATGTGCCATTTGGTTGTGTGGCTGAGTCAGTGGCATTAGGTGGAGTTTAGCCTCCCCCTGAGTGGTTATTAGGGTTGTGGATGGAATGTATTAAATTCAAATCTCTCATTTATAAGGCGAGGTGTGAATTGTAGAATGATGCTATTAACTTGGGCTGAACCCCAGATATTGCTGTGTGCTTTTTTTCCCCCTTCAATATGTCATGGAGACTTAAAACAGTCACCCACATGGCCTTTCCATATTTAACCTTTTGGAGGTGCTGTCTTATTGCTGAGCCAGGGTGGTTATAGCCAACTGGCTTAAATGGACAGACAGCAACAAGATAGCTGAGGAGGGTAATAGATCCTGCCATTCTGTTCATCTGCGTTTGTGTCTGGGTAAAATTCTCATTAAGTTGCAGCCAGTGTGTGTATTTTGTGTGTCTGTGCATTGTGTTTGCAGTCAGTTAGAAAACTGATACCCATGTGGTGTATTGGTATTGACAGGTTTCCTGTGTGTGACCTAAAACCATTCTGCATTTCCATTTGTCAGGTTTTCCTGTGTGCTCCGGGTTCAGAGCAAATTAACTTCCAAGTCAACAAAACCACCGAAGCTCTGCTTGAACTAAAGCTAAGCTACTCTACTGGTGTGGGGGAAGGGAGGATGTTGATCATTAGAGGACAAGGGCAAGTTGAGAAATTGTTCTACATTTCAGCCAGTTAATTATCGCAGCTTCCCAGCATGTCTGCAAGGAGAAATGAGAAGAACATCAATAAGTGATTATTTTCCTTCGTTATTCTGTTCACCTGCCATTTACTGTGCACGTTCCAGGGGTTAACTTTAAAAAATCAGAGTCCCAGAGGACTCACAAAGGCATGCTGTGTCTGCCTTTCTGGTACTGAGTGATGAGGGTGGGACAGGGCTGGTGCTAAACTTTTAGATCTATTTTTAAGCTTTGAGGACAAATTTTATAAATACGAGCTGCTTCTTTAAAAAAAAATCCCTTTCTACTCTAAAAATAGTTTGCTGGGAAAAAGTTTGCAAATTGTTTATTAAGACTCAGAAATTCAGCTGAGCATGTTTCCTTATAAATAAAGAAAATCACCTCACAGCTACTGTCAAAAAGCAGATGTGGCTTCTTAGGAAAGAAACAAGATTTCTGGGATGTTAATGCCAATGTCAGAATGTGGGAGAA
Source organism: Nomascus leucogenys (assembly GCF_006542625.1). Lineage (NCBI taxonomy): Eukaryota > Metazoa > Chordata > Mammalia > Primates > Hylobatidae > Nomascus > Nomascus leucogenys. The sequence goes on along the minus strand of NC_044406.1, from coordinate 18,222,457 downwards.
TATTCGGAATTTTCCCTTCTGGCTTGCTCTTTTCAGACCTTCTAAATTCTACTCATTTCTTATGATCAAGTTGGTGTGTTGTCCCTTTTGGAAAGAGTTTTCCCAGGCAGAATGAATGGCCTTAGCTTCTGTTCTTACCAGTACCCTTAGCCACACCTGTCTCTTTTCCTATAACACTTTGTTTTATGTTAATGACAATTGCTAATATTTACTGTATGCCAGGCACTGTTCTAAGCTCAGTTCATGTGCTATCTTACTTTGTTGTCATAACTCTTTGAATTAGATACTACTATTCTCATTTTAAGGATAAGGACTATGGTAGGCAGAATAATGGCCCCTCAAAGGTGTCCACATTCTAATCTTCAGAACCTGTGAGTGTTTACCTTACGATGCAGATATGGTTAAGGATTTTGTATTAGAATCACAAGGGTCCTTATAAGAGGGAAGCACATGGGCAACAAAAGCAAAAATACATAAATTAGACAACATCAAAATGTAAAACTTCTATACATCAAAAGATACAATCAGACCGGGCGCGGTGGCTCATGCCTGTAATCCCAGCACTTTGGGAGGCCGAGGCGGGCGGATCACGAGGTAAGGAGATCGAGACCACGGTGAAACCCCGTCTCTACTAAAAATACAAAAAATTAGCTGGGAGTGGTGGAGGGCGCCTGTAGTCCCAGCTACTTGGGAGGCTGAGGCAGGAGAATGGCATGAACCTGGGAGGCGGAGCTTGCAGTAAGCCGAGATCGTGCCATTGCACTCCAGCCTGGGCGACAGAGCAAGACTCCGTCTCAAAAAAAAAAAAAAAAATAGAATCAACAGACTGAAAGTGCAATCTGAACAATGGAGAAAATATTTGCAAATCATATATCTGATAAGGGGTTAACAACCAGAATCTATAAAGAACTCCTACAACTCAACAACAAAACAACCCAATTCAAAATGGGCAAGGGACTTGAATAGATAGTTTTCCAAAGAAGACATACCAATGACCAACAAGCAGATGAAAAGATGCTCAACATCACTGACCATCAGGGAAATGCAAATCAAAATCATAGTGAGATTGCACCTCACACCCATTAGGATGACTGCTATAAAAAAAGAAAGCAAGTGTTGGTGAGGATGTGGAACAATTGAAACCTTTATATACTGTCGGTGGGGATGTAAAATGGTGTAGCTACCATAAAAAACAGTGTGGCAGTTTCTTGAACAATTAAAAATAGAATTACCATATGATCTAGCAATTTTACTTCTGGGTATATATCCAAAAGAATTGAAAGCAGGGTCTCAGAGATATTGTACACCCATGTGCACAGCAGTATTCACAGAAGGCAAAAGGTGGAAGCAACCCAAGTGTCTACACAACAGAATATCATTCCGCCTCAAAAGAAGGAAATTCTGACACATGCTATAATGCGGATGAACCTTGGTACATTATGCTAAGTGACAGAAGCCAGTCACTTAGCATATGACTTAACCTATATGAGGTATCTAAAGTCAACTTTACAGAGACAGAAAATGGACTGCTGGTTGCCAGGAGCTGGTGGGAGGGGAGAAAGGAATTGTTTAATGGGTACAGAGTTTCTTTTTCAGTTTTGCAAGAGGAAAAGAAATCTGATGATCTTTTGCACAATGTGACTGTACTTAACACTACTGAACTGTGTACTGTAAACCTGTTAAGATGTTAAATTTTATGTAACATGTATTTACCACAATTAAAAAAATTTTTTTTTTAAAAAGGGAGGCAGTAAGATCAGAGTTAGTGATGATAGAAGCAGAGGTCAGAGAGAGAGCGAGCATTAAAGATGCTATACTGCTGGCCTCGAAGATGGAGGAAGGGAATACAAGCTAAGGAATGCAGGTAACCCCTAGAGGCTGGAAAGGGCAGGAGAACCTCCTCTCCTACAGCCCCTGAATGAATGCAGCCCTGCCAACACCTCCATTTTAGCCCAGTAAGACAGTTTCTGGATTTCTAACCTCCAGAACTGTGAGATACTAACTTTGGGTTAAGTCACCAAGTTTTTGGTAATTTGTTAGAGCAGTGGTAAGAAACTATTACTAAGGACTATTCAGTTCAGAGAGGTTAGGACCTTGTGCATGGTCACAAAGTGACTGGAACTCTGATTAAGAGCTGGAGCTGGCCAGGCAGGGTGGCTCACACCTGTAATCCCAGCACTTTGGGAGGCCAAGGTGAGCAGATCACTTGAGGTCAGGAGTTGGAGACCAGCCTGGCCAACATGGTGAAACCCCATCTCTACTTAAAAAAAAAAAGAAATGCGAAAATTAGCTGGGCATGGTGGCACAGCCTGTAGTTCCAGCTACTCAGGAGGCTGAGGCAGAAGAATCGCTTGAACCTGGGAGGCAGACGTTGCAGTGAGCCAAGATCGCACCACTGCACTCCAGCCTGGCAACAGAGCGAGACTCAGTCTAAAAAAAAAAAAGAGTTGGAGCGCATGTCCACTCCGCTGAGAGTTCCAGCCTTCCTACGTGGTGAGACCCTAGGTAGCAGTGGCCATCTTTAACACTACCCCCGACATAAGACCTGATATATATTAAGGCACTTAGTAATTTTTGGCTAAAAAATTTAATGATAATGCACCATCACCTTTTCTTCTGTTCCCCTGATGCTGTGTCCTAGAAGCCATAGGGTTAAACCTAGGAAAAGGCTTTTTAGAAAACGTTTCCCTTCCCTGTCATTGTGGGGCTGCTAAGGAATAGTGTCCTCAAGGTTTTAGTGTCACTTCTGGGGGCCTCTGGGTATTTGTTGCCAGGTTCCATGATGGAGTAGAGTCAGGAGTGCTTATAGAATCCAGACAGGGGTCAGAGTCAGGGGAAATTTGGATCCTGTTCTTGGTAGATGGGCAGTCTGTTTTGAGAAGAAATGACCAAATTTAGTCATGACCTGTTAACCTGTTTATTAACATTATTTCTCTTTAAGCTCAATAAATGCAGATATTTCTAAGCACAAATGAAGAAATTTCTGTGTTAGCTGTGATCAGTGGGCATTTCCCACTCTGAAATGCTTCCTCACCCCCAAACCTAAGCTTTGGAAACCAGGCTCCTAAAATCAGGGCCTTGTAATTCCCCATGTGAGTTATTCTAAATTGGGCTTCTGGGTGTTTCTTTTTTTGAAGCGGGGAGCAGATGGGAAATGAGAGGACTTCTAATAATGTACATTAACTTTTGCCATAAAATTATTAGAAAAAATGGGTTTGTTTTTTTTTTTTTTTTTTTTTTTTTTTGAGACAGAGTCTTGCTCTGTCACCCAGGCTGGAATGCAGCGGTGCAGTCGTAGCTCACTGCAACCTCCACCTCCTGGGCTCAGGTAGTCCTCCTGCCTCCTGAGTAGCTGGGTCTACAGGTGCATGCCACCGTGCCCAGCTAATTTTTGTATTTTTTGTGGAGACGGGGTTTCACCATGTTACCCAGGCTGGTCTCGAACTCCGTACCTCAAGAGATCTGCCCACCTTGGCCTCCCAAAGTGCTGGGATTACAGGCATGAGCCACCGCGCCCGGCCTATTTTGTACTTTTAAAATAATCTTTGAGTGGGAAGGCCTTTGCAATCATGTCACAAATCTGAAAGACCTAAGGGAAAAGATTGATTGATTTTGCTACATAGAAATTAGAGACTTCTGTATGGACAGAGATAGAATTAATAGAATAAATAGACAAATGACAAACAGGTAAATTCTGCAACACATATGACAGCCCCAGGGGCACTTCTTTTATATGCAGAGAGCTATTAGAAATGAGAGGGAAAAGCAGGATGCTATGTAGGAGAATTGACAAAAGACATGAGTAAGCTCATCACAGAAAAAGACAAGTGGATAACGGTAAGCATATGGAAAGCTGTTCAACCTTATTTTTTACTAATTAAAGAAATGCAAATTAAATATCATCTTCTGTTATCAGATTGGCAAAAATGAAGACATTTAAAAATAGTATGGGGAAATCAGCTCTCTTCCATGCTATTGGTGGGAGTGTAATTGATAAATTTTTTGGAGGCCAGTTTTTTATTATCTGCTAAAAGTAAGGATGCACCAAGTTGTTGACCCAGAAATTTCACTCTAGGGAATTTGTCCCTCAGTTGCCTTTGTGGTATATGTGCAGAGTTATGGGCACAGTGATGCTCAATGTAGTGTTGTTTGTAATTGCAGAGGACTTGAGACAACTGGATGGTTTCATGTGGGTTATAGTTCTGTGAGAAGAGAACTGTCTCCTACCCAGCAAGATTCAAATAAGTTACCAATTTAACCAGCCAAGGATACAGAAATTTAGAAAGGAGATTGCATCAGGCAGGAGCAGATGAGGTATATATAAAACGTATATCCCAGACACCAATCTCCACTCACAGGTTTCCAGTGGTCTAAATGGCAAGGGAGATTTTGCCAGATCTCAGAAACAGCCGAAGTTTGCTGTGCCACAAATCTTTTTTCCATCAGCATTTCAGAAGAGCCAGTGAGGACAACTGTTGTGCCTTCATCTATGGTATGGTGACAAATATGCAGCTCACCTGGTTCACCTTACCTGCTGCCTAGACAGAGCCGATTTATCAAGACAGGGGAATTGCAGTGGAGAAAGAGTAATTCCTGCAGAGCTGGCTGTGTGGGAGACCAGAGTTTTATTATTGCTCAAGGAATTGGAATTTTTAAAGATAATTTGGCAGGTAGGGCTTGGGAATTGGGTAGTGCTGATTCAGGTCAGGTTGGAGATGGAATCATAGTGGGGGTCAAAGTTAGGTTTTCTTGCTATCTTATGTTCCTGGGTGGGATCGCAGAACTGGTTGAGCCAGTTTACCAGTCTAGATGGTGTCAGCTGATCTAGTAGAGGGTCTGCAAAATATCTCAAGCACTAATCTTAGGTTTTACAGTAGTGATGTTATCCCCAGGAGCAATTTGGGGAGGTTCAGACTCTTGCCAGGAGCTGCATGACCCCTAAACTGTAATTTCTAATCTTGCTGCTAATTTCTTAGCCCTCCAAAAGCATACTGGTCCCCAGGCAAGAAGAGGATCTTTTCTGGAAAGGGCTATTATCAATTTTGTTTTAGAGTCAAACCATAAACTAAATTCCTTTCCAAGGTTAGTTCGGCCTACGCCCAGGAACGAACAAGGACAGCTTAAAGGTTAGAAGCAAGATGGAGTCGGTTAGGTCTGATCTCTTTCACTGTCATAATTTCCTCAGTTTTAATTTTCGCAAGGGCAGTTTCACTTCCATGTTCCAAAATCTACTTTCAGACGCAACCAGACTGTCCCTTTTGATACTGGTCTATCCTACAGTTGGATTCTGTGCAGCTATGAGGAAGAGGGGCAAAGCTCTAACTGATGGAGAAGATGTCTAAGATGCATTGTTAAGTTAAAGATAGCAAGTTGCAGTATAGCACACATAGTAAGAGTCCATTTGTGTCCTCTTGTTATGTATTTTTTGGAATGAACATGTATACCTTTAATTATTAATTTTTGAGTGGTTACCCACACACAGTTTTGAAAGTCATACGGTGCTAAAAGATGTGTGAGTACCCAGCAGCCTCTTGTCCCTTCTCTTTGTGTCCTTATCTTCTAGGAGGCAGTCGTTCTTCAGTTCTGGCTGTTGCTTCTACTATTTGCTGCTGTGCTTCTGAATAATATTCATTGCTGCTCTCTTGGTTTGTCGATTCTAAATATGATCTCTTAACTATCATGGTAGTTGAGGACTTCAGCTTTTCTCTATATGTACATATCTCAGGTTTTGCTTTAATCTATACTTAATGTTTTCATTAATGTAGCAATGTTGATATTGCATATTGAAGCAAGAATATACTATAATTTCCATATATACCTTTTTTCTCTCTCTATTCCTCTCTCTCCCTCCTTTCCTTCCTGTCTCTCTCCCCATCTCCCTCTCTCCCTCTCTCTCCCTCCCCCCTCCCCCCTCTCTCTCCATCCCTCTCTCTCTCTCTCTCTCTCTGTCCTTCCTTCCTCTTTGTCCCTCCCTCTCTCTCTTTTTCTCTCCCCTACTTCCTCTCTTCTCTCTCTCTCTCCCTCCCTCTCTCACCCCCATTTCCCTCTCCCTCCCTCTCCCTCTCCCTCTCTCTCTTCCCCCCCTCCCTCCTCCTTGTTTTCTTCTCCCCCTCCCCTTCCCCCTCTCTACCTCTCTCCTTCTCCCTCTCCTGGAAAAACACCAGAGCCTTCCAACCTCCTGTTCCACTCTGCTGCCCAGCTGTCAGCCAGGAAATTCCCATCACACCTCCCCCGCCTCCTCTCTCTCATTGACTGTCCTGGATCTTGCATCCTTCTCTTTCTTGTTTTACTCATTTGACTTGGTGGAATGCACCCTCCAGTAGCCTTCTGAGGGAGCCAGTGCACGGAAGTAAATTTTTTGAAACTTCTTCAAAACCAACCACACTAGGAGTTGCATACTAAAAAGTTTTTCCTTTTAGCATTCAACCATCCCTTCTTAGCCCCTGGCCCGTGTCTGTTGGCAGGTGGGGTTCTCCCTCCTACTGATGGAGCCAGAGAATCCTGGGACCCAGAGGCTGTGCCATTATTCACAAGATCTTATTTAATCTTCAGAATGGTTTGATAAACTAACAAAACTGAGGCACCCAGGTTACGCTCTCAGCGGTGTCAGAACCAGGAATTGAAATGTCAGCTGCTTGGGCCAGGCTGATGCCTTTCCTAATCTAGCTGCTCTTAACTGGAAGAAGGAATAACAGTACCATGCCCCAAGTGACACATGCCAGATGCACGGTCATGGTTACAGGGTGAGTCCAATTCTTGGTGTCCACTTGTGTCTGGTTCCTGACAACTTCAGCTCTAGATAGCCATCCTTCTCTCTAGAAGTACCTTCCAGTATGTATGTATGTATGTATGTATTTATTGTGAGACAGAGTCTCACTCTGTTGCCCAGGCTGGAGTGCAGTGGTGCTATCTCAGCTCACTGCAAGCTCCGTCTCCCGGGTTCACACCATTCTCCTGCCTCAGCCTCCCGAGTAGCTGGAACTACAGGGGCCTGCCACTACGCCTGGCTTATTTTTTGTATTTTTAGTGGAGATGAGGTTTCACTGTGTTAGCCAGGATGATCTCAATCTCCTGACCTTGTGATCCACCCGCCTCGGCCTCCCAAAGTGCTGGGATTACAGGTGTGAGCCACCGCGCCCAGCCGTGTGTGTGGTGTGTGTGTGGTGTGTGGGGGAGGGGGAGGCCAGCCGTGTGTGTGTGTGTGTGTGTGTGTGTGTGTGTGTGTGTGTGTCAAGAGAGAGAGAGAGAGAGAGAGAGACCGAGACTGATTTATAGTTATGGTCCTAGCTCCTTATGGTAATTAAAATGCCCTGCCTATGATTTGTGTAAACTTGGTGTGATTATTTTTATTGCTACAGTATTTGGTTTCAAGCAATGTAAGAATGTCACCCCCCTCCTCCCATTCCTTTTGTGATGCGAAATGCTTCATTACTTAGGAATTTGCTGCTGATTGTACAGTTTAGCATTTGATCTTTTTGTTAACCACAGTCAGGTGACCACACATAGGGTAATTAGATTAACCCACCCCTCCTCTTCTCCACTGAAACAATGTAAAATCCAATATTCTATTAGTACACGCCTTCCGTAGATTAATGATCTTGGAGTTGCTGCGTGGAAATTTGCATAGCTCCCTACAGCTCTAAGAAATGAAAATGCCCAGCTGTCTAAAAGCTTTAATCAGGAAATGAGCATGAAATGGCATTGTTTTGTCACGGGCTTGGAATAATTTATTCTTGACAATCGAGTTATCCTAGATATAAATGTGTATAAACATTCTTTCAACAACCAGTAAACAGGTGCTTTTTTGTTCGTTAAAAATTGAAGATTTTCTTGACTTGGGCTTTGCTTTCAAATCGTTGGCCCTTGTGCTGGTCACTGCCAAAAGTTTATACTAAAGTCATTTTCCTTGTCCCTCCCGTTTTAAATGGCGGTTTCTGGAGGCTGACCTTTCAGAGCAAGAACAGTCTTAGGGAGTGAAGGAATGGGGACATGGCCATAGGACCACACGGGGTCATTCCTCACCCAGCCCCTTCTTGCTTGTGTTCTCATCCCCTCTTGGGACCTACTTTCCCCTATCTGTCAAATACAAATAATAATGGCTTCTGTCTCTTAATGTGGTTGTGAGCATTAAATGTGTTATCCCATGTAAAGCCTTAGAAAAGTACCTTGTTCGTGGTATACTCTTCATAATGGTGAGCTAATTCCATAAGACATAGGGAAATGAAGATGCAATTCCATTTCTTTTTCTATTTAAAAGATCCTAGTGCACTTAAATTTTTTTCTGTTAGACTATTAGTCTTGGAAGCAACTGTGACTATAAATGCTTTCATTTATGTTGGCACACAGTTAAAAGAATGATAGAACTAATGATAATGGCTAACATTCATCGAATGCCTGGGAGTGAAAGACTGAATGAGGCCTATTCCTGACTCTTGGGGCTAGACATAAGGACCCATGCTTACAGCCCAGGGGGTGAGGGCACTGTGACAGGCTCTTACTCATCATCAAAGCTGTTAAAAAGACAACAGAAATGGCCATTGGACCTTGAATGTTGCTTCCTCTTTTTTTCTCCTCCAAGAGCAAGGTTTTTATCTAGCACGTGATTTAACAGTTCCTGTGATGGGGGTACTGTTTCGTGGACTAGGTATGATGTAGCAAGAAACATTTTAAAATTTTTCCAGAGGAGACTTTGATGGGAAGAATGCCCATCCCTTAGGGGACTCAATTGGAGATCGTGTAATTAACCTTTTGGAGCATAATTAACCAAACTGTTTAGCTCTTTTCACTTGTACTCTGGGCACCAAAGAAAGCTGGATCCTACCCATGGTAAAACTATCATCAATAAGATTTAATGTTGCCTCTTTATATGCATTTTATTTTTCTTGGTTGTCATGCCCTTAGTTATTCTTGCATTTCAAGAATCTTTTTTTTTTTTTTTTGAAATGAAGTCTCACTCTGTGGCCCAGGCCAGAGTTCAGTGGCGCGATCTTGGTTCACCGCAACCTCCACTTCCAGGGTTCAAGCGATTCTCCTGCCTCAGCCTCCCAAGTAGCTGGGATTACAGGCACGTGCCACCACACCTGGCTATTTTTTTTTGTATTTTTAGTAGAGACAGAGTTTCACCATGTTGGCCAGGCTGCTCTCGAACTCCTGCCCTCATGTGATCTGCCCACCTTGGCCTCTCAGAGTGCTGGGATTACAGGTGTGAGCAACTGCCCCCGGCCTTGAATCTTGAACTTTATATCATATAATTGAAAAAAAAATTGATTATTGGGTTTTGCCTGATTTTCCCCACATCTTAGCTTTCCTATCTCCCCTGCTTAATGAAGTGTATGGACTGGAGAGCTTTCTATAAATCTTTTGTGTATGTTAGCATACACTGTTGGATCTTTAAAACTGGTAGTGGAAATTATATAACTAAACTCTTATTGGGGGCAGTGTCAACTTCTTCCTTGTGTCAATCAAGAAAAATGACGAGACAAGTCTCAATCATTTTAGGAAGTTTATTTGCCAAAGTTAAGGACACGCGCCTGGGAGATAGGTCCTATGCCTTTCTGTGAAGATGATTTTGAGGGCTCCAAACTTAAAGGGGAAAGGGTGGGATATTGAGAAGTATACAATTTTCATGGGGGGGGGTAGGGAAAAATAGTTATTCATGCCTTTGTCTGGCTCGGTGAATCTGCCTTTTTTTTTTTTGACATAAGATAATATAGACAAATGGGGCAGAGGAAAAATGCAGGGAATCTGTGTTTTTACATAAGATAACATAGACAAAATGGGGCAGGAGAACAATCAGATATGCATTTGTGTCTGGTGAGCAGGGGGCGACTGCACCTATAAAGATAAGCTATCAATTTACATTGTCATGGTGAAATCTTAAGAGAAACACCTTAGGGTAAAGACCTTGGAGCTCACTAGGAATTTCCTTGTGGGTAAAATATGGGGTAGGCATGTAGCTTTTCATCTTGTAGCCATTGTATTCAGGAACCAAAAGGGGAGGCAGGTTTGCATGACCCAGTTCCCAGCTTGATTTTTCCTTTAGCTTAGTGATTTTGGGACCCCAGGATTTATTTTCCGTTCACACTTGTTTGCAAAAAAAAAAAAAAGTAGCAGTCAATAGTTTAATGATCAGGAAATAGTAAACATATTTCAACTACTCAATGTTTAAGTTAATTAAAATTTTGAATAGCTAACACAGGCATATGGTGCCAGCTAAAAGGGACAAAATATATGCTTTCCCTGTCCCTCGGCCACCTGGTTCCCCTCCCTGGAGGCAGCCTCAGTTATCAGTTTATTGTGTGTGGCTTCTGTATTACACAAAGAGGTGTACATACAAATGTACACAAATGCTAGCATACGTTAGGCTTTTTTTTTTTTTTTTTTTTTTCACCTAGCAACATGTCTTGGTGATCGTCTTTCTTGGTACATACAGACTGGCTTCAGTCTTGGAGAGAGTTGCATGGGATTGATTTATGGCCATTCATCAGCTGCTCTCTACTGATACACATTTATGTTCTTTCAGTCTTTTGCTAATTTAAGCAATGGCATAACGATTAATCTTGTACATATGCTGTTTTGCACGTGTACAAGTATATTTGTAGTTTAAATTCCTATGATTAGAAATACTGAGTCAAAGGGCACAGACATTTAAATTTTTGATAGACAGTTGTCAAGTTGCTTCCCACAGAGGTTGTACAAATTTATTTATCAATTTATACTCTACTTAGAAAGTATGTGAGGCTCTCTTTCTCTACACCCTTGCTTACATTATCAATTTTTTTTATTGTTGACAATCTGACAGATAAAAATATCTCATTGTAATTTAAAAATTAGGTACATCCCTCCCTAAACTGTCAAATTCTGGAGAGGTTTGTTCTTGGGGTCCTCATAGCCCCCATTCTTTGAGAGGACCAGCTGTGTGCCAGGCACTATGCCACATGCTGTGAAAACAGACAGTATTCTGAGAGAGCCAGATTCTAGTGCGAGGACACATGTAAACATTATTATAATACAGTACGTAAATGCTACAATTCTAGGTATGAGAAAATAGCCAGAATGATACAGGGTCCTTCTGTGTACTGAGCACTGTCAGGCACCGTTGTACAGGAATACCATTGTAATTTTCATTTCTCTCATTGTAGCAGGACAAGCTGCAGACAAAACTCCTCAGACACCGAGTTAAAGAAGGAAGTGGTTTATTCGGCCAGGAGCATCGGCAAGACTCCTGTCTCAAGAGCCGAGCTCCCCGAGTGAGCAATTCCTGTCCCTTTTAAGGGCTCACAACTCTAAGGGGGTCTGCGTGAGGGGGTCATGATCAATTTGAGCAAGCAGGGGGTACGTGACTGGGGACTGCATGGACCGGTAATCAGAACAAAACAGAACAGGACAGGGATTTTTACAATGCCTTTTCATACAATGTCTGGAATCTATAGATAACATAGCCAGTTAGGTCAGGGGTCGATCTTTAACTACCAGGCTTAGGTCAGGCAGGCCCAGGCCTAGTTTCGGGTCTGGTTCCTAGGCGCCAGGCTACCTGCCTTTAGTTTCGCTTCTCTTTCTTTTTCTGAGTATAAAACAGTATAAAACAATATGAGAGGGTCCGTCTCTCTTCTCTCATCGTGAATGCAGTTAAGCATCTTGTTGTATGTTTGAGTCACTTTTTTCTTTTTTGTGTGACCTGTCCTTTGCTATTTTTTTGTTGGGTTATTGATCTTTTGCTGATACTTTGTAGAAGGAGCTCTCTCTGTAGAAGAGGCAACATTCCCCCGGTCTGTCTTTTGTCTTCGTTGATGAATTTTGTTGTTGTTGTTGTTGTTTGCTGTGTTATATTCTTAGTTTTCTGTAATTTATTTATATTTATTTATTTATTTATTTAGAGACAGAGTCTCGCCCTGTCGCCCAGGCTGGAGTCCAATGGCGCAATCTTGGCTCATTGCAACCTCCGCCTCCTGGGTTCAAGCGATTCTCCTGCCTCTGCCTCCTAAGTAGCTGGGATTACAGGCATGTGCCACCACACCCTGATAATTTTTTGTATCTTTAGTAGAGGCAGGGTTTCACCATGTTGGCCAGGCTGGTCTCAAACTCCTGACCTCGTGATCCGCCCGCCTTGGCCTCCCAAAGTGCTGGGATTACAGACGTGAGCCACCGTGCCAGCCATTCTGTAATTTATTAACCCTTTCTTTTCCAGCTTCTAAATTCTGTGTCAGAGTGTTAAATTATCGTTGCCTTTCTGAGATTGTAGAAACATTCTTTATTTTCTTCTAGTGCTTTAAAGGTTGAATTTTTAAATGAGTAAATTCATTTTGAATGTCTAATATTCCCAGTTAAATAAAGAAATAAGTATTGCTTGTTTTTTTAAAAAAAGTTAGGGACTACTTGAATTTTCTTTCTGTATCATCTTCTTGCCTCTGCTCCTAAGCCTGATCTGCATCTTGTAAGGTGAGAAGTTGATGTTGATCCAGTCGTATCTTTATAGGGATGATACAGATCTCCATGTTGTTGCAGCTTTGGGCTCAATTGAGAGTATTCTGCCTCTGATCACTTGAGGTCAGAAGTTCAAGACCAGCCTGGCCAACATGGTGAAACTCGGTCTTTACTAAAAATACAAAAATTAGCTGGATGTGATGGTGGGTTCCTGTAATCCCAGCTGCTAGGCAGACTGAGACAGGAGAATCGCTTGAACCCAAGAGGCAGAGGTTATGACAGAGCAAGACTCCTCCCTACGCCCCACCAAAAAAAAGAAAATACTTCATCTGTAGATAGCCATCTTGCCCATAACACTCTACTAAATTGGTCATTCATCTGATAGATATTTTTAAGTGTCCAAACAACTGGTTGATATTGACACCCTCTGATCCAGTGGTAATAAGATGTTTAGCAGGGTGTGGGCAAACATAAAGGCACCAACTGTCATGCAAGTAATTACACTGTACATCAGGAAGCAACGTTGTCTCTTTGGGACACAAAGGTGGTCATTCTCATTTTTGTCCAGTATCTATTACTTGTTGTGGTCTTTATAGTGTTCATCCCTTTCCTGCAGGTCAAGAGCTTCTTGCCCTTGTTCTCATGTTCTTGTTATTTTCTTATTTGTGTTATCAGTGATTCTTGGGAGATAATACTGCAAGTATATGATATTGCAAATATGCAGTTAAAGATTGACATAGAACATGGTAATAGACCTGTTACATTTCTTGAAATTTCCTTGTTAGCTTTGAGCTGAAAATACCATCAGAATATTTATGAGTATATGTCAAAGCCCTTTTCTGAGCATCAGCATATTTTGTAAGTATGAGAAAGCCACTGTGGTGTGAGACATCAACATGGTTTCACTATGTAATTTTAGGGCAAATTATGAAATATTTAAAGCATATAACAAATACCTATGTGCCCACCACCCTTGCTTTATTAAATCCTCATATTTTGCCATATTTGCTTTATGTATTTTTTTCTTCTTTACAGTTCTCTCTAATGAAGTTGGTGCACTTGATGGTTTGTTAGCATGGGTATTTTCTTTTATTGTGGTAATCAGATATATTTTTTAAAGAAACAGAATCTTATAGCTACAGCTGAAGCTCCCCTTGATAGTCTGCCATACTCTCAGAATACTTGCTGTGTCTTCCCAGTTGTTCTGAGACAGACCAGCCTTTTGTGAAGAGAGCCAAATACTGGGAAGGCACAGTCTCTGCACGAAGGGAACATACTCACGGGGCAGCTGTTCCTCAGACTTGCCTTTTGTGTGGGGTGGGGTGGGGTCAGGGGAGAGATATGCATGTTGGGGAGCAATGTGCTATTCTAGGATTCTGTGTCTATTCAAAGCTTTCTTGATCAGTAGATTTGGTGAAAGTGTTTGTTTTTAGTGATTTTTAAAAATCTCCTGCCAGTGGTAATTTTGCAAAATGGTTTTCTATGAACTAGCGCAGGGGGCACAGCTGTGATCCCGCAGCCACGTCTGGGTCTAAAGGAAGCCTTTCCTCCGGAAAGAAATAGAGCAGGATTGAGGGCAGGCTGAGGAGTGATGTCTGTTTTCCCTGCCCTGCTTCCACCCTAAGCCAAGGGGGCTCTGCCCAACCTCACTCAGCTCTTCAAATGCAGAGAGAAGTACCAGGACCAGCATTCTGGGCAGGTCAGGGTGGTGCCCAGCTTTCCCTGGTGTCCGTGGCACCAGCCGGCTCTGTGTGCCAATACTGTTGGTGACAGGAGAGAGGGAAATCTGGCAAGATAGGGGGAAAACAGCTGAGGTGGAGAACAAGAATGCCCTCTTGGGAACAGATCCATTCATCTGATTGGATAGGTGAGATGAGACACGCGTGGCTCACCCACTCCATAGGGTGCATCTGGCACATTCCGACCACCTGCCCCATTGATGGTGATCCCAGAAAACATCTCACCACCTGAGATGAACATTAAAATACCCACGCACTAGCTTTGTGTATTTCTGACCTCCTAGGACAAAATATCAGCACATTTCAATTTAAAAGAGTCTGTCTTCTTTCAGTTTAAGCATTTATGGTGTTCTTTTAAATTGAAATTGCATGCAGTGAAGTGCAGAGGTCTTAGAAGTACAGTTCAATGAATATTTTGGTCTATGTACACCTGTGTAACCATCACCCAGATCTTGTTATAGGACATTTTCATCCTCCCAGGAGACTCCCCGGTACGCCTCCCCAAAGGTAACTGCTGTTCTGAGATCTCTCACCAATGATTAGTTTTGCCTATTGTTGGGTTTCACATAATTGGAATCACACAGTACATAATCTTTTATGTCTGGCTTCTGTCATTCAACATTATGACTGAATTTCATCTGTGTTGTTATGTATAGTTCTTTTTAAAATAGTATTTGCTATTTAATAATGAGAGTAGATAATCAATTTGTATGCTACTCTCTAATTCACTCTTTGATCCTGAAGACACCTCTCGGATGGTGTGTTTGTTGTTAGACCTCTTTTACAGATGACAAAAGGGCTGCATAGAGACTTTAAGTAGTGCCCCCAAGGTCACACTTCTGATAAATGATGACGTCACTACTAGTTCTGGTTTTCTGATGCACAGCATCATTCTCCATTCATCGTGAAGCCTGTGCCTTAAACTGTGTTATGAATGGTGAAAGAAGTAACAGATGAAAGGAGGGAGGGGCCCCCAAACTGATCATATTTTGGTATTTTACTGTGTAGTATTTTGGTTACAGACCGACCAGTTAATTTAAAGGAGTTAACACTGAACCCAGCCAACTCGCCAGTACCTGTAAAGTATGAAATGGATGGTGAGGGAGAAGAGAAAAGAGGTAGCCAACTTGGCTTAGCAGCCAGCCAGATCCAGGCAACGCAGCTTATCAGAAAGCAGACCATCCTAGCATAGCTCGCAGTTGCATGCACATCTTCTGTTTGCCCGGTGAGGCTGCTGTTTGCAGGCCGCTGAATGTGTCGTGAATTTTTGCCAGAGTGGCATTATTGGGGCTTTTTGGTCTCTGAATGTGGGTGAGCCATCCCAGGCTCTGTTTGGTACAATGCTTTTGGGAAGGAAATGGTGTAAGTTCTCTTGCTTTTCTCGAGTGGTCCTTGTGACACAGCTGAAGTGTCCTTGCAGCATTGATATCTTATTGATGGCCTCAGTTTTATTGTACATGCTGAGTTTCCATTGTTAAGAGATCAGATTTGAGATAAAGAGAAGCTGGGTTTCCTTTGCTTTCTGAAGAGGTTTGCTGATACCCTGTCTATTCTATATTGTCTTTAAGCGAGCAAAATCATTGCTGATTTATATATGTGGGCAGTTATGTATGCATCTCCATAAGCCCTCATGGCCTGTAATTCTGGTCCAGGGTGTGGCCTCTACTACTGAGATTATAGGACCCAGGTTCTTAACAAATGGTTAAAAACATGGGCCTGATGGTCCGAAAGTTGCAATTAAAGACGGGGGTCTAGGAACCCCCAGTCCCAGGAAATCCAGAGTCCCATGACCTGGATCAGAACCTCGGAGAGCTCCAGGTACAAGGCTGTTGGCAGCTTTACAGAGGCAGGAGTTGCTGTGGTTCCAAGCCAACCCTCTTCTGCAGGAAGGAGCTCTTCTGTGTGGATGGATGATAAGGGACTTCAAAGATTTGGGCCTCAATAGTTTTGGGCTTTATAGGTAAGGTGATCTGTTACATCATTTAATTGTGGAGGGAAGCTAAGTTTTCCACTGGAGCCACAGGCTGAGTGGTTTTGAGTCTCCCTCCTATTGTCATGCCACTGGTTCTTCTTAGGAGGTGAGATGTACTAGGAGAGCTCTGCCTAGAAGGCTCAGAGTTTGGTCTCATGGCCAGCTCTGCCCCTTGCTAGCTTTGTGGCCTTCATCTGGTCTTGCATCTTCTCTGACTGGGTCTCACTATTCTTATGTATAAAAATATGTGTTTGGCAAAATCAGTTTTTTTTTTCCTGACAGTGTTGTTCTTAGGAACAAGTGAAAAAATAGCTGCTAAAGCACTTTAATTTATAAGCCTTTGCCAGTGTACAGTTGTATCATTGCTAGCATCATCACCTATTTTTAGAGCCTGTGGATAGGAATCCATGACATCAGGATTCTGTGAACATGAGGTGTTGTCCAAGCAGTGCACCACCCCCCAACTTATATTTGCATGGTAATTGGTTCTGTGGGGTCAGCATGCATGTCAGATATTTTTAGTCAGAAGCAAGTACACAGGGACTTGTGGTTTGCTGTTCAATTTGAAAAGTGTTTGAATGAAAGCTTGTCCTGTTGTCTTTTGGAAGTAACTGGAGATTTCTTTAGAGACTGACAAGAACAACAGACATTTGAGTGTCCAGTATGCAGAGGCTGAACTGGGAGGGGAGAGATTGGAGGCAGGAGGACATGACTATAATCCAGGCAGTACTCCAGGAAAGAGTGGTTAAGAGATGAGCTCTCGCCTATAATCCCAGCATTTTGGGAGGCCGAGGTGGGTAGATTACTTGAGGTCAGGAGCTTGAGACCAGTCTGGCCAACATAGCGAAACTCTGTCTCTACTAAAAAATACAAAAATTAGCTGGGTAAGGTGGCACATGCCTGGAATCCCAGCTATTCGGGAGGCTGAGACATGACCATTGCCTGAACCCGGAAGTGGAGGTTGCAGTGAACTGAGATCACGCCATTGTACTCCAGCCTGGGCAACAGAGTGAGACTGTCTCAAAAGAAAAAAAAAAAAAAATGAGAGAGATGAGCTCTGAAGCTAGACAGGTTGAGTTCCAATCCTGGCTCCTACTTGTTTGACCTTGAGCAAGTTTGCTTAGCCCCCTGGGTCTTGGTGTGTGTGTGTCTGAGTAGGGCTATAGTGTAGATTAAAAGTTGCAGTCCAGGTGAAGCTCTTAGAGCAGGGTTTGGCACATGGTAAGCACTCAGATGTTAGCTGCTATTCATATGGGAGTCTTCTATTCATTTTATTGTGGTAATATATGTAACATAAAATTTACCATTTTAGTTATTTTAAGTGTACAGTCAGTAGCATTAATTACATTAGAATGTTATGCAACCATCCGTACTATCTATGTCCAAAACATTTTCACTACTCCAAAGAGAACCCTTTAACTATCAAACAATAACTCCCCATTCTGCCTCTCCCAACCTTTCAGGTAACCTCTAATCTACTTTCTATCTCTATGAATTTGCCTATTCTAGATATTTCACGTAAGTGGGCTCATACAATGTTTGTCCCTTTGTGTCTGGTTTATTTCACTTAGCATAATGTTTTCTAGGTTCATCCATGTTGTAGCATGTGTCAGAACTTTATTCCTTTTCGAGGCTGTATAATATTCCATTTTGTGGATATACCACATCTTGTTTATCCATTCATCTCTTAATGGACACTTGGGTTATTTCCTTCTTTTGGCTATTATGTATAAAGTTGCAGTAAACACTGGCATAGAAGTTTGCCTTGGGGGCAAAGCTTTCAATTCTGCTGGGGTCCCTGCTTTCAATGCTTTTGAGTATATACCTAGAAGTGGAATTGCTGGATCATATGGTAATTCTATATTTAACTTTCTAAGGAGCTGCCATACTGTTTTCCACAGGAGCTGCCCTATTTTCCATTCCCATTAGCAATATACAAAGATTCCAGTTTCTCCACATCCTCATCAACACTTGTTTTCTTTTAAAATTCTAGCCATCCTAGTAGGTACGAAAGGGTATTTCATTGTGGTTTTCATTTGCATTTCCCTAATGACTAATGATGTTGAACAGCTTGTCACATGCTCATTAGCCACTTGTATGTTTTCTTTGGAGAAATGTCTATTCAAGTCCTTTGCTTGGCATTTATATTTTTTTCCCTTTATGTTTTTAAGATACTACAGGAGGACGAGAAAGAAACAGAGAGATTGAGAAAGTAGATGCAGCCAGACTGGGCGACTGCTTAGATAGGGGGATAATACTGAGTTTTCTACCCTGGGTAATTGGGTGGATGATGGGGTACCAAAGAAGACAGGCTGGCCTTTCCTGGGAGAAGGGGCAGGTTGGAGAAAAGGTATTGGCTTTGGGTGGGGCTGCACTGAGCCTGGGTGTTATCCAGGTGGGGAGCCTATAGAATTAACTGCGACGGCCATGTGTCCGATTGGTTTCTCTGAAAAAAATGCAAGACATATTTTAGGTTTTGTCTCCTCCCTGCTTCCACCTAAAGAAGCAACTTAAGCAATTCACTCATCATTCAGCTTCTCTATTTGGCAAATGTAAACAATTACTGGGGGAACAATGGAGTCTGGAATTTATGGGCCAGCCTCTCTCCTGGTGCCAGTTTCTCAGCCCTTCAGCACCTGCTCTTGATCAGACCCAGTCCTTCCTAGCCAGCTGCTCCCCATGTGCTGCTCTGAAGCATTGGGGAGTAGGGGTGAGCCTTCTTGAGAACCATGGCTTCTGAGGCTTTCTCCAGGGACCACCCCAGCCTCACAATGCTGGCGCTGCTTCTTTCACCCTTCCCCGGCTGCATGCCATTAGCAGTTAGTGCTAAGTAGACACTTGCTATGTCGTCCTCAACCCACTGACTTTCTCTGAGTTACTCCTTGGCAAAGTTGGGTGTTGTGCTCTGTTGTGTTACTGCATCACGTTGTGTCTAGGTGGGGAATTTGCGCGTGCACAGTCATACCCACACTGCGATGGAAAATGAGGTTTGAGCAACTGTTCTTCCCCCAAAGAAGCAACCGGTGAGGAAATGAGCCCACTTGGTGGCTTGTTGTCTTTACTTTCAGAGCCATAGCAGGCTGGCAGCCATCACCAAGTTAGCATCCTGTCATGTGGCTCAGGCGGGCAATGTTTGCAGATTGTCCCCTGATGCCATCTGCCTGTGAGGCTACAGGAACCCCCAGCAACTGCTGCTCTAGCAGGTGCTGGGGTTGCTGAGGTAGGTGTCCGTGTACATATATTCAAGCACACACAGCTTTGTGTGGTGTGCAGAGGTACCGGTGTTGGGCCAGGGCTGAGCTTCGCCTGGTTAGGCCTCTGGGATGCCAGTTGAAACACTCAACCTAGCAAAGCGCCAGCCCCAGTTGTTGGTTTCCGGTGGGGCCCTGGTGAGGGAGGAAGAGAGGGTGAGGCTGCTGTGAACAGAGCCAGCAACTGGGGAATTGGATATGGTAACTAACACACTCTTAAATGTGCAGGAAGCTGCGGGGAGTGGCATTGCTTTGACAAACTTTTGTTGCTTTCTTTTTGCCTCTGCCCTCTGCTCCGGCCTAATCATGGCCCTCTACCTAATTTAGCATCTCTGTTCCTTCCAGGGGGGAGCCCATCCCCATTTCTTACCTCATGGGCTCTTTTTAAGGAACGCATTCCTCATCTTTGAGCTCTTCCTGCCATTCAGCCATGCTTTGGGTCAGCCCCTAGGCTTTCACTTTTCCCCAAGTTACTGTGATTATGGATTCAGACAAGCCTAGAAAATCCTTACTCCTTTGGGGGGAATTCCTGTATATAGACTTACACTTTGTGAGTCACTATTATCTTGGTCTATTAATGCTTTTTAAAAAATTATGTAAATTATTAAAGCAATTTGAAGTAATTATATTAGCCATCAGATTTTAGAAATCTAGATCTTAATGGAGCTTTGATTAAGAGTCTACCTATAGCAGGGGTCAGCGAACTTTTTCTGTAAAGGGCCAGATATTTTAGACTTTGATCTCTGTTGCAACTACTCAATTCCGCTGGTGTAGCATGAAAGCAGCTGTACAAAATACTTAAATGCGTGAGTATAGTTGTGTTCTAATGAAACTTTCTTTACAGAAGTGAGTGGTGAGCTTTCATTTGCTGACCCCTGATCTAGAGTGATAAGCCATCCTTATTTTTTTTCTTTGTCAAGAGTTGAAAAGCCAGAGGAACTTGATGACTGTAAATGCATTAGAATCATCTTCTTTTGGGTTTAGTATCCTTGTGAGCACAGTTGTAATTTGGGAATATGCTTCTTTAAATCTCTGTTGAGAAGAAGAGAAATCAGAAGGCTTTTTAAGGGGGTGAGTCTGCGTGGCCAAAGCTTGTCACTGTTTAACAAGAACAGGCTGTCACTTAGAGCTGTATGGTGACTTTTATGTTTCACTCATTCTCTTTATAGTCACATGGGATGGCCATAGTTACATAAGGTCACCTCACCATACTGGGGCTTATTCCATTTTATAGGACCAGGTGCTTTTCTAATAAATGTAAGAAAACTACAAAAATATAGAAAATGGTGTTTTTAAAACATGATGTTATGCTAAGTTGGCATTGCTATAGTTCATTTCCAGAAAGATGAAGCTTAAGATAGTCCAAGAGGCATTCTAAAGTTTCAAACTATAATCTTGTTTTCCTTTTATCTGTCCTCACAGGAAATAAAGAAAGAGATGAAGAAAGACCCTCTCGCCAGCAAAGCTCCAGAAAAGCCCCTGCACGAAGTGCCCAGTGGAAACTCTTTGCTGTCTTCTGAAACGATTTTAAGAACCAATAAGAGAGGTATGGAAAAGGAAAAAGAGGTTCCCTCCCTGCACACAAACAAAAGCTGGAAACTTCTGGTGAACTGTGTCAAACTTTATATTGCTGAAAAATTGAATAGAGTTTTGTCCTTTTGAATAGAGTTTGTCCTTTTGTCCTTATGATACACACATACACACTTGGCAAGTGACTATATGTATAGTAACTGTAATAAAGGGAACTAATAAAAATATTTTTTGACAGTGGGAAAGTGGACTACATTTGTAAATGATGATTTTTCTGGGGCTTTAGATTTCACTTTCATATCTATTTTTATGGATGAAAGGTGAGTTTAGAGAATGCTGTGGTGCAGGCCTGAGCAGTATGTCTGACCACCCTCTCCTTTTAATTTAAGGCAAACCTTATCAACTTATTTCCCTCTCCAACTGCTAGGCTCCCTAGCGCAGACCCTGCCTCTCTGAGTTTGTGAGGCAGAATGTGCAAAGATATAGCTAACACATCTGTCTGACCAGGAGACCTTTAACAATCTTGTTTTCTCTCTTTTGAGACCTCAAGGCAGATTTTCAGGTATCAGCTTGTTGGAGTTTTGTTTTTTCTCCCATCCCCTCTTGGTGATAATTGTTTGAAATAATGTGAGAGAGAATAGAAGAATGCAGAGATGACCCCACTCAATTTTATACTCTGGGCACACTAGGGTCCCTCCGTTTTTCCCGACCTTGGACTAGCCAGGGCACATGCTGAGCATGCCTGTAGGTTAGCGCTTGGCTGCCAGCTTTTAGTGGGCTTATTACTTCCTTAAAGAGAAATAGAGAGCTGTTCGAAAGCAGGCACAGGAACTAGATTAGCAAAGGGTTCCATTAACCAGAAAAAAAGAAGGCAAGTTTATATAACCATGGGGAGGAAGAACAGCTAATCTTTCATAAAATTTAGACAGGATAAGAATTTGTCCAATAAACTGCCCATTGATCATAGCTTTGTGCCTCTCTTCCTTCCTGTCTCTTCCTCTAGTGCCTCCAGCTGCCCTGGGTTACATTTCCGTTTTTGAATTATTCAGATCAAATATTGGCTGGAGGCCCACGTTGGTTAGCAGCTATAGGATTTTCTTTCTTTTCTCATTTTGTTAAATTCATCCTACCAAAGCAGGGGATTTCCCATTTTAAGAATTAAGTGCCCTTTGCTGTAAAACTACCGTCTTGCCCAAAAGTGCCTCCTGCATTCTTGCAAATAAGCTCTCAAACTCCTGAGACATGCATTCATTGGATTTGGTGAGCTAGAGTTCAGTGTGTGTTCTTTCAGCACTTCCAAACCAATGAGAAGGAGCCCTCCCATTCCTCCACCTGCCTCTTGGGTCCGCGGGCACGGCAATTGCACGCGTGTTGACCAGCGGCAAGGCCTCTTTGGCCAGCCCTAGTTTTTGTCAGGTCAATAAGAGATTTAAAGTAATTAATTAATTTAACAAGATAAGGAATTAGTTAAGGTAAAGAATTGAGGTAATTATTTGGATGAGTTTAGTAAAATTACCTGAGAACTTTAAATCAATGAAGGAATAGAATTTTTCAGATGATTATCTCTTCACCACTGAAAATCTGACCGCTGAGTTCCCCTATGGAATTTTTCATTCACCAAAAATTGGAATGCAGAGGGATGGCTTACTGCCTTACATTCCATTTTGAAAGCCTTCTGCCTTGGACCTGCAGCCTGGTTATGGCCAACCTTTCACTCTGAGGCATTTTATATATGGAATCTACCGGTGGTTGTGGGACCCGAGTACACGGAGGCATTCTGTAAATATGAAGTCCATAACAAATCATCTTCATTCTGTCCGAGGCTTCACCCTGACCTCCTGGGTCACCTGGGCCTAACATAAATTTCCAGCTGAAGGGAAGCATTGTGTACCAGGCCCAGGGCTGCCTCTGGCCCTCCCCCACCCATCAAGACTACCAGTATTCTGCTACCCCTTATAATAAACAGCAGGGGTAGATTGATTGGCCTTGTCAGGCCACATAAATAGTTCATTGTACTGAGCTCAAAAGCTACATTTTTTTCCCACCCAAAATCAATGAAAAAAACACTTTTTTCCCCCCTTAAAACAAGGATCAGAGGCTAAATCTGTGGGATGATTCTAGTTACTTGTAAACACTTCCGTCCAACTAATTTTTAAAGTTTTATGAGTTATCATAAATGACTGAAGGGGCCTCCTCCCTCTTTGTTTCCATCATCAAGCTTTGTCTCCAGCAACCTTTCGGATGTTTTGGTCTATTACTGTTGTTGTGGCTGTTAGGGAAGGAAGTTGCTTTCAGGATTTATTAACAGCCTGCTTTGATTCGCTAACATGGGATCTTAGAGGATATGAGTTGAGTCCACCTTGTGATTCAGTCTTGGACCCTTGTAAGAATTTAATAGAATGAACACAAGTTCTCTTCCTTCAACTTGATCAAAGATGAGATGACTGTTTTCTTTATATGGACCTTATCATTTGATACATGCTTGAAGTTAGTTTAATAATGAAAGATTGACATTTATTTCTATCATGAGTCTGAAACTGAACCACTTCACTGGGTCCTGAACTTGAGATAGTCCTAGCTGAAGAAGTTTGCCCAATTGTGTCCAGCTGTTTTTGCGTCTTCTGACATGCCTCACTTTGCAGCAACTGCAAACAGGTAGTAGTCCCTCACATTGTGGGATGAGCTCACCCTCCCCAGACACCTGCATAAGGCCAGAAGACATCTTGGGTTTGAAGGAAGCTATTCATAGCCTTGAGAAAAAGCCAGGGCTATGGAAACCTTAGTTTGGGGACTGATTAGTTTCACTTTTCAGCTTTAACGTTTGTAAACGTCTGCAGAGTTGATTTAGGGGGGTGCTGGAATGACTCCATGGGCTTTGTTTTTTTTTTTTTTTTTGAAACAGGGTCTCACTCTGACACCCAGGCTCTCACTCTGACATCAGGCTGGAGTGCAGTGGCGCGATCATGGCTCACTGCAGCCTCGACCTCCCCAGGCTCAGGTGATCCTCCCACCTCAGCCTCCTGAGTAGCTGGGACTACAAGGTACGAGCTACCACACCTGGCTAATTGACTGATTTTTTGTAGAGCTGGGGTTTTGCCATGTTGCCTGGCTAGTCTTGAACGCCTGAGCTCAAGCAAGCCTCCTACCTCAGCCTCCCAGAGCACTGGGATTACAGATATAAGCCACCGTGACTGGCTGGCTTTTGATTTGAGAAGATGATGTGACTGGAATTGAGAGAGAGAAAGTACATCCTCCCAGCTGACTTGGCAGCCACTGGCTATACATTCTGGCATTAGAACCTTAGGGGCACTTGTGTCCGTGCCCACTTCTGGCCATTTCTGTGGTCCTTTCCTGAGTCATAGTGAAAGAGCTTCCTGTTTAAAACAAGCCTTTCCTGAGGAATAAGAAGTCGTTTTTCATTTAAACTTGCAGCATGGATGTTGTATGTTCTGAAGTTATCCCAGACTCCAGTATATTGATGAGTTAAGCCAGAAAATGTGAAAACTTTACTTGGAGCCAAATGTCGTTCTCTTGATGAACCAGACAGAAAAGAGTTGTATGTTTTCTTCGAAGAATGATTTATTCTTTTGTTTCTTCGATCATTAAACCCATAAAAGAGAATGATGGGCCCTCCTAAATTGGAGCATTGATATATAGAGACTTTTTTTTTAAAAAGTACTCAAATGCCGAGATTGTGCCATTGCACTCCAGCCTGGGCAACAAGAGTGAAACTCCATGTCAAAAAACAAACAAACAAACAAAAAAACGCATTCAAATGTTGAGTTTAGAAGAAAAATTGAATAAAACGGAAGTTTGAACAGTTAGCAAATATCCTAAATAGGTTCTTGAAAATGAACAGTGGATTTTTGTCCATTTGAATATAGACTCTTACCTACATGAATTAAAAATGAAATAAAAAATCAAGCTGGACACAGTGGCTCATTCCTGTAATCCCAGCACTCTGGGAGGCTGAGGTGAGAGGATTGCTTGAGCCCAGGAGCTCAAGACCAGCCTGGGCAACATAGCAAGACCCCTTCTCTAAAAAAATAAAACAATTAGCTGGGTGTGGTGGCATGCACCTGTAGTCCTAGCTACTCAAGAGGCTGAGGTGGGAGAATCACTTAAGCCCAGAAGGTCGAGGCTGCAGTGAGCTGTGATAGCGCCACTGCACTCCAGCCTGGGTGCCAGAGTGAGACCCTATCTCAAAACAAAAAACAAAAAAACAACAAAAAAAGAAAAAATTATTTGATCCTTAGAAGGATTTCCCGGCTAACTTTATTCATGTGATCAGTTAAGTATCCGGGCTGTCATCAGTACCCTGCTGGCCCGTGTGAGGACCAGGTTCCATCTCAGGGTTCTCGTTTGCATTGTTAACAGTGCATGCGGAGAAGATGTATCTCTGCCTCTCTCTGAACCTCTCCTGTTGCCTGGAATTTTGGACATTGTTCCTTCCTCACTTTTTGGTAGACACCCATAAACATTCAGTAGTACATGTTTAGTGCATGCCTACTATGCACCTGGCCTTGTGCTTGGTAATGGGGCAGATAGAGACTGGAAAAACACCAGCCAGTCCTGCCTGCAAGTAACTCAGTCTGTTGTATCCCTTGGGGAACGTTGAGAAAGTGCTGCACATTTTTTATATCATTTTGATGGCAAGGTGGGGATGTATCTTATATTTACTTCTGTCATTCTGAATGTGAAGCCACTCCGTGGGTTTCTGGTTGGCTTTATATGTCCTTGTTTCTATTTCCAGTTTATCATGAATTCAGTGTTTGGTAAGTCTCTATTGTATTTTGCACATTTACTATTTTTTGCTATATTATTATGCTCTCCTGATACAAAATGTATTTTATAGTCATCTTTTTAAGTCGCTCTGCTACTTTGGCATCTGCCTTCCCAAAGATAAACTGCTTTTACCATCTTTATTTAAGGTTTTTTATGCATTTGCATTTTACTGCCCCTTCCAGAGATTAATGCTGAAAGATCTGACGGTTTAAAAGATGTTATTTGTAACAGGTCTAGCTCTGATGCTACGAGGTGAGATCGTCTGTCTCATGAGATTCAAGTTAAGATGGGGGAGGGTTGCTCTCAGAATTGATATGTGGGTATGACTGATTGTAGAACATTGCTCTGTGGGTTCATTTCTGGTGTGTTTAATCCTTCAGACAGATTCCACTCAAAAGTTTTCCTTAACAGAGGGATCAACGGCTGCTCTTCCTCTGGTGACACACTGTTGCTTTAAAAGTTAGTGCAGAAGTTCTTCCATATTAACATGGGCCTCGTGTTTGCTACACGGAAGGGCTCTCCATTTTGGTCTGCTACCTGTAGCTGTCAGAAGAATTTTGCTTAATGTTTACCTTTCTTCTCATGGTTTCAGCACTGGTCATTCCAAGCCCTAAACAGATCTAAGTGACTGCCCATCCTTTCCCCCCTTCCCCTGAAAGGGAAACATTTTTTCTAGCTTTTAGTGTGAGGGCCTGGAATGCTCCTCATGGCGCCAAGGCGGTGGCGTGGATCTTGATAGGCCGTGAGCTCTTTGGCAGAAATGAAACTGTAAACAAAGGATGGAAAAAAGTATGTCCTTAATAAAGAAAATGTCAACCTCTTTGGTTTGCCAGTGGTTTGTTGTTTAAGGTAAATGTGAGATCTGGGGGTTTGTTTGTAGAGATGAGACTTTGTTTCTTTCAAATTTTCTATTGGAGAAATAAGTGTGAATTCTCACCAGTTAACTGGGAATCTGAAAATGTTTCATTTGGGGTCAGACTTTTCTTTGAGTTTCAAGATTGCCTGTTTATTTGACTTAAGGAGCTGGTGTTTATGGACAGATAGAATAAGAGTTAACAGAAGACATTACTGTTGTGTAGAAGCTCTTGGCTATCACCTGAGCTGGTCTTTCCCAGGGGAAATGAAAATCTGGCAACCTGGCAGTGAATGGGGATGGATATGATATATAGTCATTCAGTAATATATGCATCTGTGCGAATGTATCTGTATATGCATCTATAGTCTTATTTTCCAGTGGGCCTTCATTCTCAAAAGCTTGGGAGTCAAGAGCCTTTAAAGAAGTCTTTTAAACTAACTGATCCCTGGCTGCATTTCTGGCAAGTTTTATTGGGACACTGCGTTGTTAGCACCAGCAATTGATGTTAGAGTGTGTGTTGCCCTTTTTCATGTTATTTTCTGAACCTATTGAGCCTAGAGTGAGGGGTGCTGAAATGCATGGTAAGAAGTACATAGAAGGTTATAGCCATCATGTTGTGATTATGTGTGGGTCATTGATAAAATTGGTTTTTAGATTTTTTTTTTCTGTTACGTTTAATCTCCTTTCTATCTCTGTGTCTTCTGATTTCAAGGCATTAACACTAATGAGTCTCCCATGGGTTAGTCGTGGGTTTAAGACTCCCGCCATACTCCTGCTGGTGTCTGCCTAAATCCACCCAGAGGATAAGCCATGAAGTGGGTTTGTGGTGGTGGCTCCACCTGGTGGCTCTCCTAGGAAGCTCCTCTTTTTGCCCACCTTTTCCTTCTCCTTGGGAGAATCTTGATGGAGGGTGCCTTGGATTCCTCTGACTCAGTGTTCACTATTTGTGCAATTCCATCCCAGACCCATGGCTTCTCACATTACTTATGGATTTTTTTAGCCCTTTTGCTTTTTCGCCTAAGAATTGCTGTTTGAACTCATAGAATTTGTTTCCTGATCCTTGCTCTATTTGTGATACCCCTACAGACCAGGATTATTGTTAATGAGGATTAAAAAAAAAAGGACTCCCATAGGCATGACTCTAGATATAGATAATAATTTGGACAAAATAAAGAATCACACTGAAATCCCTGTAGGTATGTATGCCAAAGTCACCTCCTTAGTAGCTCCAAGTACCCTTAACTACTTCTTCACTTTTTGTTGAACCCATTTTTCCTCAGAGGAGCAATATTTTATTACTGATGTTGTTTTCAATTGTCAGCAGGTGGTGAAAGTAAAAAGCCAACTAACTTTTTGGCTTCATTATTGTTTCATTATTGTTTGTGAATTCTCTACAGGCAGCCCCCTTCTTGCTTGGGCACAGACTGCCCCCGCTTGGTATGTCACTGAGCATAAGTATTTTTGATAAATAAAAATGTCTTTTATTTAATCTCATTATTTTTCAGTTTTTCGTTGTTGATAATATTGCAGATGTGACTTATTTTAGCTGCATTGTGGGTCAGTCTAGGAACTTAATCACCATTTATAACTTTGCTTCTATGGGAATAATGCATTCAGAGTTTCAAACTCTCTGCATAAGGCACATATAAGTCTTTTTTTTTTTTTTTTTGGAGGCAGAGTCTCGCTCCATCCCCTAGGCTGGAGTACAGTGGCATGATCTCGGCTCACTGCAACCTTCACCTCCTGGGTTCAAGCCATTCTCCTGCCTCAGCCTCCTGAGTAGCTGGGATTACAGGCACCTGCCACCATGCCTGGCTAACTTTTGTATTTTTAGTAGAAATGGGGTTTCGCCATGTTGGTCAGGCTGGTCTCAAACTCCTGACCTCAAGTCATCTGCCCGCCTCGGCCTCCCAAAGTGCTGGGATTATAGGCGTGAGCCACCGTGCCTGGCCGATCTGACTTCTTTTTTTTTTTTTTTTGCATTGCTGACATGAATCCTTAAGTACCTTTGTAAAAGTCAGAGTCCGTTTAATCGATGCCCACTGAAGTTTGCTCATGTTGCAGAGGAGTTTATAATTCACACAGTATAGAATGCTGGAACTGTGCAAGCTCCACACAGTACACTAGGCTCTGAGGATAGCTTTGGGTTCAATCACATTGCACCATTGTAGATGGTGCTTATTTTCACAAGGCCTGAGTTGGATCTTAGTGTGCCCAAATTTGTATGAGGCATGTCGTGAAAGTGGGTCCTATTGTATATTTCCATCTAGTAGTGACGAGACCTTGCACCAAGGGTGACATGCTCAGATAGGAACCAGCCCAGCATTTCCCAGTGTGTGTTGTATGGAATTATAGCCCTTCTGACTATTCCACAAAGGAGGGATGCGGGGAGAGACAGACAGACAAGCGGGGAGAGAAAATTGCCTCTCTGGTCAAATTTCAGCTGCAGCACTAACACCATCTTGGAGACTGATGAGCACATTACCGTAGTACAGGCTCTCAGATGGCCTATGGTAAGGAGACCTGCTTATCTTTGATCATGGAACTGCATGTTATTGAATACTAGTTAAGACTCCACTTTGGGATATGTTGGGCTTTAAGATACAGGACAAGGAGCTCTGTAAGCATCCCCAAGATAATCTTCAGCTTCCACCTCTCATGGGAAATGTTTGAGTAAGTGAGTGGAGATGGTGGTGCTGGCACTCAGAGAAATAACTGGCGAGGCTTCTTAAGCCTGTGCTGTCAAAAAAACATGAGTTAGATGATGCTAGGAGAACATTCTTTGAATCTGAAACTTGAAAGCCAGTCCTCTTGGTAGTTTTTCAAGTGACAAGCTGAAAGGGAATTTTCCCTCTGATCATTTCTTGGGTCCTTGTATCTAAGAATGAGGCTTAGACACATGAGTGGAAGTCCTAGTCTGGGCTTTGGCATGAAAAGCAGGCTGAGGGGACCCAACCTAGCAACTGGTGAGGCCAGGGTGTTCAGGTCTACCTGGGACTTGGATCACGATGGAACCTGTGATTCCAGAGGTGGTTTTTATTATGATGACAGTCTCTACATAGTCAACATAGTCTCATTGCCTTCTCTACTTGCTTTGATTGAAAGACAGAAGTCTTAGCTTTTCTTGATACCATTAAAACACTGAACGTTTATAAAGAAGAGCCTTGTTCTTCTCTCCCTACTAGTGAAACAGGCTGGCATTTGAGTTCAAGTAATAGATCCACATGTGGGGTTGTGAGGAAAAACCACATAGTCTGCCTTTTTAGAATTCTGGAATCACAGAGTTACAGAGGTTACAGAGGGACCCACTTATTGACATCCCAGGCGAACGAACATGGAGCCTCTGCCCAGCGAATTGAAAAGGACACTCCTCGGCTCTGGCCTTGGCTAAGCCCCACATGGGAGCCTCCTTTCCAAAGGGAAGTTTTTCTGGGTTGGAGGCTGCTAATGAAAGGTAATCAGGCCAGGTGTGATGACTTACGCCTGTAATCCCAACACTTTGGGAGGGCAAAGCTGGAGGATCTCTTAAGCCCAGGAGTTCAAGACCAGCCAGGGCAACATGGCGAGATATAGTCTCTATAAAAAATACAAAAATTAGCTGGGCATGGCAGTGTGTGCATGTAGTCCCAGCCACTTGGGAGGCTGAGGTGGGAGGATTGTCTGAGCCTCGGAAGTGAAGGTTGCAGTGGAGCTGAAATCGCACCACTGCACTCCAGCCTGGGTGACAGAGCGAGACCCTGTCTCAAAAAAAAAAAAAAAAAAAGTAATTAAAGGTAGATGATATTTAGGTGCTGGTTGCATTTGTTGCGTTATATGGGGACAGCAGCTATATTCACTTGCTGTAAGCTCTGGAAAAGGGGCATTTTCTTCCAATTATATCTGTTGATCTCTCATCACAGCCTGGTCTCTCCGATGCCATGTGCAGCCTCAGCTTAGTCTTTGGATTCTTGGCTTTTTGTGCTTCTGAATCCTTAAGACTGTTGTACCCAAACAATGAGGACATTTCATGGCCCACCTCCCTAACTCATGATTAGGCCAACAGCGGGCCCAGCTGCAGTGCCAGGTGGGCTGCCCTCATTGTTTCAACCAGGAAGGGAAAGAGAGACCAGCCAGAAGCTTCCTCTGCATGTGCCTGTTCATGAAAAAGAGCATTTGAGGAGGACTAGCCTGCTTGTCGCATTTGTGTTTCTCTGGAGACCTGAATAGGCTCAGTGGCAGCAGGACCTTATTGCAGGGAGGATGGCTGTTGGGAGGC
The DNA here is from genome assembly GCF_006542625.1 of Nomascus leucogenys. Taxonomy (NCBI): domain Eukaryota; kingdom Metazoa; phylum Chordata; class Mammalia; order Primates; family Hylobatidae; genus Nomascus; species Nomascus leucogenys. The sequence goes on along the minus strand of NC_044406.1, from coordinate 18,191,646 downwards.
CCCAGACCACTCCTGCTGCACCTCCACAGCTTCTGCAGCACTTTAGACAAGTTGCAGATTCCCCCTGTGTTTCCAAGTTTCCCATTTGTAAAACAAGGAAATGCTCTTGTTAATTCCCTCAGGGCAATTGTGAAGATTAAAAATGAGTAAAGAAAACAGGTTTTGGGATAGGGAGGCAATAGAGTGAAGTGGGGTAGGGTGTCACTCACTGAATACAGTAGTAATTGCTATTAAAAGTAGTAAACTGCTAGTAAGACCCCAGAGCATTGGGAAGAAATTAGAGATTTATGGAAAATAACAAAATGTGTTTTCATGAAGCAACCTGTGATCACATGCACATGGAACCTTCTCCAGGATGGACCATATGCTAGGCTGTAAAAGAAGTCTCAGTGGCCAGGCGCGGTGGCTCACGCCTATAATCCCAGCACTTTGGGAGGCCGAGGCGGGTGGATCACAAGGTCAGGAGATCGAGACCATCCTGGCTAACACAGTGAAACCCCGTCTCTATTAAAAACACAAAAAAACTAGCCGGGCATGGTGGCGGGCGCTTGTAGTCCCAGCTACTTGAAAGGCTGAGGCAGGAGAATGGCGTGAACCCGGGAGGCGGAGCTTGCAGTGAGCCGAGATCGCGCCACTGCACTCCAGCCTGGGCGACTGAGTGAGACTTTGTCTCAAAAAAAAAAAAAAAAAAAAGAAAGGAGTCTCAGTAAATTTAGAAGGATTAAAATCATACAAAGTATGTTCTCCAATCACAGTGGAATTAAATTAGAAATCAACAATAGAAGGAAATTGGGGAAATTCACAAATACATAGAAATTAAGCAGTATGCTCCTAAGTAACCAATGGGCCAAAGAAGAATTCACAAGGGAAATTTTAAAATACTTTGAAATTAATGAAAATGAAAACATGACATGCAAAAATGTACTGCCTGTGGCTAAAGCAGTGTTTCAAGTGAAACTGACAGCTGCAAATGCCTATATACAAAAAGAAGACAGATCTCAAATTAATAGCCCTTCTACTTTAAGAAACTAGAAAAGAAAAGCAAACTAAACTCAAAGCAAGCAGAAAGAAGGAAATGATAAAGGTTACAGTGGAAATAAATGAAATAGAGAATCGAAAAACTATAGAAAATCAATGAAACAAATAGTTGATCCTTAGAAATGATCAACAAACTTGATAAACCTTATCTACACTGATCAAGAAAAAAGGAGAGAAGATTTAAGTTACTATATGAGGAATTAAAGATCGAACATCACTACCAATCTTAAGAGAAATTAAAAGGATTGTAAGGGAATAGTATGAACAACTCATCCACTGCTGGTGGAAATGTAAAATGGTACAGCCACTTTGGAAAACAGTCACCCATATGACCCAGTATTCCAGACTCTAGGAAAATAAAACATATATGTCCACACATAACTGTGCATGAATGTTCATAACAGCATTATTCATAATAGCCAAACAGTGGCAACAACCCAAATGTCCACCAGTGGATGAATGGCTGAACAAAATGTGGTCTATACACAAAATGGAATATCGTAAGAAGGAATGAAGTCCTCATATATGGATGAACCTTGAAAACATTATGCTAAGTGAAAGAAGCCAGTCACAAAAGACCACATATTGTATGATTCCATTGATATGAACGTGCAGAATAAGCAAATCCCTAGAGATAGAAAGTAGATTAGTGTTTGCCTAAAGCTGAATGTGGGAATGGAAAGTGATTTTTGGTGGGCGTGAAGTTACTTTTTGGGGTGATAGAAATGTTCTAAAATTACACTGCTGTCATGGCTGTACAATCCTGCAGATACATAAAACCATTTAATTGTACACTTGAAATGGGTAAATTTTATGGTATGTAAATTATATCTCAATAAAGCTATTAAAAAGTACAACACAAACGGGGGGTTAAAATGCTATGTCTGTCTGTCTGCCTCTTCCTCTTTTATGTCCCCTACCACTAACCCCCTTCCCACAGCTGAGGGACAAGATGTGTCATTCCATTTATTCAAGCCTTTAAAATTATATATTTCTCAGCAAAGCTTTATATTTTTCTTTATTCAATCAGTTGCCTAGGAGATAGTAGGTCTGAGGGATCAAAAAGACACTGTTTTGCTAAGGGTGACCTAAATATTAGATAATCGATTTGAGAAGGGTAGAGAACTGGCTGTGGCATCCTATTGTTCATTTCTTGAGAAAAAAATGAGATTCTCTGTAAATCAAAAGCCAAACCTCTTATATTCTAAATTCTGTGCTTCGTAGAAAGAGCCTCTGCTAGAAAGGAAAGAATCCATTTATGTTTCCAATTTTTCTTGCCGTTGTCAGTAACTCTGCGTTGGCTATTTTTGCTCATAAATCTTTATCCACAGCTCTGATGATTTCTTTAGGAAGGATTTCTTAGATGTGGAATTATTGGACGAAAGTGTGTGTATATTTTATGGAACTTGGATTCATTATCAAATTGATTTCCTGAAAGCTTGCACTGATCTGTCTTACTACTAAAGTGGGGAGAGTGCTGCTTAGTGTTCTAAGCTTGAATTTCTCAGATTAATCGAGTGCTTGAACATTTTTTCTTCCATCATTTGTTAATAATCTTTGCCCTTTATATTGAGATCCTTATTTTTTTTTTACTGGTTAGTGTACTATTCCTTTGTCATTCATGGCAAATTTTGCTTCCCAATTTGTTTGCTTTTCATTTTGTTTACGATTGATTTTGATGCACAGAAATAGTAAATTTTTATGTAGATTAGTATATTGATGATTTCTTTTGTGATTTCTCTGAATAAATTATCACCTAGCTTATCTCCTTTTTTTATACTGGCTTCATTTTTTACTTCAAAACTTTAATCTGTATAGAATTTTGATGTGTAATATGAAGTTAGTTTACAAATTGATTTTTATTTTGAAATAGCCACTTTTCCAGGACCATTTATTGAATAGCCCTTCCCAGTGATTTTATGATACCTCATTTATCATATAATATTATTATATATATGAAAGTCTTTGGGCCTTCAATTCTATACCATTAATTTGTCTTACCATTCTTAATATGGTTAACTATTATGGCTTTATAATATATTTTAATATATTGCATGGCAAGCTTTAAGCCTTCCTATCACCCTTCATTTTCAAAAAGGATTTAGTTACTCTCATTTATTTTAAAATCATGTCATCAAGTTAAAATTTTAATTTCATTCAAATTATAAGTCACTTTTAGAAGAATTAACATTTTTCTAACATTTTTGTTTAAAGCTTTGCATTGTTGCATAAACCAACTTTATATACAAGTAAATAAGTGAAAACCTTTTCTCCCCCACCTCTCCTCCCCAAACATCACAGTAGGCTAATTCTTGTAAATTAAAACATCTATCCCCTTCTGAATTCTAAACAGCTAATTCTAGTCAGCCAGTGACATGGGATGTCACTCTGTTGAGTCAAGTGTTATAGTTTTATTTGTGCAGTCTTGCTTATTGATAACGTTATTCCCAGATAGATAGTGGTTATTGTTGGCTTTTGTAAATAGGATCTTTTCCCCCTCATATTTTTTGTATTGCTGATACATAGAGGAATTTAACTTTTGAAGATTTCTTTACAATAGCCCTTGTGGAACACTCTTGTTAATTAAAAAAAGTTCCTCTTATATTTAGAAAATTGTTAGTACCTATCAGTCACTAGTTTTCAGAAGGTGGATAAGTGGAAATTATAAAATGCTGTATTTGAACAAATGATATTTTAGAAACAAAAATTCCTTGACTTGGATAGAACTGTGTGTGTGTGTGTATGTGTGTGTGTAGGGATTTTTATCCAAGTTAAGGAATTTTATATATACAGTTGACCCTTGAACAGCACAGCTTTGAACTGCACAGGTCCACTTACATGTAGATTTTTTTCAGCCAAATGCAGATAGATAATACAGCATTTGTGGGATGCCAAACCTGTGTATACAGAGGGCCGATTTTTCCCGTACTTGAGTTCCACAGAGCCAATTGCGAGACTTAAGGATGTGTGGATTTTGGGATGCACTAAGGGTCCTGGAACCAGTCTGCCGGGAATACTGAGGGACGATTATATATGTATATATATGCAGCTGTTAACAATGTTATATTGTATATTTCAAAATAAACAGAAGATTTTGAAGTTTTCACCACAAAGAAATGATAAATATTTGAGGCGATGGATAAGCTAAATACCCTTACATGATCAGTATACAATGTATACATGGATCATAACATCACATTCTACCCCATAAATACGTACAATTGTTATGCATCAATTAAAAAGAAAACTTAAAAAAGTGGACATGTGCAAACCTCAAAAAAAATCAAAAGCTCACTTTCATTAGTTCATGTTATGAAAACAACTGTTTTTCTTTGGTTTTTCAAATATGGCAGTATATTAAATGAAAAAAGGAAAACCTTAGTCATCTGATCTTAATAATTTGTAATCTGATCTTAGTGATCTGATCTTAAATGAATTTTTTTATATACTTGTGGCTGCATTTCATTCTATTAATGCATTTTTATTCTTCTGCAAGTTTTGTGTGTGTTTAGGTTTTTATTTTCTTTACTAGATTATGAGGCCCTTGAAGGAAGAAACCACATCTTATTCATCTTGGAGCTCACTTTAATTGTTGAATGAAGTATATGCTTGTACTCATGTACCCTAATCCTTATGAAAAACAAGTTACTGCAAGGCAAAGTACCAGAGGGAGAATAAACTTATTAAGTTACATGTTTAAGGAGAAGCTGTTGAAATTCTGTGATTCAGAGAAATGGTCTGGTTTCTTAGTGCCGAGGGAGAGAGGAGACTTATTAAACATCTGTTTGGAGAGTGGATCATAGAATAAGTACTAAACCTAGGTCTTGGCCTGAACGCAGGCAGTTTAGTAGAGAGTGAGAAGGTGAAATAGTTTTAGAGGAGGAAATTTCAACTAGATCTTGAGTAATGAGATTGATGGTGGAGCTAAGTTAGAAGGGTAACACTGTGCTCGAAGAGAAGGGTCATAAAATTTTCACATTCACTTGTGCAACATGCGATGCGAGTGCGAGAATGTATACAAGACAAGGGAAGGTTTCAATTTCATGTGAACATTTTAATCTGTATTTGATTTTACACTTTTACCCAAGGTTTTATAAATGAAAGTGTAGGCCGGGCACAGTGGCTCATGCCTGTAATCCCAGCACTTTGGGAGGCCGAGGCGGGCGGATTACCTGAGGTCAGGAGTTCAGATCAGCCTGGGCAGCATGGTGAAACCCCGTCTCTACTAAAAATACAAAATTAGCCGGGCGTGGTGACACATGCCTGTAATCCCAGCTACTCGGGAGGCTGAGGCAGGAGAATCGCTTGAACATGGGAGGCGGAGGATGCAGTGAGCCGAGATCGCGCCATTGCACTCCAGCCTGGGCAACAAGAGTAAATCTCCGTCTCACCAAAAAAAAAAAAAAAAAAAAAAAAAAAAAATGAAAGTGTATAGAGTTCAGTTTATTTTCTGTATAAATGTGTACTCTTCCCTTTTTGTTGGAGTACATGGGCCAGACCTAGCTTTTCCTTCATTTCTGGGCTTTTCCTTCTCTGATATTTGATTCCTCATCACTTTCATCAGGACCAGGGAGGGAAAGTTAATTTTGGACTATGTGATTATGTGTCAGTTTTGCCTGTCAGGAACCTAGTATTATGAATGATTAATGATTAGTATTGTTCTAAGATTTCAGTTTAGGTAAAATCTATCTCTCTAACCACCTGCAGCTTGCTTGTTGAAGATTCTGTAACACTAGAGCAGGGAGGTGACAACCCCTGTGGGGGTGGCCTGAAAAGCTCTTTTCTCCCCTCCCACCCTTAGTCTCTTCTTGCTTCTTTTTCCTCTCTGCCCCTTCTTTTCCCCCTAGGGCCCACTTGGATGGATTCTTTGGTATTGTCATTCCTTACAAAGGAAAATAAAAATTCCTGGATAGTTTGCCACTGAGTTTTCCCTTTAATTATTTTACCCCTTTGCTGGGCCACATTATTTGAGAGATTAAAGCAAACAAATGAACACAGCATACTGCTTAATAGTTATTATTATTTCTTTTATGGAAATGGAGTTCTGCTATGTTGCCCAGGCTGGTCTTAAACTCCTAGCCTCTAGTGATTCTCCCAACTTGGCTGCTCTAAGTGCTTAGTAGTTATTTTTTTTTTAAATATTGTTTAGGGAAAAAATGATACCAGTTGTTTTATATTTGACCTTTTTTTAAAAAAAGCTTTAAAGCAGCAGTTTGATAATATCACTAGAAGTAGTTTATTTCTTTTTGAAGAAATTAGCTTCCTTTGTAATTTACTTTTGACTAAATCATTGAGATAAAAGGTAAGGCAGTTGAAGCTATGTACAAAAAGGAAAAAAAAATCGCTCGGTTACTGATGGGTCTGACACTGTGTGGTTAGGGATGGGAAAACCAGCATACAGTAGAAATGAAAATCCTGTTTCTATTTCATACGTATACATATACTTTAAAAACTTCACACGTTCCCTCCTAAGCTTTGGCCCTGTAGCTCTTGCCCTTCTTGCACAGAACTTGCGTGCAATTCACATTAATGTTGAAGAGACTCCTTTCCTCCCTCCCTGTCTCCCTTCTTTCCTCTGTTCCCTTTCTTCCTCTGACTCTCTCTCCATCCTTCTCTTCCATACTTTCTAAGCACCATCCCATTCTGGAGTGGGCCCTTAGGGTGTGGGTATATTTAAGTGTGTGTCATTAGCTCTTAGTTACCTTTGCAGAGAGTTGATGGGAATAAAATGGACCATTGAAATCCAGGAATGACCCACAGAAATGCTTTTGCAGTTTAACTCTAAACCTTTTTATTAGAAAGGCTTATATAGGATGTGATTTCACTTTCCTCACTACCTGCTGATCCTCTCAGGTGGAGGTGATCATAAACTTAAAAATGACCAAACCTAGGCAGCAAGAAGGAAGAGAGGCAAGCGTCAGCTGGGGATTTTGTAGGATCAGTCTCTCTCCTTCCACATGTTCATAAATTATGAACTGTATCGATCCATTCACATTGATGTATGAACTCATTCTGCCAAAAGCCCAAGTTGAAGTGGAAAATGAAAGTGATCATTTATTAGAGCTGATGAGTGTCAGCTTTAGTACTGAAACAAAACGAAACCACACAGGCCTGGATGGCCTCCACTTCAACCCTAAGATTCTGTGGCCAGAGGCAAGTGGGCCTGGGGGTAACCAGCAAGGCTTAGTAACAGTTTACAAATATCCTGTCTGTTTTCAGTGGCTTAGAATCAGACTGTTATCTCCTTGAGGCTGGAAAAGCATTTCTGTGCCTTTATCTCCCCACGACTTCTGCCCAGGATGATTCAGACACCCTCACTGGAATTATCTTCATCTGAATAATTCTCAGCTCTATCAGCCATTATCAATGTTGGAAAGGTTATTTCACCTTTTTAAGCATCGATTTCTTCATCTGCAAGTTGAAAGGTTGAGAAGTTTCTAGTATCTCTTCAGTTGGGCATGGTTTCTAAAAGCTTTTGTTCCTATCTTCATCAGAACATAACTAGTTCTCCAGTTCAGGGTCATGATACTGTTTATATAGAGTCCTCAAAGCATTTTAACCTGTGAGCCCTCATTTGGCTATTAAGCTTTTGGAAATGTTGAAAAGCTTAAGCATCCCACTTCTCTCTTTGCAAACCCTCCCCAGCATTCCCAGGAAGAAATATTGGGTCCACTCTATGTACCATCAGCCCATTCTAGCTCCTACAGCTGACAAACATTTGTTGAACAAATCAAGTTCCCACATGACCAGTCAGAAGCCTCTGGAGAGCTTCAAAGAATTCTTTGGTAAGAATGCCCCATGGTGATTTTGTTGAGTAATGAAATTAAAATAATGTTTCTGTCTTTGGTAAACCACCCATTCTCACCCACTGCATGGCAGCATGGGTTTCTGCCAGTCTTTACTCAGCTTGACTGCACAAGGTTGGGCAGGTGGTGAGATGTGTATTCACTTTGCCTTCAGCTCAGCATGCTTCAGAATACAGGTTTAGCATCCCAAATCTGAAAATCCAAAATCTGAAATGCTCCAAAATCTGAAACTTTTTATGTGCTGACGTGACATTTAAAGAAAATGCTCATTGGAGCATTTTGGATATCAGATTACAGATACTCAACTGGCAAGTATAATGCAAATATTCCAAAACATGAAAAAAAAATCTGAAATCCAAGACAGTTCTGGTCCCAAGCTTTTCTGATGAGGGATATTCAACCTGAACTGCCTCTTCCAAAGGCTTTTGCGTATCATCTCCATGTTTATTTCAGTGGGTGTGGGATAGAATCACAAATTCTAGCTGCCAGTTCCTTCCCCTCAACCTGTTAGATGATGGCTAAAGATTGCTAGCTAAGTGATACTTTTTTTTTTTTTTTTTTTTTTGAGATGGAGTCTCACTCTGTTTCCAGGCTGGAGTGCAGTGGTGTGATCTCGGCTCACTGCAACCTCTGCCTCACGGGTTCAAGTGATTCTCCTGCTTCAGCCTCCTGAGTAGCTGAAACTACAGGCATGTTCCACTGCGCCCAGCACATTTTTGTATTTTTAGTAGATACTGGGTTTCACCATGTTGGCCAAGATGGTCTCAATCTCTTGACCTTGTGATCCGCCTGCCTTGGCCTCCCAAAGTGCTGGGATTACAGGCGTGAGCCACCACGCCCGGCCTAAGTGATACTTTTTAAAGCATGTTTAGTATTTCAAAATGAGGTTTTAACAAAGACACATAGAAAGGGATCAACAAGGGACTTGAACAAATATTTGCACACCCACATTCAGAGCAGCATTATTCACAATAGCCAAAAGGTGGAAGCAAGAGTTCATTGAGGATGAATTGATAAACAAATATTATCCAGCCTTGAAAAGGAAAGAAACTGTGACACATGCTATAACATGGATGAACTTTGAGGACATTATGTTAAGTGAAATAAACCAGACACAAAAAGACAAATACTATATGATTCCACTTACGTGAGGTACCTAGAGCAGTCAAATTATAGAGACAGAAAGTAGGATGGTGGTTTGCAGGGGCTGAGGGAGGGATAATGGGCAGTTATTGTTTCATGGGTATATAATTTCAGTTTTGCAAAATGAAAAGACTTTTGGAGATGGATGTTGGCAATAGTTGCACAATAATGTGAGTGTACTTAATGCCACTGAACTGTACACTTAAAATGGTTAAGATGGTAAATTTTATGTTATGAATGCTTTACCACAATAAAAAAGGATCAAGAATAATATGACAAATACCCAACACCCTTCTACCCACTACCAGCCAAGAAATTCTATCAATTAGCAATTACAGTTGATCTGTCATGCATATTACCTTGTCTCAATTGCGTTGTGTGTGTTTCTTGAGAAGCGTGATGGATGACTTGGGTAAGAGAATTCTGGGTCAAGAGAGCATTCCTTCTCCTGTTTTCTTTTCCATTTTTATTTGTTAGTTAAAGATAAACATAGTACAATAAGTAGGAAATTAATAAGCTTTCCCTGTCCTTTAAAATTAGTGTTCCTAAATCTAAAAAATCTTTCTAGAAACTTCTGTTTACCCTTTGGGCTCTGATGAATGTGGAGAAAAGAGAGAGAACACTTAACTCACCAGGATGGAAGAATAAGATAAAATATTTGCAACCTCCTTCCTCCCTGAATGTTGTGTTAAACGTTTTCTTGAGGACTTGCGCTGTGTCAAGTGTTGTCATATCAGTTATCTATTGCCACAATATTGCTGCATAGCAAATTACCACAAAACCCCAGCAGCATACAACATTAAGCTGCTCTGTGTATCTTGCTTGCATTATGTGTACAGCAAACCCCTATGACATGAGTTTACCTATATAACCTGCACATTGTACCCCTGAACCTAAAATAAAAGTTAAAAAAAAAAAAAGAATTAGGACCTTAATGCAATCAGTACACCCTAGTTACCTATGCACATGTTGTATTGGAGACATTTATGCAGTCCTTTAAACAACCCTGAGAAGTAGGTGGCATTGGCCTCATTTTGCAGTTGGAAAAAGCAAGGCTCAGGGAGGTTATATGACGTATCCAAGGCCACACTGTTAGTGAGTGGTGTAGTTTGGGTTTGAACCTGGGTCTGTCAGACGCCTTCCTCCATGCCGCCTCTGCCAAACTCCATGCAGCACCTTGGATTACCACCTCTGGAAACATTCTGCTTTGCCTTTTGTGCCTCTATTTGCCCCTCCCACTCCCGCCCTACTCCTTTCTCTATTATATTTGATTGAGTCCTCTTCTCCAACTTTTGAAGTGTAAGCTGTTTCTATAGTCCTGTCTTTGGTATCTTCCTGGGTTCAGCCAATGCCATGAAGCATACGATTCCCTAAGCCCAACCTCTAGGCTGGCCCTCCCTCCTTGCTGCCTTCAGGTCCACTCTCAGACACTCTGTGCTGGTTACTGGTTTCTGGGCTGCAAGTCACAGGCAACGTGGTTCCACCTGGCGTAGGTCATGAGGAAATACCTGTCTTGTGTAACAGGAAGTTGTACACACGCAGGGCAGGCGTGTCAGGGCCCAGGTTTCTTTTCTGTGCCCTGCCTCTCCTGGAGTTGGCTTTGTGCTGTGACCAGCAAGTGGAGCAACAGTGGACTTCCCAGTTTACATCCAGTGGGGAAGTTCAGGGGCCCTCTCTTCATTTAGATGCTCTGGGCAGACCCACCTTTGTCTCTCACTGTACCACCCTGACCTAGGACTGCCTGCCCATCCCTGAACCTATTTCTGGTGGGAGCTGACCCAGGTCTGGTGGTCTGTGGTGGAGTGGCAGATGGGAGACAGTCACTGTGTCCCCAACTGTCCCTATGTGGTTGAGCAGCAGATTCTCTCTCCTGTCAGACTCCTGTTGCTTCTGTGTTCTGCATTTTATTTGTTTTTATTTATTTTTTTGAGACAGAGTCTCACTCTGTCACTGAGGTTGGTGTGCAGTGGCGTAATCATGGCTCACTGCAGCCTCCACCTCCAGGGCTCAAGCGATCCGCTTACCTCAGCCCACCCGAGTAGCTGGGACTACAGGTGTGTGCCACCATGCCTGGCTAATTTATCTATTTTTTTTTTTTTGGAGACAGGGTCTTGCTATGTTGCCCAGGCTGGGTTCAAACTCCTGGTCTCAAGCAATCTGCCTGCCTCGACCTCCCAAAGTGCTGGGATTACAGGTGTAAGCCACCGTGCTCAGCCGTGTTCTGCATTTTAGTTGGTGGCATTACCAACCTTTACTTCCTCCCATCGACACTTTGGGGTCATTTTTAATTCTTCCTTCTTCTTCATCCCCTTACTTACTTACATGTTTTGTTCTAACTTGTTTATGAGATGGTTGTTAAAGGCCTGTTCTGGGCTAGCCTGTAGTAATCCACAAGGAGGCCAGCTGAGTTCCTGTTCACAGAATCTAGGATTTGAGAATCAAACAATCCCCAGGCAGCGTGGGCAGGGTAAAGAGAACATTATACACTGGGCGCTGTGCTCTCTCACAGTTGTTATTGGTGGTGGTGGTTGCAGGGGACCATAACCCTTCCTCAAAAGCAGTCAGGGAAGGTGTCTGGGAGGGGATCACATGTAAGCTGATGATTCAACCTTAGCCATGTCTCTTGTTCTTCCTTTTTAAAAAAATATTCCCTGGTTTCTGATTTGGACTCTTAACACTTCTTCCTATAAACCAGAGGTCAGCAAACGACAGCCCATGGGCCAAATCTGGCACTGCCTGTTTTTGTAAGTCAAGTTTTATTGGCACGCAGGCACACCCATTCATTTATGTATGGTCTATGGTTGTTTTTGCCACTACAACGGCAGAGTTGAGTAGTTGCTACAGAGGCCATATGGGTCACAAAGCCTGAAACATTGACTCTCTGGCCCTTTACAGTAATAGTTTGCTGATCTCTGCTGCAGACCATTAGAAAAACCGAATTCCTGCCTCCCGGGAAGTTTCATCTTGCAAAAAGAGATATACGTAATATATAGAAAATTTTATAATAAAGCCTGTTGAGGTAAAGACATTTAAGTGCTGAATACAGTATTTAAGTGCTGACAAAAATTATTGTTGGGGAGATTAATGTGGATTTATTTTTCTCTACTTTCTCTGTTTTTCTCTGCTCTTTCTGTATTCTGCAAATGAATCTACATTCATTTTTTTTGCCTCAGGATTTTTAGACTGACACTTTCTAGATTTATAACTTCTAAGTTTACACTTTTCATGACACTCAACTTTCTGCCCTCTGAGGGAGAGGAAAGGTGTGGATCAGTTTGGAAAATGAAGTCTGGGTGAGACATAACCCCCTCTTTTAAAAAAATACACCTTTGCACCTTTCCTGTATTTACAAGGAAAGTGGGATTTGTTTAAATAAAGGGAAAAGTCTTTATTTGCTTTGAACAAATAGATAGGACGTGCATTACTAACCCGTTTGTTTGGTGGGGTCGGCGGGGGGCATCTGCTTAATAATCTGCCCTTTTCCAGATGATGCTTATTCCCCACCCCACCAAGAGGGGACTGATTTGTTGTTTTTCTGATCCCCACACAATCATCTGCTCAGTAAGGCAGCTTTTGTGCTATTGGGTTGTTTACACCTCTCTGCTCTTTTAAAACATTTTCTAGTTTGACCTTTTCTTTTAGACTCATCCTAACTTTTCTTAGACTTACTATAAAAATAATACATGTTTAGTGTAAAAAATTAACAAAGTCAAGTCATGGTGTAAAGAGTCACATCAAATCCCTTCCCTGAGTCATACTTCCTGGAAGAAACTTGGTTCATGGTCATCCCTACAGATCTCTGTGTAGATATTAGGAGGAACCATAAGCAGATGCAGATAGTCATTTGATCATAAAGATGTCAATTTCAAACACATAATGGTACATACATCTTGGCATTTTTTAAAAACACAGATGGGATCATACTGCTCAGGCTGTATTGCAATTTTTGCATTAGGTTGATGAGAATCTTGGAAATCTTGCCTTATCAGTTCATTTAGAGCTATGCTTCTCTTTGCTAGTCTGTGTGGAGATATACCTATGGCTTAATTAACCAGTTCCGTAACTGAAGGACATTTAGGATAATTCTGGTTTTTCACTATTCTGACTAATGTAGCAGTGAACATTATGCATATATCTTTGTACATTTCATGTGAGTTATCTGGAGTATAACTTCCTGAAAGTGGAATTGGTGTTTTCTTGATTCTTTTAACACCTTTTTTTTTTTTTTTGAGATGGAGTCTCATTCTGTCACTCAGGCTGAAGTGCAGTGGCATGATCTTGGCTCACTGCAGCCTCAACTTCCCAAGCTCAGGTAATCCTCCCACCTCAGCCTCCCAAGTAACTGGGATTACAGGCGTGTGTCACCACGCCTGGCTAATTTTTTTTTTTTTGGTAGAGATGCGGTTTTGCCGTGTCACCCAGGCTAGTCTCGAACTCCTGAGCTCAAGAGATCTGCCTGCCTTGGCCTCGCAAAGTGCTGGGATTAGAGGCGTGAGCCAGCATGCGTGGTTAAGACTTTTTTTAAGACTTTTTTCTTTTTTTTTTTTTTTTTTGAAGAACTGGTCAGATGCCTCTTGTTCCAGCTGGCCATGCTGACCGTAGGGTCCTTCATCTTCTAGTGATACCACAGAAATGGACCTCAGTGGAAGTCAGGCAACCCCTCCAGGCAGATCCTGTGCAATTATAAACATTAGCATCTGGGGGGAGGGGGAGGGATAGCATTAGGAGATATACCTAATGCTAAATGACGAGTTAATGGGTGCAGCACACCAACATGTCACATGTATACATATGCAACAAACCTGCATGTTGTGCACATGTACCCTAAAACTTAAAGTATAATAATAATAAAATTAAAAAAAATTAGCATCAACTTCCCTCCTTCTATGGAATATTTCTGTGCTTGCAGCCCAGCAGGCACTGGGGACACGGACACACACATACACACACACACACACACACACACACACACACACACACACACACACACACACACACCAGTGCAGCTGAGTAGGGCTGGGAGCAAGGGATGTGTATGAAGCCGTGTGGGTACATGGAAGCCCTAGTGACCTCTTTATACCTGAAGGATAGGGGGAAACTTGTAGTGCTTTCAGAATTTAAGTAGTCAGACAAGGGAGAGAAAAGTAGGGCTGAGTTGGGGGAGGGTGATGAGGCTGTGGCAGGTGTCAGCCTGCAAATTAGCTGTGCTGGCCTCCCTGGAAGAAATCATGGGCATTGAGCTCAGCCAAGCCAGGGCACCAGATGACAGAGTGGGGCTCTCGCCAGCCACTGACCCAAGTAATAAGAGGGCACTTGGCAAGCAGCTTCATGAGCACTGTGCCACGTGGCCATTTGTGGTTCAGGACTTGAGAAGTTGCCCAAAGTGGCTCTTTTGTTATGATGTGTTACTCCAAAGCTTATGAAGCATTCCAATGAACAGAGTCCAAATGTTATGTTTACTGCTTTGTTAAATATAAATAGTTTACCCTTGTACGTTTGGGTTTCCTTGGAAACCCAAGGAATATTTTAAAAAATATTTTTAAAGATAGGTTCTTGCTCTGTTGCCCAGGCTGGAGTGCAGTGGTGCAGTCATGGCTCACTGCAGCCTAGAACTCATGGGCTCAAGTGGTCCTCCCATCTCAGCTTCCCGGGTAGCTGAGACTACAGGCACACATCACCACGCTCTGTTAAATTTTTTTATTTTTATTTTTTGTAGAGACAGGTTCTCACCATGTTGCTCAGGCCTTGAAATTCTGCCCTCAAGGGATCCTTCCACCTTGACCTCCCACAGTGCTGGAATTATAGGTGTGAGCCGCTGCACCCAGCCTGGAAACTACAATCTTGAAAGCAGGGATTGGGGGTTCTTTTTATTTAAAAAATTTCCATGGAACCTGTTTGCCAGTCTGGTGAAGCCTGTGGACCCCTTTTCAGAATAATGTTGGTAAATGAATACAAAGGGAACCAAAGAATTACAAAGGAAACCAATTATGTTAAAATAGTTGTCAAAATAGTACAAAAATACAAGTAAGACATATTCTTTCTTATAGCAACATCCAGCAGTGGGTCAGGAAGTGATCATAATTTTGAAGTAGGGGTGAGTGTAAATGATATTTCAAGGTAACTGTAACTGTGAAATGAAAATATCTATTCATGTAGTGGGAAATAAATAAATTTCATAGATGCTGCTAGTACCAATGTGGTTTGTTGCTTAGATTCACGGTGGGAATAAAGGCCAAATTTCAGAAGATAGTAAAAGATGTATTTTTCTTTCCGTCTAAGTTTAGACCCCCTGAATTCTATCCACACACCCTAGTTAAGGACCTCTGCATAAGGGGTTTAGCCTTTCAGATTATGAGGAATGAATTGCAGGGATATAAACTCCCATTTGCATCAAGAAAATTCATAAATACCTAGGCCTCCTCCTCTCTTTATTCTGATGGGGATGAGAAGGGAAACTATATTAAAAATGAGTCAAAATTTAAAAATATGACTACCTGCAATGAAGATCTCCCCCTACCCCCAAAAGAGAGGGGTACATGTGGAATTCTTTGACACTTTCTAAATCTCCCAGCACAGTGGCCATTTTTGGTACTGATTTTAAAAACTGGGAAACCCTAGATTTGTTTATGGTGTGTATCTCCCACCGCACCCCCCCCCCACACACACACACATACCTCCTAGTAATTCTCTAAGATTAGGCAAGACAGAAGTATCCCAGATGAGGGTCTTTAGGATTTTCTAGACCTTTGTTACAGTTCTTCAAATGTTTGTGTCTTTTTTTCTTCTTTCCTACCTACCCCTCATTCCCTCATCTTTTCCCCCTCCCTGCCCATTCTACCTTTAACTGTAAAAGTTAGGTGTCTGATATATTCATTTGTCAGCAGCAAAATTTGAGGATGCCTTTAAAAATAGATATGTTAGAGGGAGTATGTTGGATAGAAAGGAGAAATCTTGTTTATGCTTAATAAATAACTTATATTTAGAATCTTCCTTCAATTTTTCCTTTGAAATTCTGTATTCTCATTTCACTTGAATGACTCTGCATGGAGCGTTTAAAAGTAGATCACAAAACCCTATAAATATGGTGAGTTCTTTTGGGCATTTTGCCAAAATTAGCCTTGCAGGGAAAAGCAGTGTGCTTTATGTATTGGATTTTCTCCTCTGAAAATCTAGACTCCCTCCCCTCTGGAGAGCTAGCTGCCAGGGCTGGGGAAAGTCAAGCCAGGGACACATTAGGGAAGTGTCCCTGGTATGGCCTGCTGAGGTTGGGTTATTTGGATTGAGGGTTGTACTGAAAGGCCAAAACCAATGCCTGGGACCAACCTGAAGAAAGATGAAAAGCAGAGGGACGTTTAGAGATGTCACTGATTTTATGTTATGACGTGATTCCTTTCTCTCACTCTGATTGGAAGGGAAGGCTGGTGAAAAAAAACATTAACAAAGCTGTCTTTTAACAGATTCCTGAATGTAAAGCCAAATGGAAAAAAGGGAGAGAGTCAGGTGGAAGTAAGCCCCTTGGAAAGTAGGTCTGTCTCCATCATCCCAATTTTATACGTGAGAAAACCGAGGCAGAGAGCCGCGCAGGGGTTGCAATGCTGGGTGAGTTGGGCCCTTTGTCTCTTCTGTATTGTTAGCTCAGGGTTCTCTAATTATTATTATTATTATTATTATTATTATTATTATTAGTTAGAGGCAGGATCTCACTATGTTGCCCAAGCTGGTCTTGAACTCCTGGGCTCAAGTGATCCTCCTGCCTCAGCCTCCCAAAGTGCTAGGATTACAGGTGTGAGCCACCATGCCTGGCCCCAGGGTTCTCTTTTATGTGCCTTAATGCTTTAAGTGAAGACCACGTATCCATGAGCAGTGAAATCAGAGCCCGTGCATCCTTTCAGATGGCTAATTCACATACCATTTTTATAAGATATGATTGAGGTAGAGGATGTTGAGTTCTTCATGCTCATGGCACCAAAATTACAGATGTGGCTTCTAAAGAAATATCAGATGACAGTGTTAATGATAAAATATACATATGCAGCTCCTCTTTGCAGAAACTCAGTTTATTCAATGGATGGCCCCTTTGACTATTACGTTGGAAGTAGAAACTTGATTTGGGGGGTCATATGTTAATTGACCAAATTTAAGACGGTTTTCAGTGGCTTCTTTAAATCAGGCATTAGACTCTGAAGTTCCTAGGGCTGAGGAGGGCCTGGATCGGGGATTTTCTAGATATATGGCACCCGGGTCCACATAGGAATCTAGAGTGGCGCAGTGGCATCGCCCTAACCATCATGAGGCAGATGTGGGTGTTGGTGAGTGAGTTGAATTGGTTGACACAGATGTGCATGAAAGAGCTGAGAGGTGTCAGGGTTGAAAAGATGGAGACTGACAGCAACTGACACAGATAACAAAAACACAATGGAAGGAGGACAGTGCTAGAGAAAAGCAATGGTTGTTAGGAGAACCCAGAGAAGGGGCCCGCATGGCTGAATGAATATGTATGTGTGTGTGTATGTCTGTGTTCCCATGAGTGAGGGCGAGCTCAGAAGATGGACACCACAGGGCCCCTCCACCTAGAGAGAGATGGCTGTCTGGGCTGTGTAGGCTGGTGGTGTCTGGCCAGGGAAGATAACCTTGGCTTGGTCACTGATGGAATAGTATGGGCCTCCTCAGGGTTCTGTAACAGCATCTGATCAGAATAATGACTAATGTGGGCTACAGATGTGGAGCCCTGTCTCTGAGCTCACACCTCCTGCTGTGTTCATAGACCAGCCACAACCAGTTGTCACTGGGAGGTGCGAGGCCCCTTGTCATTGAGCCCCATGAAAAGCACCTTTCTTGCTGATTGAATTGATATTTATTTCTTTCAAAACACCAACTCACTTTACTATTAATGTAATCAAAGTGTGATCAGAAGGATAAGTTTCATAATGCAAGGTAATTATTTTAATAGGTGACTGTGAAAAGCGATTACAGTACATTATGTGCTCTTTGTGAAGACAAATTGATATTGTAGAAGCATTTAAGTGAGTTTCTACCCTCCCCCCAATCTGCCTCCCCTGAAGTATCACTGTTACTTTGGGGTATAGCCTTCCATACCATTTTCTGTGCTTACACAAGTGTGTCCGTGTACATATACCCCCTTTCTCTCATTCATTTGTATGTTTTTTGAGACAGTCTCTTACTCTGTTGCCCTCATTCATTTAATTGTATTAGACCTTCATATATTAGTTGAATGTTGAATGGATTCATTTATTTATTAATGAACACTTGTTGAATGTATACTCTGTGCTAGGTTCCGAGTTATTAGGAGTAACTAAAATGCTACATGCTGCTTAGAGTTATGAGTGTGTGTGTGTGTGTGTGTGTGTGTGTGTGTGTATTTATAAAATTGGGATCATAGTATACATATTACGTGATTTAGTCTTTTAGTATACTATGGACACCTTTTCACATGGATACACATAGAGCTACTTGTTATATTTAATGGCTGCTGGATATACCTTCCCCTCCCAGTAGACATCCAGGTTTCACATGTAGATCTCTGTGTGTATATGCATTTGCTATTAGAAACAATGCTGCCCTGAACCTTCTTATACATATATCTTTGCCTACTTAAACCAAATGTTTTCTGTCTTTTAAGAGGACCGAACATAAAATCCGACATACATCATTTCTTGTTCATATATAGCCCTGCTCTATCGTTTAGTAAGGTTAACTCACGGGGGGCCATAAGTTTATAAGAGGAAAGCAGTTAGAGGAATAGATTAGCATTGTTTAGTATTACAGATGCTTCAGACTACAAGGTTGATGGAGAATGAGTTGGTCAATTAATCGACCAACTTCGACACACCAACAAGACTGCAGGGTCTACCATCTTTCCATCCCTATAGCATCAACAATTCCAGATGGCAATGACTTTTGTTTGCTTCGTTTGTTATATATATATTTTTGTTTTGAGACAGGGCCTCACTCTGTTGCCCGGGCTGGAGTGCAGTGGCACAATCATGGCTCACTGCAGCCTTGACCTCCTGGGCTCAAGCAGTCTTCCTGCCTCAACCTTCCAAGTAACTGGCACTGCAGGTGTGTGCCACCATGCCTGGCTAATTTTTTAATTTTATGTAGAGACTGGGTCTTGCTGCCCTGTTTGATACCATGTTGAAGCTTTAACTCTCTTTCCCTCCACCTTTCAGGATGTGGAATTCATTAGTTCATTCATTTGTCAAGAATGGATTGAGTATCTACTCAAACAGACACTGAGCTAGGTGCAGGTATCAAGGACAAGTAAGAGAAGGTCATTGGCCCCCAAAGGAGGCAACAGGCATGTCAACTGACAATTGTTCGGCGTATGTCTGTGTCCATGTCTGCTTTTTGGCCTCTCCTTCTCTGGGCATGTAATTCGTCCCACTGTGTTTTTCCAGCTGTGTCTTTCATTCTTCTGCTGGGCCATCTCCTGCTTCTGGGACCCTCCCCCATTGCCATTCTGCATATACCTGACACCAAGCCCTTCTCCCTGGGTCACTGTCCTCATCACATCTTGTTCTACGCTTCTCTGTCCAGAAACCTCCTCTGGTTTCTCATTGCCCACAAAATAAAGTCCTCATCTTCAGCTTGGCATCCAGAGTCCACTGGAAACTCACTCCCAATCTGCCTTCCTGGTATCATCTTGCGTTGGTGGAAAAAGAGGGCTGAAGACCACTGGACAAGTTATTGAGGCTTCCTGTGCTCATCATAAAGATGGGGCTAGCATGCTGAACCTCCTAGAGTTGGCCTCAGGACATGAGGGAAGGCCTGTTACATGCCAAGCATGGTTCCTGGCATGTAGCAGGCACTCAATGTTCATTTCTTTCATTTCCAAGATTAAGGTGATTTTTCTTCTGTGACTTTTGATGTTATCTGCCTCCCTTCCTACCCTCCATGGCTCAAAGGCTCTAATAAATGGTTCCCTGCTAGTTCTACATTTTCTCTTATATCCTGCCAAGACTTGGGAGAAAATGAACACTGGCATAGCTATACCCACTTGTCAGATGCCCTCTGCCTTTGAAGTAGCAGGCAAATGGATTTCCTGTGTTCTGCTGTGCAGAGATGTTGATTATACACATCCCTATGAAAATCAAGCAGGCTCATCTCCAAGGACCACACAATGCTGGTTAATTAAATATTATACATTTCCACTGCAACAGTCCAGGTACAGCCAAAGGGGTTTGTAAAGAAACACCCACAAGGTCCTTTTATTTGGAGTGCCATTGGCTTCTGAAGTGTCCTCCTCTTCCTGCTAGTTGCATTATGTTGAAACAGGATGACGAGTGGAAATGTTTCCAGTAAAGAGTATGATGCAGGGGTTCTGCAAGATCGGTAAATCTACCTTCTCTTCCCTTGTACTCAGAATCTACTGGACGTCCCAAGTAAAAAATGTGTGAATCTATACATTTAGTTAAGTTTGTGTTGTTTTCTCCACCCTGAGATAGGAAACATGGCTTCTTGCATAAATTGAAGTTTCCAACTCAAGAACAGCCTTTTAA
Organism: Nomascus leucogenys; assembly: GCF_006542625.1. Lineage (NCBI taxonomy): Eukaryota > Metazoa > Chordata > Mammalia > Primates > Hylobatidae > Nomascus > Nomascus leucogenys. The sequence continues at coordinate 18,171,140 of NC_044406.1, read as the reverse complement.
AGAAGCTGGCATGCTGCTCAGTAACTGGGGAGTTGCTGCCTTCCCCCCATCCCCTGAGCCCCGGCACCTAGCAGTGTTTGTTAATGAATCATAGCAGAGACTTCCATCTTCTCCACTCTCCTGCCCCAACCCAGGAACACATTTCCAGAGCTAGAAACTACTTAGTGCAACTGTTCCAAAGGTCTGTGAAATAAACATCACAGCACAGCAGCATTCACCTGTGCTATGTATTAAATACTATTGTCAGATATTTAGAAGTCTGGGTTCTCTCCCTTGTGGGAAAAGACACTGAATGTAGGACCTAAAATAACATGATCCTGGAAAAGTCCCATTCCTTTTTGGCCTGATGCTCTTCTTTGGGCAACAGATCTGTCTAGATGTCTCTGGACCTTGGCCGCACATTAGAATCACATGGGGATCTTTTAAAATCCAGATGCCCAGGCTGCACCCCAGGCCAATATTGACATTTGAATCTCTAGAGGTGGGTCCAGGCATTGGTATTTCCCCTTTTCCCCTTAAAATTTTTAATCAGAAAAAATTTTAATGCACAGAAAATTTGAAATAATAGTACAATGAACATCCACCTAGATTTACCAATTATTAGCATTTTGTCACATTTGCTTTCTATCTCTATCCTCTGTCCAATCTCCACACATACTCTTTTTGATTACTTTTTTTAATCATTTGGATTTTTGGTGTTTTTTTTTTTTTTTTTGAGACAAGGTCTCACTCTGTCGCCCAGGCTGGAGTGCAGCGGTGTGATCACAGCTCACTGCAGCCTCGACCTCCCCAGGCTCGGACAATCCTCCCACCTCGGCCTCTGGAGTAGCTGGGACCACAGGCACATGCCGCCATGCCAAGCTAATTTTTCATTTTTTATAGAGACGAAGTTTTGCCATGTTGCCCAGGCTGATCTTGAACTCCTGGGCTCAAATGATCTTCGTGCCTTGGCCTCCCAAAGTGCTGGGATTACAGGTGTGAGTCACTGAGCCTGGCCTGATTTTTTTTCCTTAAACGGTTTGAAAATAAATTACAAACATCAGGACACTTCATCCCTAAATACTTCAGAATGTATCTCCTAAGTATGAGGACATTCTGCTAGGTAACTGCAATAGAATTAACACACTCCGGAAATGTAACATTAACATGCTATTATCTAGAATTAGTTCATATTCAAATTTCCCCAGTTTTCTCAATGTTTTTATAGCCTTTTAAAAATGCAAAATTCAATTAGAGATCATACATTATATGTAGTTGTCATATGTCTTTACTCTTTTTAAATCTAGAATAATTCTCTAGCCTTTTAAATATCTTTTGTGATATTGACTTAAGAAAAAAATATTTCTATGCCTGGCTTATTTCACTTAACATAATGACCTCCAGTTCCATCCATGTTGCTGCCAAAGACAGGATCTCATTCTTTTTTATGGCTGAGTAGTAGTCTATTAGGTGTCTATACCACATTTTATTTTCTTTTTTTAAATAAATTTTATTTTTAATTTTTGTAGGTACATAGGTGTATATGTTTATGGGATACATGAGATATTTTGATATGGGCATGCAATGTGTAATAATCACACCATGGAGAATGGAGTATGCATCCCCTCAAGCATTTATCCTTTGTGTTACTAACAATTCAATTATAGTCTTTTAGTAATTTGAAAATGTATGATTAAGTTGTTATTGACTATATCATCCTGTTGTGCTATCAAATAGTAGGTCTTATTCATTCTTTCTAACTATGTTTTTTGTACCCATTAACCATCCCCATCTCACCCCCGACCTGTTCCCACTACCCTTCCCAGCCTCTGATAACCATCCTTCTATTCTCTATGTCCATGGGTTCAATTGTTTGGAGTTTTAGATCTTACAAAGTGAGAACATGCGATGTTTGTCTTTCAGTGCCTGGCTTATTTCACTTAACATAATGATCTCCAATTCCATCCATGTTGTTGCAGATGTCAGGATCTCATTCTTTCTATGGCTGAATAGCATTCCATTGGGTATGTGTACCACAGTTTCCTTATCTACTTTTCTGTTGATGGACACTTAACGTTGATTGCATATCTTTGCTACTGTGAATAGTGCTGAGGTAAACATGAAGAGCTAAAAAAGTTGATCTCATGGAGGTAGAGAGTAGAGAGGTTGGTTACTGGATACAAACATACAGTAGCAGAGTAGGGTGACTATAGTTGACAACAATGTATCGTATATTTTAAAATAGCTAGAAAAGAGGACTTGAAATGCTCCAAATACACAGAAATGATAAATGCTCAAGGTGATGGACACTCAAATACCCTGACTTGATCACTACACATTCTATACATGGAACAAAATATCACATGTACCCCCTAAAAATGTGCAACTATTACGTATCAATAAGATTTTTTTTTTTTTTTGGCTAGGTGTGATGGCTCACTCTTGTAATCCCAGCACTTTGGGAGGCTGAGGCAGGAGGATCAGTTGAGCCCAGGAGTTCAAGACCAGCCTAAGCAACATAGCGAGATCCCATCTTTACAAAAAATACAAAAATTAGCCAGTGTGGTAGCTTGCGTTGGTAGTCCCAGCTACCCAGGAGGCTGAGGTGGGAGGATTGCTTGAGCCTGGGAGGTCAAGGCTGCAGTGAGCCAAGATCACACCATTGTACTCCAGCCTGGGCAACAGAGTGAGGCCCTGTCTCAAAAAAAAAAAAGTTTTTAAGAAAAAAATCAGATGAGTTTTTTTGTTTGTTTTTTTTTTTTTTTTTTTGAGACAGAGTCTCGCTCTGTCATCCAGATTGGAGTGCAGTGGGACAATCTTGGCTCACTGCAGTCTCCCGGGTTCAAGTGATTCTCCTGCCTCAGCCTCCCGAGTAGCTAAGACTACAGGAGTGTGCCACCATGCCTGGCTAATTTTTGTATTTTTAGTAGAGACAGGATTTCACCACGTTGGCCAGCTGGTCTCAAACTCCTGGCCTCAGGTGATCCTCCTGCCTCCACCTCCCAAAGTGCTGGGATTACAGGCTTGAGCAACCACGCCTGACCAGATCAGTTTTTGTAAACGGCCCCTCATTTTAAATTTGCATGATTGTTCCCTCGTGGTTGGATTTAGGTAAATGTTGTGGCAGAGGTATTCTATAGGTGATGTTATAGAAGTCTTCTATAGGTGATGATGTTCCATAGGTCCTTCTCAGTGCAGCCTATCAGGAGGCACATGATGTCAATTTGTCCTATGATTAGAATGTTAATTTGGATCACTTGGGTAAGGCTGTATCTGCCAGCTCTCTTCATTCTAAGGGGACCATTTTCCTTTTGTAACTGTGGGGAGATACTTTGAGATTTTGTAAATATCTTAATCCCCAACAAGCTTTTGCCCGGTGGTTTTAGCAACCATTGATTCTTCCCAGAATCAATTATTACTATGATGGTTATAAAATGACTGTTGTCTATTTCTATCATTTCTGTATTTGTCAACGTTCTTATGTTGAAAAAAAGAGAAAAAAGGAGCTTTCACTTCTCACTCCATAACTATCTATCTGATCTTCTTTAGCTAGCTATCTAGCTACCTGTTAAACATATCGATATGGACTCATGAATTTTTTAATGAATATATTGTAGTAAATTCCCTCAGTACATACTGTATTGTCCCAACTTTGGCCAGTGGAAGCCCTGTCTAGCTGACTCCTGTGTCCTTTTGAAATTATCCCTTAGATGTTTGAGTACTTCATGAATTTTAGCACAACCAGATATTTTAGTCTCACTTTGTATTTTCTTTGCCGTAGGCTTAGAAGAAGCCATTTTTCTATGGAGACCTAGTTCCTCTGGAGCTGCTATTTAGGAAGGCATCAGTAGTTTTGCGAAAGCTCCCTAGTCGATTTCAATATGCAGCAAAGAATAAGAGACATAGATTAGAGTCTTCCAAGGGGAGACCACCTGTTCCCAGAAGGTGTTTTTTTTTTTTTAATCACCTGTTATTTGTGGTACTGATTTGTTGCTGAGATTTAGATTTTCATGTGTGTTACTCAAGAGATAGCTTTAAATGCAGGTCCCTGGCCCCAACCCCAAAGAGTGAGTTCAGTAGTTCTGCCCTGCATTTTAACAGTCTGGTGCAGGTGGTCCCCTGTAGAATATGCCAGAAGTAACCCTGGAAACTGGGAATTAGGGGTTTCTTTTGATTTTCCTCTTGCTTTTTATCAATGGTTTCTCCCTTGCAATATGATTTCAGAATAGTGCCACGTTCCGCAGGTATGTGGTAAGGATCTAGTTGATTAATTTGATGGATTCTTTGAAAATATCAGATGATTTAAACGCTTGTAGCTTTACTCTTGTTCCATCATGGGGAATTGGGGATGTAAAAAAAAGAGGTGGTGGGGTGGGAGTGGGGGTGGGAAGCTCTATAAGTGCTGGGAGTTTTCAGTTGACCCACAGACTTTTTTCATCCAGTACATTATTTGTTGTTATTAGTTTATTTTCACGGGCACTGAATGAATTGGCCTAATAAAGTTTTCACATGCTGTAAGATCCTAGGATGTAGGCTCTAAAATATAGATGTGTGTGCTGTTATGGGGACTGGGTCATGACACCATAGTCAGTTTCTGCTATTTCCTTTTCTGAGAAGGCAATTGCATTGTCTCCCCATCCAACCAGCTTTATTTTATTAAATCTGGGGCCTGTAGGGCCCAAGTGCCCAGCAGCTATAAGGAAAAGCTCCTGATTTGTGGTTTTTCACTTCCTGGTTCCACCTTTCAAACAAATACCATGTTAGTGCAGCTAGTCCCTTCTGTGATCTCAAGACCCAGGACTGAGAATGCTTAAGAACAGTCAGATGTGGGAGGGAGATAATGCTTCTGGAGTTGCGTTGCCTGGTTTGAAATCCTCTGGTAAAATACATGATCTCTATGTGCCTCCGAGGTCTTCTTGTCTGTAAAAAGGGGGTTAGTAATCTACCCCAGAGGTTCAGTGTGAGGATTAAATGGGGTAGCATATGTAAAGTGCTTAGCAGTCTATGGCACATAGTAGGTGCTCAATAAATATTACTATTTTATTAAACAGTAAATGATCACAAATGGAAGGGGGCCATGGGGTCTAGTGAGAGAGTTGAGGGTGTGCTGTCTCAGTTATCATTAGATCGGCTATTGTGGTATCACAGTGCTTGTGATCAACGAACCCTTATTTCACTTAATACAGTTGTTCCCCCTTATCCGTGGGGGCTACATTTCAAGACCCCTAGTGGATGCCTGAAACCGTGGATAGTGCCAAGGCCTGTATATACCTATACGTACATATCTATGAGAAAGATTAATTTATAAATTAAGTGCAGGAAGAGATTAACACCAATAAATAATAATAAAACACTAATAATAAAATGCAACACTAACAATATACTATAATAAAAGTTATGGGAATGTGTTCTCTTTCTCTTTCTCAAAATATCTTATGGTACTGTACTTAGCCTTCTTATGATGGTGTGAGATGATAAAATGCCTACATGATGTAATGAAGCGAGGTGAATGATGTGGGCATTGTGATGTAGCGTTTGGCTACTATTGACCTTCTGATGATCTGTCAGAATGAGGATCATCTGCTTTGAGTGATCCTGGATCGTGGAGTCACAACGCTGTCTGTGGTTAGATGTGAGGAGCAGACAGTGTCAGTGACTCAAGGGCAGGGAACATCTACAGCATGGAGACGCTGGACAAATGGATGATTCACATCCTGGACAGGATGGAGCAGGATGGCATGAGGTTTCATCACACTACTCAGAATGACATGCAATTGAAAAGTTATGAATTGTTTATTTCTGGAATATTCCATTTAATATTTTTGGACCTTAGGTGGCCACAGGTAACTGAAACTGCAGAAAGTGGAACTGTTGATAAGGGGGGACTACTGTAAAAATTCCACTCCCAGTTCATTTGGACATGAAGGTGGTGGCTCAAACTAAGGGATTCCAAACCTCAGGCATAGGCAAGTCATAAGTTTTTTTCCTTTAGTTTATGTGAGCTATTGAAATGAGGTGGCATTGTCATCTCCTTACCTCTTTAAGGAAGGTCAAGACTCACTAGTAAGCATCAGTGAAATTCCAGGAGAGGAAAAAAATGACAAATGACTTTCTTAGACTTCCTTAAGTTTAAGATGGATGGATGCAACTGAAATACAATTTCTCCCAACTTCAAGCATCCCCCTTGAACTGGGTTGTAGGTCAGGTGGTACTGGCAAACAAATTCAAATCAGTGACAAGCTATAGTTGAGGCCTCAAAAAGCAGCATTCCAGGAGTTTGGTGCTCTCTGTAATGAGAGGTCCATGGCAGAGACCTAAGTGACGTGGTACAGTGTTGCAGGAAGCAGTTGAGTACAGATTGCAGAGAATTTGGCACAAAATGTGAATTGAATTCGTTTATCCAGCACTAGAGAGAGAACTGTGAACTTAGGCTAAGGAAATGCTGCCACTTACTAGCTTGGTGACCTGGGGTAAGTCATTGAGTCCTGGATTCCTCATTTGCAAAATGATTGCCCATTCTGGCTTTTGTGTTTTAACTCATGTGGTTGGCAGGAGGAGAGGGTGATGGATATCAGAAGGGATTGTGAGCTATCCCAGTGAGAGGGCTAATGATTGTGCCTGGCGTCAGGTCAGGTGATCTTTACCACCAGCCACTTCTGGGTCCCTCCCCTGTGCCCTCTGTAGGGCTTACTCTTTTTGGTATGTTGGCAGTGAGCTTTGTAGGACTTTATGCCACCAAAACAGTAACAGTCATGAGGCTTTTAAGAAGGATGGACTAGCCTGGCAGAGAGAAAGTAGTGAAGACATCATTCTTCTGACACCAGGCAGGCCTTTATGGAAGTCCGATGCAGAGATTTGGTTTAAGAGCAGTCTGATTATTCCGTTTCAGGTCCTACATCCATTGGGCTAGTCTTTTCTCTAAGAATAGATCACTCTCTCCTTTGCCATTTGTGCAGTGTTGGATCAGATGCTACTTTTTACAGAGGGTTTTTTGAACATATGAACTTACATACAACTGTAAGTTTTATGGCTTCAGCTAACACTAGATCTTCAGATGGTGTTATTTTAAGTCACTTTGGTCAGGACTTTGACTTCTGTGGTTGTGAGTGTTGGTTTTCAGACGTTTGTCATTTCACTTGTTTCACGTTCAGATTTGTGTCTGCAGAGTTTGCTTTTTAACATAACATCTAGCAAATGAAAGCCCTTTAAAGATTGATAGTAGAACTTCATTTTAAGAAGCGTCTATGGGGCCAGGGGAGTCGCAGGGGTCAGGAGTGGGAGGCCAAGATTGCTTTGTAATCTAGACTTTCTTTGCTAGAATGAGAAATCCATATCCTTTATGGTACAGAGTACTTGATTTGCCTTCCATTGTGTGAGAAGCCACGGTATAGTGGTGGCGTTCTTTGCATCGGAATACTCATTCCTCCTGACTTTCCTCCTTGGAAAAGCAAGTTGGAGTGGGCCCTCTGTCCTAGGGAGAGCCAAGCCCTCCTTGGGGTCGCACTACTCAGCCTGCTGACAGTGCCATCAGCACCTAGGAATTGGCCTGGAAATGCTGTGTTTGTTCTTAAGACCCAGAGGCTTGTAATTTTGCACAAAGGGGTGGAGAGTATTTGTGGAGTCACCAAAGATGTAAATAGACAAGATATTGATTCTGAACTTCTGCCCTCTTCCCTCTATTCAACTCTGTTCTTGCTTAGTGAGGTACAGGCAAGAAAAATGGAACAGAGAGAACTAGGCTGCCGGCTTTTGAAACATATTGATCAGGGCACACATCCGATGTAGCACAGAGACCTTCCCCTTTGTATGATGTCATCCTGCATCGGGGCCTTAAAGTGCCCTGTGATCACCTCTGCATGGACTTCCTTTCTCAGAGAAAATATTAGAGAAGAAAAAGAATCCCTGTAGGCAGTGCTAAAAAATAATTTAAGCATTTCTAAATGTGTTTCTTTGAAGTCATTGATCCCTTTGGTTTTCTAGGCCATGCAGTGGCATGAAGGAATGGTGTGAGGCGGTCAGCCATGAACGACAAACTTCTGAGCAATGTCGGTCTCACTTCCTGTCTCCCATCCACCTCCCTAGCTTGGGCCTTCACTGCTGTCTGTCTGTCTGTCTGTCTGTCTCACCCTCACCCCCATACATGTTCTTTCTCTGCATAGTGCACATCTGTGGTGTGGATATGCTGTGGACGGTTGTGTCTGTACTTGAACCAGCTCTAAGCTAGGGTCTCCCAGATGGGCCACGCTGGGTGAGTGAGATGTTGTAACCTTGAGTGTCCTCTGGTTGAGTGAAGTGTGGCCCTGGCTCTTATCTTGATTTGTCTGGCTTGGTTCTGTATGAGCAGCCGGGGATCCTGTTAATGGATCCCCTGGGGCAGAGGGAAGAGGACAGAAGTGGATTTGTTGAATCCTGTGGGGTGTTTGAAATGGTACCAAGAGCAGGCTGAAATCTAATCAGCCTTCGCTTATCAGGCTTGAGTTCCCCTATGTTGAAAGGGTGATGATTAGTTAGAAAAAGGCCAGGATACTTTATCTTTCCTTTGCACATTTAGAAAAATCCCCTCTGCCTTGCTAGCATTAGAAGCAGACCATTCTTTTTTCTCTCCCACTTTGCATCAGCTTCCATTAAAAATCAACAGCAGAAAATATAAAGCCCCATCCATGGAAAACCGTTTAAGGCAACACTGTGCTCCAGTGCTTCAGGGGTGGGATATTTGCCTTCTGCACCAATGGATCGGTTTCTCATATCCATGCCTTTCTGACCCAGCAGCTTTTAAAAGACCAAGAAGCATTGCTCTGCTTTCTACTGCCTCTCTCTAAGAGACCAGGGCTGCCGTGCCTCAAGCCATGTCCCAGAGAGCATATTTGAGACAAGTCAGCTTAATTTGCCTGCATGCCTAGGAAGCCTCTCTTTAAAATCTGATTTGGGGAGAAGAGCTGTCTCTAAATATTTTGCTTTTCCCATCCAGGCGAGCGACGGAGGCGCCGGTGCCAGGTGGCATTCAGCTACCTGCCCCAGAATGACGATGAACTTGAGCTGAAAGTTGGCGACATCATAGAGGTGGTAGGAGAGGTAAGCGACCCGGCCGGGCAGTGCAATGGCCTCGAATGGGCTGTCATAGTCACTGCTTACCCACCCATGAAGACGCCTTGCTACAGACTCACAGGCTGTTTGGCCTTGAAGTTAGGGATCCTCTAGTTGAGTCTCCTGTCTGAGAAAATGGCTTTCCCCAGAGGAATGCCTCCAAGCCAGTTGAGTTCAAACCTGGGGCCATTGGAAAGCATTGTTTCTAACACAGCTTACTAAATACCTCTGAATTTCCAATGCAGTGCCACCAAGTTTCTCTTCTACTTGAATTGATCATAGACTCTGGGCATCCAGAGTGACCCAGATCCATCTTTAGAGCATGGATTTAGTATTCATTGTGGGGGACACTGTGGATTTAGAGGGCAAAAAAAGGAGTGACATTTCTTAGAAGACCTAGTATGTGGCAGATGTGACAAGATTCTTTAAGCATTAGCCCATTTCCTCAGCCCACACAGTTTATTGTGCGGGATGGGGAAGGAGGATCAAGAGACCCTAGAAGAGGCAGGGCCAGTGGCCAAGCCTGGTCCCTGTGACTGGAGACCCTCACTCTTCCTGCTGTGCCACGTTCTCTTATTCCTGCTAGTGAAATGTCCCTCCAGATTCCCTCAGGCCCAGGGGATCCTGGGTTTCAGGCTTAGAACCTTATCATTCATTCTGATTCAACAGTTGTATCTATATCTAGAAACACAGTTTTCCAATTGCTTATTGTTTGCTGATACCCTCTGACCTTACAGAAACCCACAATTCATAGAAAAGGAAGCTAGAAGTTGAGGATGACTTTAAGGGAACTGTCATGTGGGTGGAAGTGGCAGGGGTGATGCTAGAAGCCAGATTTCCTAACTCTCATACATAACCTAATGTGAACATGTGTCAGAGTTTTATTTAACTCATTAATGAAGGGATCTGTAAGATGGTAAGGCTGGCCTGAAGAGAATTGTGAAAGAGCAAAGATAATGACTGAAAAAAAATATTTAAGATTGCTAAGTTACATGCAAAACTACGTAGTGCCCTACAGTGCAATAAAACTGTAACCTTTGAGGTTATCTTTTCTAGGGGACAAATCCTTTGCATTTCTGCTCGTCAATTTATTTTTGTTACTACCTGGCAAGAATCATTTGCAGTGCTCTCAGTTTTCACCATTTAACATCCACAATAACAGAGTCGTAAACTAGCCTCACAAATAGTACATAGTTTGCCAAGCAGAGATACATGTCCCTTCAGAAGCAATTAATGGGGTCTCCAGTGTGGCACTGGGAGGGCATGCAGGAACCCCTTTTACCTACTTCTGAATTTTGGATAATTAACATGTCATTCATCCTTTTTTACCCCTGGTGGCAAGCAGGACACATAGGAGACATTTATTGAAAGTTGAATGAGTGAAAAAAATGAATGGACAACAGAGAACATTTATTTCGGTGGTAGAATGACAAATTTCTTAAGGCTGTAACCATGGAAAGAAATTCCAGAAGAAAAAATAAACAGATGTGACTAATAAGAAAAATGGTTAAGATTTTGGTATGATTTGAAGCTAGTCCAGCTAAGGAAAGAGAACAATAAATAGGAAAACATTTGCAATAAATTATGACAGAAGTTATTATATATGTAGTATGTGAAAATATTAGGAAGCTATTATAACAATGATAAATGATAGATAAATTTGCCATAAACACAGATCCCAGACGGAGAAAAAAGTCTTAACCACAAGAAAATGTTCCACTCGGCTGTTAATTAAATAAATACAGATTCAGACAATAATGGGTTTTTACTTATGAAAATCCTAAGGAAATACTTAGTGGTTAAGCTGTTGGCAAGGCGTAAAAGAACTGGTGAATTTGTATGTCTGTATTATGAAGCTATTTGGCAAGGTATGTCAAGAGCTATAAATATCTGAATAACACTTTTTGACTCAGTGATCTCATTCCTGAGAATTTATCCACAGAAACTGATTAATGAAAGAAGAAACATGTGAAATGTGTTAATTACAGCAGTATTTGTGATAATGAGAAATAATCAAGAAGGAGAATTAAGTTGTATTTTCCAGGTAGAACATTGTGAAGCCATTAAGATGGTAAACACAGAGGTTTTTAAATATGTATTTGTTATGATACTTTGCACTGTAATTATCTGTTATATTCTAAGCTGAGAGCTTTTCAATGGCAGGGACCTGATTTTTATCTATTTTTATATTTGTGGTACCTAGAATAGTGCCTGAAACCTAATATGCACTGTAATAAATGCTTGCTGAATAAGTAAATGAATCAATGGAAATACAAAAAGAGTTTTTTGCAAATTGAACAAATCAGAACACAAAATTGCATACACTAGGATAAAACCATGTAAAATACATCTATATGCTTGTGATCAAAGACTGAAAGGGAACAAGAATTGAAAATGCTTCTGTCATAGAAGATGACTTTTCTTTTAATGTTGTAATAATGCATTAAGTAAAACCACAAGACAAGGATAATGATTAATACATTTCTCAGAAATATTGCCCACTTTTGCCTGCCTATTGGCTGCAGAGAAACTGAATGTTGATTGCTTAAAGGAGAGAGAGGAGCACTCGCAGAGCTGTTACTGGATTTGCCTAGAGGCTGATAGGCCTTTGCCATCATCTACAATACGAGTCTGCTTTCTATTATTTGCTGCCAGCTAAATCCTGTTCGTCATTCTGGACTTGCTTCAAGTAGGAAAAAGGAAAAAATAACCATATAGTCTATGATATTTACGTAAAACAAAACGTAAAGGCTGGCCTTTTAATCCAAAGTTTTAAAATACGATCAAAAATTCCCCATTGTTCCAGTTTACTTGTTATATTGCAGAGACTGGGCCCTTGTCACTATATAATATAAAATCTGTCCTTTTCTCTTATAGTGAATGTTATATAAATGCTAATTGTAGCTCCTCTCTAATTCCACTGATGATTAAAAATAAACAGAAAAAAGCAATAAACAAAAACCCCTAAATCACAGAGAGATCAAAGCAAGAACATAATAGTTTTGCAATACTGTAGGATTAATCTATTAATAAAATATAACACGTATTGTATATGTATATATTATATTTTTATTGAGTAATAGATGGATTTCTCTAATTTTGCAAAGCTGTACACACACACACACACACACACACACACACACAGAGTCTCTCTTTTTGCCCTGACAGATAAGCCATAGGAGGATTTTGAATGTACAGACTAGTTTTTTTGAAAAAATCGAATCAAGTAGAGAATCCTAAAGTCCTAAAACATCTGCCTTAATATCTAATTTTAGCTTAAAATATCAAAATGAATATTCGTTCATCATTTATCAATACAATCTTATGACATGGGGCCAAGGCCACTTCCCTAAATATGGGTTTGCTGGTTTGAGTTCCATCTATCTCTGCATCCATAGTGCATCCTCTATGATTCCCATTGGTTTCCTTCTCAAGTTCTACAACCCATCCCCCCACACCTCACCCCTTATCTTCTTTAGTTGTTTCCTTCACACCAAATTTGGCAACAGTTTTTTTTTTTAAAACATTCAGATCATTACCTTTATCCCTCCTCACCACCAACTCTTTCTCTTCACACCTGTATATTTTTGTGCAATTTAACCAAATGTGTGCTACCAATAATGAGCAAGAGGCTTAAGCAGGTTTAGGTAGAAACAACCTTGACCCTTGGTCGGGTGAACAGCTTGCTCACCTGGCAGGAGCGAGTCTACCAGCCCTGACTGCTCAGCCTGAGCCAGCCTCCAAAGCATGGTTTAGGGAAGGAAGGGAGTGCTCAGGGCAGTGTGGGCATAGTGGAGTTGGCAAAGCAAAGCACCTGCCAAGAAAGCACCTGCCATGCTTCTGGCTCCTGGCTGGGGAGTGGTGATTGTGCTGTGAAAAGAAATCATCATTGTGAACCTAAAGGAACCCGACTGCCAATTCAAAAGGAAAGTAGCAGGCTGTGAATTCCTGGATTGATATTTTTAAAGAAATCATTGTGAATACACACTGGGTCATTTTTATCCTGAATGGAGAAGACAAATAAATACAGGCAAAGTTCTAATTATAAGAAGAACAGAGATGGCACGTGAATGAGATTTACAGGAGAAATGGCATTTGAAGGCCCCTGGAATTTTTATGCGGGCTTTTTGGCTTATGATGTGTTTTTGTTGTTGTTGTTGTTTTGTTTTGTTTTTGAAAAGTGCATTGAAGCCACTTTGTTTTTCTATGTTATCTAGAGCCTGGGAAAGGAGCCACTTTTTCCTCTTGTATTGGATTAGCTTGGTCTTAGCCAGTCTCTCAGTCGTGGCCCAAGGGATGTTCAAAGATTCTTGCTTTTATGTGTTCTTTATGGTTACTTTTTGAGGTGTTTCTCAGTGGCCCCCAGTCAGGCTGGCTTAAAGCCTAACCTGGTTTTGCGGCTTGCAAAGATGATAACTTCCACTTTCAAAGTACTTTTGCATCTTCCTTCTTGTGCCCATAGAAGATTTGGTTCACTCAGCTAGAGTTAAATAGGCCCTTGAACTTCATCAAAACTGACAACTTCAGTCAGACAACTTTTGTGGGTGTGGATAGGCCCACATCCTCATGTCATTTTTTTGTCCATGAGAAGCCAAGTTTATTCAAAGGCTGATCAGTTAATAGGTGATCGAAGCATACTGACGTTCTTACCTGTTAAGATATCATCTTGCTTTAGAAGGGTTTGTATCTCTTTGCAAAAAGAAGATAACATTAATATGAAATATCTGTTTATTGGAATTTGATAATCCAAAGAGCTTGGGCTGTTCTACAATTATTTCTCCAAATAACTTTGAGGTGAAAACCTCTGATTTCCTAATATGCAGAGATGGTAAAACATTCATATTAAGGAGAAGGAAGCCATGTTCAGAAGAGAAAGTTGATTAGATTTGAATCATCAGCATGCAAAACAGGCCACAATCATATAAAAGTAACATATTTGCAAGTTTAAAGGTATTTATAATAGATTTGCATAGCTGTGGGATTTATCAAATATTTCAGTGCTTACACTCTGAGAGAAAGTATTTGTATTATTGAGATTTGGAGATTGATTGAACATAACCTGTCCCTTGAAACATGCTCAGTCTAGTGAGGGAGGGCAAGATATACACAGCTAGGGTAACTATCAACCCAAGATGTTACCAGAGTGGCAAATGATGGCACTGATGAATGAGAGAGGAATTTAAAAATAGGAGTAGTCACAGAGGGTGAAGAAGATGCTTTGTAGAATAGGTAAGGTTTCAACTGAAGATGCAAACGGTGAGTGGTATTTGTGTTAGGTGCTGGAGGAAGGAGGACATGGTGTTAGTAGAGCCTTGCTCTGCATTAGGGGAGGACCTGTGAACCTTTGGGAAAGATGTAGAGTATAGAAAGCAGGTGCTGGTGGATGCAATGAAATGGGGTTGAGATCAAAGTTACAGTGCTGGCCACACTGAACTTTCAAAGGAGCACCTGTTTAAAGATTCCTAATCTAGAGGTTTCCCAGGTGAACATATCCCCATAACCATTTTCTCACCTGAAATAGCAATGGGAGAAAACTTGAGGATCTTGATTCATCAGAAAGGTTATCTTGCTGGCTTGTGTTACCATTTGTTCGTATTTTTTAATTGGAATGATAGAAAGACCTTAGCATTGGACTCACTTAGGAATTTGGGGACCTGTGGCTGTTTTTGAAGGACAGGATTATCAAGCACTGCTGAAGGAAGTTTCTGAAAACTCTACCAGAAACCCTTTCCACTCTGATGAAAAATCATGGATGTTGCTCTGTCTTGTTGGGCAGTTGGCCTAAGTCTTAAATAGAAATTGTGTATGTTTTCTTAAATGACTTCCCTTCCAATTACTCTACAGATTTCTCTTCGAGGGCCCCCTCTCATGTAGAATAGCCTTGTTCTCAGAAGAGTGAGGGGAGGGAATGAAAATCAACTTCCCTATGTGAATGGAATGTTCTGACCCAGCCAGAAAGAGGTAATCATACAGTGAACTACACAAGAATTAGGGGAAAATATTGGTCCAGCCATTTAGGACCTAGATAATGCTTGTTTATATTTGGCATAGCCAGCTTTCCCACATCCTCTGAGATTGAGAATAATGTAGGTGTTTATGCCTTCAGGAAATGCCCCCCTTAAAGATATATTTTTTTTCCACCAGTTCTACTGATAGAAAAACATGTTTACCAGAAACAATTTGTGTTATTTTCAGTGATAGTTAAAAAGTTAAATTATGTCTCAGCACATTTATATGAAGTTCTAGAAGAAGTAAAATGAATCAAAGGTGATAGAAATCAGACTAATGATTGCTTGGAGGTGGATTGACTAGGAAGGGGCACAGGGAACTTTCTGGAGTGATGGAAATGCTCTGTATGTTAATAGAGGTGTTGGCTACAATGGGCGTTTGTCAAAACTAATCAGCTTGTATTGTTAAGTTCTGCATTTATGTAAATTATACTTCAATTTTAAAAAAGCTCTAAGAGCTATCTTAACATTTTTCTAGTGTTTTAAAAATTCTCAAAACACCTTTCCCAAGTAAGAGAAAGGAACAGTATTACAATTTTCATTTAGTTACTTCTGAAAAAAAAATTTGAGGAAAATTTTAGCAGCATTAAGGTGTGGGCCTTTCCTTAGGCTTTGATGTGTCACTTTTATGGGAAGAATGGTAAAACAGCTCTTGAAACAATGAAGCTGACTTCATTTGTCTGGGTGCATCCCCCTAACCCCAGGCTTCCCTCAAACCCACTCCTCCAGTGTGCTTCTGGCTGGGGTTTGGGTATCAAAGTATTCATTGAATGAAAAAAAGCTATAGTCATCCTTAGATGAATTTTTTCTGTCTTGCTACTTGTGTCCTTGGGTAGACTGTAGACCTGGTAAAGCCTCCATTCCCCTTCTCAGTCCAGTTGACAGGTAAAACTTCAGGGGTGATAAATAGGAACTGATCTGAATAGCCAGGCACTCACAGGGAGCACTCCATCTTTTCAGTCACAGACTTCTTCTTTAGTGCCTTACAAATGGGGTGCAAGAAGGGGTGGGGATGGGAGTATTGAAGTTCACCCAGGTGTTTGCCCAATCTCCAACAGGGTTAAGATTTAAAAACTACTTCCTTGGACCCTGAACCCACTTAGATGCTGTTGATTGTAAAGACGTGAAAATTGCAAGGCCCTCAGATAGAAACTCTTGAAGTGGTTTTATTCCATCGTTCTCAAACGCTACCAGGTGTAAGCTGCTCTGCTCCCAGCTCTGGGCCAAAGGTGAGATTCACTCTTGGGGCACAGTGAAATTGTATCTTAACACATTTATATGAAGTTCTAGAAGAGGCAAAACTAATCAAAGGGCTCCAGAGCTGACTGGGTTGGTCATAGAGGGACACAGGTGGGATTTGTTCTCAGCCTAGAGCCAAGGCCTGCAGAAGACTGTTTATGAGTGGGGAAGGGCATCTGCCCCCTTTTATTATTGTCCTTTCCTTGGGGTGGAAGTTATAAGCCCTTGGTGTGGTATTCGTAATCCCTACTTTGTTACGAAGAGATGCATTTCTTTCTTTTCTTAACTATAGAAATGCAAACATAAGCAAGCTTGATTTCCAAGCAGGGGCTGTTCAGGCTCTGTAATTTCCTCTCTCTTGTTGGAAACTTTTCAAGGATGGAGTCTTTATCTGTTTTGTTCAGCAGTGAATCAGTCCCCAGGTACTGGGGCAGTGCAAAATAGGTGCTTACTAAATATTGGTGGAATTGGTGGAATTGGGAGGACCACACAGACCTGGGTGTGGCAGTACCTAGTTAAGAACAGTGGCAAATATAGTTAAGATCTCTCAGTTCCTTTTGCTCCTCACAGGAAGGAAACCTTTTTCTGTGGGGGAAATCAGGGCTCTATAGGTCCCCATAGAGTATTTTTCCCAATAATATCCCTGCCATTCATTCATTCATTCATTCATTCAATGTGTGAGGCACTGTGCTTTACTCTTAGAATGAGTGAATGAATGCATGAATGAATGAAATCACATGGCAGTGTCTGTGTCCTCGTCTTTACACAGGAAGTTGAACTAGAATATCTCTGAAGAGGGATAGTGTGAGATATCATTTTTCTCCTATCTCCAGCCTCAGTCTCGAGACCAAAACAGCTGGCCTGGCTATAGAAGGAAATAGTGCTGAAAGACTCTCACTGGTACTGGAGCCACCCCCACCACCCCCATGAAGGGCTCCAGCTCACAGAGAAATGAACATCGTGCTCATGGTGCACCTGTGATGGGAAGTGTGTCCCCAGGCGATGAGCAGTGGTTTCATTGTCTGCCCCTCCACTTACGGCGTGGTTAATGATAGGCCTCTGCCATTTTACCATAGGCCACTCCTCTCAGACTGTGCTGTGACAGTGATACAGGCATCTGGGGGTGTGGTGAGGTGAAGATACGTCTGTTTTCCCAGCAGACAGCCTGCTTTTCCTACACATCAGGAAGGCTTCCCTCAGGGATCTTGGGCAGGAGCCACTTAGGAATAGGAATGTTCCAGACATCTTCGAACTAAGTAGGTTGGAACTGGCCCAGCTGCCCCGTGCTGTTGGGGATTATGCCAGGGACTGCTCATTTGTGGTTCGTGCCCTTGATTTTCTCCTCCTGCCATGTGACTCCTGGGAGAGAGAAGGTCATTTTCTGGTTTCTTATTCAGTACCAGCACAAAGGACTCCACTCTACAAATCCTGTGACGATTGATACTGAGACTCATGGTGAATCTTCCTAACCATCTAAGCCTATAAAAAGCTCCTTGAAAAAATAATATGTGTCAGTTGAGTTGGCATAGAAACATGGAATGATTTCAGTGGAAATGCTGTGAAATGCCACGATTTGGTATCAAATAGTCGTTGGGACAGTTGTGCATGGTTGCCGTCATCTGGATTCTCTCCCAAAGATTTTGTGATTGTGCAAATGTAATTGCCACTCTGTAAGTCTGTATCCTACAAGTTTCCTTATAAATGCTCTAAACATATCGTTCTGGTTATCTCCATTCCACAGGCTCCATCAGCAACCCCCTTTCTCATACACACCTGTCCCCTAAGTATGGCTGCCATTTCTTCTTCTAAAAGCCTACCTTAATTTTGATTTCTTTTTTCTCAAAGCCTTCCTTTAGCACCCCAGATCTCAGTGAGCTCAACTTTGTGTAACAAGTTTGATATGTGCTAAGTCGTGGTCTTTTCTCGTCTATTTACATTGCATTGCTAATGGTTAGTCATACCTTTCTATCTTGGTAGAGTATTCACTTCTTGAGGAAAACTAAGGACATGTCCTATGCAGTTCTATGTCCCGCAGCCCCTAGTGAAGATTTGTAATGCATATATACCTCTAACACAGATTGAGATGCTGCCCTAAAGACGACAACTGTGAAGTGTGTTAATTATTCCCATCATGCAGATAGGAATAAAACGGGGTTCATTTGGTAGGGCAAATTTGAATAAGGTCACACTGCTACTAAGTTTCAGGATAGACAAAATTTGAACTGGACTTTTGACTCAAATTTTCTTTTTCTTTTTCGTTTAAATTATTTTAGCTTTTAAATTGTATTTATTAATTTGTATTGGTAATACAGACGTTCCTCAACTTAAAATGGTATTATGTCCCAATAAACCCATCATAAGTTGAAAATATCATAAGTTGAAAATGTATTTAATACACCTAACCTACCAAACAGCATAGCTCCGCCTAGCCTACCTTAAATGTGTTCACAACACTTCCATTAGCCTATAGTTGGGCAAAATCATTTGGCAAAACAGTATACTGAAGAGTGTCGGTTGTTTACCCTCATGATCACATGGCTGACTGGGAGCTGAGGTTTGCTTCTGCTGCCCAGCATTATAGAAGTATTGTACTACCTATTGCTAGTCTAGGAAAAGATCAAAATTCAAAATTTGACGTACAGTTCCTACTGAATGCATATCACTTTTGCACCATCATAAAGTCAAAAATTCTAACTCGACCTATTGTAAATTGGAGACTGTCTGTACGTGCATATGGTAAAACAATTCCAAAGGTTGTATTATACCACACCATACTGCTTGTAACTTAATACTTGCTTGTTTTCAAACTGCCCTTATTTTCCTCCAAGAAGCCAGTTTGCTATTCTGACTTCTGCTATACTACTAGTGGCTCTATTACAAAATCCAGGGATAATTTTTTTACCCTTCTGTCACCCATCCCTGCTAGTTGATCACTCAAGGCCAGCTCAGACCTCAAAGGGCCTCAAATCCAAATCTGCCTCATCCATTCTCATTGCTCCCCCGATTCAGCCTTCCCTCCTTACCCAGATATCATAGTCTCACTGCCCTTCCTACCTCCCTACCCCCTTTCGGTTCATCTTAGGGTAACCTAGAACCCCTCAGAAATGTACAGGAAGCTCTTATACTTTCTGATGAGTTCTTAGCCTACAGATAAATTCTTAACTATATTTTTTTAGGCTGTTTAGTTAGTTTGGTAGTCTGGGGAAATCATTCTCAGTTTTTAGATAATGGTTTTAAATGCATAAAATAAAACACATAAGATTATAAAGGAAACGATTTATATTGAAATAGTTATCAAATTATTTTAAAACCAAATTTTGATACAGTAATCTATGGGTATCCTTATTAATAGACTAAATAGCAAAGGTCTCCCAGTAGGTGTAATAACTATCACCATTTCAAAGCAGCAATGAGCACATATGATATTTTGGGATACCCATAGCATCTATGATGTGATATGAAAATATCTGTGGTTTGTTTGGTGATGAGTCACAGGTCCTTCTAATATTGGTGTGTTACCTACCCTACATTCATAACCAAAGCAGATGCCAAATTTCAGTTAGAGGCTAATGAAAATGAAGTATTAATTTTGTCTGTTTGCATTTATGGACCCCAGGTAAACACCCCCTTCTTTAGCCTGAATCTCAAGGCTCTATGTCGTCTTTTTTTCTTGTTCCCTGTTAACTTTAAAGCCATTCAGTCTCCCTATGTGGGCTCTGCATGCTACACCATACAGATGGGAGGCAAAATTGGAAACCACCATGTCTAACCTGACCCTTGTATCTCTGCTCTTTTGTTTGTATCTCTGCAGGTAGAGGAAGGATGGTGGGAAGGTGTTCTCAATGGGAAGACTGGAATGTTTCCTTCCAACTTCATCAAGGAGCTGTCAGGGGAGTCGGATGAGCTTGGCATTTCCCAGGATGAGCAGCTATCCAAGTCAAGTAAGGAAGTCCACCCTACCAAGCAGGAGAGGGGTGGGGGACTGGCAGGCTGTGCTCCAGCCTCCCTTCTGTTCTGTATCCTATGCCAAGAGGCTATGGTAAACGCTCACGAGTATTTTTTTGGTTATACTGCCTTAACCCACTGTGGTTTAGGAAGTTGATCACTATAAAGGTGTGACCTATAGCCACACATTCTGTATGTCTCTGGATAGGTAATTGCCAGCCTTCATGCCCTGGTAATACTGTCTCATGGGTGGCCCATGTTGCTGTGCCTCCATATACTTCTAGAGTGTTGCTTACTGTAAGTTCATAATTATTTAAAAAATGAACCAAATGGGACTGTCAGTATTTCTCAGCATCCCTTGAGGGACTTGGAGAAAAATTACCAAAAAAAAAAAAAAATTACTGGTGGTGAGAAGTGAAGTGCTATGACAAGATGAGTGCATGCCAATCCCCTTAAAAGTAGGTCAAGACAACCGAGAGTCCAGGTCCCACCTTGGGTGGTGAGCATGTGTGTCCTTCTGCGATGGTGACAACGAACTTCAGGTCTTTCTTTCTCCAGGGCCTGAAGGTCTCCCTCCAGCTTCTCTGCTGCCCTTTCCAGCTCACGGAGCAAAAGGTCAGGACCGGGAAACTTCGTTCTCCCAGTCACTAACCCAACTGTGGGCGTCTGTGTATCTCTTGTGCTGTCTTGAGCCAAGGTCATGGGCATGAATGTTGTAGGAGGCTCGACTGTGCAGCACTACCTGGGGTTGCAGAATTTCCTTTCTGACAAGAGGAGGGCAGCTTAGTCCTGCCCATATCATTCTTAAATGTCTTCCTTTTTCATTTGGAAAAACCTGACTTGAGTGGTGTTCTCGTGTTAGTTTGTGTCTCATTTATTTAACCAGTGGTATGATTAGACAAATGTCTGATTTGGAGGTAACGCCATTTCCAGAGAAGTGCTCAAGCGACTTCCTTCACTTGGTGTCTCAGCAGCTCTGGATGATGTAGCCTGACATACCGAGAAACAGCAGCACTTGCTGGTTACCCAGTGGCTTCAGCAGTGCTCCTTCCCTCCACTGCCAAAGCCTGGGACCCTACTACCCCTGAACCCCATTCCATCCTAGAGTCTATGGTAGGAAGCACTGGAAGGGGTTGGGGGGCAAACGAGGTGTCTTGGAGCTCCTGTTGCCTTCTCTGGCCCAGGGCAGGGGCATTCTCTATTAACATGGTCCAGCTGATGAGTACTACTGGGAGGGGAGAAGGTGTCCTTGATCTCACATTAGTGGAAGTTACTATTGCTTTCAAAATCCATATTAGAATTCTAGCTGCCCTGGTGTCTTCTTTTGTACTCTGGAATAACTATTGTACCTGGTAATTAGATCCCATAATAACAATACTCTATGTCAGGGACATTGTGGATTAAATGGGATTTTTTGGAGGGAGGACCAAATTGGGTCATTATAACATTATTTCCATGAATAAATTCATTACAAGTTCCAATAGCAATAGTGTGCATAAACCACCTTGCTCCATAGCAGACCCATAATAAATGGTAGCTCTCACTGTTAGTCAAGATAACTGTTGAGACATAACCAGTTAGTATCAGTTGCTTGGAGGTTGCTTGCATACTGAGTGATAGCGTGTTGGCTGAGGCATTGTGACCGCATTTGGAAATTACTTTGGAGTTCCCATACTGATGCAGAGGAGGAGATCTGGGGAAGTATTAGACAATCTTTTTTTTTTTTTTTTAGACAACCTCTTTGGAAAAGTCTTGACATATTGGTGTCCTGCCATCTTAGCTATGCTCTCAGAGCTGGAAGATCAGAGGAGTAATGCCTCTTGTATCTTTAGAACTATTGAAACAAATTGACTTCTCTCATTCTAAGTCAGTAATATGGACAGTTCACCCTGTCTGACCCCTCAGCTAAAGGCATATGGTGCTGCAATTCCTGGTACAGAGGATTAGGAGGTTGGGTGGAATGGTCTTCCCATTTAGCGTTATGTCGTCACCTGCTCAGAAGGGGCATTTTCTCTTCTAGAGACTGTTCCCCCCACACACTTACTGAATTAAAAGCCTTCCACTTCAAGACTAGGAAAGCCCAGTGGCTTCAGCAGCCATGTTTAGTTGCCATTTTTGAGGGGATTTCGAATCCCCTGGAGAGGCATGGTCCCCTAACAAGGATGGCTGCTTCTGATAAAGGATACATAGCTTTTGTAATATTCCTGCATGTACAGTTAAGGAAAAGAGGGCCCATCTCGCCGTCAGTTGGTTCATATCCATCTATCTATCCATCCTTCTTTCTCTCCTTCCTTCTTTCTTCCTTCTATTCTTCATTCATTCGATCTTTATTGACACCCCATTGTTACTAAAACACTGTCCAAGGCACTGACGATATACAGAGACAAATCAGACAGGGTCCCTGCTTTCAGTAAGCTCGCACTGCAGAAAGGGGACATGCAAACCCGAGTTCAGCAAAGTGTCCAGGTGCTCTGCAAAGTAAGCATCTGAAGAAGAGTGGGGCACAAAGAGGCCAGTCCCATGGGGATTTGGGGCTTCATAGAAGAGCAGATGTGAGAATAATGAATAGCTTGCTAAATTGAAGTAATTCCCTGAAAAAGAGAAATAGTATCTCTCAGTGTTCTGACAGAATTTCCAGTAGCAGGCCAGGCATGGTGGCTTATCCCTATAATCCCAGCACTTTGGGAGGCCAAGACAGGTGGATAGCTTGAGCCCAGGAGTTCGAGACCAGCCTGGCCATCATAGTGAAACCCTGTCTCTACTAAAAACAAAAAAAACAAAAATTAGCTGGGCGTGCTGGCACATACCTGTAATCCCAGCTACACAGGAGGCTGAGGCATGAGAAGTGCTTGAACCCGGGAGGCAGATGTTGCAGTGAGCCATGATCACATGACTGTATTCCAGCCTGGGCTACGGAGAGAGACTATTAACATACATATACACACACACACACACACACACATATATATATGTGGTAGGTGTTTAATAAATGCTTGTTGAATCCTCTTTTACTATAAGGAGGCATTTTTATTTTTGAATGACAGGTGAAAATCTTTTGAACTTGCTTTTCTCTTATTCTGATGTATTTTTCCATATCGTGGTTGGTTATGAAAGTCTCTAAACTTTCTTAGATCTTTGTTTAGGGTAATGTAGTCTATCAAGGAAAGAATTGCAATGGTCGTATTGGTGGATATTTTATCCATTTTATCTCAGAGAGGAAAATTTATAGTTATGTAGTAGCAGAAACTTTTCACTGCATATTTAAATTTGAAAACATCTTTACCATTTTCAGAACTTCTGAAACCTTAAAGGTAGTTTTTCAAAAAAGATTCTTATAAACTTTTTTATTATTGAAAATTTCTAACATAAACAAAAATAATAATAGTATAATGAACCTCTGTGTACCTATCACTCAGCTTCAGCAATTATCAACCTTTGGCCAATTTGTTAAAATTATAGCCCTCTACACGCTTTGTCCATATTATCTTGAAGGCAAACCCCAGATATTATATAATTTCATTCATAAATATTTTAACATGCATCAATAAAAGAGTGTCTTTAAATACCATTTATCTCACACACACAAAATTATGGCCAGTCCTTAGAATAATTAAACACATGGTCACTGTTCACTTTACCCTAAAGTCTTCTTTATTACAATTCATTTGAGTCTGTATCCAAATAAAGTACATACATTGCAGTTAGTCAGTATGTCTCAAATCTGTTTGAATCTATGGATTTCTCCTTCATATCTCCTTTTTTTCTTGTAATTTTTTTGCTAAAGCAACTGAGCCCCTTCGTCTATTAGTTTCTCACAGTGTGGCTTTTGCTGATTTCATCTCTGCTGTGTCATTAAATCTGTATTCCTATAAATTGATCATTAGATCTAGGGACTTGATTAGATTAGATATATATATATATATATATAAAACCTGAATATATATATACATATATATATATAACCTGAATATATATATAACCTGAATATATATATATAAAATCTGAAAATATATATGTATAACCTGAAAAAAAATATATATATATATAGAGCGAGAGAGAGAGAGTGCACATGCATGCGTGCACGCGAGAGCAAACCTGTCACCTAGGTGGTAATGGATAATCCACTTGGAGGCTCATAGTGTCTGGCCGTCCTACTTTGTGAATGTTAGCAGCCATTGATAATTGTCCCCCAAACCTAGTTACTCATTAGGGCTTGCAAAGAGGTTTCAACCAGAAATTTAAAAATAATAATAAAATGGGCTCCCATGTAACAGATCAATAGTCCAAAAAAGTGTTTAGTAAATTAGGTTTTTAAAAATCAAAACAGCCAAGTGGTTGTGCTAATAGCGTAGGCGGAATCTTATGATGTTAAGGTGGAAAGGAATTTAGATATTGTTTAACTCAGTGTCAGATGAGAACACTGAAGCCCAGTGAAATTAACTCCCAGGCTTCTGGGTGATGGGGAGAAAATGACATGCAAGCCTTCCATACACATTCTGGTGCTGCCTCCATTACATGAGTAGTTTACCTTTCCACAGGTCATCTGACAAATTTCAAGCCTGAGTACAGTTTAGCTTATTTCTTCTTATTGTCACAGATCATGATTAGTTAATTGCCTTTTCAGTTACAATTTTGCACATGCTACTGTTGACTAAATAATGTGCAGTGGCAAAGAAATCCAGATACGACTGTTGTCCAATTTCAGTTTCATACATATTTTGCCTTACATTTAAGACATAAATATGTCTTTTCTTTCACATCCTTTGATATTATTTGCTTTAAAATAATGGTTGTAAAACTAAAAGTGTCCCTGTTTTTTAATTCTATAGCTACAGAAACATTTTCAGTTATTTCTCACAATCTTCAGAGGGAGAAAGTTTGCATTTTCTTTCTGTAACCATTAATAACCAGGAGTTTTCTGTTGTTATTGAATTTCTTATTTTCCTAATTCCTTATTTAAAAAGTTGAGGTTCTGATACTTTAGTGACTTGTCAGGCTAAGACAAAGATGAAGATGGAGGCCAGGTGTGGTGGCTCACACCTGTAATCTCAGCACTTTGGGAGGCTGAGGTGGGAGGATCAGTTGAACCCAGGAGTTTGAGACCGCCCTAGGCAACATGGTGAAACCCCATCTCTACAAAAAATAGAAATTAGCTAGCTATGGTGGCATCTGCCTGTGGTCCCAGATACTCAGGAGGCTGAGACAGGAGGGTTGCTTGAACCCAGGAGGTCAAGGCTGCAGTGAACTATGATTGTGCCACTGCACTCGAGCCTGGGCGACAGAGCAAGACCCTGTGTCAAAAAAAAAAAAAAAAAGAGAGAGAGAGAGATGGTTTTTAAAAATGTGTAGCAAACCACTTCCATGACGCAGAAATAATTGTGTTTCATTAGCTATAAGAAATGGATTGCTCAGCGTCCCTTGCATATAAAAATGAGAGCCAGTCTGACAAATCCCACTCTGTGGCATCATTAGCCTTTTTTTCTTTTTAATATTAGATGATATTTGTTTGGAGTATGATGTTCTGTTAGCAATGAAGAATGATGAGCAAATTGATACGATAGTTTCAGGCAAAATTAGATGCTAGCATGAGTGTATGGTTTTGTGTGTAAATTTTAAAACTCTTCGCTTTTATAGTGTTTGCTGCCTTCAAGTGCTAATATTTAACAGTGACAGTATACTACTTCCCCCAATAAGATCAACGTCACATATTCATAACCTTTCCGGTTGGCTGCCTCTTTTGCTTTTCACATAGGACACCTATGTGTCCTCACCCAGCCCCAGCCCAGACTACATTTCAAATTGCCTTGCTGCCAATGCACAGAGACATTTTGCAGAAAGGCTTGACCGTTCAGAGACATCAGAGCCATGGTATACCTCAGTGACTCTCAGGCTTGGTCTTGGGGAAGAACACATGGAAGTTCTAGTGTACTTGGAGGAACGTTATTGAAATACTGCCTTTTTAAAAAATCTTACACTTCCTTTTTTTCTGACAGTTGAGAGGATTGCTGTTGTTAACTTTTGGAGGGCTTAGCTCACAAAACAGCTGTGTTCTGAGGAGTAATGGTGACTTAATGACTGAAGTTAAGCAGAATAAAAAATTGCCCAAATAAAAACTAGCCACTATTACTTGCTCCACTTTTGTCATCAAAGTCCTCAAGAGCTTCAAATCTAGCAAGAACAATTGAAACTTTGTTAGTCTTCAGATTATTCTTACACAGCCAGTGATTTGAATGCCTAAGTTTTTGCTTTAATTGGATAGAACGCATCTGACAAAAAGGGCACATTTCAAAACAAGGGTGTACCACCATGGCTGTAGGACACGGAAATTGGAAATACCTGATCCCATTTAAGTTGTTGGTCTGATCATTCCCAATTCCTTTCCTATATGGGGAATGCCAAGGCCCAGAAGCTGACAGTGTGGTTTCTCTTGGGTTTCCCATTTTAACATGGAGTGTTTCTAAGAAGTGAGACAAGTTGCTCTCTCCCTTCACTTAGTTCTACTACCTGCTTCTCTGTAAATGTAGCCTAGCTTTTTCATCCTCCAGACTTATTAGGAAGCTGTATGACTGGCCTCCAGTTTGAATATTTAATTAACAAGCCATAATAAAATTTATTTCTCAGATAATTTAAAGTAATATGTTTATTAATTGAGTTTGCCTTTAGCAAATCATTTTGCCTGTCGGTGGTACTCTCTGTAGGGCCTTTGTGTGTGTGCGTGTATGTGGGTGTGTGTGTGGGTGGGTGTGGGAGGGCCGGGGGAGTGGGTTGGAGTACACTCAAACCAGGGCAGTATGTGTGTATTCTGTATAGTTGCTCATGGTTCCAGAGATATTTGGGCTTTAGCCAAGTGTTCAGCCTTATGCTATTGACAATCTCTACTTGTAACAGCAAAAAAAGATAATTTGACATTTGACACTGGGTGAGTCCTATGTCCTCATGCTTAAGTATAGTTTCATGACTGACACAGCAGAATCCCAATTAAGACATTTTGAGACATAGGGTTTTCTGGTGTCCTTGGTTCTAAGCAGAAAACCCTGTATGTTTATATGGATGCCACTGTTGGTTTCAAAGCTCAGTGGTGAAACCTCCCTCGCCAGTATATTAATACATTTTCTTGCTTAAAGGTACTGAGGGTGACATCTTTTAAAGAGAATTCTGTGTCTTGTTTAGAATCTTGGGGACATGAATATTCATTTTTATCATGTAGCTCTCTAGGGGTAGAAGATAAAGGATAATGTGTCTAAATCTGTATTATGCATGGGTCGTATTCTCCAAAGAGAAGCTTGTGCTGTACAATTGAGTTAATTAAGGAGTCCAATTGATTGGATTCCCTCTGGTTAATTGAAGTTTTCCTATTCTTTAAGTTACAGTGTCGAAATGGCTTCCAGGTTTAAACTGGGCATAATGTACATGCCAGTCATTTGCAGAGGCAAGCCCCAATTTCTGGGTGCTCATGCCATACTGGTTGCATGGGGACTTTGGGCTCATTCTGTAACATTCTTAAATCCTGCCTAATGGTCTCTACTTAATTTTGTGGATGAAGCTCTTGCAGCAGATTCATTGAAGGCAAGTTCAGTTAAAGACTCTTCCTCTTCCTTCTTTTGCCATCATTTGCTCCCTCCTTCCCCCTCTCTTGTTTTTCTCTCCCCTTCTCTTCTCTCATTCACTGTCAGGAAAGACTACCTTTGAAGGGACAATTCTGTACCGAGCTGCACCGGGAAAGACGGAGGGCCACAGACGCTATTACAGTGAGTGACCTTAACAGCAGAAGGCAATTGTAAAGATAAGATCTGGGTACTTGTGTTTTTTGATGCAGCTGCCCTTTCCTGAGCTGCTCATGCTTATGCCAAGTGTCTGTGTGAATTTCTGATCCAAGGACATGGACTTATTTGTCTAAGTAAGTGCCATCTCCTTGGTGTGTGCTAAGAAGCATTCCCAGCACCAGCCCCTGGCGCTTTTGTTTGCTTTCTGCCTCTATCATGTATGTGATATGCGTGCATGAGCCATACGTGCAAACAAAGGAGCAGTAGCATTTGTCATGGCATATGTATTTGTACCAGTATCTCTGGGCTTCTGGGGTGGTGTAAAATGGCTTCCTGCAGAGATGTCAACCTCTCATGGTTATTGCTTTCTCTGAGTGGGTCATTGGAAACCAGTAAACCATTTTGTCATTGTGTGGTTCAAAGAAGTAAGAATTTGGCATGAAAGTCCATGCCAGAAATGGCATTTTGCTTTGCTCACTCAGCCAGTCACCACATGGCAGACTTTTTTTGGCAGGACCAATGTGTGGCCTTTTGTGTTGTGAAATAAGGCTGCCAAAAGTTGAGGGGAAGGAGATGAATGAGATGCCCTTAGAACAGTTCTTGCCACACAGTAAGCTCTATCCATGTGAGTGTTAAATTAAAAATAGATAAAAATATCTCATGGATCTCAACTGATCAGTGCTGGAAGACTGGGTACATTCCACAAAATTGGACAGTTAAAGGACTGTCAGAAACAAAACTGAGGAGGCTTTGTTCTTTTTTTTCACCTTGAAGGAAAAGCATCCACCTTAGTGTGCATATACACATATGCATACATACATATGTGTATGGATATGATGAGAGAGAACGTTCAGACATGAACACCAGAGCCATGCTTCACAAACTGGGGTCAAGTTTTTTTTCCTTGCCACTCCACCATGGGAAGATGCATGGCCCTACTGCACATGACCTCACTACACATGCAGTGTGCCGCCTGTGCCTCATAGTGGGAGTTTGACAGCACCTAGATTGCTCTGTGCCCTGTTCATTTAGATGACTCCACCACCAGCCGGGCGCGGTGGCTCACGCTTGTAATCCCAGCACTTTGGGAGGCCGAGGCGGGCGGATCATGAGGTCAGGAGATCGAGACCACGGTGAAACCCGTCTCTACTAAAAATACAAAAAATTAGCCGGGCGTGGTGGTGGGCGCCTGTAGTCCCAGCTACTCGGAGAGGCTGAGGCAGGAGAATGGCGTGAACCCGGGAGGCGGAGCTTGCAGTGAGCCAAGATCGCGCCACTGCACTCCAGCCTGGGCGACAGAGCGAGACTCCGTCTCAAAAAAAAAAAAAAAAAGATGACTCCACCACCAGCCACATGTCTGGAAGTTATACCAGTGCATACTGTTAAAACACTAAAGCATCGCCCCAGATACCACACTGTTCTGTAGTTCTCTCACCACTGCCTACCTGTAATGAGCCCTTCATGAACCAGCCCCCGTCCACAGTCCACACTCTGGGTTGCACCACCCAAGAGTGTAACCTGGCATTCTGGGCCTGACATGGGGACATTTTATGGGATAACGTGCATGATGGGCATGAGTCACTAAAAGATACATCACCAAATGAACATGAAAATGAAAAGTCACCTTTCTTTCCCTCTAAAGGGAAGGAACTAGATTTTGAATTATTTTACCAACACAGATAGTTAGATATTTAATTTATACAGTTAAAAGTGATAGAACCAGCCTGCCAGAAGTTCTGGAAGAAAAATCTGCCATGTGTTTCCTTCCCGGGCCATGCTTGTGTGGTTGAATGACTGTGCAACCTCTCCCTGTGTAACGTAGAGTATTTCTCACGGTGCTTAGTATAAACATATTAAGATGAGCCCAGAAGACAGTAAATCCCAAAAACCAGAAGCTCAGTGAAATGAGGATGGCAGTGGCTGAAAATATTATGGTTCTAGCTAATGGTGAATGATAGAAGAACCCTTGAAATTCTTCTCTTTGAAAAACTAAAATAGACTTACCCTAATCTGTCTGCCTTGCTGCCTTCTGGTGGTGATGGGGGGAGTGTGCTGAGGGAGGGGGGTGGTGATGGTTTCTTTCCACTAATGGTTTCTTTATTTCACCCTTGAATGGCTCTTTCCAAGCCAGAAAGGAATATACAAGTCATTTATCACATAGAAAGAATCCATACGGCAAAATGAGAACATGTTAAGGGGGAAATGACACAATATTTAGACTCCAAAATTATATCTCCAGCAGGGATATTTGGAAAAACAATGAACAGATAAACACACAAATGGATAGCTAATGGGGACGAGGGTTCTTGATGTTTACACACTCTAATCCTGTCCTGTGAATTGCAGCTGACCCCCTTGTTGTGGGCTGTTCCTCATTCGGTCCTGTGTTCTTGCTCACAAATGCTGGTTTTCAGTTAATTAAAATGTACACTGGGGATCTTCCTCCTACCCCACCCTTTTGGCTTAAAAATACCATTTTATGGAAAACAACAGCAACAACAAACAAAACCATTGTTTTAAGGATTTGATTCTGAAACGTGTTAGCAGTTTATAATGACCTTTCTATATTTTGTCTGTTTTCATTTAACAGTTTCTTCCTGCACTGAGACTTCCTTATTTGAATGACTTCCACATTTTATGAGATTTTATGTGAGCAAGTATTTGGTGTATCATTCTTATGGACTAGGAGGCCACCTTACCTGTAGGAAGATAACGCACAATTGGCTAATAGAGAACATTTGATGGCGTACTTTCATTTCAAGGGCATGGTTATGATCAGGAGTTATGTAGTAAATGTTCAGGAGCTATTCTACACATCTAGAGGCTTTCAGAGACAGGTTAATGACAGAGTTTAGTATTCCATAAAATATTCTTTGAATCCTCCCTTTTGATGGCATAATTGATATACTGACCATCAAAGGAAGAATGTACACCCAGAAATTAACTAGACACAAATAGGCTCTTCCTTTTAGGAACATGATTGTGGGCAGAGCCTGGGGAAAAAAGAAGCTGGGGAGGTAAGTGTCCATGTTGTCTTGCTGATAACTATTTTATGACTTCCAAACACATGCCACAGAAGGTCAAAGGAAGAGTGTCATGTCCCCAGTGTTCTTCTTTGGAAGGGGATTCAGCCTTGGGAAAACAATGGTGTTTAAAGGAGAGAAGAAGGGCTGTAGGTTTGGGGGATTCTGGTCTCTGGGAGGACGGCTTCCTTTCCCTCTTTAACAGACATGAGCATCTTGCTAGTGAAACTGTCTTAATGTCAAGTTTGGTTTAATGCTTTCCTAGAGAAACATGTCTGCACGCATTTATTCCTTGTGAAGCCATCCAAAAAGATTTAATTCTTTGGCAGTTATAATTTTGTGTGGTTTCTTTAATTGCTAATTTGTTTAAATGGCGTTTAGCTTTACAGTTTCCCTTTAGGAAATGTTACTTTCATTGCTAATTGCTAATTGACATGAGTCATAGAGATTGGAGGTACAGTATGTGGTACTGACTGGATGGGGAGGCAACAAGGTGGGTGGGAAGGGTTACTATTGCACAGGCTATGGCAAAACAAATTTGGATCAAAACCAGGCTCCTGGCTAAAGAGGGGTGAATTTCACATGTACAAAGGTATCTGCTTTGGAATTAGATTTTCTGAAAAGTCGTTTTGATTCACATCTTAAAATTAAAAGTAAGGGGTGGGGAGATCAAACAAAACTCAGAGCCAGTCAAACTACTCAACATACTGAATACGAAAGCCTAGTGCAAGTTATCCTGTGCCCAGTCACACTTTTAGAGGTGGTTCCTGGCCGGTTGTGAAGTTCTTCTTCAGGGCTCTGGCTGATTTCTGAGCTCTTTCTCTCCCATCCCCCCTCTTGACAGGTTTAAGGGAAACCACAGGCTCCGAGAGTGATGGGGGTGACTCAAGCAGCACCAAGTCTGAAGGTGCCAACGGGACAGTGGCAACTGCAGCAATCCAGCCCAAGAAAGTTAAGGGAGTGGGCTTTGGAGACATTTTCAAAGACAAGCCAATCAAACTAAGACCAAGGTCAATTGAAGTAGAAAATGACTTTCTGCCGGTAGAAAAGGTATGTTCGACAGTTTCTATTTGATTTCAACATAATGTGGAATATCTAAAAGTACATTGTGGGGTTTGGTGCTGGAGGCTTCCAATTCCTCTTTTAGGGTTTCCATGTCCTCATGTACTAGTTGTTTGTCCTGTCCTCTTTTTTAGCTCTCCCTCTGTGTGGGAACGACTTCCCTCGAAAGGCTCATGCTCTGGTTTGCTGCTTTCTTTCTTGCTGATCTCTCTAGGGAATGCTTCTCAGGATGACTTTTCAAATGGATCAGTACTTCTCTATCTGCTTCCCAGAAAAACCCCTCATTCCTGGACCCACCTAAGTGCATGACCCTGACACTTTTCAGACGCTGGCCAATCTCTCTCCTCTCCTTGTACATTTCTCTAGTGCTTTGTGCTTGGGTGTGCTGACTGTGGTTCTGCACTAGAGTGAAGGAATTGTGCACCTTTTCTCTAAGAGTTAGTTGGAGATAATTTCAGACTGTTGAAAGGAAGTCTCCCGCAGGTGTGAATGATGGAGATGGCCTGTGCTGTGACTCCCTGGGTTGTTCCCTTCAGGAAGCTGGCTGTTTCCTTCTGCCTCTGGTTCTGGGCTAGTGAGAGGCAGGCAGCATGTTGCTGCTGAGTACGCGGTTACCACAGCAACATACCCAGAGCCCTCGCGCTTGTGGCTGCTGATGACGTCTACTGTGGTATACTTCTAAGCATTGTAGCCTTGCTTAGGAGTTGATAAATACCATGGAATTTTCCAAATTATAATAAGCTACACTCTACACTCGTGCTGTGCTTAAGGAATGTTTGTTAATTCGATTTAGTGCTGAAATTTTTGCTTTGATGTTTGTGCCAGCAGATTTGGGGGATGGGGTATTGGCAACCTCTCTAATTCAGGTTTATGGGTGGCTTTTAAGTGTTGTTTTTTTTTTTTTTGTGGGATAACATTTTAAAGGTTGCATCATCTTCTGCAGCTGTAGGACATCCACCCCTCCACCCACCCTCAGCAACCTTGCCCAGTGTCATCATGCATTAGAAACAGAATCTGAAAAGGAAACTTTTCAAACACTGAATCCCTCTGGAGATGAGTCAGGCAGAAAGGGCAGATACCTAGAAATTAAAAACCATTTCATTTAAACTTTTTTTTTCAATGTTGAAGTTTCTTTGAGCCAGCATTGTTCCTTTCAGCAATCAATACATGATATTTTTCAAGATCTGAAAACTAGTGTCCCAGCTCTTGAGCTCACTTCTGTTTCATATGGTCACATTCAGATTCCTGTAAACATTTACAAAAGAGCAAGCCCCCATCTTGGAAAGGAACAATGGATGCAGTTTTTCTTCCTTTATTCAAGTGGTTGAAGTGAAAATGACCATTGACTCAGTCAGCAAACAGTTCATTCCTTTTGTTTGTTTTATGATTCCTGGCCTTTATCTTCTTCGTGTAGGAGGACTGTGTGTGTGTGTGTGTGTGTGTGTGTGTGTGTGTGTGTGTGTGTATGACTCTTATTATTGCTATTAATACTAGTTTTAGGTGTCAATAATAAATTGAGTTACTGTTGACAGCAATGTCAGTGTCAAATATAATACTTGAAAGTTTTTATCTCAGCACATTTCTTTCCTAAACCTCAGAGCTGTATGTCCAACTGGCTGCTTACTTCAATATCTCCACTTGAAGATCTTAAATTCATATCCGTTTGCCTAAACCTGAACTCATCGTCCCCCTGCAACTGCTCTACCCACAGCTTTCCCCATCTCAGTTGAAGGCAGCGCCATCTCCCACTCCTATTGCTCAGGACAGAAACCCTCAGGTTGTCCCTGGCTCTTTCTCTCAGCTCTGCCTCCTAAATATGTCCATCATCCACCTAGGTCTCATTACTTCCACTGCTCCTTAATAGGGATTTCTGCCTGTCCCCATCCCCCTAGAGTTTAGTCTTAAGAGCGAAGCCAGGGAGAACCTTTGAAAACCCAAGTCACATCATGCTACTCATCTGCTCACACCCCTGCCAAGGCTTTCCTGAGAAAAAAAGTGGGACCCGACCCTCGTTACTGCTGGGACTTCCTCCCCCACTGCTCTCCCTTCACTGTCTTCGTTCTGGGTCCTTGCTCTTCCTCAGACATGCCACGCACACTCCTACAGGGGGCATTTGCTGCAATGGTCTCCTCGGCCTGGGCCACTCTGCATCTACCTGCTCACTCGGCTGCCTCCCTTTCCTCCCTGCCATCTTAGCAGAAACCTCACCCCTTCCCCCTTCCTGGTACTAAATATTTTGTTCTCTGTGGCACATATCATCTTCTAACAGATTTATTTTTGTTATATATATCACTTATTTTGTTGACTAATCTATTCTATGTGCTTAGAACAGTGCATGGCACATTGTAGGTGCTCAATAAATATTGTTGAATGAATAATATTAAAATACATATTAATGCTGCACTTTAGAGATTATAGACATCTCTAGAATGAGAGTATTGGGTGAGATAATATAGCACTTGTGTAGTTGAAAATATATCAATTGTATAGTTCACTGCACCTCTGTGAAGCAGATAGTTGATTTATTGCATTGATATTGGTGCCATGAAGTGTTAACTTCATCAGACATGTATATGTGTGTGCGCAGGTGTGTTGAACATCCCTAATCCAAAATCCAAAATGCTACAAAATCGAAACTTATTGAGCACCAATATGATTCTCAAAGTAAATGTTCATCGGAGCATTTTGGATTTCGGATTTTTGGATTAGGGATGCTCAACCTGGATGTATTCTGCTGATATTCCAAAATGCAAAAAGAAAGAAAAATCTGAAATGCAAAACACTTCTGGTCCCAAGCATTTCAGATAGGGATATTTGACGTTTGTGTGTGTGTACGCATTCGTGTATGCATCTTGATTCCTGATTTGTCTGCAGAATGAAACTATGTATTGGAAGCTCCCTAAACCCATTACTCATGTGGAGCCTCTGGGGAAAACATAAAATTCCCAGCCTGCTTTCTGGGTGTGGACAATTTTTACAACATCTAAGAGGATTTGAAACTATCTCCACCCCATGTTGTTGGCGCCACGGATAGTTGCATAGATTTATGGATCCCTCATGTTATTGTACAACCTGGCACAAGAGCCAATAAGTGTGATTCTGTTTTATTAGCATACAACCTGGTTTTCATTACTTTGAGATGGTTTTGTGTCTAGGATTTATGTCTAAGGAAGAAAGCTTCCTTTGAGAATTGAGCTTGCTGTTTTGATTTTTAGAAGCGTAAATTGGATCGTGCGTGATAGCATTCAGTAGGTGAGGCTCAAGTAGGTCTCCTGCTCAGGCTGGGACAGTTGGCCTTCTGAAATGTCTGGCTTGATAACTTGGGTGAGAGAAAAAGGGAATCTGACAATTATTAACAGCTATGAGCATCACGTTATACTTTTCGTTCAGGTTTGTGAAGTTTTTTTTTTTTTTTTTTTTTTGAAACAGAGTCTTGCTCTGTTGCCTAGGCTGGAGTGCAGTGGCACAATCTTGGCTCATGGCAACCTCTGCCTCCCAGGTTCAAGTGATTCTCATGCCTCAGTCTCCTAAGTAGCTGGGATTACAGGTGCCCACCACCACACCCAGCTTAATTCTTTTTTTGTATTTTTAGTAGAGACGGGGTTTCACCACATTGACCAGGCTGGTCTTGAACTCCTGACCTCAAGTGATCCGCCCACCTTGGCCTGCCAAAGTGCTGGGATTACAGGTTTGAGCCACCATACCTGGCCAAGTTTGTGAAGTATTAAGATCCACTTTTCTGAGTCAGTAGATAATCTTGTGCTTATCTTATATTTTCATCTATATTACCCTACCCAGAGTTAATGATTAGATTATACACCAGGAGAGATATTGCATAACATCCCTCCACCAACTGTGAATAGATAAATAGTTCATGTAGGTATTCTTGCTTCTCTTATCAGGCTATAAGGAAGGATTCCATTTATGAATCTTTTAAATACCACCAAGTGGATATGTCTCCGAATGATTTGTTGAATGTACCATTTAACTGAAATATTTACAGCTGAGATGATTTAATGTCTGGGACTTGCTTCCTATAGTCCAGAAGATGAAAGAGTGGGGCATAGAGGAGACATTGATCATGAGTTGGTATTTGTTGAAACTGGATGGTGTATACATGGGGGTTCATCACACTCTATTTTTGTGTATGTTGGAAATTTCCCTTGATAAGAGATTAAAGGGGTGGGGGGGAAAGAACCTTGGAGAAACATGTGCCATTTAAACCAAGCTCAGATGTAAGTATGTGCTGTATCAAAATAATGGAAAATGCTATATGGCTATAGATGAACCAAGTTACACCTTAGAAAATTATAGGGCCATAGTACCTTCATCCTAGCTGATTGACCTCGATAAAGTTGGCCTCAGCTGGGCCATCTGTAAAATGGGAATACTTTTTTTACCTATCCTACCTCACAGGACTTAAAAAATATATACCTGAAAATACTTTCTGAATATGACTCATTTCAACTAGCATGTATTGAGTGCTCACTAAATATGCTCAGTACTGAGGATACAGTCATGAGGGAGACCAGGTCACTGCCCTCAGGGAGCTACAGAAAAGTAAATAAACAATAATAATAGAGTATAGGAAATGCCATAATCAGGCTGAGAACACAGTGTTGTGCTGTAGGAGCCCTCAGGCATGGCAGGAAGTGGTGAGTTGTTAGGGAGGCTGGAAGTTGTGTGTCCGTTCATGTGTGTGTGTACCAGCTTCCTACAGGAAATGATGTTTAGGCTGAAAACCATGGGTCCAGTAGGCATAGAGTTATTAAAGTAGGGAGAGCAACATCTATAAATGCCCTGAAGAGGGAAAGAGATAGCACAGATGATGTATAGAGGCTCCAGCACGAAGTGGGGAAAGAAGCAGGGCCCAGATCACGAAGAGTCTTGTGAGACTTGTTAGGGAGTTGGACTTGATCTTGAGAGCAATGGGAAACTATCAAAAAGTGTTTTAAGCAAGAGAGTGACATGATCAGATAGGTGGTTTAGAGAAAGTATTCCAACTGCAGTGTGGGGAGTGGATTACAAAAGACAGGGTGAGTAAAATTCAGAAGAGAGGTAACAGAAACATACTGGCTTTCCTGATAAATAGCCCCCCACTCCAAATCTAGGTTCTAAACCAGTTAATTAGATGAGTGAGTGAATGGATAATCAAAATATTTTGCTGATTTTTTTTTCATTATAGATGTCCAGTTGACCCAGCACTGTTTATTGAAAAGATTATCCTTTCTACACTGCACAGCCCTATCACCTTAGTCATAACCTAAGTGGCTATATATAAGTGGGCCTATTTCTGGACTCTGTTCTTTTGGTCTTTTTTTCCTTGTGCCCATTCTATGCTGCCTAGATATTTATTCCTCTTCAAGATTACCTAAGCTATTCTTAGCCCTTTGCATTTTAATTTAAATTTTAGAATCGGTTTGTCAATCCCCCATCATCATCATCATCAAAAAAAAAAAAACAAAAAAACCCCTCCTGGAATTTTGATTGAGATTGCATTGAATCTATAGACACTTTTGATGACAATTGGTACCTTTCTAATTCATGAACATAGTATATCCCTCTATTTGTATAGACCATATTTTATTTTGTGAAATGTTCTCAAGCTGAACACTTATGATTTGTGATCTCTCTGTGCATACGTTTTATTGCAATGTCATTACTGATGAAGGCAAAGTTGGAAGATATAGATTAGTGTGAGAGACAAATGGGCCTGCCAGCTGATTCCCAGAATTAGACAGATTTGCCCACACAATCTCAGCAACATTGGACTAACTCAGGCCAGTGTGAGATAGAAGGACCTGCCCCTTGAGGAGCAGCAGAGAAGGCTGACTTCCAAGAGGAGGAAAGAGAAGAGCTAAGCCGAGCATGCCCAGTATATTTTTCTTAAATTCACCTATCAGATAAGTAATTTCACTCTCCCAGGGAAGGATACATAAAGGGGAAGAGAATGGCAGGAGTGTCTAATTGTGTCCAGAGAGCGTCCATTTGAATTTCTTTACATAGAAGGGGACATCAAGGTAAGGGATGTTTTAACAGCTTGAACTATTGTCATGGAGAGAAATGGATGGTTTGGGGAAATATTTTGAAGATAGAATCAAGTTTGATCCGTATGTGGGGGATAAAGAAGAGGGAGGACTTGAAGATTGTGCCTTGGGCAACTGGCTTAAGCAGCTGAGTACTATTTTCTGATTAGAAAACAGTGGAGAAAGAAGATATGTGGGGAGGAGGGACATGGGTTAGACTAGCTGGATTTGGAAGTTCTTGTGGGACTGTATCAAGTAGAGACATCCAGCAGGCAGATGGATACATAAGTCTGGTGATTGAGAGAGAACTGTAAATGTAGGTTTCAGAGTCTTCAGCCTAGAGATTGGGTTGGAAGACTCTGAGCAAGAAGGCAAGCCCAGACAGGATTGTATTCTCATGAATACGGCTGGTACCTCTGTCTCCCACCTGTGGACCTGAGAGGGAATTTCTTCATCAGGCTATTTTCCTGTGACCCCAGTCTGGCCCTACTCTCTTTTTCTAAACTCCTTCCCTTTTTATGAGTCACTTAGATGATCACTTCTGACCAACCACTTAGGGAAAGGAGTGTCAGGTATTACACATGGATAGGTAAGTTACAGATACTCGAGTGAGTCTCAGGACCTAACCTGACATGGCTTTATATAGAATAATGCTGGCTTTTTGGTGCCAGCTCATTCCATGTCCTAGCTCTTTAGGCACTACCAGTCTTGGCCCACTTAATTATTGGAAAAAGCAGTCTTTTTTGCCTTGCTGGAAAAGAGATTTCTAAACTTAATGGTTTGCCAGGTTGGTTGTTTACTGGATTCCCTACGGAGAAATCTTTGAAGAAGCTTTTTTCCCATGGTCTTCCTGTCTTAGCCGATTTCCATTAGTGACTTCTGACATCTCTCTCTTGAATTCTGTCTACACTTTCTACAAGACGTTGTGTTTGTAACAGTCTCTTTTTCAACTCTTGTCATCTTGAATCTCATTTATAGAATTATAGTCACCCAAATTAATGCCTTTATGGTATCCACATTGTAGCTTTTACTTGTGACAGATAATTAGAATTAAAATTGTGTATAAATGAGAACCACTAATCAAGTTTTTAATTAGCCAAATTACAGTAAGAGAATTTAAGTATTTTCATACATATCACAGGTAGTCTTTTTTTTGTATTTAATTTTCGTGGGTACATAATAGGTGTATTTATGGGGCACATGAGATGTTTCGATACAGGCATGCACTGTGAAATAAGCACATCATGGAGAATGGGGTATCCATCCCCTCAAGCATTTATCCGTTGAGTTATAAACAATAAAATTATACTCTTTAAGTTATTTTAAAATGTACAATTAAGTTATTATTGACTATAGTAATCCTGTTGTGCTACCAAACAGTAGGTCTTATTCATTCTTTCTATTTTTTATGTACCCATTAACCATCCCCACCTCCTACCCAGCCCCCACCCAGGTAGTCTTTTTATCCATTCTAGTAAAAATTTATTAAGCTGCATAATCATATAAAATTAAAACATGTCAATAAAGTGATGATCTTAGCTCCTTAAAAATGAGAGATCTATGTCCTAATCCTTTGAAGACTAGAAATAAGCTCTAGAGACCTCCAGAAGCTAATGAGATATACTCTATGACTAATTAAACACAAGGGTCAAAACCTTGTTGTGATTATCTGAGACCTAGAGTATTGGCTGTCCCTCATTTTGGTTGAAAAATAAGATTGTGTCTCTTGAGTTGTTGGAAAACCTGTGGTTTTTAATGAGCAGATGGTGTTAAGATGCCCACTGGTTGCCTGGGTTGAATGAAGTGTTAGGGATTTTCAGACTTTGGCTTCTCTCTCCTCAGAGTGTCTCTGTTTTGTTTCCTGATCTGGAAAAAGTAAGGAAGGAGGAGGGGAGTTGGTAGGGAAAGGGAAACAGAAACAGTGAACCAGTATTACAGGATTATTCTTTGTCGTGTTGGGTGCTGCTTTCTGTTTTATATATGTTCGACGTGAACTTTCTGAAACACTCAGCCTAGCGTATTTTCTAAGAAATATTTAGTTGCAGCCAGATTGTCACCAAGAATCATATTCCCAGAAGGTTTTCAAATTGTGTTTTTAAGAGTATAGTGGTTGGCCGGGTGTGGTGGCTCACGCCTATAATCCCGGCAATTTGGAAGGCCAAGGCAGGTGGGTCATGAGTTCAGGAAATGGAGACCATCCTGGCTAACACGATGAAACCCAGTCTCTACTAAAAATACAAAAAATTAGCCAGGCATGGTGGCATGCACCTGTAGTCCCAGCTACTCAGGAGGCTGAGGCAGGAGAATTGCTTGAACCCGGGAGGTGGAGGTTGCAATGAGCCAAGATTGCGCCACTGTACTCCAGCCTGGGCGACAGAGCGAGACTCCGGAAAAAAAAATAATAAAAAGAGTATAGTGGCTATTAAACATGGAGGACAGATAGCCCAGGTTCAGACTTCAACTCTGCCTCTTCCTGGGACAAGTTACTTAACCACTCAGTGCTTTTGATTCCTCATCTGTAAAATTAGAGTAACAAGAGAATCTACCCCAGAAGGTTGTTGTGAGGATTAAGTAACATGCAATGGTTAGAGACGTGCCTGGCACATAGTAATCACTTGATTAACGTTAGTTATTATTATTGTTGTCCTTATTGTTATTAGAGTAGAAAGAGTACCTATAAATGACAGTACATTTTCCAGGGTTATTTCTATTTATTTATTTATTTATTTATTTTTGAGGCAGGGTCTTGCTCTGTCACCCAGGCTGGAGTGCAGTGGCGTGATCTTGGCTCACTGCAACCTCTGCCTCCCAGGTTCAAGCAATTCTCCTGCCTCAGCCTCCCAAGTAGCTGGTATTATAGGTGTGGGCCACCATGCCCAGCTAATTTTTGTATTTTTAGTAGAGACGGGGTTTCACCATGTTGGCTAGGTTGGTCTTGAACTCCTGACCTCCGGTGATCCACCTCCCTCAGCCTTCCAAAGTGCTGAGATTACAGGCATGAGCCACCGTGCCTGGCCTCTTTAATTTTTTATTATGGCAAATTTCAAATTCCAAGAAGTACAATTGAATTTTGCTATATCTGTGTTAGCTGTTTGTTTCATATCACCAAGTCTTAAATGTCAGCCGCTAGAAAGTAAGTGCCATAATTTGGGACCTTGTCTGTGTTAGTCACCATTTACAGTTTATGAAAATAGTTGTTAAATAATAGTTAGCCCTCAGTAAATATTTGTGGACTGGATGAATGAAGATATTGTTTTGTGCTAATCCAGTTCTGGTTGGGATCTGCTTGTGGTCTAGCTAAGATTCACTCTTCCATTTGTTCATTAATTCACTCATTCATTCATTCATTGAAGCTTTATTGAATGCCTTTTATGGATCAGCAGTGGTAGCTCTGGGATTTCTATGTAAATGAACAAAGGGGT
Organism: Nomascus leucogenys; assembly: GCF_006542625.1. Lineage (NCBI taxonomy): Eukaryota > Metazoa > Chordata > Mammalia > Primates > Hylobatidae > Nomascus > Nomascus leucogenys. The sequence continues at coordinate 18,129,589 of NC_044406.1, read as the reverse complement.
GGCAATCCATTTGGAAAGGGATTGGCTAAATGGCATGTCTAGATATTGTATTTGCATAGTAAGTGCAGTTTTTTTTTTTTTTTTTACCTGACAGGTTATTTATTTGGGGTGGAGTAGGTCTGGTGTGGTTCATCGCAGTGGAGTTAACACCTCCTGCCCTAAGTCACACCTTGGATCAGCTGTCATATACAGGCTTCTCATTTAATGCTTTGGATTGTCCCTACCTTGGAGAGAAGGGGGTATGTATATAAGTCATTGTAATGTAAGGGGAAAGACTAGCAGAGGCATGTCCAAAGCATCAATGAGAATAGAAAGGAAGAAACTACTAACTTCCCTCCAGGTCAAGAAGGAAGGGATGGGATATCCTTGGTCTCTTTTTAAGGAAAGTAGTATTTGAGCAACGTGTTAAAAGATGTTGGGAATTCGTGGTACTAGCAGTGTGTGTGTGGACAAGGAGAGAGCATGAGTATGTTGAAGGAAGAGGTGGGTTGGGCTGGGGTGCAGGGGCCGTGGTGGTGGTAGTGGAGGAAGTGGGCAGCTGAAAGGGAGGCGGTGCCTCTTCCTGCAGGGCTCTGCCAGTCCACTCACAAGCTGCCCTTCTCCTGGGTGGGTGGGCAAGTTGGTGAAGGAGTTCAGTTGGGCAGCAGCGTGATCAGATTTATAATTTAGAGAGATAACTGGGGAGGTGCCGAGGAATGTGGACTGGAGATGGGAGAGGAAGTAGCTGGGAGACTTGCCAGCCCCGGGGCTCTGTGGTTGATGACTAATTGGCCAGGCACCAGGAACTTCTAGTAGCTCTTGGAAAGGGGCAGATGGGCCCACCTCATGCACACTCTTTAAGCTGGATCGCCGTTGCCTGGGTTGGCAGCAACACTGACAAAAGAGCCAAGTTTCCTTTCAAAGAAAATTCTTTTGTGTATTTTGGGAATGAAAAAGCCAGGAGTCAGCATTCTACTATCTTCATTTAATAGGCTAAGAAGATAGAGACAATTTTTAAATTTTAAGTTGAGAGGGCCTTGTTAAATAGATTTACATAGATATACACATGGTCATAAACATGTATAACTATAAATCACAGATATGTGTTTATTTATATATACCTTTACATTCAGCAGGTTTATCTCTCTAATTAGTTTTTTAATCAACTTTTAATTTTAGAGTAGTTTTAGATTTATGGAAAAGTTGTGAAGATAATAGAGTTCCCACATACCTCACACCTAGCTTCCTCTTTTGTTAACATCTTGCATTAACATGGTACATTTCATATTATCTTTTTTTTTTTTTTTTTTTTGTGAGACAGAGTCTTGCTCTGTTGCCCAGGCTGGAGTGCAGTGGTGCCATCTCGGCTCACTGCAACCTCCGCCCCCCACCCCTACCCGATTCAAGCAATTCTCCTGCCTCAGCCTCCTGAGTAGCTGGGATTTACAGGCACCTGCCACCACACCTGGCTAATTTTTGTATTTTTAGTAGAGACGGGGTTTCGCCATGTTGGCTGGGCTGGTCTTGAACTCCTGACCTCAAGTAATCCACCCACCTTGGCCTCCCAAAGTGCTAGGATTACAGGCGTGAGCCACTGCGCCCGGCCCATATTATCATTACTGACTAACATCCATGCTTTATTCAGATGTCCTTAGTTTTTATCCAGTGTCCTTTTTCTGTTCCAGGATCCCATCCAGAATACCACATTTAGTTTTCTCATCTTGTTAGGCTTTAACAGTTTCCCAGACTTTATTTTTGATGACCATGGCAATTTTCAGTTTTGTAGAATGTCCTTAAATAAGCATTTGTCTGAAGTTATTCTCATGAGTAGATTGGAGTTGTGGGTTTTTGGGAGGAAGGCCACAGAGGTGAAGTGCTCTCATTACATCATATTAATTCCATACTTATCGCTATGGATGTTAACCTTAGTCACCTTGGCTGACGTAGGTGTTAGGTTTCTCCACTAGAAAGTTCTGGTTTTTTCCCTCTTTACATACTTGACTCTTTGGAAAAAGGGTACTCTGTGCCCCTCCCACTTAAAGAGTGGGGAGTTTCACTCTACCTCCTTGAGGGAGGAATATCTAAAGAAATGATTTGGAATCCTTCTACACAGGAGATTTGTTTATTCTCCTCCATCCTAGTTGGGTTTTGATAAGGTAATTTTTTATCTGTTCTCTGAATTCCAAATTCTAATTCTGTAGCACTTGTATTATATTTGTCATTTACAACCTAGTGACATCACCTACATTTGTGTGTGTGTGTGTGTGTGTGTGTGTGTGTGTGTGTGTGTGATAAGTAAACAGATTTATGTCTTATTTACCCAAGGAGATTGTAAATTTCTTGAGGACTGGAACAGCATCTTATTTAAAGCCCCTTACAGAGTTAGATACAGTGCAGGCAGTTAATAAATAGTAAGCAAATGGTTTTTAAATTACTTTAATTAAAAATTTGAATATTAACCGTAGTTAACTGAAACAGGTCATCAAAGTCTAGGTGTATGAGAAATGTGGTAAGATAAGGATACCGTTTACTTGGCATCCTGATTTGTGAAATTGTCCTGAACTTGTAATTGTGGCTAATATGATATTTACTGTGTGCCAAGCACTTTTATAAGTACTTTACATATATCATTTAATTTTCCAGACAGCCCTATAGGTTGGTGCCATTATCCCCATTTTATAGATAAGGAAACTGAGATGAGCAAAGGTTGAGTAAGTTGTTCAGGATCACAAAGCCAGGAAGTAGCTTAACGGGGATTTTGATCTCAAACACTCCGGCTCCAGAGTTTTGAACACTTAACCACTGCGCTCTAGATTCATTGAAGTGGTGATTAAAATGGTATCTCTTTTGGGGGAAAGAACAAAATTGTGATTTAAATATTTCATTCCAACCTGTTAGGATACTCCTGATGACATGGCAGCAATCTTGCTGTATTTTTCCTAGGGGAAGTATTTCCATAAAGCCACGGCTGTTTTTCCTTCTTCAGTTTGTGTGTGTGTGTGTTTATGAGTAATTTTTGTGTAGTGCAACTAATTGTATTTAAAATACAGGCATGTTCATGACTGATATGTCATATACAGACTGTATTCTAGATATCCCTCACTCTCTAGCCATATGATCTGTTGAAAGATAGTGAGCTTTTTATTTCTTCTCTGGCATTTTTAAACAGAAGTGATCACTAGGTCTTGCCAAGTAAACACTCCCTCAGTGTGTTCCTTGTCGAATGGTCACACCTGGGGGCCCCAGGAGGGAGCCCAGATTGCAGCAGCAACATAGGCGAGGGAGGAGGACTTCTCTCGAAGCCACCCAAGCCATGAATCGGCCCTGGCTTCCTGAACCATAAACAAATGCGAGCTTTGTTCTCCCCATTCCTCATTTGGTCCCAAGTATGACTCAGGGTTAGGCTGGGTCCTCAGGCTCCGTGCTGTTGGAAGGAAGTGGGAGGATTCCAGGGGAGTTCTGGGACCTTTTCAAACTGAAGAGAGGAGGCTGGCTGCATCATGGGAGAAGAGGTATTTCTTTTTTTTTTTTTTTCTTTTTGCTTTTAGAGTTGTAATAAATCCACTTAACCTGTATCTTACCTGTATATAATATTTTGTAGCAAGACTGGGTAATAGGTTTGCATTAGTGGGTTGAAACAATGTGTGTGCCAGCTAGGATCCCACAGAGGGGAGCTATGGATAAGCTGAGGAGGAACCTATCCAGTATACGGATTATTTGCTAAAGCTGAATGTTACTCTGGAGCTATTTAGCTATTTTAATCCCTCCCACTTTGGTCAATTTGGCCATTAATTTTTACAGATGTTTCCAATCTCTCTGTGTGTTGGGTTTTCATGTGCTCATATTGCAGAGAGAAATTTAGATGGGCAGTTTGCACAAGCGGTAACTGTTACACCATGTCACAGAGATGTTTAGCAATTACAGATGTTTGTGCAGTAAACAAATCCAGCTTGCTTTTCAGGTTAGCTTAGGAGAGAAGGGTATGTCCATGCAGAGCAAGCCAGCTGTGGGGCGTTTCACTCTTGAGGGGCACCGACATTTGGAGTTTTCTTTGTGAGTGGAGCAGCTGTGAGTAGTGACTTCTGGGTGCTATTGAACTGCTTTTTTATGATGGGGTAAAGATATTTAGCTAGTTTTGTAGTGCTGGGCATTTATAGATATGTACTCATGTATAGAGAAAAATTAAGACACTAAATTATTTTGATTTTCTAAAAGTTTGCTAGAAATAAGTGGTCTTGTTTTTCTCTGTGAGTCGTTCATATTTGTCTACCTAAATGCAGAAGTCTGTCATTTTCCAAACACAAAATTCCCTAAATAAACCAAAGGATAAGTAAGGCTTACAATGTGTCATATGTCTTCCATATCCCTGTCTCTCATTGAAAAAAAAATTTAAGGGGGGAATTGATGAGGTCTATAAAATATGTCCCTTTATGTCTTTTTCTGTTGGCTTTAACTTATACTATTTTCAAAATTACAAAAAAAAAAAATTGCATGGCGAAAAGGAAACACATTGTTTTAACATATCATTTTAAGAGTAGGGGAACTTCTTGAAAGGTTTTTAAATGGCATCTGTTGCTTGCCTAGAAAGGAGGACAGAGGCAGATATATGAGGAGAGTGCCGTTAGGGGTTGGCTAGGATAAAAATAATATTCATCGGCAATGGCTTGAGTGGATTTTCCTAGGGAAAGATATGTACTTATGTTTGCTGATCTTATGCTGGATGTCTTTGTTCTGAGTTCTGATGAGTAGAAATCTGAATGAGGTATTTATATGCAAAATTAAGATGGTGAATCTTCTTCCTTGGGGAAATGAGTGAAAGCATGATTGATTGTAAGGTGTGAAAAACATGGGAAAGTCTCAGCAGCTAGGGCCTGGAGATGGGAGAGGAATGGTAGCCCCTGGGGGGCCTGACAGGTTTTGCCTTGGCCCTGTGATGTCTGAGCTACTTGTTGCACTGGTGAGTGCTCCCTGAACCCTTTGCTTGTTTGTTTCTCAAAATGGAAGTAGCTCTGTTACTTCTCTCATTACAAGAGCTCTTTGTAATAATAATAATAATTAAAGTTGAAGAATACAAAGAAATAAATAGAAATCATCCTCAGCCGAGTGCAGTGGCTCATGCTTGTAATCCCAGCACTTTGGGAGGCTGAAGCAGTTGGATCACTTGAGGTCAGGAGTTTGAGACTAGCCTTGGCAACGTGGCAAAACCCCATCTCTATGAAAAATACAAAAATCAGCTGGGTGTGGTGGCATGCATACCTGTAGTCCCAGCTACTCGGGAGGTTGAGGTGGGAGGATCGCCTGAGCCCGGGAGGTTGAGGCTGCAGTGAGCTGAGATCGTGTCACTGCTCTCCAGCCTGGGCGACAGAGTGAGACCCTGTCTCAAAAAAAAAAAAAAAAAAAAAAAAAAAAAATTACCCTCAATTCTATCATTCAGGAACAACCATAGTTAACATTTTATATGTATCCTTCCAGACTTTTTTTTTTTTTTTTTTTTTTTGAGACACAGTCTCACCCTGTTGCCCAGGCTGGCTGGAGTGCAGTGGCATAATCTTGGCTCACTACAACCTCCGCCTCCCAGATTCAAGCGATTCTCCTGCCTCAGCCTCCTGAGTAGCTGGGACTACAGGCGCCCACCACCACGCCTGGCGAATTTTTGTATTTTTAGTAGGGATGGTGTTTCACCCTGTTGGCCAGGCTGGTCTCGAACTCCTGACCTCAGATGATCCACCCATCTTGGCCTCCCAAAGTGCTGGGATTGCAGGCATGAACCACTGCACCTGACCTCTTCCAGACTTTTTTTTTGAGCCTGAATATGCACGCAGTAAACACGTCACTCTTCATTAAATAATGAAGTCATATCAAATGTTGCCTCTTTTTAAAAACTTTCTATGAGACCCCTTTTTCTTCAGGTAGCCTCATGATTTCCCTCGATTCTCCTGCCTCAGCCTCCTGAGTAGCTGGGACTACAGGCACCCACACCACGCCTGTTGAATTTTTGTATTTTTAGTAGGGACGGGGTTTCACCATGTTGGCCAGGCTGGTCTCGAACTCCTGACCTCAGTTGATCCACCCGCCTTGGCCTCCCAAAGTGCTAGGATTACAGGCATGAGCCACCGCACCCAGCCTCTTCCAGACTTTTTTTTGAGCCTGAATATGCATGCAGTACACACATCACTCTTCATTAAATGGTGAAGTTATATCAAATGTTGCCTGTTTTTAAAAACTTAATGTACTATGGGACCCCTTTTTCTGTCAGATAGCCTCATGACATCCCTAGGGTCTCTGTCCATTGTAGAGATGCAGCACCATTTGTTGAAGCAATCTCCCAAGGATGACTATTTAAGTTGCTCCCACATTTTTAACATTACAAACAACATTCTTGTAAATCCATTGTTGTTTCTTCCCTGATTATTTCCTTAGGCTGAATTTTTAAAAGAGGAATTTCTAGGTTAAAGGTTGACTTAATTCCGGCTAGTTTTGTTTTTAATGACAATAATTCAAGTATATGGTAAAAAAAAAAATCCCAACAGAACAAAAGTAAGACTTTCTGAATCCTATACACTTAACTTTACTTCCTGGTGGAAATCACCATAAAAGTTATATGCACTCTTTTAGATATGTAGAATTGGCTTTTTATTGTTGTAAAATATATATAACATTATAAATTTTACTACGTTTGCCATTTTATGCTTTGTTTTGTTTTTTGAGACAGAGTCTCACTCTGTCACCCAGGCTGGAGTGCAGTGGTGTGATCACAGCTCACTGCAGTCTTGACCTCCTGGGCTCAAGTGATCCTCCTGCCTCAGCCTCCCGAGTAGCTGGGAGTAAAGACATGAGCCACCATGCCTAGCTGACTTTTTTTATTCCTTTCGTAGAGATGGGGTCTTACTATGTTGCCCCCAGACTGGTTTTGAACTCCTAGCCTCAAAGGATTCTCTCACCTCAGCCTCCCAAAGTGATGGGATTACAGGCATGAGCCACTGTGCCTAGCCACCTTAACCATTTTTAAGTGTGTTGTCCAGTGATATTAAGTACATTCATATATTTGTGCAACCATCATCACTATCCATCTCCAGAACTTTTTCATCTTGCAAAAATGAAAGTCCATACCCATTAAACAATAACCTCCCATGCCTCCTACCCCTGATCCCTGGCAGCTACCTTTCTACTTTCTGTCTCTATGAATTTGACTAGGTACTTCACATATGTGGAATCGTGGGATATTTGTCCTTTTATGACTGACTTATTTCACTTAGCATGATGTCTTCAAAGTTCCTTCATGTTGTGGCACATGTCAGAATTTCTTTCGTTTTTAAGGCTGAGTATTATTTCATTCTATGGATGTAATGCATTTTGTTTATCCATTCATCTGTTGATGGACATTTGGGTTTTTTCTATCTTTTGGCTATTGTGAATAATGCTACAATGTACATTGGCATACCAATACTTGTTTGAGTCCTTGCTTTCAATTTTTTAGATGTATTTCCAGAAGTAGAATTGCTGGATCATATGGGAACTCCAATTTAAATTTTTTGGGGAACTGCCCTACTGTCTTCTACAGTGGCTGCATTGTTTTACATTCCCATCAGCAATGCATGAAAGTTCCAATTTCTCCACGTCCTCACTTGTTATTTTCTGTTTTTTTTTCTTCTTGTAGCCATCCTAATGGGTGTGAAGTGGTATCTCATTGCAATTAGAGTTGGTGTTCATGTTGCTTGTCACTAAGGGGGAAGGAAATTATTATTCTCATCTTGAAATGATGAGTTGGGAAACAGTCTTAGAATCACCATTAACTAGCTGATCAGTCATGTAATCTGAAGAGACTACAAATCGCTTAAAGGAAGAACACAGCCCCACTGTTCCCATAGCCCCAAAGAAAAAAATGAGTGGAGTGCCCAGGTAGTTACTTGGTTTCAGAGGTTTGATGGTGACCAAGACTGCTGCTTTTCATGTTGCCCCATCCACTTACCTGAATCTATACTCAAAGGTTTATTGGAGAGTAGATTTAAAACAGTTCTCTTGAAAAAAGATGAATTTATCTTTTGTGCAACTGTTATTAATAATTCTAAGCGATGGTATCTGATTGATCTTACGTAGTGGATAAAGCTAGTTTTGTGATTGATTTTTTTTTCCTCTTCACCTTCTACTCTGGAATTCCTTAGGGGTAGAAAATGAAAGTCCTTTTTTTTTTTTACAAATTATTTGCTGAATCGCTGAATCGTTTATTTAATGATTCAGTTGGTAGCCTTTAGTGGAATGTACTAAAGTCTAAGTATTTAATTGTGACCCTCTTTTATTCTTTACTTGTATTAATAATTGTTTTCATAATATTTATATCCTGAAGTATGCAGATGCATTTAGTTCCTGAAATCCAAGGTGTTAAAAATTTGAGTGGCCATTAAAACTATCATGTCTTTGTACGTAGCTGTCTTTTTCTCTCTGATATTCTCACTAGTTGTAAAATGATCTTCTAGCCAACTGGATTTCAGTGGGATGGAATGAGTTTAATGCTATATAAAAACTGGCAACTTTAAAAGAAGCTATCCAGCTTACTTTGACTGCATGGTGGTGTGTCTTTTCTTACATTTAAAGAACTTAGATCACAGAGATCAGTCAGTCAGCAGCCTGTTTTGTACTTCTTTGTGGCATTGGAGGCCATTTAAAAGCTACAGGATGGCAGCCTTATTCCCAGCTCAGGCTCTTAATGATGGAGGCTAGATCCCAAATAAATGTATAGCCACAAATGCTCTAGAAACAAATGGAAGCATCACAATAAGCTATACTTACACCTCTAATAGATATTTTTCTCTCTCTCTAAACCCGGGCTATAAAATGAGCAATTCACAAAATAAAAGTATGCTGGAATTGCCTCTAAAACACACTTCTTTATCAAAAGGCCATCCTCAAGCCATTTTACGAATGCCCTGTGACTCAGAAGTGTCACCTCAATTAAAGTTATCCTTGAACTCTTAGGAATCAAATAGGCATGATTTGGTAAAGTGAAGGCAGAAAGTTGAGGTCTGTATCACTCAGAAGTTGTATTTCTGTTTTGTCATTTAAAATGAGGAAGGTAGAAATGATAAAGATGGATGTACTGCCTCATTTTCTTTTTCTTCTTTTACTTGCTAAGAATTTTCACCCACCAGTGACTTTAATATGTTTTGCTCCATTTGTTTTGGTAACATCTGCTCAGTCTGTTCTTTTTATTTTGAATTCTTAGTTGGGTTCTCATTTTCTCTCTCTATTAGAAGCAGCTTTTCTGGAACTTCTTGGGTACTTTTTCTAGATTATTCACAAAGTCGATAACAAGAGGAGTAATGATGTAAAAAGTGTCAATATTTTTAGATCCTAGAGTCGTCCAAAATTGTCCTTTTGATGCAGTGCTTAGCATTGTCTAGTTCTACATTGGAAGAACAAGATGCCTTGTATATTTTACGTGTCTAATCATATATTCATTTTGCCTCAAACCCCATTACTCCCTTTACATTCAGGCATTGTTAGAAGCAGAGAAAGTAGACGTACAATACTGTTGTTTTTTCAGTTCAGAAGAGGCTAAAACATTATGAAGCTGGTAACTCTATGCCCACACATGGAAATAATCTGCCTCAGCAATACCTGTCACAATATCAATTTGCAATAGAGGTGAGCAGAATGTAATTCATGGACAACCTTGCTGTACTTTCCAGTGAAGGGTTATAGGATCTCTGACATTTTGGTATAATTTTTGTATGCAGTGCCCAAAATTTCAAACAACTCTAGGTTTCTATGACCTTTAGTCATAGGTCATTTGGTAGGAGAGGAGAAAAGTGGTCTGGATAAGAGATGAAAAGGGGTCTTGAGAAAATTAATGAGAGGCTGAAAGAGATACAGCTGGGTCAGGGAGTGATCACTAAGTTTCCAAGTAATAAAATTCGTTCTATGGGGCCATAGAGCAGCAGTGTGTTTGTGTGTAGCCCAACCCTGACTTTTCCATATCAGTTGAAGACTGGGAGTTGATCATCTTGGCATGAAATTGATGGCTAGAAAGAAGTAGGGGTATCCTAGGGGGTGATGATATAAGGCAGTGAAGATGATTAAGAAATTAGAAATCAGGAGTGGTAGAGAAACAGTGGTCATTGCAGTAGAGAGAGACGAGTAAACAGAGTCCATGAGGAAATATATTATGTAGGTTCTGACAGTTGACTGTTCTCTGGTCTCTCTGGTGACTGAGAAAGAGGCGTCCCATTGATTGATTGAGAGCGGGTCTTGCTTTGTTGCCCAGGTTAGAGAGCAGTGACATGATCATGGCTCATTGCAGCGTCCTCGACCTCCCAGGCTTAAGCCATCTTCTGCCTCAGCCTCCTGTATAGCTGGGACTACAGGTGTGTGTGCACCACCATGCCCAGCTAATTTTTAAATTTTTTGTGGAGATGAGTTTTTGCCACATTGTCCAGGCTGGTCTTGAAGTCCTGGCGTCAAGTGGTCCTCTTGCCTTGGCTTCCCAAAATGCTAGGATTACAGGTGTGAGCCACTGTGCCCAGCAGGGAGCCCCATTTAACTTGAAGCATGGTGATCAGATTGGAAATAATAGAGAAGTAGCCAATAATGAGAGTCGATAAACTCTTCATTGTCCTATGGGGGTGAGTATGTGGAAATCTTTTCCTGAAAGTCCCTATAAATTTGGGTCGATAACCAACCGAAACCTACATGTCTGAACTAGATAAAATGTAATATCTCAGGAGTAGGGAATGTGTTGTCAATTCCAACAGTACCATTCCTGGTCTTTATCTTCCTTTGTCACCATGTTCCGTGAATCTGTATTGTGTTTTCTCTGTGTGGAGCCTATAGCAGGTCTTTGTGGAAGGCACAAAGAAGAATTGCTGCTCTCCGGAACTTATAAGCGGAGAACATTGAAATGAACATTCTCCATTGTAATAGAAAAGGACAAGGAATTTCTCAAGACCAGAAAAATGTATCAATTGGGATATTTTACTGTGCACATTGTCTTCCCTACTCTTCCTAAAACAAACCCAAAATATCCCTCTTAAAAAATAACAACCACAAGAAGCACCATTTAAGAAGCACATAATTAAAATAGGTGATTTCATGTTTTGTTTTGTTTTGTTTTTTTAAATGAGGGTTTTCTTTTGCATTTTGTGTGGCTTGGTGCCTTTGTGTGTGTTACAGAGAAAGCAGAAAATAATGGGGAAATATTTTAGTACAGGAAGATGAGAACATGCAAAATGAATAATGAAAGACTTACCATTTATTCAGATAATGAGGATTTAATTTGCCTAAAACTCAGGCATCTTAAAAGAACTTGCAACCTTAAGACTCCTGTTCCTCCCAAGACTTGCTATTAAACTGAAGTTAAAATGAATGGAAGAATGAATGAATGTGAATGACAGCCAAGTATAGACTTTATTGACCTTTTGCTTCACCAGACCAGAATTTACAAAAAGTTTCATCTTAACTACATTTACTGAATCTGTCCCCACCTCAAACTTGAATCCCATTTTAGAAAAAAAAAAAAAAAGTCATTCCTGGTTTTTGAAGTCAGCAAAATCAAAGTATGTTCATGTTAAGTGGAGATGCTTGTCAAATAGCTGAGAAATGAAAGTATCTGTGAAATCTGTATAATTTTAAAATTATGATATACTTAAGTAAATAGTTCTAAGAGTAACAGAGAAAAAAAATGGAACCTCAAAATTTGGGGAGCCTGGTTTTCATCACACTTGTTTTTTCTCCCATTTGAGAAACTGTAATTACTTTGATTTGTGTTTCAAAAGAATTTTTACTCATGAAGAACTAGAGAACCGCTAGAAAACTGAACAATTAAGTTATGGATCCTCTGCAAATAGATCACAGCCTTTAAATCAATACTTCTTCAAATACTGGGAAATGAGGAATCTATAAGCATTATCCTTGAGCGTATATGAAAAACGTTACAAAGTGAAGTTAACTCTTTTTTTCAGTCCCTTACAGATATATGAATAAGGAATTCATGGGTTTAATTAGAAGAGCAGGAAATATGTTTGTGAGGTTGAAAACATTTGATACAATGTCTCAATACTTTATTTGGAACAGCATGAATTGGAAATTACGTCATCTACTTAGTCACTGAAGATGTTAACTGTGAAAAACTATAAGTAAAGGGTGATGATAAATGGCAGGGAATATTCTATATGGGTGGTGTCTCTCGAATTACCGTCATGACTCATTTTACATCTGATGTTCTTAACATCCTTACTAATAACTTGGAAAAGGAAATATAATGACACACAAACAAAAGCTGCATGTGATTTCTAGTTGGGAGATGTTGCAAACCAAATCAGACCTTATGGAAAGACATCAATAATGTGGAGGGGTAGAATATCATCTTTCGCTACCTCAGTGCATGCTATTTTCTTAGAACTTTATTTTTTCTGGCTGGGCGCAGTGGCTCACATCTGTAATCCCAGCACTTTGGGAGGCCAAGGCAGGTCGATCACCTGAGGTCAGGAGTTCAAGACCAGCCTGGCCAACATGGTGAAATCCTGTCTCTACTAAAAATACAAAAATTAGCTGGGCGTGGTGGCACGCGCCTGTAATCCCAGCTACTCAGGAGGCTGAGGCAGGAGAATTGTTTGAACCCGGGAGGCGGAGGTTGCAGCGAGCCGAGATCGCGCCACTGCACTCCAGCCTGGGCAACAGAGCGAAAGAAACTCCATCTCAAAAAAAAAACAAAAACAAAAACAAAAACTTTATTTTTTCTGATTTTAAAAGTAATAACTAGTTTGTAGAAACATTTAAAGTAAAAAAAAAAAAAAGTAAAAAGCTAAAAAGAACCGATAATTTAATCACCCTGGGGCAATCACTGTTAACTTTTTAAAATATTTACTTTCAGTCCTTTTGCCATACATTTTTAACTGGTTGAGATCATACCACACACATAAGTTTTTCCACACACATAACTTTGTATCTTTTCCACTTAACATTATATGAAATTTCCCATGTCATTACAAACTTTTTGTAAACATCTCTTTGAAAGGCTGTGTGTGATGCTCGGTTTTAAGGCTCTAGATACATAGAGGACCAGATCTGGGAGAACTGGAATTTGGTGGTTGTGTGGATTCCCATCAATATTATGTATAAATCTACCATGTTATAGCTGAGAACGCAACATTTTCTTTACAACATAAACATAAAAATACCGTGGGAAAGCAGGTTGGGCTTGTGGGCTGCATTCTGCAAAGGCTTGTTGAATTAATGTCCTCCCTATAGGATCTGCACAGGATTCCAGTTCTCCCTTCCTTACTAATCTTGAAAGAAGCCTTTAAGAGAAGACTTTGGCAGGAGGCCTGGTCAATTCCAGGTAAAGGACTATGAATTCAGCTTTTCATGTCTAAGATTCTGGCAGCTATTTCCACTAGTGGCTTTAGAAATCTGTACTACATGAGTCGATGGTCTCATCTGGCCCCTGTTTCTTAATTGCATTGGGAGGAGTATCTGGCCTGGCAATTTAGGATTTCTTCATCCCTTATTGAATGGATGCCAAGCTTTGTAAAAGATGGCTTGGGGTAATTTTCTATGGTGGTGTGTTTGCTCCTGAGTATCAAAAGTTTCAATAAAAGGCTTTCTGTTCGCTGACAACAGCCCATTTTTCCCAGATACATGCCTTGTTGTTTTTCCATCATTGACAGTAGATAAGTTTGGATGCAGCCAGAAGCGGTTGGCATGGACCTGCACTTGAGGGGCTCCTGGGTTGGTCTTACAGCCACTCGCTGTAGGCACCACCTTAACTGATGCCTTCTTGACCTGAAAGCTCTTTGTCCCATTAGCTTTTTCCTCCTCGGCAATGACTTCTATGGTGATGGCTGTTGCTTTCCTTCTCTTTCCATTTTTCAGTTATCGCTTTCCTCCCAGCATGTCTGTGCTGTGTAATTCTCTTGTAAAAGTTGCTTCTTGCTCATAAGTCCCCAAGCGGAGGAATGGAGCAGTTAACCTGCTGTTTCAAAAAGTTGTAATTGAAACCATCGTTCTCTGTAACTAGAATTCATAAAGAAGCATTATGAAGATTGAGTTTTTAATTCAGTAAAATTCAATAACGGTAATAATAGCTAAGCACTTTACCTACCTAGAAAACCTGTGAGATGTATATTGTTATGTCTATTTCAGAAGTGAAAACTGAGGCACAGAGAGGTTAAGTAGCTTCCACAAGGTTGCATAACTGTAAGTCTTCTTAATACTAATTCAGTCTTACCACTAGGTGCTGAAAGTGGCACGGGTTTATTCATTCCATTGTTAGATCCCTAGTGCCTAGATAATTCATTGCACTCAGGCCTTTCTCCATAAATCTAAATATTTTGTGATAGATGTTGAGTTTCCTGTTGACTGAAGTAAATTAAAAATATTTAGCATCTCCTATGCAAGGCCCATGGGCAGATACAAAGATTACCAGAACCCAGTCCTCTTCCTCCAGCGTTTATAGTCCAGTTGATGCAACAGACACATAGAGAAGCAGCCATAAATATAAGACAGAGGACAGTGAATGCTGTTGTAGAGATTCAAAGTGAGTTCAGTAGGAACATGGGGGAGGTGACAGAGAATTCCAACAGTTGACATCTAGGATATTTTCATGAAAGGCATACAATATGGGTTTACCCCTCATTGTTGAATATGTCTTACTAAGTGGTAACTGGAGTGTCCTGAGCTTAATTTAATCTCTTGGGATCTCCATTCTTGAAGCACCTTCGAATCATCTTTCTAAATGTTTTGATATACATCTAGAAGACGTATCAAATGTGGACCTTGGCTGGGTGCAGCGGCTCATGCCTGTAATCTCAGCACTTTGGGAGGCTGAGGTGGGAAGGTCTCTTGTTTAAAGCCCAGGAGTTGGAGACCAGCGTGGGCAACATAGTGAGACCCTGTCTCTAGAAAAAAAATTAAAAATTAGCTGGGCATGTGGCCGGGCATGGTGGCTCATGCCTGTAATCCTAGCACTTTGGGAGACTGAGGCGGGCGGATCACCTGAGGTCAGGAGTTCGAGACCAGCCTGACCAACATGGTGAAACCCTGTCTCTACTAAAAATACAGAAATTAGCCAGGTGTGGTGGCAGGCATCTGTATTCCCAGCTACTCAGGAGGCTGTGACAGGAGAATCACCTGAACCCGGGAGGCAGAGGTTGCAGTGAGCTGAGATTGTGCCATTGTACTCCAACCTGGGCGATGAGAATGAAACTCCGTCTCAAAAAAAAAAAAAAATTAGCTGGTCATGATGGTGTGTATCTGTAGTCTCAGCTACTTGAGAGGCTCGCTTGAGCCCAGGAGGTCGAGGCTGCGGTGAGCTATGATGGCACCACTGCACTCCAGCCTGGGTGACAGAGCAAGACCCTGTCTCTTAAAAAAAAAAAAAAAGTGTACCTTACCTCTGGCTGTATTTAGGAAGCTCCTGTTTTGAATAAGTATGTGGCTTGAACTCATTATTTCTAATAAAAACAAAATGTAAAAATGATATCATTGGCCAGGCGTGGTGGCTCACGCCTGTAATCCCAGCACTTTAGGAGGCCGAGGCGGGTGGATCACGAGGTCAGGAGTTCGAGAGCAGCCTGACCAATATGGTGAAACCCCCATCTCTACTAAAAATACAAAAATTAGCCGGGCGTGGTGGTGGATGCCTGTAATTCCAGCTACTCGGGAGGCTGAGGTAGGGGAATCACTTGAACCCAGGAGGCAGAGGTTGCAGTGAGCTGAGATTGTGCCACTGCACTCCAGACCGGGTGACAATGCAAGACTCCATCTCAAAAAAAAAAAAAAAAAAGATATCATCGAGCCTTCTTAAGTAACTTGATGTGATATTCTCTGCCTTTTTTCTGTAAAATAGAGGAGCCCAGAAAATGGGGGAAAAAAAGGAATAAATGTTATTCTTTGGGAATCCGTGGAGCAGATGATGAAAGTAAAGAATGAGTCCTAAGATATTAAAGTCAGAGCTATTTAGTGTTAGCGAGATTTAGAGGTAGTCTTTATGGAAGCAGTAGGTTATCTTTCAGAGCCGTAGAAGGAGTGTTGCAGATAAGACCGAGGTGAATGAACACAGCAGGCATCCCTGAGATGGAAACCTTCTGGAAAAAGATGGGTTTGTTCTCTGACTCACCTCATTAGATACTGACTACACCCCTGATTATTTTGTGGTTGAATATTAAGTATCAGGATATCACAGCCTCATGAGCAACTTTTTTTTTCCTCCATTCTAATCGACATTCCTAGCCAGAGAGAGGCTTACAGGAAAAGAATATGTGGTAAAATATACATAACATAAGCAGCTTAGCCGTTTTTAAGTGTGTAGTTCAGTGGCATTAAGGACATTCACACTGCTATGCAACCATCACCACCATCCATCTCCAGAACTTTTTTTATCTTGCAAAATTGAAACTCTATACCCATTGAGCTACCCGCCCCCACCCCCAGCCCCTGGCAACCACCAGCCTACTTTCTGCCTCTAATTTTGACTACTCTAGGTACCTTATATAAGTGAAGTCATACAATATTTGTCTTTTTTGTAAGTGGCTTATTTTTACTTTAATGTCTTCTGGGTTCATCCATGTTGCAGCAAGTGTCAGAATTTCCTTTATTATTATTATTATTATTATTATTATTATTATTATTATTATTATAGATGGAGTCTCACTCTGTTGCCAGGCTGGAGTGCAGTGGTGTGATCTCGACTCACTGCAACCTCCGCCTCCCGGGTTCAAGCGATTCTCCTGCCTCAGCCTCCCATGTAGATGGGATTACAGGTGCATGCCACCATGCCCAGCTAAGTTTTGTATTTTTAATAGAGACGGGGTTTCACCATGTTGGCCAGGATGGTCTCGATCTCTTGACCTCATGATCCACCCACCTCGGCCTCCCAAAGTGCTGGGATTACAGGCATAATAAGCCTTTTAAGTAGCAGTTTTTTGGTTGAAAACAAAACAACAAAACACTGTTGCAAGCATTTGCCTCTTTTCTGATTGAAACTATTTTGTTTCCCTTCTCTACTCTGAAAGACAGAAAAGCTCTGGAAATTTCTGCTGGAGAAAGAAATTTCCCATTTTTGTCTTCAGCTCAAGACATTTTTGGAGACATTTGACTAAACTGTTTACTTTAAATTTGTCAGATTAGAAAGATGCTTTTTCATATGTGTCAGGAGTTTCTCACATGTCTATGTTTTTTAAAATGTTTTAGTTTTCAAATGGTAGATTGATTGGTGTTTTAACAGGAAGCTAACTGTTCAAAATGATTACAGGCTCATTATTTTTCCACTAAACGTTTCGACACTAGCATCAGAGCACTGAGAGACACCTGCACTATGATGCTTCCCATTAGGGTATATTCTCCACGATGCGTCCCTGAGCCACCATATCTGTCTCTCTGACTCTCTAAATCGGAGTCTGAACTTATTATTGTTGTTTGCAGTTGATTGACACTCAGTAACTATGTAGCATGCATATATGTTGACTTAAGGGCATAACAGTATTGGAAATTTTTCCATCATTGTCAAACCAATTCACAATCACTGATTTATCCCTGTAGTGACTGTAAGCTATGAACTGCCTTTAGATAGGCAGTCTAAGTATCTCTCAAACCTTAATTTCATCTTTAATTTTACTGCCTTAGGTGGATTATTGTGTCAACCTCCCCATTGCCTTCTTGGCTTTTGCATGTCCTTCCTTTTCTTCTTCATTCCTCCCAATACCACCAGATCATCTGTCTTAAATTCACAAATTTGATTGGGCCATGCCTCTACTTATTTTTCGTCACTACTGGTTGCCTTTAAGACAAAGCAAAAACTGTAACATTGGCCCTAACTTACCTTGCTGGCCTTTTGAGCCCAAGCAGATCTCCAGTCACCTCTCTTCAACTCCCACTGCGAATCCCTGCCACCCTCGATCCTGTGCTGGGAAGTCCCCATTCCCTGCACACATACCTGCCTTGCCTCTTGCTTTTCTTCAGCTAGAATACCCTTTCCACCAGTCTCCACTTGGCAAAATTTTACCCATCCTTTATAATTTAATGCAAGCTGCATCATTGCTGTGAGGCATATTTTTCCATGAACGTTTGTTAATAGCTCTTTGTTTTCTTGTTTTGTAGGTGCCTTTATTGTAGTGCTTATCCCTTTGTATTGTGATGCTCTGTTAATGATTCTGTCTCCGCTGCTATATTCTCTTTTTAATTTTAGGGTCAGGGGATACATGTGCAGGTTTGTTACATGTGTATATTGCATAATGCTGGAGTTTGGGCTTCTATCGAACCCATCGCCCAAATAGTGAACACAGTACCCAATAGATAGTTTTTCAATCCTTGCCCCCCTCCCTTCCTCCCCACTTTTGGAGTCCCAAGTGTCTGTTGTTTCCATTTTTATGTCCATCTGCACCCACTATTTAGCTCCCTCTAATAAATAAGAACATGTAGTATTTGGTTTTCTGTTTCCGTGTTAATTTGCTTAGGATCATGGCCTCCAGCTGCATCCATGTTGCTGCAGAGGACATGATTTCATTCTTTTTTATAGCTGTGTAGTATTTCATGATCTATATGTACCTCCTTTCTTTATCCAATCCACTGTTGATAAGCACTTAGGTTGATTCCATGACTTTGCTATTGTGAATAGTGCTTCTGCTGCCAAATTTTGAACCCTTTAAAGATCTAGAACTCTACCCATCTCACCTTTGTAGATACAGCATCTGGCTTAGATTCAGGCTCATGGTAGTTCTAGAAAAGAATGCTGAATGAATGAATGAATGAATGAGGAATGAATGAATTAAGGTGATTGAATCCAACCTTCATTTTAGAGGTATAAAGAAAAACTGAAGAAAATATGGCTTTGACCTCAGGTATCTCTTACACATAGAAATGTCATGAGCAAGCGTGGGATACATGTCAGTCTGTGTGTCCCACACATTCCTGAAAGCTGCCACTTTTAGCCAACTGGACCTTAGTTGACTCTTAAAGGTGAGATGGGATTCAAATATATTGGGGGAGGAGGTGCCATCTCCAGGTAAAGGCCTGGATTATGTCATGATTGAATACGTAAAATATTTTGGATCTGAAAAGATCTTTGTATGCTAGTTGAATTCATACAGCTATTTTATGGGAAAATTAAGATTTAGTCCACATGTGTACTGCATGTTTCGCGATAAAGCACTGGACAAATAAAACCCCAACTGGCCCCGTGATACTCATTCCGGCCATATCATCTTTCTCTCTCCCTTACCCACCATCTTAAACTTTCAAAATATATCTAAAAGGAAGACATTGTTAATCAAAAGATAAAAAACTAATCCTCTAGTAGGAGGAATGTTTATGATTTCCTTTTATCTGTCATAACAACAGAAAATAGCATTTTAAACTTTTTAAAGCATGATGGCGAATTATGTTTTGCCAATGTGGTATATGAAATGGAAATTTACTCTGGCTCGTTCATCCTCTGTGAGTAAGATGATCCTACAACAAAATAGCATGCAGGCTCCTCTCTCGGGAACAGTGGGGGTAAAATATAAACAGTATTTTCATATGCTGTCAGACATTTAGAGGGCTGCCTTCCATGATTTTAATATTGTCTGACTGTACCTTCTCCACTTCATTTAGCACATAAGTAGGTTTTGATCCCGTCTTCGACACTGCATTTCCCCATCATGAGAAGGCCCTACTAAGTCTTAGAAAGTCATTTTGCTTCAACGAAGAGACAGTCTCACCCCTCCTGTTACTGTCGTATGGTTCTTTCCAGTTTTTTTAGAACATGGTCTTTAGAGGTGTTCAAAAAGCAAGCAAATGAAGCAAATGATCAGATTTTGGCAGAAGTTAAACTACATGATAAATGATAGAATTTGGCTCAAATTCTACTGGTATACGCACATACACACATGTCCCTCTGTGTGTGTATGTCTAATATACAAATATAAAAGAGACTTCATCTGTATATGTTCAGTAGAATGATAGATACTAAAGTTTTTATGGGACAGATTGAAAGAGTAAACCCTAAAAGACAAACAAATATTGAAGAATCTAAGATGGGACCAGGTGTTTTGTATTCAGAGAAAGTTTCCCATTAGTCTTGAGAGTTGAAGAGAAAGATAGCTGTTAGGAGACATGGCAGGTTGCAGCAGCAATCAGAAGTAAACCCTGGAGTTTCTTCTGAACTTTGGGAATTTATATGAACAGCTATTAAGAAGCAGTGTGTGTGTGTGTGTGTGTGTGTGTGTGTGTAGACATATATATGTATATATATATGTGTATATATGTGTGTATATATATATATATGTGTATATATATATATATATATATATATATATATATTCAGACGTAGTCTTACTCTGTCACCCAGGCTGGAGTGCAGTGGCGCGATCTCGGCTCACTGCAACCTCCACCTCCGGGTTGAAGTGATTCTCCTGCCTCAGCCTCCCGAGTAGCTCGGATTACAGGTGCACACCACCACGCCCAGCTAATTTTTGTATTTTTAGTAGAGACAGGGTTTCACCATGTTGGTCAGGCCAGTCTCGACCTCCTGACCTCGTGATCCGCCTGCCTCGGCCTCCCAAAGTGCTGGGATTACAGGTGTAAGCCACCGTGCCTGGCCAATAAGCATTATATATTCTGAGTGCATTGGTGTAGGGGTGTGTAAGAGATGATGGCAGAAGATGATTAAAAATTGAGTCTTGTGGGAGATCAAATGAAGAAGATGGAATCTGGGGATAGGATCTTTGTCTATAAAATTATTGAAAAGGCTGGTGTGGTGGCTCATGCCTGTAATCCCGGCACTTTGGGAGGCCAAGGCAGGAGGATCGCTTGAGCCCAGGAATTTGAGACCAGCCTGGGCAACATAGTGACTTTGTCTCTACTGAAAAATAAAATTAGCCAGGCATGGTGGTACACACCTGTGGTCCCAGCCACTTGGGAGGCTGAGGTGGGAGGATCGCTTGAGTCCAAGAGTCCAAGGCTACTATAGTGAGCAGTGATTGTGCCGCTGCACTCCAGCCTGAATCAGAGCAAGACCCTGTCTCAAAAATAAAAACAACAACAAAAAAGAAAATTATTGAAATAGTCCCCATGATGGTAACAAGGCTCTAGACTGGCATCAAAGAGGAAGGAGATAAATCTGAAAGCACAGCCTTGGTGATGGGTTGGATATGAGAAGGTGCAATAAGAGGTGAATTTCAAGTCATGAGCCTAGGAGACAGGATAGGCAAGAGAATTTAGGAAGAGAAGGTGATGATGTTCACTCAACTATTCCATAGACTACTCATTCTTGTGATGTGTTCATGGGTGTCACAAGAAGTAGGAATTCTGTAGTCAGATAAGTTTAGAATATACTGAGATAAAGTTAAGGATAAAGTTAAACAGTAACTGAAGGACTTTTCATAGCCTTTAATATGCTATGATGAATTGATTAGACCAAGTCTTTGCCAAATTTATCAGATTATGGGGTTAAGTGTTTTGGAGATTGTGTTGGGGAGGGAGGGTACACTTTGGAAAATGATTTCAGAACAAGAGAATGGGGCGTGTGTGTGTGTACGCATACCTGGGTGATAATCACCCATCAAAGTGGGAGTCTTTTGATCATAATAGATACGGAACTTGAGAGAATGTGAGAGAGCAGGCTAATATGAGGAGTATTTGGAAGTCAGGCAGAGAGATGTTCACCAGAAACATAGCTGAGATTAGATTCTTCTCTGTAGCAACCAATAATTAATAGGAGGACAGGTGATGTGTGTTGGGGGTTGAGGTGGGGTGGACAAGAGGAAGCAAGGCAAGGGCAACCGAGGCCCAGGAAGACATCCCAGACAAATGTGCTGTCACCAGTAACCAGTTTGGAAAGAGCTGGTACATGGCAGTGATTGAAACAGTAGGGCTCTAATCTAAGAGGCATAGAGGCTGTCTGGTTTGTCAAGGAGGACATCTCCTCTCTTGCTGCCTGTTGTGGTAGGTGCTAATGCTAGCTAGGGCAAAGGGTGAGTGAATGGTATCCCACTACTCCCTGCTCCACTCAACAAATACTTCACGGACCTCTCATTTTGTAAGGATAAGAGAATAATGAGCATTTAGGTTTACTCTCGAGGTGGGCACTATTTCTGAAGGAAAAGGGCAGGAAAGGTAGTTAAACTGCTAACTGTGACATACTTGATAGATTGATTGATTGACTGACTGACTGACTGACTGTAGGATGAGGTCTTGCATGTTGCCCATGCTGGTCTCGAACTTCCTGGCTCAAGTGATCCTCTCACCTCAGCTTCCCAAAGTGTTGGGATTACAGGTGTGAGCCAATGCCCCCAGCAAGTGTGATATACTTGACAACTGCTTCTACAGCAGCTATGAATCTGACAAGGTCTTTAACTGTGGGCAAAGAGGTTTAATATATTTGAATTCTCTAACTTTTTGAGGCAACCAAGGAAATAAACATCATATGAATAGCTCTAAGTCTTAAGCCCAATTTCATAATCAGAAAATTACTTTTTAAATTTTATTTTTCCTTATAACCAAGTTTAAAAATAGACTGGGAAGCACACCCCTTTGGAGAAGTTAGAATTGGCATAACAGTATGGTGAGGTGTTACAAAGGTAAACCCTGGCCCTGGAATGGAACTGCAAGTGTAGTTTTTTTTCTTTTACTGGACCATACACTTTATTTTTAGAATTTTGAGTTGTATTTTACTCTAGTGTATCTTCTATTGATATCAAATAGTTTAAGCTGGGTCCACCAAATGTAGATGAGATGACAGTTTCTAATGTAAATTTCTTAGGGAGCAGAAAAGCTTCTGGGGAAGCACACAAGGCACCCCATTGTAAGGACACTCCTTTGTGCTAGTTCTTTTCTGGCTGTGACTTGAGCTGGCTCACAGGGCTTCTGCTCTGTGCCTACCACCCCTCACTGAGAGCCAAGAAGACTTTTCATAATGCCATCTGTCATAGGTGTTCATGAAGGGGACATGTAAAAATAAATATAAAAAGTTTACAGTGAGTTTTAATAGCAGTTTAGGGATCTTTCTGAATTATGGTAAACAAAAACTGAAAAGTTACAGATATGGTCATATATAGATAACTGTTTTGACCCTCCTCCTGTCACTGTGTCCTGTAGCTCTCTGTATCCCATATATGAGCAGGATTCAGGATAACTGTGTGGAATGGTTGGGCACCCCTCAGCACACCATTCTGGAGAACCAACCCCACAACTGCAGTTTCAGTGTTTGCTTTCATGTTCACCATCCCCCTGCCTTTTTTCCCCACTTTCTTGCCTCACACCGAATGGGCACTTAATAAATCTGTACTGAACAGAAAGGGAAGGAATACTGTCAGATACCAGTGTTGTAAAAGGAATGCCATCAAAGAGTCATCTTTATCTTGTGTCTTACCAGCTGTTTGAAAAGTGATCTCTTGTGTTTGACTTTGTGTGAGTGATATGGTTTGGCTCTGGGTCCCCACCCAAATCTCATCTTGAATTGTAATCTGAATTATGATCCCCATGTGTTGGGGGAGGGACCTTGTGGGAGGTGATTAGATTATGGGGGCGGTCCCCCCATGCTGTTCTCGTGATAGTGAGTGAGTTCTCACGAGATCTGATGGTTTTATTAGGGGCTTTTCCCCACGTCACTCATTCTTCTCCTTCCTGCGGTCATGTGAAGAAGGACATATTTGCTTCCCTTTCTGCCATGATTGTAAGTTTGCTGAGGCCTCCCCAGCCATGCTGAACTGTGAGTCAATTAAACCTCTATCCTTTATTAATTACCCAGTCTCAGGTATAACTTTACTAGCAGCGTGAGAAAGGACTAATAAGGTGAGTATTTGAGTACTATCTATGGATAGCTTCTCAGACCACCATCTTCTTCTTATAATAGCTGCCAGAAAGCCAGGCCTCTGGACAGGGGAGCTTCATCAGCTGCTAGAATGCAGGGAGCTCTCTCTCTCTCCTCCCACTACCCATTCAACCTGGCTGCCTTTGTGATACGAGAGTTGTATGTGGTATTCTTGGAGAGGAGATTTTCAGAGATTTTCTTCTCCTTAGCATTGTACTATAATTGGAAGCTTGGAGTTTGCATGTGAATTGGAATAAAGTAGGAGAAGGAATTTTATACTCTTGATTTGAGCAGGATCTTGGTCTCACGTTCTTCAGTCACAAAGAAACAGATACATTAGTCATTTGGGAACTAGATTCCCCTGGACTCCAATCCAGCGATTGCCTTTCCTGTAAGCATTAGTTTCTTCATTTTGGCAGAGAAAAGACAAAAAATTAGTTTCTCCACTAACTGAAATCATATGGTGGTTATCTGTCTTGATGCTGTACCACTGGATCTTGTAGCGCTAGGAGTACATGTGATACTCCCACTGTACACGAAAATCCTGAAACGTTTATTTAGTGCTTTTGGCAAGAGAGCAAATGGGAGAGGTAGTTATGTCATTAAATGTTCAAAGGAATGAACTTTCTGAATTATTGATTTTTAAAAGTCAGGTTTTAAATGGAGATAGGTATGTGGCAAGAAAGACAAAAGTTGACAGCAGCCTGGTAATTACCATGTGTAGAAGTAGATCCATAGCGATACAGATACAGCTCTATCCATCCAACCATATGCACATCCTTTCCCAGACCAAGCAGATCTGACTAATGTGGGTGTATGTACTGGGAAGTCTTCAGCTGCCTAACAGAAGGAAGAGGAAATAATGGGCCAAGTTAGGGAGAAGAACCTGAGAGTCTGTTCTTTAAAGTCATATGGCAAAATGAGTCTGTTTCCAGATCCCTTGGGAGGTGAATGGGCTGTGTCCTGAGCATGTCAACACAGCCCCTTAGTGCATGGCTGGTGTTTGTCGTGGATAAGCCACCTTCCTTAAGGCACTCAGGGGAGCAAGAACACTGTGGAGGAAGCCAAAGGGGAGATTCTGTATCCTCTTCCCCAGCCACTGCAAGCCTAACATCCCTCTTTGTTGCCTTCTAGGTGGAGGAGAGATGTATGGATGTGATTCCTGATTGTTCTGTCCACTTAGCCCTGCAGTGTAGCTGACCTTCGGTTATCCATGAGATATCTGTGTACTGGAGCTAGACATTGCGTTCATGAGGCATGCCCTTTGAAATTTGGGATTCTATTCATTTTAAGCCCAATTGACCAAAGATGTTTTCAGAGGTAGAGGGAGCTGGAAGGCTGATGGGAAAGCAATAATTCACCACCCTTTTTCTTTGCTTTTGTGTATAGGGAAGGGCAGGGGCTAGAGGTTCTCAACTAGGGATGTTTGGAAAGGTGTGTGGTGTTCAGGGTACATGCAATGACTGGGGGGCACTATAGACTTTGAGTGGGTAGTGGCAAGGGTTGCTAAATGTCCTTTAATGTGTGAGCCAGTCTTCTACAATGAAGAAACACCTCACCTAAAATGCCAGTAAAGGGTAACACTGAGAAGGAGAAACAGGGTTTGGGCCTCTATGAAGGCTCATACAGTCATGAGAGTCTGCCTGCTTAGCCTTCTGGGCAGTCTGAGCCCAGAGAGGCTAGATACAGCCTTCCAGTTTTCGTTCAAAGCCACCTTTCTTCCTTCCTTCCCTCCCTCCTTCTCTCCCTCCTTCCCTCCCTCCTTCCCTCCCTCCTTCCCTCCCTCCTTCCCTCCCTCCTTCCCTCCCTCCTCCTTCTTTCCTTCCTTCCTTCATCTTTCTAACTTTCTTCCTTCCCTCCTTCCCTCCTCCCTCCTGCCCTCCTGCCTCCTGCCTGCCTGCCTGCCTGCCTGCCTTCCTTCCTTCCTTCCTTCCTTCCTTCCCTCCTTCTCTTTTCTTCTCCCCTTCCTTCCTTTTCCTTCCTTCTCTCCTTCTCCTTCCTTCCCTCCTTTTCCTTCTTTCCTTCCCTCTTTCTCTTTCCTTCTGTCCTCCTCCTTCCTTCCACCTACCCACCCCTTCAGTGGCCAACTATCCTCCCCCATGTTTCCTCAGCAATGTTGTCACATTGTCTGATCTACTGTACTCAAGTTCCTCTCTGAACTGAGTCATTTAGTAGCAATGACAAGTTCTTAGGCCAGTGAGAATAGAGAAGGTAGATGTGTTTGGTGGGAAAGGGGAGACAGAAGAGAGGGAGAAGAGTTAAAAAGATGTTTTATAATTTATCTAGGTATGAGAATAGGCCCCTAAGTTTTTAATCCAAGAAAAGGCATTTGATTAATACTAATGGACTCCCACATCTAGGTCAGTGGTTCTCAAATGTGAGCATGCATCAGAATCCCACGGAGGGTGTGTTCCTAGAGACTGCTGGGAACCATCCCCAGAGTTTCTGATTGAGAAAGCCTGGGGTGGGGCCTGGGAATTTGCTTTACTAACAAGTTCTCAGGTGCTGCTGGTGCAGGGACCACACTTCTCTAGGTCTGGGTCCTAGAGACAAGAGAAACACTAGGCCAATTCCCATCTCCAGAGCACTGGCAGGAACAGGCTGAGATGGGGAGAAACTTTGCCATATTCTAGACTTTTAACTGTGGCCCATGAAGGAGAAGGGAAGATTTAAGGCCAGCACTTCCCAGAAGATGAGGATAATACCAGCTTCACCATCACCCCTGTCACTGGGATCCATGCAGAGGCCAGTGTGCTGTGTTTTCTGAAATAGGAAGGAAACAAACCACAGTGAGCTTTACTTTTTTGTGTCCTTCTGTAGCAAAGTAAGTGCGTTGAACTGGTGGCCTTGCTTGATGTCCAGTAGCTTGGAAGTTTTGGTAAGCCAGGATATCAAAGATAATGGGCAATACGTTCTTTTGTTACTAAAGAAGGGGAAGTTGTAAAAATGTGCAACCTGTTGAAGGTCTCTCTAAAGGAAGGCATCTGGTTTAATGCCCAAACCGTTACATGTGTCCTTTTTTTTTTTTCAGGGAAGCAAAGTCAGGAGTAGGGACAGTGTTTACTATTGCCTTTCCTGCATTCTTTGTTCAGTGATACCAGAAGCACTGGTTGTTTTTGTTTTCCTCTTCCTAATGTGTTAACAATGGTGATGCTTTATTCCAGCCCCAGAAAGGGAAAAACAAATATATTGGCAGGGATGCTGCTAGAAGTGTGAACAGGAATGTGAATGAAATGAATGCTTTGAGAGCTGCTATTTTTACTATCGGTACCTGATTTTTCAAAATAATTCTAAGAACAGTTTTTCATCAAATTTGACCTGATGCCAGAATAACATCAAGCTTTTTTCATCCCTGATGTTCACCTGGAATCATCAAATGTTATTAGTTTGAGTACTTAGTGGCAGTTTAGAGGTGGCATATTATTTTGGTTTCTATTTTTTATCCAATACAGAAGGCCCTGTGGCACTAAATAAAAATGTCACCGTGTAAGATGTAAAGGCTTTCTGTCACAAATGTTTTTAAAAATTCATGAAGGGCTGAGGATTTGATTTATCTTATCCTCTTTTCTGTGATTTATTCATATTTAATGTTAGGTTCAACGTTTGAAGCACGAATAACTTTTTCAAATTAAAAACTGTGGTGAATCAGTTTTTTTTTTTTGAAGAAAAATTCTACCATGG
The DNA here is from genome assembly GCF_006542625.1 of Nomascus leucogenys. NCBI lineage: Eukaryota > Metazoa > Chordata > Mammalia > Primates > Hylobatidae > Nomascus > Nomascus leucogenys. The sequence continues at coordinate 18,102,147 of NC_044406.1, read as the reverse complement.
CAGTTTTTGAATTACGCAGTTCATTCCTCTTCATGTGTTCAAGAGCCAGAGATGTTTGATTTTCCCAGTGGCTGGAATTCTCACTGGCAAAACCCTTCATTGTTGCGGGGGAGGTTGATTTCCCCAGCTACGTGGTTGTGACAGCTGTTGCCCTGGTATCAATAGACATTTTCCCTCAGGCATTAATCATGATCACACACGTGTGGTAGCAAAGGGTAAGAGTGGGAACAGACCTCGCCTTGGGAACCATTGGGTCTGTATATTTCTTTCTATCTTTGAGCTGCTGAGTTGCCTGCGTTTTCAGGAACATCTTTAGGCAGAGATAAGATCCAGTCTTCTCTATGGACAGCTCATAAATAATGTTAATAGAATTAGCCGCAAATGAAGGAAAGGAAATGAACTCAAAACAAACTCATAATCTTTCTTTTTTTGAACTAGTCAGTGGAAGCTTAGGGTCTGAGGCCCTGGATTTTTTCTAAGCCCTTGGAGGCTTAAAAGACTATGGGGAAAAGAGCTGCTTGGTGGACTTGTTTTTGCCTTTGTGGCAGGCAGGTAGATCTGTCTAGAGGACATGAGAGTATCTCCCCTTTCTCTGGGAGGCAGGTAGAATTCTAGATGGCTAGACAGAGATGCAATAGGGTACACTGTCCCGGACATCCTGACTTCTGCCTGCCCATCCACCTGCCTGCCCATCCTGCCCTCCTGGGCCTCCATTCCTGTATCCCTTCCTTTTGATTTCTTCCCTCCTACTTCTATTTTTCCAGCCTGCAGTGACTTTTGAGCATGTCTGTTGGGCCAGCTATTGTACCTCCATAGACTGAGTCAGCTTCTCATAAAATGAGGGGAACTATGCCTGTTTTCTTTGCTAAAAGTAGTCAACCTTTTATAAGAATATAAAGGAAGAAAGAGAATAAACGCTACTAAGTGCCTACAAGGATAAAGCCCTTTTTACCTATTTTTCTCCCTTGTTTGTCATTGAGGATGAAACCTATTAAAGGGTGGCAGCCAGTATACAGAGCAGGGCATAAACCAAAGAATGTGGCTTTTAAAACCGATTTCAAGCATTTTGTCATTATGGTCTGGATCTTATTCCTTTGCTTAATGGAGACAATTATCTTGATAAGTAAAATCATCTGTTTTTCCCCTCAGACCATTGGGAAGAAGTTACCTGCAACTACAGCAACTCCAGACTCGTCAAAAACAGAAATGGACAGCAGGACAAAGAGTGAGTTTCCTTAGTTATCTGTTTCACATTTAAAAGCATTTAAGGATTTCCCAATAACAGAAATGTTTTTTAGAAATCCCTATATAACCTTGATAGCTTTTGCAAACGCATCAGAAAAATGTACACAATTGTATTTCATTCAATTCCCCACCATTAGGGTGGGCACAGGTTAGATTCAGAACTCCTGTTTTTGTTTTTGTTTTTTTCTTTCCCCTTATTACAGAACGTGGTTCTCTCCTGCTATATGTATCTCACTCGTATGAAGAGCTAGGGTTTATCCATATATAATGAAAGCATTTTGCACAGTTAAGGTGGCTGAAAGATTTTAGAGAGTGGCAAATTAAGCGCTTTAGGGATTCACGAGCCCTCAGGTCAGAGAGGCCTAACCACTTGACCAATTTTACTTACCCTTGACTTCCCACTGGCATCTTCAACACATCCCTGCTTGAATATCTCTAGATACCACTGCATGTCTGCAGGCAGGAGGCTCAAGTCTTTTTGGAAGGATTAGGCTAATGAATGGGAGGGGTTAACTGTGTTTTAGAACAGTGCTAGCCAATAGAAATATCATGTGTGAGCCACATATGTAATTCTAAATTTTCTAGTAGCCATGTTTAAAAAAAAAGGAAAAACAATTGGACTTAATTTTAATGTATTTTTATGTAGCTCAATATATCCAAATATTATCTCCACGTTATCTACATAAAATTATTAAATGAGATACTTTCATTGCTCTCTTCATGTGAAGTCTTCACAATCCCATATGTATTTCATAGGCATAGTATACCTCAATTTGGAGTAGCTACATTTCAAGTACTCAATAGTCATGTGTGCCTAGTGGCAACCATATTGGAAAGTGTAGTTTAATTTTTTAAAATATTTTCTTTTTAAAACAATGTTGTGGGTACATAGTAAGTGTATATATTTATGGGGTACATGAGATGTTTTGATACAGACATGCAATGTGAAATAAGCACATCATGGAGAATGGGGTATCTATCCCCTCAAGCATTTATCCATTGAGTTACAAACAATCCAGTTACACTCTTTATTTTAAAACGTACAATTAAGTTATTATTGACCATAGTCACTCTCTTGTGCTATCAAATAGTAGGTCTTATTCATTCTTACTATTTTTTGTACTCATTAACCATCCCCCCTACCCCCCAGCCCCCAACTACCCTTCCCAGCCTCTGGTAACTGTCTGCCTACTCTCTGCGGACAGTATGGTTTTAGAGTAATTCTGGGGTCCAAGAGGGGCTTCCTGGGCTTGAAAATGAACACAGTTCCAAATGCTCAGCTCTCCTAAGCATGTGGGAGAATCCTGGCTCCAGCCAAAGCCTTGTTCAGTCCTAAAAGCGTCTATTAACTACATCCACATACCTGGCCCTCTAGGAACAGCATGGTGGGGGATGGGTTACTCAGAAGAGTGGGTTTACAGGAAGCCCATATTCTAGGACCAGCTCTGTTATTAGCTAGCCATGTGAACTTGAGCAAATAATTTTATTCCTTTGGCCTTCCTCTTCATCATCTGCATTGTCTGTGAAGTCAGAGGGTTATACTAGAGATAAACCCCAGGGTTTATCCCAGCATCTTCATCCTCTCATTCAGTTCTAAAAGCTTTACAACTCAGAGGGGAAGGTTTCTGCATTCAAAAAAATTAAGCAGCTGATGGAAGAGCCAAAAGGAAGATGTGAACAATTCAGTAGGAATATGAGAAAGATGTCTTTGGGTATAGATGTTAATATGCCTGTAAATGGTAGCAGGTCAAGAAAGGGAATTATTACTGTCAGCGAAGGCTTGAGAGATGTTTATTGACGGACATTTTTCTTAGACACCAGGATAAGAATTTCTACAGTTGGGCTGGGCACAGTGGTTCACAGCTGTAGTCCTAGCACTTTAGGAGGCTGAGTGAAGCAAGTGGATCACTTGAGCCCAGGAGTTTGAGACCAGCTTCTTGGAAGGCTGAGATGGGAGGATTACTTGAGCCCGGGAGGTCGAAGCTGCAGTGATTGAGCCAAGGTCATACCACTGCACTCCAGCAGGGTGGCAAAGTGAGACCCTGTCTCAAAAAAAAAAAAAAAAAAAATTCTTCAGTTTCAGCTCACACACACTGTCTCCGGTTGTCAAGAACAAATTCTGGGGTAATTGTTCTTCCATGATTTCCATTTAGTGCCACCCCAGACCCCTTAGAAGCCCCCTAAAAAGCCCCTTTCATTTGGACCATTTCCTTGCTTCGGGATTTTGATATGACACCTATGTTTAGGTAACAGGCCACAGAGTAACTGAACAACTACATATTAGAAATGACCCTGAGCTTGGGATCTGAGCAACCTCCTTCCCTCTTCCTCTGGCCAGAAGACAAACCTATAACAAAAATTGCCCAGCAGTGCAGAAGAGGGCAGCTCCTTCCTGCGTAGATGTCTGTCTCCTTAGCGTGCTAAAATACTAGCTCACATCAGGGTTAAGAGTTGTGATGATTTTAAAAATGTTCATATGAGTTGGTATTTTCTGAGTGAACGTGAAACTCAGCTGATCAGGATTTAGTTAAACAATTAACATTATCATCCCCACCCTCTCAAAAAAAAAAGCTTTTATGATATTGAAATTCATCAGAAACTCATGCTGGGGAACAGATTGGCATAATTTTCATAACAAGAGGAAAACTGTCTAAATATTCATAATGAAATGCCCTGAGGTTCCTCCAGCTCACCACATCTGGAGTTTCCCTCTTTCTTATTATAATTGATACAGATTTGTGGCCTCTGTGGGATAGGAAAATAGCCCAAAGAAAGGGCTATTGAATATTTTTCTGAACAAATCGTTTAGTCTTACAGATTCAGAAGACCAGTTGAACAGGTGGGTTGGGGGAAAAAATCCTTGACAGAATTTGTACAAGGGCAGATCAGGCTTCTGCATAAATTATGACTGCAGGACAAAGGCTGTTTTCCCTGCTGAACCTCATCTCACTTCCTAACTGGACACTCATACCACCTTTGCAATCCCTTTGTTCACCGACTTGCTTCTTAAGAGTTGTCATCTGTGATGGCAACAAATGGAACCTTGTTGCTATCATTAGATCATTGGTCCCTCTAGGTTGAGGCTGTATGTTCTGCTTGATATCCCCACCATGCAGCCTAGAAAAGGGCCATGGATTCAGTGGGCACATAAAAAGTGGTGGTTGAACAAATGGAGAAGTATAAATGATTTATGATTTATCAGGCTGTAGATTGCACAGTTTTTTAAAAGCTATTAGCACCATGCATGGTGGCTCATGCCTATAATCCTAGCACTTCGTGGGGGCCGAGGCGGGAAGATCTCTTCAGTCCAGGAGCTTGAGGCCAGCCTGGACAACACAGTGAGACTCCGTCTCTACAAAAAATAGAAAAAATTAGTTGCGCATGGTGGCACATGCCTGTGGTCCCAGCTCCTTGGGAGGCTGAGGCAGGAGGATCACTTGAGCCCAGGAGGTCAAGGCTGTGGTGAGCCACGACCATGCCACTGCACTCCAGTGTGGGTGACAGTGAGACCTTATCTCAAAAATATATATAAAAATTAAAAAGCTATTAGCCATTGGTCCCCTTTGCCAAGTGTACATATACCTGTATATGTAAGCCCCTCACAATGAGACCTTAAACACAATGGTAAGAAACATCTTTCGAAAGTATGTTCTAAACACCTACTTTAAGAGCCCTCTGCATGGAAAACACTTCCATTCACTGTAGGAAAACGGCACATAATGTATCTCTTAAAAAGTATGCTTAGATTTAGCTCTAAAACATGTATATATAAAGCCCTCACGCACGATGAGATGCAACGCTAGAAACATCTCCCAAAAACATGTTTGAAACACTTGCTTACAAAATTTTATGCTTGGAAAACAGTTCCATTCGCTATATGAAAACAGCACATAATGCATCTCTACAGAAGCAAGTAGATTTAGCTTTTAAAGTTGTATATGGAAACCACATATAATGAAACTTGAAATACAATGGTAAGGAACATCCTTCAAAAGCATGTTCAGAACACCAGCTTACAGAGCTCTCTGCTGGGGGAAAAAAACAAAACAAAACAAAACAAAACAAAACAAAACAAAACAAAACAAAAAACACATTTGTTCCTGTAAGACACTTGAGCATGTTCTGGAGTCTGAGTGGTTAGCAGTGGTTGCTGGTGTTCCTTGGCTTGCCGGTGTTCCTTGGGGCTTGCCAGACCCTCTCTTCTTACCAGCCACTGCTCTCCCAATCGGCCTAAGACTGTTACCAGTGGAGGGTGTCCAGGTTCTTGGCGTCTTGAACAAAGAATTGGACAAAACGCACAAACAAAGCAAGGAAAGAGTGAAGCAACAAAAGCAGAGTTTATTGAAGATGAAAGTACCCTCCACAGGGTCAGAGCGGGCAGCAGCACAGGGGCTCAACAGCCGCATTACAGAATTTTCTGGGTTTAAATACCCTCTAGAGGTTTCCCATTGGTTACTTGGTACACACCCTATGTAAATAAAATGGTGGCCCACAGTCAGTCTGATTGGTTGTGGAAAGCAACCAATCAGAGGCTGAAGTGAAGTTACAAAGTTACACTTCTATGCAAACATCTGATTGGTTGCAGAAAACAACTAATCAGAGACACTTTCAATTTTCCATCTGCCCCGCAGAAAAGGAGGGGGATTTGCAAAGGGAGTAGCCTCTGGTCCTTTTGTTACTTAGGTGTGGAAAGTTGGGATTTTCCTTTTGATTTAGTTCTAGGAAGTCAGCTTGAATCGGCCTTAGGTTCCCTGCCTCCAGACCCTATTCTGCCTCAAGACCATCAGGGACAAGGCTGTAGTCTGACGAATTCAGGTTTATTGGCTCATTGTGACCAGGGAGACTGCACACCAGGGGACGTGTGGATGTTACACCAAGCAAAAGCAAAATTAAAAAAAAAAAAAAAGTCATTACAGATTTTCAGAAGGGGTGGAATTTAGTGAAATGTAAATGAAATTATGTTTTGATAGGCTCAAGGCAAAGCAGGGCTGCGTGGCAAGGGGTCAGCATCAGGTCTTGACTGTGAGGTGGACTCAGGTCCGGTTTCTTTGGCAGCTACCAAGTGAAGATAGATGTGTAGTGCTGTGTCCAGAAACCCCTTACATGAGGCACTGCACTTGGGCTGGAAATGAAGACTGCTTCTCTGGGTCAAGTGGCTTAGTGCCTTTAGGCAAGAGTGGAGTGTTTCATTCTTCCTGATATAATTTTTTAAAAAACCAAGTTTCTGGTAGTTTGTGTCTAAAATCACATACTTTGTCAGGGAGTGAGAAAGTAGGAGCACTCCAAGAAGAGGGTTGTTAAGGACACTTTGCAACTACTGCATATGCTTGGGAGAGAAACACTGTTTCCTGATCACTTTGCAGGTGGCCTTATCTGTGTCTGTTGCCCCAGCCTCAAGAATGGCTGGGCAGATTGCTACTTACTCAGTGCAGCTCGTTTTTGCTTTCTCACCACAAGTTTAAATAGGAAAAAGAAAAAAAAAAAGAAGGGTCAACTCTCTTGTGTTGGGTTTTCCTCAGCTTCATAATATATACCCAGGAACTCTGATCCTATTTTTTCAGACTCAGTGGTTTTGCTCACATATCCTCCCCCAAACTCACTCATTCTTGGGCCTGGGGATTTGGGCACATCCAATTTGCTGCAGCATGTTTTGTATTCACCCCTTTAGTGCCTCCCATGCCTGCCATGTGCTGAAGCCCCTCATGCTTGATGTCCCAGGGGTACCCACCTTTTCCTAAGAAGCACCTTTCATCACTTGCTCCCCAATACAGACATCGCTGTCTGGATTCAGAGTGGGAGCCTTCCCAGGAGGGTGCCCAGCCTACCCATGTGGCTTAAGATCTGCATTTCAAATACAGTCCTCTTGAGAAAAAGGTTAACTCCCTTTGTGTTTTCCTGGTAGGTTTTCTTTCTCCCAAAGACTCTCCAAGGAGCTTCTCATCTGAGCTTCTCGTCTGAAAGTACCATGGAGAGGAGCAGTGATCCAGCCTCTGCTCCATTGTAGAGACAAGAAGGGCTTTGCTTGTCAGATTTTCATTTCTTCTTTTTAAAATATACTTCTCTTTTTAGAGTAGGTTAAATGGTGTCATAATTCATACTTGTGAAATAATGTGAAAGTCAAATTCCCAACAGCATCCGAGACCGAAGGTGGTTGTTTGGAGTTATGGTCAGCTTCTTCATAAAGGAAGACACTGGGTTGGCGTTGACAGACATACTGACGGACAAATCATGTTTCATTTCTCCGTCTCAATTTAAATGTAGACCACGGCTTCTTCACCTCAGCAGTATTGACATTTGGGCGGGATCATTGTCTGTTGGTGGGCGCTGTCCTCTGTGTGCATTGTAGAATGTTTAGCAGCATCCCTGGCCTCTACCCACTAGATGCCAGTAGCACTCAACCCTCATTCCCTGCCAAGTTCTAATAAGTAAAATTGTCTCCAGGTATTGCCAATATTTCCTGGGAAGCCCTAGTTTCAAACTGCTGGTATAGACTGTAGTAAGCCCCACAAGGACATTGTGGCATCCCTGCTGCCTGGCATGCAGTGTACACTCAGTTGTTATTTACTGAATAGATGACAAACCTAATATGTATTTCACTACCCCTCACTAGCCCCAGATCCTCAGAATCTGACCCAGAACTGGAGTTCCTGTCTAAATCTAGCATATGGCACACCCACCCCCAGTGCTACCACCATACTGGTCCACCCTCCAGGTCCCCACAACTGTTTTGCTTCTTCCTGGAATTAAACATTTGCTAATACCCATTACTAGACCAGTGGTTCTCACAGCGTGGTCCCAGAACTAGCAGCAGCAGGAGCATCACCTAGGAACTTGTTAGAAATGCAAATACCAGCCCTACAGAATCAGAACCCCTGGGGGTGGGGTCCAGTTCATCTATTTTTACAAGCTCTCCACCTGATGCCAATGCCCACTCAAGCCTGAGAACCACTGACCTAGACTAAGGCTTTTTTTTTTTTTTTTTTTTTTTGAGACGGAGTCTCACTCTTTCACCCAGGCTGGACTGCAGTGGCGCTATCTCAGCTCACTGCAAGCTCCGCCTCCTGGGTTCACACCATTCTCCTGCCTCAGCCTCCCTAGTAGCTGGGACTACAGGCGCCCGCCACCGCGCCTGGCTAATTTTTTGTATTTTTAGTAGAGACGGGGTTTCACCATGTTAGCCAGGATGATCTCGATCTCCTGACCTCGTGATCCACCCACCTCGGCCTCCCAAAGTGCTGGGATTACAGGCGTGAGCCACCGCACCCGGCCTTTTGTTTTCTTTTTTTTTTTTTGGAGATGGAGTTTTGCTGTGTCGCCTAGGCTGGAGTGCAGTGGTGCAATCTCGGCTCATTGCAACCTCCGCCTCCCGGGTTTAAGCAATTCTCCTGCCTCAACCTCCTGAGTAGCTGGGACTACAGGCACCCACCACCAAGCCTGGCTAATTTTTGTATTTTTAGTAGAGACAGGGTTTCACTGTGTTGGCTAAGCTGGTCTCAAACTCCTGACATCGTGATCTGCCCGCCTCGGCCTCCCAAAGTTCTGAGATTACAGACGTGAGCCACCGCGCCTGGCCAGACTAAGGTTTTTAAAGCTTCCCTGATGATGAGAATCACCAGAGTATGTGTTTAGTAAATGGATTCCTGGTCCCACCTCAGATCTGAAGATTCAGATCTGCAGGGAAGAGGTCTGGGAAGATAATAGAATGAACAGGTGCCCCACAAAATTCTTATCAGGGATGATTGGTTGGGAAACATACCCCAATCCTACTCCTCTGGTCAATGTCCTAGAACATTGTACAAAGCCCACTGTCATTTTCTTCTTCTCTGACAAGATCCTGAGTCTCTTGTTGGGAAAGTGATTGTCCCGTTTCAGATACTCTGACACTTTAAGCCGAATGCATGGCTCTCATCCTATCTTCACTGTTGTCTGGTCAACACTGTATGTATGCAAACCCTTTTCTGCTACTTGAGCTCCTCGAGCAGATAGTGTCTTGTTTACCTTAACTTCTCTTTCCTAGGATATAATAGAAGTCCACACGCTTATGTGCAATTCCAAAATACAAAAAGCTCTGAAAACTAAAATGTTTTATTACTCACTGGGTGATAAAACTTGTTCTGGACTGACATATGCCTACTCATAGTCTTTATTTTTCCCACTTGGAGTGACCAGTCATCCATTTACTGCAGAATTTTAATGGTTGGGTGCAGCCCCAGCCCCCAGCTGAGGATGTTACATATTATATGGTATATGCAGTATATTTCCTTTCTAAAATCTGAATAATCCTGTCCCCAGGGGTTCTGAGTGAGGGATTACCAGCCAGTAGTGTCTGAGATAATATTTGTCAGTTGAACGAGAGAATTTCTGATTATGATGTTGGTGAAACTAGACTATCCCTGAGCTTGATACTTTTGTTGTACTGTCCCAAGGGAAAGGAAAACTCCAGTTTTAGGTGTGACCTGGTACTTTCCAAATGCTGCTTAAAGCTCTGAAAGTCTTCCTACCAGAATCTGCCTATGACACATGGGGTTTTGATCTTTATACCCTAAAACTGAGCTCAGAGAGTTGTCCTGGATTTAATGTTATTTCCTTCTGTGTATATGTTCAGCTTGCTGATATATTTATTCTGTTGGTTCTGCTTTTATTTTTTTTTAAGCTGAGAGGGTTTTTGCTTGTTTGTTTGAAGTTGGTTTGTTTTTATTGAATAGATTATAAAACTAGCTGCAGGCAGTCATGTGATGTGGGCATGTGAGTTCAATTCCTTTAACAGTCTGTTTTTAATATTATGTAAATTTCTAAAAGTTTAGAGATTGAAATAATGTTTTTTGGGGAGGGTGTAAATCATGACTGGACATTTTGGTGACTTTAATAGAGCAAGCTTCTTAAAATTTGAAAGCCAATAATTAGTACAGGGTCTCTTGATGTGGGAACTAGGTAACTAACAGCTTTGGGGTCCTCAAACCTTCTGATACTGTACACGTTTTCTCTGCACATTTGAGTGTGTGTGTGCATGGTTTGTTGTGTTGTGGTTTTTTTTTCTGGAAAGAGTCATTGCCTTTTATCAGATTCTTAAAGGACTCTAAGACAAAAAAAGGCTTAAGAACTGATTTAGGATTTCAGTCTTATGCTAATTCATTAGTCATTTTTAACCTTTCTAAGGAAAAAAGACAATCATCTCAAATTGCTGGATAAATTATGCTTTATTTCTCTCTCTCTCTCTCTCTGTGTGTGTGTGTGTGTGTGTGTGTCTATTCATTCCTATTTGATCTCTAATTAAATCCATCCAATTGGTGAATAGATGGAAAATGCCTGCCTCCCAAAATTAATTTAATTCCCTTCTTCTCCAACTCTGTCCAATACTCATTTAAAATTTATAATCTTCCCAGGTCCAAAGGATCTGGAATTATACCCTTCTTTTAAGACATATCAAATGCCTCCTCTTTTGAGAACTTTCTCCTGAATGTAATCTTGCCTTTCTCTGAAACACAACAATATTCCATCATAGTGAGTTTATGTGTATGCATGGGTTTGTCTTTTCTTTCTGCTATTCTCCTCCCCTTGCTTTTCTCCAAGAATTAGACTGTCACTTCCATGCAGGGACAGGAGGGAGTGGTTGGGCTTACTTGTGTATTACAGTCCCCCAAATTGGCAATATCTTTTTCATGGTGGTGGTCCAATAAATATTTAAGTGGAAGTCAGGAACATCTTTGTTCCATATACTTTGACATTAAAACCACAGACTCAGAGTTAATAACTTTTTTGCAGATAACAATTTTGAGTGTCTTAAAGCCACTGATACATCCAATGCAACATAATATTTTTTTCTTTCTTCTAAAAAAAAAATGGGATACATGTGCAGAATGTGCAGGTTTGTTACACAGGTATATGTGTGCCATGGTGGTTTGCTGCACCTATTGACCCATCCTCTAAGTTCCCTCCCCTCATCCCCCATCCCCCACCCCCCAACAGGCCCTGGGATGTGTTGTTCCCCTCTCTGTGTCCATGTCTTCTCAATGTTCAACTCCCACTTATGAGTGAGACCATGCGGTGCTTGGTTTTCTGTCCCTGTGTCAGTCTGCTAAGGATGATGGCTTCCAGCTTCATCCATGTCCCTGCAAAGGACATGATCTCATTCCTTTTTATGGCTGCATAGTATTCCATGGTGTATATGTACCACATTTTCTTTATCCAGAAATATTTTTATTTTCTAATACTACTGAATTCAGGCTCAAATGCCTCATCAGTAAAAATAAATTCCTATTTTAAAATATATCATAATAAATTAAAGTGTGTGAAGCTAATGGTTGCCGGGTTTGGTCAGGAGTTCTGGGTGATAGTGCCTGTGGCTAGAGTCATGAAAAGTCACAGCTCAAAGTCAGATCTGCCAGGAACTCAGGTCTAGCCAAGTGTGCCCCTTGGAGCCCTCAGAGCTTCACTGACATGTCTTCGGGGACCTGGGTGGGAGATGGGACAGCCCTACTCCCCAACCAGAACAGCTCTGTTTTAGTTGCTTTATATTTGAGCTCTGGAATACCTTGCAATTTGCTAAGTGTCCTGCTGAAGTTGACCAGACTCTCCTCTCTCCCCTCCTTGGCTGGTCCCTGATTCTACACCTGAGGACACTGAGGTCATCCAGAGTTGTAGTGTGATTGTCTCAGGTCATGTGCTTGCGAAAGCCCAGCTGGGAACCCAACCTAGTCCCAAGTATCCTGCCTTCTGGCCCACAGTCCTCTCCTCCTCCTCCTTGTGGCCCCTCCAAGTGTTCCTCCACTTTATAGGGGTCACTTGGAGATCATCAAGAAACATTGAGTGGGAGCTCTGTGTCAGGTTCTGGGGGTGCAAAGAGGGCTGAGATATGCTGCAGCAACCTCTGGCACCAGTATCTCCTCTTTTTCTCTAACAGTGGTGCTTTCTGGATAATTCTGTGTCTAATGCCTTACACATAAAACAGCATAGCTGCACAGTTGAAGTGTTCTAAAGCTGGATTATGGTGATGGTTACACAACTGTATAAATTTATTAAAACTCATCAAATTATCACTGATTTTCTTGGCATTCCTCTTGCAGTTGAAATATGATTTCAAGAGCACCAAACACTGTACTGACGTCCAACAAAGATAAAACTGTTAAAAGGAGAATGGCAGGGGCAACTGTCTTCCTCAAGTCTGCCTGTCTGTCTCTCCGTGTCTGTCTGTCTGTCTCTCTCTATCTCTGTCTCTCTCTCTCTCTGTCTCTCCATGTCTCTCTCTCTGTGTGTCTCTCCGTGTCTCTCTCGGTCTCTCCATCTCTCTCTCTCTCTTTCTTTCCCTCTCTCTCTCTCCCACACACACACACACACACACACACACTCCAGGGAACAAAATCTAACAGCCTCTCCCACCCCCAGCAGATTTCCTCTCACATCTCATTGGCTGCAAATAGAGCACCTGCCCATCCCTAAACCAATCACCAACAAAAGAGAGTGAGATTAACATTGTTTGCCTGGACATATTTTGCTTTATCCCCAGGGCTGTGAGAGGGTTCCATGTTCCTGAATGTAACGCCTGAACAAATTAGGATTCTGTGAACTAGGAAGAGGGTGGGGAATGTCTGCTGGGACGTTAACCAACAGTCTCTATTACACTTAATTAACTTTTTTTGACTGAAGGGAACAGAAACATGACCTGTTCTTTCTTTGTTGGCTGTGGATTTCTGTATTCTTTGTAAAAATTGTTCCATGATTTCCATCCAAATAATTATTCTTAAAGCCAGGACTCTGTAGTGCAGTTCTTCAGTGATACTGTGTTTGTGTTGTTGTAAGTTTTGAGGTTGGCAGTCATATTTCACTAGCACAGTCAATAGGAAAATTGGTGAGGAGCTGTCATTATCCCATTTAAACATGTTTTAACTTTTTCTATCTCTGTAGAACATTTGACCAATTCATATTTGGGGAGGTTTGCTATTACTAAGTAAAGAGAGATAGAACGTTGGTAACTATGTGGGTTTAGGAATATGGTATTGATGGGATTTAGAACTATTGCCCCTCAGCACAGATTAAGGGGCAAAAGCCATCAGAGGCCCAGAATACCCAAGATGGAAGATTTCCAACACTAGGACAGGGAATGTAACTAATAATTTCAAGCTATTGTAACAGAACATGAAAACATCTGCACAAAAGCAAAGTGAATACCACCTCTCCTCCCTTCACTCCTTCCCCTTCCTCCCTCTGTTCTCTGTCCTATCCCAACCCTAGACCACAGTGTATCTGTATTATGGATTTCTTAATTGCTTTTATTTTATATGTCACAATCTCTGGTTGTTGGGATGTTAACCAAAATAAATAAACACATTTCAGTAATATAAATTACACTAGGAACCATATAATTGCCATCAAGAGGTTACCTCTAAGACATAGCTCTAGGTTGTGATCCGTCTGCAGGAACGGGCCTGATGCTTGGGAAATAACTAAGGCCATTCACAGCCATTAGGTTTGTTGACTTTGATGCAGAATAATCGATGCCTGTCCCAGTAGATACTAATTCTCTTGAATTTTTCTTTCCACCTTCTGTCCTGAATCATCAAGGCCTAGTTTTTCAAGTCTCCATTTCCGAAATACAAATGTTTTCACTATCTTTGTAACTTGTGCTTTCAGATAAATAGAGATGATTTAACAGCACATAGACTTTCAAAAGCATGTAATTCAGGACATACTTAAATCGATTTTTAGTGGCCTTAGTATTTTTCCCTCTTTGGTGAGGGCTATTGCATCTCTTTGCGAGGAACAGCCATCTATGCATAGGGAGGTTCCCACAGAAAGGCCATGGGACATATTTGAACAAGCTTACCCCCACACATATGTGTGTAAAGAATGTTCAGTCAATACTTGTTGGCTGTTTATGGTTGGCATGTGCTTACATAGAAATACATTGACATTTGTCTCTTAAGACATACCATAATGGGGTAATTTTTCATTGTTTTATGTACCCTGGTAGCTTTGTAACATATATAAATACCTTGTTTCTAATTTAGTAATGTGTGGGAAAAGGCAGTGAGGCAAAACTTAAGGTTTTTTTGCCCTCTGTAGACTATATATGTTTATGCATGCACTTGAAGAGTATATAAAATGGTATATGTCTGTTTTCCTGACATATGCCATTTTTTACCTTTTTACCTTTCTGCCAGAGAAAAGCAAAGCAGTCAGGGGCATCTCATGATGTCACATGATTTGTAAGGGGAAAAAAAATGGAAGCCAATAAACATACATGAGCCAAAAATGAGCACTCTCGGGTCATTTCCTGAGGGTCACCCTTTCTTCATGCAGCAGTAATATGCTACCTGTTAAGTATGCCTTTCCCTGAACTTAATGTGATAGAGATCGTTTTCTCCTGGGCCAGCTCATTAGATAAAGCATTTTAAAGGTTATGTTTTCTGTTTTTCTTATAGGCAAGGATTACTGCAAAGTAATATTTCCATATGAGGCACAGAATGATGATGAATTGACAATCAAAGAAGGAGATATAGTCACTCTCATCAATAAGGTAAACAAAGGTTGTCTTCTACCTTGTAAACCACAAACTCCTTTGGGGTGTTGACTGGACAGTACAAGCTTTTGCTTCAGCGCTTGAAAGCTTGGTTTTCTCAGTCCTGAACTTGTGAGGAAGAATCTTGCATCTTTCCTTTTGATCAAGCTAAGCCCAGCATCCAAGTGAATGCATTCCTTGAGACGAGAATAGATTTGTTTGCATTAGGACCAGCTGCAGATTTGCATGGTCCTTCAGAAAGGTCTGTTCCAGACGGAATAACCCAAAAGGCAGCCTGCTTGGCTGGAGATCCTGCCCTCCACAGCAGCCAGGCTGCAGAGCTCTGTGTCCTGAGGTATCCAAGGAGGAGTTTTTTTTAAAAAGGCTGGTCATGCCTCACAGGCAGAAAACACTTAAAGAATGCTTGCTGTTCAGATCAAAGACAGGTAGAGTGCCTGAGAGAATTTTTCCTGTCTCGTTTGGGCTAAGAAGGTTGAATGATTTTATTATTATTAGAGCCAGAGCCCTGTAAATAAACAGAGAGCTATAAAATCTGTGTGAAGTGATGCAGTTGAACAGGGACCTTGGCTGTGTACTCTGTGTGCTTTCACACAATGGTACTCACCAAGTAGGTGGTTGAAAGATATATTATTTAAGCAATACCCAGAATAGATGACTTTTTCTCTGAAGAACAGCATTTTTGTGATGGTCAAATACGGTGAGAAGCTGAATGGTCTTGAAGATGTGTATGGTGGTTTTATTCTTGTATTCAGGGGAGTGACAGGGAACTTATCACAGTTCCCTTAGCACAAGTGTGACTTGGGAGATCATTGTGGCTGCCTGTGCTGGCTCTCGCAGGGCTGGGAAGCCGTGGCAGGGTGGAGGATGCAGGGAAGGGGAAGAGATTGCAGGTGCATAGAGTGGGGGTAGGCCCAGGGTCCCGCCGACTGTGGCCATTACTGAGAGGGTGGAGACTGGTGTCGCCTGGCCCTACCCCTCCCCCAGGGCTTGTCCATAAGGTGATCAGTAAGATTTACCTTTGTTATCAAGAGGTTACCTCTAAGACATGGCTTTAGAGATTGTGTGTTTTAAGAGCCAAAGCCAAAGATGCCAGGGAACTAATGACCCCAGAAGTTAACTAGCTTGCCAAAGGTCAGGAGTTTTAGGGAGAAAGCTGGTCCTCTCATGGACTCCATATAACAGTGGTATGGAGTATATAATGCTTTCTGGAACAGCAAATCATTCCCTGTTTTGCAGATCACCCAAGAACTCGTCCATCTTTTTACCTGTAAAGTATTCTCCCCTGAAGTTATTTCAGTATGTCTCTGTAGGTGTTGAACGTGGCAGGAGGAAATGAGGGGAAGAATGCTTCCCTTGTTTTCTGCAAATGAGGCAGAAGTGATTCTTTTCTGTTTCTTTCAGATTGCTTTCTGATACACAGTGCATTTCCTGTTTTTAATCAGACCTGTGACCAAACAAGCGGAATAAGGAAGTTGTTAAATGGGTGTGAAGCACAATACGAATGCTGTAATAATTAGCACAGATAATTTGGTTTTAGAAATACTGGGAAAGGGCTGGAGCGCTTTTTTCCCCCTTGATGATAAAGCAACCAGAGAATTAAATAACTGCTATTCTTTGCAGTGGGAGGGAGGGAGGGGACTCACTAGCCTGTTTTTGTTTTGTCTTTGGAAGAGAGGGAGCCTCTTTTTAGTTGAAAACCTGGTATGTCAATAATATTTAATGAGGTCTGAGAAAAGACACACATCTATTTCTAATTTAACATATTATACTCCAGTCCTTCCATTTGAATACATATCATAATGAGAACACATTCATCTTGATGATTTTGTTCCTAACCTCCCAGCCTGAGATCCAGTCTGATAAAAATTAACGTGATTTTTCTAATGACCTTAGTCAGAAAGGGAGTATCTATCGGTCCCATCCACATGGTACAGATAAATGAACAGGTAGATGTGGCAGGCTGCTTTCAAGAGTGTCCTGAAGGTTACATCCTATTTCTCTGGTTTCATAGATTAACGTATTTGAAAGCAGTTTAGAAACTGAAGCAGCACACTGCTATTAATATTATATTTGCAAAACATGACGTTGTCATCTCCGCTGTACACTTGGTCTGTTGACCTGACTTTCACACTGATCCAACTCCTCAGGCCTAGAGTTCTCATATCACCATTTTGACACTTGGTCCTCCTAGTCCCGCCCTGCTCCCACCCCCAAGCCTTTCTCCATCCCTGCCACTTCCTGCCCTGCAGAGCTAAGCATAGGCTTGAGTTGTTCTGTATCTGTCCAGGCCAGGTGAGCAAGGACCAGGCTTCCTCCATCCTTCTTTCTCTAGCACCCACCATAGCACCTGGTCTGGAGGAGAGCCCTGGGGTGGTGAAGGATGGAGGGATGTTCCCCCCCGGCTCCAGTGTCCCCTACCCACTTCATCCCTAGCACCTCAGCCCCTTCTTTTTGTCATTCTCTAACAATGCTGTGCTCACTTACCCTTCTGCACCAATCAAAATCTTTAGTAACTTTCTTTTTCTTTATTGTAAAATCCAGATAGATGATCCTAGCACTCCTTCACCTGGCCTGGCCTCAGTCTGTCTTGGTGGCCTTGGTCCATGTGGCTGTTCTGCAGGTACCCCCCGTATATCCCCCTCCTGCTCATGTGTCCTCACTAACTTGACTCGACCATGTTCCTGATGCCCGAGATGCCCTCTGCCTACCCACATCGCTATTTTTGTTTGTTTTGTTTTATTTTGTTTTTGAGACAGGGTCTCACTCTGTCGCCCAGGCTGGAGTGCAACCATGCGATCTCAGCTCACTGCAACTTCCACCTCCCAGGTTCATGCAATTCTCCCACCTCAGCCTCCTGAGTAGCTGGGATTACAGATGTGTGCCACCATGGCTGGCTAATTTTTGTATTTCTAGTAGAGATGGGGTTTTACCATGTTGCTCAGGCTGGTCTCGAACTCCTGACCTCAAGTGATCCACCCACCTCAGCCTCCCAAAGTGCTGGGATTACAGGTGTGAGCCGCCGCAGCCGGCCTAGCCACTGCACCCAGCTTCCAGTTTGCTGGGGTTTTTTGGATAGCTAATCACACAGCCAGTCTTAACTCATGCTGCTTGGGCCCATTTTAGAGCTTGCTGCTTAAGAAAATCCTTTGTGCTCTATCATTTTGCTTTTATTATTTTTTTATACAACCTGCTGGGAAATCAGATCTCTTGCTATCCCGTGCTTGTGCGGATTTTCACTTTTATTTCCATAAAGTGCCTGCCAGCCTTAACCTAGCATTCCAGTTTGCTGGAAGCAGTGTGTTCAGATGACAAGTGCCATGTAGGCTACCAGCTCCCGGAACCAGGGTTTGAATCCCAGCTCCACTGTTCCTGGCTGTGTCTCTTCGGGCATGTTGCTTACCCCCTCTGAGTCTGAGTTTCCTCAGCCATAAAGCAAGGGCCATAAAGCTGACCTCACAGGGCTGCTGCGAGGATTTACTCTGGCAGAGAGGGGTCTGTCAGTGGCACCCATAATTCTAGGAATTGTCACCCAACCCTGGCTGCTCTTTCTTGGGCCCTGGAAGAGGGAATGGAAGGGCTCTTGTGTCTTGAGGCTGGAATGCCATGACGTTAAGCAGGTTAAAATGGTGAAAAATCCACCTAAAATAGTTAAGTATTCACAGTGGAGGAGATTTTAGCAAGAATTTGGAAAGAAAACATGCCATAAATATTTTGCTTGCTGAAAGTGGGAAGAATGGAGTCGGAGCCTGTAAAACCCTGCTGACATTATAGAAAATTGTTACTCTTCCTCTAAGTTAGGAATCGCCCGGAAGTTCATTGAGATGATTGTATATTATTGCTATTATAAAATGAATGGTTTCACCATGATCTGTTTAATATGCATTCTGATACGCGTATTTATTGGATGTAGGAGTTGAGGTGAAAGACCTGAATTGCTGTTCTCTAAATTCTGTGTTCGCCGTAGAGGTTCCTGATAGACCCCGAATTCCTCTGACATTTACTTTGGTATCAGTGAAGGTGGTTTCCCTTTGCCCTGCTTTTCTGTGCTGTAGCAGGAGTCACAGAGCAGGCTTTGCCCTCATTTTTAGCCCTAGATTGTCAGTTCATGTGGCTTTCTAGAAAATGAGTCAGACACCTTTAGTGGGTGTGTATAAGCCCTCTGCAGTTCCCGAAATAATGTGCAAAGACCCAAACTATTTCTGTGTGTCCCTGGAAACCAGGAGGAAGTGTGGCAACCTGAATGGTTTGTTTTCTAGTTTATTTATAAAGAATTCTTGTGAATTTAGGAACATTTCCACTCGTGCAGAACACACCTGTGTTTAGCTTTTATTTCCAGTCACTCAAAAATAACTCCCGCGTCTGTGTTCCTGCCACCCCCATCCCTGCCTTCCTGATTTGTGCTCAGAGTGTGTTTGAAAAGGTTCTAAAGCTTCTGGGTCTCATTCCCAACTGGAGAAGCTTCCTGGAGAAGGGCTGAGGGCAGCTTGGCAGGAGCTATGCCAGGGCTCAGCTGCAAGTGTGAGATGGCCATTGGAAGGTGTCCCACACTGTGGCTGCTGCCGCTTGGGGCAGAATGAGCCCAGCTGTGGAGAGTGGCCATGTTCCCACTCTTGGCCAACAGCCTCTTGGCCTCAGAGCAACAGCCGTTCCTCACAGCTCCCACTAACCTAGGAGGAAAGGCTTCCTCTGTGACCCCATTGTAAACAAGGACCTTTAGATGTTTCTTATTAAACAGGCTTCCTTGGGTAGTTGTGTCTTTGACCCTTAAAGCATACCCAACCCCCATGTCTTCATTGTTTTAAGCCTATTTGATGACATCAAGATCAACGCTTAGAAAGCTAACATTGGTCAAAATCGTGGAGTCTTAGAGATGGAGGGAAGGGAACGGAGGCAATATTAGCTAGCATTAATGTTCATGGAAGGAAACTGATAGACACACCCTAGAGAAAGAGGGGACCCAGGCCGGGCTCAGTGGCTCCCGTCTCTAATCCTAGCAGTTTGAGTGGCTGAGATGGGAGGATCACTTGAGCCTGGGAGTTTGAGACCAGCCTGGATAACATGGTGAAACCCCATCTTCACACAAAAAAAATACAAAAATTAGCCAGGTGTGGCGTTGTGTTCCTATAGTTCCAGCTACTCGGGAGGCTGAGGTGGGAGGGTTGCCTGAGCCCGGGAGGTTGAGGCTGCGGTGAGCCATAATTGTGCCACTGTACTTAGGCCTGGGGGACAGAGTGGGACCCTGTCCCCCAAACCACAAAAAAGAGGGGACCCAGAATATTAGCTAAAGACAGTTAGTGGCATCCCCAACACAGTAGTACAGTCATCTTTCCTGAGGATTATCCACTGAAGATTATTGACAGTGATTTTAATTTGCACCCTGTCCTCTTCCCCTCACAATGTTCGTTCACTCATTCATTCATTCATACATTGAAGAATATTTATGGTGTGCCAGGAGCGGTGCAAAATGCCGGAATACAATGGTGAGCCAAAAATTCAAACCAGGAATTTTGCTTCTTTGTAGGGACCCCGAGTATTTGGAGCTAGACATGCTGCGAGGGCACAGTTAGAACCGCTCCTTTCATGTCTACCTCAACGTGTTTTCCTCCCTGCTGTCCTAGACAACAGTTGAACATTTAATTAACTTAATAATAGCTAGATCTTTCTCCAGGACCACAGCTTCCCAGCACAGCATTCTGGACCACTGGCAGCAAGAGCCTGGGACCATCATCACCATTCCCCTTTCCTCAAGAGTCTCCCTGGAGCTCAGCATCTCCCCTCATCTTCACAGCAACCCCGGGAATTAGGTGGGATCATGCATGTTCTCTGCAGATTACAAAGGAGGGGCAGAGGCCCAGAATGCTGAAGCAGCTTTCCCGAGGGACTCCCAGCAAGTCATTGGCAGAGCCAGGTCAGAGGCGTCTGCTGACCCTGGGCCAAGTGCTCTTGGAACTTGGGGGCTGGGCAAGGTGGTAACTGCGGGTGGAGTTTGTGTTTCCTGTGGGGCTGAGTCACTTCCAGAGGTGACTCTTGTCTACTCATTGAGAGTCCTCATTGTTACTGGATATCCAGGGCAAGCGTCTGTGGAGTTTCCTTTCTAAGGTAATGACATTATCATTGTTACTTCGCAGAAAAACAATATTACCATGCCATCACCCCATCCTTTGTTGCTGATGCTTGCATTTTGAATCTATGTTTCCCATCTGTTAGGGTCAGGACATCACTGTGGTGGTTTCTGGATTATCCATGACTGTAGGAGTCCACTGTCACCTCTAAAAGAGTGAAATGATGGTCCATGCAGAGGGAATGATGAGTTCAGCTCAGGGTTGACATTGGTTCTTTTTGTGCCTGAGGTCCGCCTCCCCAACTGCTTTCTTCCAGTTTCTTCCCATGCCCAGAGTATTTTGCCTTCCTCTTTTCTTCCCAGCCTGGTTGCCACTTAGATTTCCACTCACTGTCTTGGGGAAAAAAAAAAAAAAAAAAAGGCAGGCGGGAGTCCTGAGGTCCTTCCTAAGACATTCTATGATCAACTCTGTTATTTTTTTTGTTCTAATGTTTATTTCCCCTTCCTGCCTCCCTCCCATTAATTCATTAATGAACTAAAACATGTATTCATCAGAAAAATGTTTTCAGACTTCCTTGCTTCCCACCCCACAGGAAAATAAGGTTGCCTTCACAAAGAGAAGCGGCCTTAGGAATCTCAAGCAAGATCCATAGCTTGGTAGGAAGAAAGCCGATCAGCTAAATCGACTGCTGGCCGTGACCCTTTCTCTCTGAACTGCTGAAGCTTTTAGCAGAGCTCAAATGGTAGGATTAAATGTGGTTCCAAGGGTGAGGAGTAAATTAGCAGGTGTCACCCTGAAGATGATGACATGCTGACAGACCCATTAGACAGGCATGTTTTATGAGTGAATGAAGAAGTTAAGCATAGGTCTGGGATCATCTGGGTTTACAGACATTTGGAAAATGTCAGTGTTGAGCAAATGAGTCATTTATGTCATAGAATGTATTTCTTGCAGCATGGCCTATCTTGTTAGACTGCTTATGTCCTTATTCTAGACAGAAGTCACAATATATCTCCTCCTCAGAGCATTTAAAACCCAAAGGAATACAATTTGTTGCTGTTTTGTCTTCCTTTTATAAGTAGCCAGGACACTGGGACCAGTGAGAAGAATCATTACCATCACACAGACATAGTTTTAAATTAGATGAGGATGGTAAACATAGGGCTTGGGGTGGGAGAAAATATCTTTTTGGTTTACCAGTAGACAGTTGTTGAAAGGCCACCCCAACATTTTGATGGTCATTATTATAGATTTTTCCTTTGTATCATGGACAGATGAGTTTGCAGCTGATGTAAATTCCCAGGTTCATATGCCTACACAAATTATATAAAACTGTCTAAAGAGATCCTGTGTTTGTTCAACCCAATTGTCATATCTCTGCAGAATGTTGTGCTAAAGTGGCAGGACATCAGTAATCCCCCATATTGGGACACTTTTTTTTCCCCTCTGCAACACACAGAAAAAAAAATCTGTAGGTATCTTAAGGAATTAGAGAAACTCTCCCTTTTTTTCTGTTTCTATCTCCACCCTTTCTATTTGTATTACTCTGATAGGGGTGTTCTGAGGCTTAAATGACAATGTTGTATCTAAAAGTGCTTTGGAAACATAAAGGTTAAATCATAGGGCTGGGTGTAGTGGCTCACACCTGTAATCCCAACACTTTGGGGAGGCTGAGGTAGAAGGATTGCTTGAGCCAAGGAGTTTGAGACCAGCTTGGGCAACATAGCGAGAGACTCTGTCTTTACACACACAATATTTTCTTTAAAGGTTAAATCATAGTTATTGCTATGATAAGTTATTAGAAGAAGATGAAAAGACAAATGCCTGGTAACTGAATGTTCTTTCTTGGTATATTGAACTGTCCTGAAATTAAGGTCAGTACTTCCCCTGAAGTTCCTTTTCATTATTTATTTCAGCTTAGGATGAAAGTAATGTATTACAGTTGTGTAACCTGTCTTGTTCAGTATCTCAAAGCTCTTTGCATTCATATTTGCATTTTATTAAAATACACGGTTTCTGAGATGAAAGTGGCATGGGATACACTTTTTTGTTTGTTTGTTTTTTGAGATGGAGTCTCGCTCTGTCACCCAGGCTGGAGTGCAATAGCGTGATCTTGGCTCACTGCAACCTCCGCCTGTCGGGTTCAAGTGATTCTCCTGCCTCAGCCTCTGAGTAGCTGGGATTACAGGCAACTGCCATCATGCCTAGCTAATTTTTGTATTTTTGTAGAGACGGGGTTTCACCATGTTGGCCAAGGCTGGTCTTGCACTCCTGACCTTGGGTGATCCGCCCGCCTGTGCCTTCCAAAGTGCTGGGATTACAGGCATAAGCCACCACGCCCGGCGGGGATACACTTTTAAGTAATACTTTAAAATTGTATAAATAACACTCTTGGAAAAAAATCAGAAAAACAGACAAATAAATACAAAGAAAAAATTACCAGTGACCTTACCACCTTCACATACCTCTTAATATTTTAGCAATTATTCTTTCAGACTTTTTCCATATGTGCACATAATTACAGTTTAAAATAAAAATAGGATCATATTATATACACTATTTTATAATAACCCTCTTTGTCCAAAATACATCATGATTATCCTTGGCAGCATGGGTAAATGATTCCTTAGCATCCTGAATCCTAATGTATGGAGAGAGTACCAAAATCCTCTTTTTTTTTTTTTTTTTTTTTTTTGAGTCGGAGTCTCACTCTTTTGCCCAGGCTTGAGTGCAGTGGCATGATCTCGGCTCACTGCCACCTCCGCCTCCTGGGTTCAAGCGATTCTCGTGCCTCAGCCTCCTGATTAGCTGGGACTACAGGCCTGTGCCACCACACCCAGCTAATTTTTGTATTTTTAGTAGAGATGGGGTTTTGCCATGTTGGCTAGGCTGGTCTCAAACTCCTGACCTCAAGTGATCCGTTTGCCTTGGCCTCCCAAAGTGCTGGGATTACAGGCGTGAGCCACTGGGCCTGGCCCTCGACAATCCTCTTTTATGCTTAGCTTGTTTCCAGTTTTTCTTTGTGTTAGACCATGTTGCACATAGTCATCACCCTGTTCAACAGTCTTTGTATGCATTTCTGCCACTTCCTCCTAGCTGTGATACCTTGGCAGGTTACTCATCTCTGTGTGCATAAGTTTTCACATCTGTGAAATGAGAGTAATAATAGTACCTACATCCTGGTGTTGTGAAGATTAAATGAGATGAAGTAGGTAAAGTATTTGGAAAGCCTGGGTCCTAATAGCTGCTACATAAATGTTAGCAGTTACTATTTCCTGATGATAAATTGCTCAATGTAATACTGTATTGATGCATTTTGAGGGCATATTGAGGATACATCCTGAAAGATTGTGCCAATTTAGTCTCCTCACAGGAGTGCATGCAAATATATTTCCCTATTCTCGTCATCCCTGGATATTATCATTCTTTTTAATCTCTGCTAATGTGCTTTGGGCTCTGCTAATTCTGCATTTTAAAAAATGACTACCAAGCTTGAACATTTTATGCATCATTTCCAATTGATTTTATAAAAATACCTTATATTCATGACATTAACCTGTCATCTTCATATTACAAATATTTTTTCTTAGTTTATGACTCATGGAGATCTTTAAGAAAAAAAGTCATTAAAATAAATGCCTTTTAGGCTTAAAATTTCCTCATTTTATAGTTAACTGTATAGTGCAGTAAAATGTGTCCTTTTAAGAATAGTTTTGATTAAGGTTTTTATATTTTATTTCTAGCTGGAAATGGTAGCCAACTATTAAATGCATTCTTTTTCTGCCTTCCTCAGGGCTTTCAGTGTTTTAATTTAAAGCTTCTGTCTTTACAGTATTTTTTTCATAGTGGCATTGAGAGAGTCCCTGAGGTTCTGCATGGATGCGTATAAGGATCCCCATATCCTAGACCAGGGTTTGGCAAACTTCTGTAAAGGGCCAGCGAGTAAATATTTCAGGCTTTGTGGGTCATGCAGTCTGTGTCACAATTACTCAACTCTGCCATTTTAGAGCAAAAGCAGCCATAGAGGTAAATGAATGGGTGTAGCAGAGTTCCAATGAAACTTTATTTATGGACACTTACATTTGAATGTCATGTAATTTTCACATTTCTTGAAATATTCTTCTTTTGATTTTTAAAAACCATTCAAAAATGTAAAAACTATTCTTAGTTTGTGGACCATAGAGAAATAAGTGGCAGGCTAGACTTGGCCTATGGGCTGTAGTTTGCTGGCCCTTAAAATAGAATATCTGGAAATAGACTCATAAAAAAAATCCAGCCAATTAATTTTCAACAAAGATACAAAGACAATTTAAGAGAGGATAATCTTTTCAAGAAATGGTGTTGGCGACCGGGCGTGGTGGCTCACGCCTGTAATCCCAACACTTTGGGAGGCCGAGACAGGCAGATCACAAGGTCAGGAGATCGAGACCATCCTGGCTAACACGGCGAAACCCTGTCTCTACTAAAAATACAAAAAAAAAAAAAAAATGCCAGGTGTGGTGGTGGGTGCCTGTAGTCTGAGCTACTCGGGAGGCTGAGGCAGGAGAATGGCATGAACCCAGGAGGCGGAGCTTGCAGTGAGCCAAGATCGCGCCACTGCACTCCAACCTGGGCGACAGAGCAAGATTCCGTCTCAAAAAAAAAAAAAAGGTATTGGCACAATTGGACACCCATAGGCAAAAAAAAAAAAAACCAACCTGAACCTATTATACAAATTTAACTCAAAATGGACCATAGATCTACATGTAAAACGTAAAACATCAAAAGTTATGTACGAAACACAGGAGAAAAGAGTTGTTAGACATGATACCAAAAACACAATCCATAAAAGAAAAAACTTGCCAAATTGAACTTCAGCAAAATTAAAAACTTTTGCTCTGCAAAGACACTCTTGAGAGAATGTTATTGGCTAGTCTGTTTTTCCTGCAAGGCCATCTAAGCCCTAGTGTTCAGGAAGTAATTGCCTGCTACATAATTGCGTGGATTTGAAGGACCTTGGTTTCATTCTGAGTCTTCCTGGGAATACCTCTTGTAATACATGGATCTTTCACATTGGAGCCTTTCCTTGCCCTGTGTTCTTTCTCCCCTATAGTGGCAGACAGACAGAGCCATACTCCAGTGGTCTGTTCTGGACTCAGCTGAGCAGCCCGAGGGCCTGGATTTGACTTTGGAATTGTATTTTTTACTCGCTGCACAGCTCTAGAAGCTAAATCAGCTAAGTATAGATTAAAAGGCACCAGACAAGTTTTCAGGCTAAGAAATATGTTTTCCTAGTAGAAGAATTTCTTAAAAGAAGTGTGGATTTGTCTGGTGAAGAATGGAAGTGGAAGATAGGAATTTAGGAATTTACTAATAGTCGCTGCAGCTGCCTTCAATGTTCCTGACCTTCAAAATGATCATGGCTATGCCCTTCACCTCCTGTTCCTTCCCAGTCCTTATCTGTGGAATGAAGAATACCACCTTCTCCTTTTTTAAAGCTTTCTTTGTATC
This sequence comes from Nomascus leucogenys, assembly GCF_006542625.1. Lineage (NCBI taxonomy): Eukaryota > Metazoa > Chordata > Mammalia > Primates > Hylobatidae > Nomascus > Nomascus leucogenys. The sequence goes on along the minus strand of NC_044406.1, from coordinate 18,075,834 downwards.
TCTTAGAATTGGTGCAGGAGCTAAGAAAATCTCTTAAAACATAATAATAAAAAATGCTTTATGAACGCCACTGTCTACCAGTGAAGCAAAATGATTTTCTCTCATATCTACCATCCTTTTAATGGAAGAAAAGCATGTATTTGGATGCAGAGTCAATGCAGTTCTCTAAACCATAAATGAAGGTAAAAACTCAGCTATAGGATGCACATCCTGGAGGAGTAGACTATACATTCAGCTATGGATGAGCTGTAGGTGCCATTAGAAACAGCTTTTAAGATTTCAGATTAAGTGGTCATCTCAATGTAAATGACCTAGCAAGGTCCCTAGCAACTTTCCCACAAAATGAGAAGTTTCTGTGAAAATGTTGTTACATAAGTTTACATTCTTGATTATATCTTTTTATATTTTTTTAATTTTATTTATTTATTTATTTTGAGACGAAGTCTCACTCTGTCGCCCAGGCTGGAGTACAGTGGCACCATCTCGGCTCACTGCAACTTCTGCCTCCCGGGTTCAAGTGATTCTCGTGCCTCAGTTTTTCAAGTAGCTAGGATTACAGGCATGCGCCACCACACCCGGCTAATTTTTGTATTTTTAGTGGAGATGGGGTTTCACTATGTTGGCCAGGCTAGTCTCAAACTCCTGAGCTCAAGTGATCTGCCCACCTTGGCCTCCCAAAGTGTTGGGATCTCAGGTGTGAGCCACTGCACCCAACCACATACTTGATTATATTTAAATGGACAGGAAAAAAATGTAAAAGTGCTAGCTTGATAATTTGTATTTTGTGTATGACTTGTTCACATGCCCTTATATATAGTTAACGTCTCTTGGAATACTTAAAGCCATCTTACGAGGACATTGGGAAGGTACTGTCTATGTAAGGATCTCCTTTTCACATGATTACTATTTTTTGTGTTTTTTTTGTTTTGTTTTGTTTTGTTTTGTTTCGTTTTGTTTTGAGACAGAGTCTGGCTCTGTTACCCAGGCTGGAGTGCAATGGCACGATCTTGGCTTACTGCAACCTCTGCCTCCTGGGTTCAAGCAATTCTCCTGCCTCGGCCTCCCAAGTAGCTGGGATTACAGGTGCCCACTACCACATCCAGCTAATTTTTGTATTTTTAGTAGAGATGGGGTTTTGCCACGTTGGCCAGGCTGGTCTCAAACTCCTGACCTCAGGTGATCTGCCCTCCTCGGCCTCCCAAAGTGCTGGGATTACAGGCGTGAGCCACCGCTCCTGCCCGATTTTTTTTTTTTTTTTTAAGACAGGGTGTCACTCTTGTCACCCAGGCTGGACTGTGGTGGTGTGATCGCAGCTCACTGCAGCCTTGACCTTCTGGGCTCAGGTAATCCTCCTACCTCAGCTTCCCAAGTAGGTGGGACTACAGGCATACCCACCACATCTGGCTAATTTTTTGTAGAGATGGGGTTTTGCCATGTTGTCCAGGTTGGTCTCAAACTCCTAGACTCAAGTGATCCGCCCACCTCAGCCTCCCAAAGTGCTGGGATTACAGGCGTGAACCACTGCACCCAGCCAATTACTGACCCTTGAAGTGGACTTATGGGAGTAGAAATTCTTTCATTCCACAATTAGAAAAAAGGCTAAAGCATAAACATTTTTTTAGAAGACTTAAGATTGCATATGTTGCAAAGGAAATTATGAAATCAATAAATAATTCTGGTATATTTTTGTGTACAAACTATATAGCCATGTTCCACAACTCTAGGAAGTACCAAATATGAATAGTCACCCTGGAGTTGGGCCAACATGGCAGCATCTGTTGGATGCTGTTCTCTGAAGAAGCTCCAGATAGAAACTTTTTTTTTTTTTTTTGAGACGGAGTCTCGCTGTCTGTCACCCAGGCTGGAGTACAGTGGCACAATCTCAGCTCACTGCAACCTCCACCTCCTGGGTTTAAGCAATTCTCCTGCCTCAGCCTCCTGAGTAGCTGGGATTACAGGTGTGTGCCACCACACCCGGCTAATATTTGCATTTTTAGTAGAGACGGGGATTCACCATGTTGGTCAGGCTGGTCATGAACTCCTGACCTCATGATCCACCCACCTTGGCCTCCCAAAGTGCTTGCATTACAGATGTGAGCCAGTGCGTCTAGCCCTAGAAACATCTTTTTCTAAGAGGAAAACAGGCTGTGCACACAGAGGCCTTTAGGGCTTCTGCCCTTGGTTGTCTTCTATGAAAATCCCCATGGGCCTTCCTGATTCCTACCTTTGTGACACTGAACACCTGTGGAAGTCCTGTTCTCTTACTAGGGACTGAGATTTGGTTTAAGGTTGTTTTTTTTTTCCCCCCTCGTTTCTTAATGACATCTGAACTCAAAAGTTACTTCTGTAGCATTTCCTCACCTATGTGCTGTGAGGGTCGGGTAGTGATTTCTTCAGCTCTCCAGGGTGGATGGGAAGGGCCTTAGCTGGCCGGAATCACCCCTCTGGGCTGATGGCCTTCAACAACCTTTGGCCTCCAGCAGCGTGTCGTAAAAATGCTACTATTTTATGTGTGTGCCATTATCTGAAAAAAGCTAGGTGGCACTAACTTACTGCATGTATTTATCCTTCTGTGTAAAGATGTTCAACAATGGCTCTACTTTACTTTAGGGAATACTTCACCTTCCTTGTTAGAGAAAGGAACATATGACTGGCAAAGGAAACTCCAGGATAATTAAAAACCCTTGTATGTATCTTCATTTCACACATTCTTTCTCTAGGACTTCTTTTGGGAATTAGACCTTGAAATAGCTCAGACTTTTAAAGATAGAGCTGAAAGTTCTATTATATCTAGAATGAAAAAGTCCAGTCTAATTGAAGAAACAATCTTTTTGAGGGAATATATAACTTGGGGTTGCAGCTATTATACCGAGTAAAGGGTAATTAGACTTACCTTCCTGTCATAGACAACTCTAACATTGGCCAAAACATACGAAGTGGCTGTTTTTAGGCATTGGACAGTACATATCACAAGGATGTGATCCTGGAGACAAGGGAAGCATAAAAGTGAGTTTTACATCAACTCTGGCTTTTTGCCTAGAGGCACTTTCTAAATTGCAGCACAGGGCAGTGGAGCCCAAACAAAGAGTAGCAGACTCATTTATTGGATAGAGGAAACAAGTTGTAATTCAGGACTGCTGGGGTGGCTCAAATTTTCAGGGCAGGGAACTGCAAAATAATGAGCTACACATGGAAAGAGTGTCAGAAATGTATAGATCTAGATGATTTGGCCAAATACTAAGCCAGGCATCAGTAGGGCAAGACTCCACTAGGCCTGGAAGAAAAAATAAGAACTTGGGGGGGCTGTGAGCTGAGTGGATATCCCAGAGATCACCAGTAATGGGAGATGTTAGAGTTCTAGCTAAGCAGAGTAGAAAAACATGAGGTGCTAAACACTTCTGGCATCCAGTGAGAACCCAGAAAAGCCAGCCACAGGAACAGCACTACCCTAGACCCATTGTAACAAAGCCTAAAAACCCAAGCCTTGACCAGTCAAGCTGACCTGCAAGTAACCTGCCTACCATAGCAGAACTCAACACTCTTTCAGGGAAGACAACAAAATCTGGTCTTTGAACAATAGCATGCACAGTTGCTCAACAACTATTGAGATAATATAATCACAAATGACTAGATCTATGAAGAAGCAGAAAAATGTGAGGTGGCTTGGAGAAGACATAGGGGTGTTTCTGAGTACAGTTTTCAGGCATCGATACCTGCTTCAGTTAATACTGGCATGCCCAAGAGGAAATGTGTTTACTGTTTTTTGTGTTATCCACCCAGTTTCTTGTTACTAGTTATATAGTATGTAAAAAGAAAAAAGCAAAAGTTAGTATAGCAAAGCCTGTAAATTGTTGCCTGCTAAGAAGCCAGGATTTTTTGTAAGTAGTTCAACTCTGGGTCATGACTTCGTTGTATTACAAAAGAGTGAGTGACTGCCAGTCAGGTGTGGTGGCTCACACCTGTAATCCCAGCACTTTGGAGGGCCGAGGCGGGCAGATCACTTGAGTTTAGGAATTTGAGACTAGCCTGGGCAACATGGCAAGACCCTGACTCTACAAAAAATTAAAAAATTAGCCATGCATGGTGGAGTATGCCTGTAGTCTTGGCTACTCGAGAGACTGAGTGGAAGGATGGCTTGAGCCCGAGAGGTCAAGGCTGCAGTGAGCCATGATGTATTTATCCTTCTGTATAAAGATGTTCAACAATGGCTCTACTTTGGAATGCCACTGCACTCCAGCCTGGGCAACAGAGTGAGGCCCTGTCTAAAAAAAAAAAAAAAAAAAAAAAGTGAATGATTGCCTAAGCCTTAGCTATCCTGTGATGATGGCATTTGGAATGTAGTGTTTTCTTGAGTGAGCTTGTCCCTAGGACTGTCTCCTCAGGCATCTCTCTTTAATTTTGGTCTGCCAGGCATTGCTTCTGAGACTGAATAGTAGTCAGTGTAGTCCTCGTTTTTTCTTCTTACCTTATAAACTATGATATGTGGCTGAGCCTCCTTTAGTAACTGATTTATGGGGATGTAGAAAATTCTGAGCAGAAATCCCAGCCATGCAGAATAATTGCATCTCTTGGGGAGGTGTTAACAAGCAGAGGCAGAGATGAGTGCTTCTGGGCTCTGGCTTCCATGGAACTTTCACTCAATAGCCCCCACCCCTAAGCTCTATGCAGAAGGTGTTCAGTAGCAAATATTAAATGGCTGTTTCCATACTGCTGGTGGATGCTGAGGGTGTGAGGCCCCCTGGGGGCATGCTGAGGCTCACTTAACAGCCTCACCCAAATTGTCCAATACTCACTTTCTCCTCAAATGATATCAGGGAAGGTCAGGAAGAACAGCCATGCTGGATAACTTCCGGGAAATTGGGACTGGGGAGCCTGGGGGCAGCTGACCACCAGAAGTGACTGAGCAGAATACATTTCTTTTTCGTTTGCATCAAGTGGTGTACCCCTTTTTATGTTTTCAGTTTTTGGTTTGAAATGTCTGTTTCTAAGCTGCATGTTCCCATTTGAACTCAAAGAAGACACAATGCCTGAGAAAATGTGGCCTACCTTTTTGGGGTAATTTTAAAGTTTTTGCCACAATTTTGAATAAATAATAAATTCAGAACAGATCAGCAGGTAAAGCCTGATCATACAGATGAAGCTTACTTTGTGTAGTAATTCTATACCTGCTTCCCCCTTGTTCAGTTTGACCTCACTTCTGATGTTTGAAAGTGGAGAGAAGTGGAACAGCAGTCTGGAGGAAGATTGGGTCATTCATCTATTCAGTCAACATTTATTCAGAATTGATATGTTCCGGGCACTATGGCAGGAATTAGATGGAGACAGAGGTGTGAAGATAAGAATCCTCATTTTCAAGGAGCTTATCGTTTTCAGGAACCTTGTGACTCAAAGTATGGTCCACGGAGTAGCAGCATTGGCATCACCTGGGAACCTCTTAGAAGTATAGAATCTCAGACTTGCCCCAGACCTACTGAATTTGAATTGGCATTTTTACAAGATCCCTAAGTGAGAAGCATGCACATTAAAGCTTGAGAAGCATTCATCTTAAATCACTGACTCTCAGCCTACACGCTGGAAAAACCTAGGGCCATTGTAAAAGCACTGACTTCCTGTGCCCATTCCCCACCCCCAAATTGTGATTTAACAGGTATGAAGTCTGGCCCAGGCATCGGCATTTTCTTTTAAATTCCCAGGTGATTCTAAATGTACAGACAGGTGTGAGAGCCACTCATCTAGTACATGGCTTTGTACTCTTGACAAAACAGCCCAAGATGAGATTGTAGCTCATTCTGTTAACCAATATACAAGCTAGATGGCAAGTTTGTCTTTTCTACAGATTTGAAGTGCCTAGACTAGAGGTAGGCACACCAGGTCTCACGTGGCCCTCTCTGTGCCCACAGGTTGTATGTCAGGGAATCACCCTCAGCTGTGTGGAGCACTTCGGCCAGGTTACAGGGGGCCATGCTGGCAAGATTGAACAGACTGAGGCCCAATACTGAAGTTTGGGCAAGGCCTCCTTCCTCAGACACACCCCGGGGTCTTGGCATCCCTCCCCTTGGCCTCCCTCCAAGTGTGTGAGCTGCTGCCAGGGGGTTTCACCCGAGGCAGCAGGGACTAGGAGTGGCTCCTTGGCACTCGAAGATGGCGCTGGGTCGCATGACAAATGCACATGAGTGTAATTAAGCAGCTCTCCTGGTCACATTATCCCTCAGGGATTCGGACCAGGCCATATAATCACAATGATGACAATAACAACAACCAGCTCTTGTGTCACTCTTTATACTTTGCAAAGATTTTCACATGTGTCAAGAAACTGAGATCCAGGGAGCTTTCATCACTAGTGAACAGCTTAAGTGTCACATGACCCATGCTTGCTCTGTTCCACCTCTCTCTGAGTTCCACTTGAACATATCAGGCAAAATAAGGAATGGCTCACTTATGGCAAAGTGAGTTCCCTGTTATAAGCAGTATGCTAGGAGAGAGTAGATAACCTGAGATGTAGCAGAGCATAGAGGCTGGACTACAGAACGCCTAATGCTCTATTCATTCATTCCTTAAAAGGAAAAACATCATTTGCATTTTATAGGGAAAAGTGTATGTTACCCTAATATCTCCCTGGTGTTGAGGCATAGAGAAACCATTTTGGCCATTTTAAAGACTTGAGTTTGAAAGAGTAAAAATGATATGTCAGAAATATGATTTCTTTCTATATTCTTGCTAAGGGTTTAGGTCTACTTTCCCCTGAGTTCATGCTAATAGAGCTTATGTCTAAACAGCAGCTTTCTGGAAGCTTCATCTACATGCTGCTCCTTTTCTCATTTCTGCCTCCCACCTCATTCAGAGTTCATCCCCTCACCTGCCTACAATGCTCTTTCTCATTTGTATTAGAGTCTAAAACTCCATGAAGGTGACTGTCGTCTGGAGTTATGCCTGGGGTCCTGGTGTAATTTATTAATAGCGCCCCAGATTTGGAAACAAATTGTAGTACTTGGGCCACGTTACCTCTCTCCTCAGTGGTCAGCTACTGCCTCACCATCCTGCCTTCACTCAACGTCTACCGTCTTCCTTGGGGACATCCACTTCCACCCTGATGGCAGTCGGGCCTCACAAGCGGTTGATCACCTGCCCCTCCTTTCTGCCCCTGTCACTCAATGGGTACTGTCTTGCCTCACGCCTCATATCACTGTTCAGTAGATGTTGGAGGGGCAGACTTTGTTCCAAGCTCTAATTCCTGTATATTCTCTTCCATGAGCACAGCTTTTCTCTCTCCCTCTTCTCTTCCTTTACGCCCAGCAAGTCTGCCCTTGACCATTCTCATTGCCTCAGTTCTTGTCCTTGTTCTCTGCTTCCAGGCTGCCCAGCTTGCCTTGGTCCCACTTGTTTGTAAATCCAGCCTAGCACTTCTGCCAGTGTTTCTGTGGCATTCTGATTCACTGTGTCTGCCTCTCCCACTAGACTCTGAGCTTGGGAGCCCCACAAGGACATGATGGTCTTCTTTTCTCCCCTGGATTCATCTCCTATCCTGCACATTTTAGAAGTCTAGCCCAGCCATTGGCATTTTTTTTTAATTCCCAGGTGATTCTAAATGTGCAGCCAGGTTTGAGAGCCATTTTAGGTTCTCAGTAAATAAATTGAGGCCAGGCGCTGTGGCTCACGCCTGTAATTCCAGCACTTTGGGAGGCCGAGGCGGGCAGATCACCTGAGTTCAGGAGTTCAAGACCAGCCTGGCCAACATGATGAAACCTCGTCTCTACTAAAAATACAAAAAAATTAACCAGACGTGGTGGCAGGCACCTGTAATCCCAGCTACTTGGGGAGGCTGACGCAGGAGAATCGCTTGAACCTGGGAGATAGAGGTTGCAGTGAGCCGAGATCATGCCATTGCACTCCAGCCTGGGCAACAGAGCCAGACTCTGTCTCAAATAAACAAACAAATAAATAGAATTTGCTGCTATTTTATACTTCCAAAAGCACAGCCCTCATACAAGTCTCTTCATCTCTCCCATCAAAAGACTAGTTCTTTTGTCTGGTTTGTTGAAGAGGACTTATTTTCACTTCTCATTTTGCTGTCAAAATTATTCCTATTTCCCTTAAATTAGCTTGTATTGCTGGGGGGAAAAATGCCTTGCTTCTCTGTAAATCTCTATCCCACTCCAGGCATCCTGACCCTGTGCCCACTTTCTGTCCTATAGCAGACTCTTTTTTTTTTATTTTTTGGCTATTTTTTCTTGTTTTTTTTTCTACTTCTGCTAGTAGCACTAAATCACACTGGCAGTTTTCTCTTTTGACTGTGCTTATCTCATCCATGGGCTTTGTGTTTATCTCATCCATGGGCCTTGTGTTTATTCTTGTACCAATCAGAACAATTAGACATATTGTGTTTTCCCTTCATGCTTCCCTTCTCTTCTTTGAATTATGCAATGAGTAGCACTGTTAGTGTTTTCCTTAAGAAGCAGAGTATAGATGGGCCATCCAAGCCAGTCATCACCAAGGGGAAATATGAGACATACAATGTCATTATGTACCACTTTCTCCCGTAGGAGTGTATGGGATCTAAAGTTATTCTGGGCCGGGCTCGGTGGCTCACGCCTATAATCCCAGCACTTTGGGAGGCCAAGGTGGGTGAATCACCTGAGGCCAGGAATTCGAGACCAGCTTGGCCAACATGGTGAAACCCTGTCTCTACTAAAAATATAAAAATCAGCCGGGTGTGGCGGTACATGCCTGTAATCTCAGCTACTTGGGAGGCTGAGGCAGAATTGCTTGAACCAGGGAGGCGGAGGTTGCAGTGAGCCGAGATCACGCCACTGCACTCCAGCCTGGGCGACAGAGTGAGACTACGTCTCAAAAAACAAACAAAACAACAACAACAAAAAAACAAAGTTATTCTGGATGGGCTTTTGCTTATTAACATTTTCTGTATTGTTTTTCTCACATGTGAAGCAAAAAAGGTTCTTGGGTTATTATTTGCATAAGACTAAGATGAAGCATGGATTTACACTGTTTAGAAAGTTTGAGCCCAGGTGTGGTAGCTCACACCTGTAATCCCAGCACTTTGGGAGGCCGAGGCAGATGGATCCCTTGAGCCCAGGAGTTCAAGACCAGCCTGGGCAACGTGGCGAAACCCCATCTCTACTAAAAATATGAAAAATTAGCCAGGCATGGTGGCATGTGCCTGTAGTCTAAGCTACTCAGGAGGCTGATGTGGGAGGATCTCTTGAACCCAAGAAGTCAAGGCTGCAGTGAGCTGAGATCATGCCACTGCACTCCAGCCTAGACAATGAGAGTGTGACTCTGTCTCCTTGCAAAAAAAAGATAGTTGTTTTTGAATGCCTTTTGTGGGCATAGTTCTGTATCAGATGACCTGAAATGAATGTGGAAGGAAGACCAGTCCTCAGCTAAGCAAACCATTCACACATGAAAAGATTTCAGATTATTGCAAAAACTGTTAATGGTTCTCTCCTCTTTTGGTACTAGAGCACTTATTTGATACCTGTTACCCAAAGGACCTTGCATAATATTGTATGTCTGTCTTTCCCATACATCTCTAAGCTCCCTGGGGTTAGAGATCATGTTCTCTGCATCTGCATGTTTAAGGTTTGGTGCTTACAGAGCTTAAATATATTTCGCATTTAATAGATTAAGTGCAAATTAACACTGTACTGAGCATTAGAGAAAAGATAAGGCATTCATCATAGTCAGTTTCTTAAAGGTGAGTTTCAAGTTGAGTTTTGAAGAAACCTAATTCCAAGAATTAGGGTCAAAGAAATTCTACTCCCAGCTTCCTTCATAAGTTTTTCTGGTATCATTGATGATGTTTGTAACATCCTAGGGTCAGAAGAACCTCAGGAGCCACCAAATCCTGCCACCACTCCTGTTCATAAATCCCTTCTTTGAAGACTGATGCTAGTATTCAGGGGGTGATGTGACATGGGCAGGACCAGACTATCTACTTGGACTTCTCACTGTCATTTTTCCAGAAAGATAAGCATCCTTTCATGTTGAAAGACTTTTGGACCCTTATTTTGTTCTGGGTAAATCTGAACTTGATACTTCAACGGCCTTTGTTTTTTTTTGTTGTTGGTTGGGGCTAGAATTTATAGTCTGTGACTAAGGACTGATTTCCAAAATCTGCACTCTCTTCCCTAAGGGGTCAGCTTATCTTTGTAACAGATACCACTGGGGCAGTGGAAGGTGGTGATGAGTTACTTCCTACCTGAGGTGGGCCTTATGCTAACTTACAGAGAATCCCCATGAGTTTAGGCAGATAGAGTCCATCCTGTTCTACAGTAATTCAAGTATTGGACTGCAGGAGATCGCAGAACTCTCAGGGCTAGAAAGAGTCTGTGTTGATTCTACAAATACTTATTATATGAGGCATTGTGTACGTGGCTGGGGGTATAATGGTGAAAAGTCAGACGTACTCCTCACCTTGCTGGAATGTATGATCTAACAAGGTACAAATGAGCCATACAAGCCATGGCTCTCCCAGGGCCCTACAGCAAGGCCTTGGGCCAGCTGCACATCTGGTACTTGAGCCCTTTTCTAATCCCACTGGTGTCGTGGAGACCATGGGTTCTCCATGGGCCCTGAACATGATCTCCTCTCTTTCTCTATCACCTTCTTGCTTTCCGTTATGTGTTACCAGCAGGTTTTTTGTTTGTTTGTTTGTTTTTTGGAAAGCGTTTTCTCATTTTGGGCTTCAGCTGGAAGTTGTTGATCACAAGACTTGGGAGTCTGCAATAGGACAAAAAGCAGGCACAGAGTCAGGATGCCTGAAGTGGGATGGAGATTTACTGATTACAGGGATTTTATTCAAGGAATTTTATATTTGACAGTGGTGTGTATATTATATGTATACTGGGCAGGAAGCGATGCCCAAGTGAGGAGGTTTACAGTAAGCTGGATGAGTCCTGGATCAGGTGGTAGAAGTGGAATTGGACTCGGAGGACAAATGTGAGACATGTGATAAAACTCCAGCAAATGGGACTTCCAACCAGTTGAAAATGGGAGAAACTAGAAGTGGTTTTTTGGCATGAGGTTGTGTGCCCAGGAGAACCACGAGGCCATTAGGCTCATGAAAAAGGCCAGGCTCTTGCCATTTTTGCTCGTTGTCCTTTCTCTAGCACCTGGCTCAGTGTCCAGCACAAAGTAGATACTTGAGAAATGTTTGATGAATGAATGAACAAAATAGAGATTATCCAAAGGGAAGCAAGTTCACTCTGGAAGAATCAAGAGCCTTATTCATTCATTTAGGATGCCAACTTTGCATCCTATAAAGTGGAGGAAGGGATTTTCATGATGGCAACTGTGCACCATCAACATCCAAAGGAGAAGGTGAAGGAGAGCAGTGCATTAATGAGCTTGTGTAAAGTGTGATTTTTCTTCTGGTTGGCTGACTGTCGCAAAACCTTTTTTCAATATTGACAAGCTTTGTGACAGGCTAATCACATTTATGTGTGTGATATTTTCTAAGCCATATTTGCAGTTAATGAAATACTTTTATTTCAGTAGAATTATAATGAAGAAAACACATATTCTCCCATCCTTAAAGAAAAAAGAAAGGCTGGGCGCAGTGGCCCATGCTTGTAATCTCAGCACTTTGGGAGGCCGAGGCGGGTGGATCACCTGAGGTCAGGAGTTTGAGAACAGTCTGGCCAACATGGTGAAACCCCATCTCTACCAAAAAATACAAAAATTAGCCAGGCATTGTGGCACGTGCCTGTAATCCCAGCTGCTGGGAGGCTGAGGTGGAGGAATCACTTCAACCCAGGAGGCGGAGGTTGCAGTGAGCTGAGATTGCACCACTGCACTCCAGCCTGGGCGACAGAGTGAGACCCTGTCTCAAAAAAAAAAAAAAAAAAAAAAAAAAGAAAGAAAAAAGAAGACCTTATTGATTCAGGGCATCTAAAAGCAGCACTGGGTTTTGAGTTCCAGCTGGCAATGTTAAGCGGACTTAAGCTTTTGTTTTCCCCTCTGACATTGGGGTTTGTGCTGACTTGGTAACCATTGTCTCATTAACACGGACCTCCAGGAAAGGGCCTCCATTCACTTGAAAAGGGGAGTTAGACCCCTCTGGAGACTGCTTGCCCCCATCTCTCACTCTCTGTTCTCCTGTTTTCTAGGACTGCATCGACGTAGGCTGGTGGGAAGGAGAGCTGAACGGCAGACGAGGCGTGTTCCCCGATAACTTCGTGAAGTTACTTCCACCGGACTTTGAAAAGGAAGGGAATGTAAGTCTCCTTCACTTTGATTTCAGTGGAGTTGTGGCTCCCAAGTTGGGACTTGGGATGGGGGAAGTTTGATATAATGTTGAAGAGCACTGGCATTTGAACATTCAACAGACCCAGATTCTGAGCCCTCGGCTGCCATATACTCTGTAACAAGTTTCATCATAGGATGCATCTGTTAGTTGGCAATAGTGATCTCTACTCTGGGGTTGTTGCATACATAAACAAGATAGTGTGTGTAAAGCACTCAGTGCAGCACTGGCACATTTCAGCACCCAAATAAACTGTGAGAACCTTGGGTGCTCTTTTTGGTAAGTGGACTGTCAGCATCCCACATAGCATGGTCCTTGGGGGTGGGAAAGTAGCCAGTGTTGTGGAAGTGGTTGAAAAGCACATTGTAAGGCTGAGGATGCAGGGCGAGGCCTGTTAATCTTTCTACACTATATGTGTACATGTGTGAGTACACCCACACATATCCGTTTATTAGTATATACACATCTCTCATCCACGGTTTCTCTTTTGTTGTGGGAGCCCATTTGACTATGCCACTGTTTAAATCAGCCACTCCATCTGTGTTTGCCTCACTCCAGGTGTATTCTTTCCCTGCTGACGATGTAATAAGAAATACTGGGAAGTTAGAAGCACTTTCCAGTATAAGGGGGCAGCAATCCCATATTCAGGGTTCTTTGCCCAGGCTTTTGCGTGGCCTCTGCCCACCTTTCCCAGCCTCAGCCCACTTCATGTCCATGGGGACTCTGTTACTGGACAGTGCTGAGCCAGATCTTGCCATGGCACGATTCCAGTAGGGCTGAGGTGTGGGAAGGATAGCTACAGTGCTGGTGGCTTCATTGCCAAGGATATTAAAGTAGCATTTAATGGAATTTGTGCTGCTTTGATGAATGGATGTAATTGTTTAAGAAGCTAGATGGTGTTGGCACCTGCCAAGATTATGGCCCATAGACCATTAGGTTGGTTTAAAGGCTAAGTTAGCCACACTTTGTAAGCTTTTTGATTGCTTGCTTTCTTGTATTGTTTAGGTGAAGGATGTTCTGTTCCACACCTGTTATTCTCTCTTGGAGTCTGAGTTTGGGTTCTAGAGAATCTGGATTCTGGTTCTTAATGTTCCCTAGATTCTTGATACTTAAAGTGAGATCCATGGACCAGCAACAGCAGCATCACCTGAGAGCTTGTTAGAAATGCTCAGACCCCACCCCAGTCCTGGTGCATCAGAATCTGCATTTTAACAGCATTCTCTGGTGATTTGCTTGCATATTACAGTATAGGAAGCACTAGTGTAGAAGCAGGTGTCTAAGTGATGACAACCCACCTTCTGGTTTCCTCCCCCATCCCCCATATTTTAGGAGGGAAATAAATTCACACAACAGAGAAGAGCTCATCATTCAATAAGAAAATTTTCCACCAAGCAAAATCACTTGAAATGTTTTTACTGATGACTGTAGCAATAGTGGATTGTCATTTGACAAAATCAGTCACTGAGAAGAACAGATACTAAGCACTTAGTAATGACTGCATAGGAAATGATTTGAAATAGTAGGACGCAGGAATAAGGATGGCAAACATTACAAAGAGTACAGTGGTTGTGACCCTAGGCTGTGGCATCAGATAGATCTGGGTTTGAATCCTGGCTCTGTCACTTACTTGTTCTGTAGCCAAACCCGAGTCACTGAATGTCTTTAGGCCTCTGCATTCTCATCCATAAAATCATGAGAATAATTGTACCTACCTTGTCGAAGTGTTGAGAGAAGATTTACTGGGATGATGCACATAAATTCTTAAACGTGGTGCCTAGTAGTTGGTAAATGCCTCACACAGATTAACTATTCCAGTCTTTATAATTACTATTTACCACGAGGGTAGGAAGGCTCTAGCTAAAACTGTGAAGTAATGATAAAAGGCTGACTCTGGTTCTTTCTGCTCCAGCTGATCAAATCAGCGCAGTTATCTTGGTATCTTGGTGAGCTTTCCTGGGAATCCAAATGCATCTAAAAACTTTGTTAAGTAGCCATTAAAAATAAATCTAGCAACTTAGAAAAATGTATTGGTAGAGACATGTGAGCACAGAATGGCGTAATCTTTATGTTATTTGTCATGTTTTTTTTTCTGGATCTGCTGCCTGACAAATGTTTTATTTCCATTCACTCAGTCAGTATTTATTGAGTCCTTTCTCTGGGCCGGCCACTGTGCTGGTTGATTGAAAGTGAAGCATGCACATGGGTACTGTCCTTGTGAGCTTAGAGTTAGGCAGTTAGGTCTGGCGTTTAGGGCCATGGAGACCTGCCAGACTCTTCTGAAAGGACACTTGATACAGGCCTCTCCAAGTGAGTGGAGGCAAGGGGGCTGTTCAGTCTGCCCATACCCCGCTTCTCCGCTATCTTTGTGAGGCTGGTAAAAGCTAGGCACATCCTGAAGCATTTGGGCACCAAGACCTTCATGGTGACTCCTCTCCCTTCGACCAAGGAATCTTAGCAAGCATACCATCTTACTAGACATCTGCCACCTTATTGGTTCTGATTGAGGCAGTATGTTTTTTTAATTGACAGATAAAATTATTTGTATTTAATGTTTACAACATGATGCTTTGAAGTATATATACATTGTGGAATGACTGAATCTAGCTAATTACCATGTGCATTACCTCACATCGTTATTTGTGTGGTGATGGGCAGTAGGGTCTTGAAGGCTAGGGTAAAATCCAGATCATTCTTTTAACAAATGGGTAAAGCATGCCTTCTAATTCCCAGTCATGTTTTGGGGGTGCAGTAAATTCACTCAGGTGAGAGCTACTCCATACTGTACTTTTCTAGAAGCTCTGTGTTACATAAGCTATTAAGGGAAGCACTTCCACCAGGAGAGTGAAGTTGTCAGTGATGAGTGGACTGGGCATGGCATGCTCTTTGGGACATGCACGCTCTCTGGGGCCCCATGGGCATCTCTCTAATCCCCCATAAGCAGCTGCCATCTCTTTGATAGGTCTTTTAACCTTGTCCTTATGAAGCAGAAAACCCAATTTAAGGGAAACAATCGTCATACCCATCAGACAAAGTAATACCTATAACTGAAAAGTGATTGTATAACCTAACATTTAACTTCTAGAAAATTCAAAGTATAACATCCCTTTCCATCTCCTCTGGTCTATAAAAACCAGCCAACCATCTTCGCATTGGTTGTTATACCAGCCTTTATTGCTGCACCCAGAGTATTGGTGAGTTGGTGACAATGTGACTGGAGATAGGGCTGTCATTTGCTGAGTTGAGGGTGTAAAGATGATTAGAATCATTAACATGAAGGCACTATGTGAATGACAGAGTCTGAAACATTCTGCCACTGATTTCAGCAGATGTCATCTTGTCTTGCTAGTGACTGGGGTTACAATCATTCACCCAGAAAAGAGGACGATCTGTGATGATTAGGGTAGACAGAAGCAAACGGCATTTATTCAACAGCAGACCTCTTGACTCCGTAGGCATCACCAGAGCATTCTGAGAAGGCTGACATATTTTCTGCTGGAGTGTGAATTCAGGTAGTTACTACAAGGCCTTTTGGAATTCCTGGCCATCTTTCTTTCGGTGCGTGCTTAGTGGATTCTCCCTCACCAGGGTAACAAATGCTTTGGGGTTTTTCCTCAAGATATTCCAGAAGAGCACCCGTTGATCTCTTGGTGCATATTTTAGAGCAATTATGTAAGCTACTTATTAGAGAACCTAGATTCAATGGCTGTCTGTTTATTTTTGGCCTTGACAGTAAAATTGAATACCAGAACGGAAAGATTAAATATTCTGAGAGCTCTAATGAAGCAATGTGTGTGCTGTGTCATTGTTACAGAAGGCTAACGGGGAACTTAGACTCTCAAAAACAGCAGAAACAACTGCTCACTGTCATTAGCAAAAGAACAAAATTAGAATAGGTATTTTGAAAGATAGTGTTATTTAAGAAAGTGGCCAGTGTGGTGGTTCATGCCTATAATCCGAGAGCTTTAGGAGGCCAAGGTGGGAGGATTGCCTGAGCCTAGGAGTTTGAGACCAACCTGGGCAACATAGCAAGACCCAATCTCTACAAAAATAAGAAAAATTAGCTGGACATGGTGGTACATGCCTGGAGTCCCAGCTATTCAGGAGGCTGAGTTTGGGGGATCGCTTGGGCCCAGGAGTTTGAGGCTGCAGTGAGCTGTCATCATGCCAGTGCACTCCAGCCTGGGCAACAGAGCGAGACCCTGTCTCAAAAAAAAAGTAAGTCTCGGGCTCCATTTCTTTTAAGAGAAACTGTTCAAATCACCAGAAGATATTACTGATCTACCATGCATTTATTTGGAGGGCTCTTCAGTGTTAGTGCAAATCAAGAATGATGGCATTGCTAAGATTCCCATAGGCGTTTCCCTAATGAATGCTCCTCAGTGGGAGCTCAGCCTCAGGGACTCAGAAACCTGCCCTCAAAGTTGTCCCTGTGAGTATGATGCAGGCTCGCCTTTGCTGAGTCACAGAGACTTAATCAGGTAGCAGGCAGCCAGCTTACTCATCGCAACAAGAACTCAGATGTCAGCCAGTCTGGAACACAGAGGTCTGCCTGCCCCAGTCATTTTGTCCCTTATGGGTCTGATTCCTTAGAAGCCGGGTTCCACCAGAAGCCACGTTTATCCGGTGCTTGCCAGGAGGGCAAGGAATCAAAACAAGAGGAGTTTGTTGTTCTTACCAAGGGTCTGGCAGGTATCACTTGAGGCCCCTTCATACACCAAAGGGAAAGATCTGCCAAGGGAACCATGTGTTGAAGTCAACTAAGCCTTGATGATACTTCCAAGAGCACTGCACCACTGCCTTCGGCCTCCATTTGTCTTTGTTTTCATGACTGACTGGACCCTTCCTGTTCACATCAATCTCCAGACACATTATGATGCAATCTGTTAGATTTCCCACTTTCTCTATTATAATCATGTGCCAACCCAGCCTCTTATGATTTTTTATAGCATAAGTTTTGCAGGTTCCAAACTTTTGCAAGAAAGGAAGTCTCTTGCTCGATTCCCACAATGGCTGAATTTTGCTGGTTTAACTCTACCTTCTCTAAACCAAATTCTTAGGAGGCCCCTCACCTTACTTAGCCTCCATCTTCTGACAACCCAGTCCATAAAATCTGCTCTTAGTCAACATTTTCTTTATTATTCATCATGTCCTTTAGCCTTTAGCCCTGGCCCTGATTTTTATTTAGAATCATCTTAAAAGACATCTTATTTGAAAACGTGGCATCTATAAGAAGAACTGTTGTTTTTCTAGTTTCTGAAGATGCCTGATAATTTCCCTATTTTTTAGCCTTCCAAAAGAAAGAAATATGTGCTTCTAATAAGCAACCTTATGAAAAAAATTTACCTAAACGTTATCTGCTTGAACATTTAGTCTCATGGGTGGTTTCACATGCAAAGAAATGGGGTTTGTCAAGGAGTTAATGTCATCCGAGTATGGCCTATTGACTCAGCCCCAGTGGACTTTCTCAAAGCCACCCAGATGGTATTCCCTCTCCCTTCTCCAGCTGTACTTACAGCCTGTAGTCTTTAAAGGCAGAGCCCATGTCCCAAGCTTCTCCTTCATGGGGCCTTACAGCATGCATGGTACATGGTTACTGGTGAAGAACCCGTGGTCCTTTAGTTGGTTGGTGCCAGAGTGTACCTTCTCTTCCTCCTGTCCCTCCTCTCCTGCTTGCTGCTTTCTCTTGTGCAAAAGAGGAGGAAGAGTGGAAGGGAGGGGCAGGGGGAAGCTGGCCTCCTGTCAGGTTGTCCTTCCCAGACCAAGGGAGGCCCAGATCCTTCCATCTGATCATGGGGTCTGGGCATGGAATCAAGGCATCACTTTCAGGGTGGGGCAGATGGAATGAAGGGGTGAGCCAAGGAGTGAGCTGTGAGAGCATCTTAGGGAGAAACCAAATGCCAAGGCCTGGCTGACCACCCAATAGGCCATCAGTCTGAATGGGAGATGATGGATGTAGGCCACTAGGCCAGAGGCTGAGGGAGGAAACTAGAGAAAGACTCTTCCAAGAGCAGGTTCCCTAGGTCCCTTGGGATCTCCAGTGCGGGTGACAGGGCAGGCAGTTGCTGGGGACTCTATAGGGTACAGAGGTGCAGTTTAAGACACCGTCATCACCTAGAGCATAGCTTTAGCTGCACATTTCGAAGGTGTGGCCTGGTCCTCCAGGGGCAGGGGAGAAAAGGGCAGAGTGGAGGTCCCCATGTGTTTCTAGAGCTGCAAAGGGGTGCCCTAATCAGGAGCTGTCCATTTGTGTCCCCTCTCCAGCCTCACCCACAGACACCGCCATAGAACTTAGTGGGATGTGTGGAGGAGGTCTCCCAAAGTCCAGAATTGCTGAAAATCAAGCTGAGACTTACTTCCAGAACCTCACCACTTTCCTCTAACGAAGCCCCTCTAAAGGTTACCCAACCATCAGGGTACATTTCTGTTTGTGTTTGTTTGTTTTTGACAAATCACATCTCTGGGGCCAGAGCTCTGAAGGCAAAGCAGCTCAAGAGGCAAAGTAGCAAACCAGATTCTTGCCAGGGGAACAGTTGAGCCAGCCAATGAGCCTTTTGCTTGGGAAGGGCCAGTCTTGCCAAACAAAGGGCAGAGTCAGTTCTGAAACCCTTCACAGGAAACAAAGCTTGTCTTCCTGCCATTCTCATTCCAGAACGTTTATATCTATTTCCTTCCTGGTAATGTAAAGGTAAAAATCAAATCTAGCTAATCTATCCTTTGAAGGATGGTGTCTGCATGTCTTGGTTCAAGCCAACAACCCCACACACAAGCAGACACGGACACGTGTGCACTTAGGCCTGTGCTCCCTCCGTATATGAAGACTATGGAAGGCATTTGGCTCCCCCAGAAGTCAGAAAATGTGGGTTCATTGATTTTGTTACCATTATATTCATGTTGGTTCTTGTGAAATGAATTCCCATAGCCTGGACATTGAGAAATGTAGAGTTCTGGGCCCTCTGGCTACCAACTAGCTGTTGAAACAGCCTTTCTGGGCCTCAGTGATCTCAGCTGCAGGGGGGACTCCTATGATGACTTGCAGCTCTTAATATCCACTGTTTTTTTTAGCACTTACCTGCAAATTGAGCAGGCTGAAGCCACCTGAGGTTGGAGCTGGAGCATTTTACCTTCACCATGGAGGGAGGGATAAAGAGAATAAATAGAACAAGTGCCTCTAGAAACTCAGGACTTAAATACTTGCCTGAGGTGAAAGGATGTTTGTGTGTGTGCACCTATAGGAGCTGGTTAATATCTTATTACTGTTAAACTCCACACAGGAAACCTTGACCTACTACTTAGCCTGGAGGACCCCAGCCCCATTTTCGTTATCCAGTCACAATTGGATGTTTGGAGGGAAATCAACTAAATGATCTTTTCATGTCTTTTTATTTGAGAATAGTGAACTCCTGTGATGAATTTTCTACTGTCACATTTTGCTGGAGAATCACCTGTTTTGCCTTCTCAGTTCACACTGCTTTGTCTTCCTGTTGCATTTAAAAAGAAATTTTTAATTTGTTTCATTTTTTTTTTTTTATTGAGACAGGGTTTCCCTCTGTTGCCCAGGCTAGAGTGCAGTGGCACGATCTCAGCTCACTGCAGCCTCTGCCTCCCAGGCTCAAGCAACCCTCCTGCCTCAGCCTCCCGAGTAGATGGGACCACAGGCATGTGCCACCATGCCCGACTAACTTTTTGTATTTTTTGTAGAGATGGGGTTTCACCGTGTTGCCCAGGTTGGTCTCAAACTCCTGAGCACAGGCAGTCTCCCTGCCTCGGTCTCCCAAAGTGCTGGGCCTGTTGCCCTTTTTTTTTTTTTTTTAGATAGAGTCTCGCCCTGTCGCCCAGGCTGGAGTGCAGTGGCTCGATCTCAGCTCACTGCAAGCTCTGCCCCGCAGGTTCACGCCATTCTCCTGCCTCAGCCTCCCGAGCAGCTGGGACTACAGGTGTCTGCCACTGCGCCCAGCTAATTTTTTGTATTTTTAGTAGAGACGGGGTTTCACCGTGGTTTCGATCTCCTGACCTCGTGATCCACCCACCTCTGCCTCCCAAAGTGCTGGGATTACAGGCGTGAGCCACTGTGCCCGGCGCCTGTTGCATTTTTAAAAAAACATTGTAGGCCCATGTGCAATACTTTATGAATCATTTGGGGGAGGGGGACAGTCTAGAGCTGCATAGAACCCTGGCCCTGATTTTTATTTAGAATTACCTTAAAGACATCCTGTTTGAAAATGTGGCATCTTTTCTCCTTTGAAAAAGCATGAAGGCTAAGTTTGATGGAACCAGAGAAAGTGAAGTCAGTAAAGGATTAAAAAAGAGGAAAACTTGTAAACCCCCTCTGCTAGTAAGCAAAGCAGGCACCTGGCCAGCATTGATCAAGAGTGGTAGATGCAAGACAGACAGCTCACAAACTGTTCCTTCCTTTCAAAACTGTGCCCCCAACTGCCTCAGCAACTGCCGGGTTTCCGAACAAAACTTCACACTTCTGTCTCTGTCCTTTGCCACATTCACACACATGCTTGCTGTGACCACACTTTTCATACACTGTCTGTTAGTGCAACATTTTCCTCTCTCCCTCCCCTGGTACCCCTCTGCTCTGCTCTGTCACATTTCATGTGTCTGCTACATGCCAAATGTGACACAACAGTAAAGGGATTTTTTTTTCTTTGACCAGTAATCTTGGAAAATGTGATGACTTGTAATTGTCGTTTTTAAATTTGGGGCCCTGTGGTTTGAGGCAAGGTTGCTGGGATAACGGCCTCAGCAAAAGGAGGCTCATGTGAAATTGGTTATAGAAAAATTCAGACCAGCAAGGAGTGAGGAAGATGTCCAGGAGTAGGCGTCCTTGGGACTTGGCTGGGAAGAATAAGGCCACAGGGTGTTGGCAGTTTTGTAAATAAGGAATGACAGGCATACTTCATTCTTCTGTGCGTTCCTTTATTGTGTTTCAGATATTGCGTTTTTTACAAATTCAGTGGTTGTGGTAACCCTATGTGGAGCAAACCTACTGGCGCCATTTTCCCAACAGCATGTGCTCACTTCATGTCTCTGTGTTACATTTTGGTAATTCTCACAACATTTCAAACTTTATTATTATTATACCTGTTATGGGTAATCTGTGATCAGTGATCTTTGACATTACTATTGTAATTGTTTTGAGGCACCATAAACTGTGCCCATATAAGACGGCAAACTTAACTGATCAATGTTGTATGTGTTCTGACTACTCCATTGACCTATGATTCCCCATCTCTCCCTCTCCTTGGGCTTCACTATTTCCTGGTACATAACAATGTTGAAATGAGGCAAACTAACACCCCTGTGATAGCCTCTAAGTGTTCAAGTGAAAGGAAAAGCCACATATCTCTCACTTTAAATCAAAAGCTAGAAATGATCGAGCTTAGTGAAGAAGGCATGTTGAAAGCTGAGACAGGCCAAAAGCTAGGCCTCTTGCACTAAACAGTTAGACAAGCTGTGAATGCAAAGGAAAAATTCGTGAAGGAAATTAAAAGTGCTACTCCAGTAAACACATGAATGATAAGAAAGTAAAACAGCCTTATTGCCAGGCATGGTGGCTCACGCCTGTTATCTCAGCACTTTGGGAGGCCAAGATGGGAGGATCCCTTGAGCCCAGGAGCTCGAGACCAGCCTGGGCAACATAATGAGACTCCATCTCTATAAATAAATAAATAAATAAATAAAATAAAGTAAATAAAAACAGACTTACTGATAATATGGAGAAAGTTTGAGTGGTCTGAATAGAAGATAAAACCAGCCACAACACTTCTTTAAGCCAAGGTCTAATTCAGAGCAAGGCCCTAACTCTATTCAAGTCTATGAAGGCTGAGAGAAGTGAAGAAGCTGCACAAGAAAAGTTGGAAGCCAGCAGAGGTTGGTTATTGAGGTTTAAGGAAAGACACCATCTCTATAACATGAAAGTACAAGGTGAAGCAGCAAGTGCTGATGGAGAAGCTGCAGCAAGTTATTCAGAAGATCTAGCTTTGATGAAGGTGGCTACACTAAACAACAGATTTTCCATTGATGAAACAGCCTTCGATTGAAAGAAGATATAATCTAGGACTTTCATAGCTAGAGAAGTTGATATCTGGCCTCAAAGCTTCAAAGGGCAGGCTGACTCTCTTAGGAGCTAATGCATCTGGTGACTTTAAGTTGAAGCTGGTGCTCATTTACCATTCTGAAAATCCTGGGGCACTTAAGAATTATACAGCCAGACACGGCAGCTCATGCCTATAATCCCAGCACTTTGGGAGGCCAAGGCAGGAGGATCACTTGAGCCTAGGAGTTTGAGACCAGCCTGGGCAACATAGCAAGACTCCATCTCTACAAATAATAAAACTAGCCAGTTGTGGTGGTGTACACCTGTGGCCTCAGCTATTTGGGAAGCTGAAGTGAGAGGATCTCTTGAGCCTGGGAGGTCAAGGCTGCAGTGAGCCATGATCGCACCACTGCACTCCAGCCTGGGCAACAGAGACCCTGTCTCAGAAACAAAAACAACAAAAAAGAATTATGCTAAATCTACTCTGCCTGTGTTCTATAGATGGAAAAACAAAGCCTAGATGATAGCACATCTGTTTACAGCATGGTTTACTAAATATTTTAAGCCCACTGTTGAGACCTACTGCTTAGAAAAAAAGATTCCTTTCAAAATATTACTGGTTATTGACAATGCACCTGGTC
Organism: Nomascus leucogenys; assembly: GCF_006542625.1. Classification (NCBI taxonomy): domain Eukaryota; kingdom Metazoa; phylum Chordata; class Mammalia; order Primates; family Hylobatidae; genus Nomascus; species Nomascus leucogenys. Next base: position 18,052,886 of record NC_044406.1, on the reverse strand, counting down.
ACCCAAGAGCTCTGATGGAGATGTATAAGAAGATGAATGCCATTTTCATGCCTGCTACTACAACATCCATTCTGCAGCCCATGGATCATAGTCATTTCAACTTTCAAGTCTTGTTATTTAAGAAATACATTTTATAAGGCTATAGCTGCCGTAGATAGTGATTCCTCTGATGGATCTGGGGAAAGTCAATTGAAATAATTCTGGAAAGGGCTCACCATTCTAGATACCAGTAAGAATACTTTTGATTCATGGGAGGAGGTCAAAATATCAACATTAACAGGGATTTGGAAGAAGTTGATTCCAACCCTCAGGGATGACTTTCAGAGGTTCAAGACTTCAGTGGAGGAAGTAACTGCAGATGTGGCGGAAATAGCAAGAGAACTAGAATTCGAATTGGAGCCTGAAGATGTGACTGAATTGCTGCAATCTCATGATCAACCTTGAATGAATGAAGAGTTACTTCTTATGGATGAGCGAAGAGAGTGATTTCTTGAGATAGAATCTACTCCTGGTGAAGATGCTGTGAACATTGTTGAAATGACAACAACGGGTTTAGAGTATTACATATGCTTAGTTGATAAAGCAGTGGCAGGATTTGAGAGGATTGACTCCAGTATTGAAAGATGTTCTACTCTGGGTAAAATGGTATCAAACAGCATCACATGATACAGAAAAATTTTTCACGAAAGAAAATCTATATGGCAAACTTCATTGTTGTCTTATTTTAAGGAATTGCTACAGTCACCCCAACCTTCAGCCACCACCACCCTGATCAGTCAGCTGCTGTCAACATTGAGGCAAGATCCTCCCCCAGCAAAAAGTTTACAACTCGCTGAAGACTCAGATGATCATTAGTTTTTTTCTAGCAGTGAAGTATTTTTAAATTAAGGTACATACATTGCTTTTTTAGACATGCTATCGCACACTGAATAAACTACAGTAGAGCATAAACATAACTTTTACATGCACCGGGAAACCAAAAAAATTCCTGTGACTCGCTTTATTGCAGTGATCTAAAACCGAGTTTGCAGTATCTCTGAGGTATGCCTGTACTCTGATTCCGAGATAAAGGAAGGTTAACTGGCAGAACTTCACTGATACTTTTGTTAGGTAAACACACATCTGTCCCCAGGATAATTAACACAACGACAGAGAAGGGAGGAAGAAAAAGAGTTAGTGGAGAGCTAGAAGGGGCTGGCAAAAGGGGAAAGAATAATGTGAGATCATGAGGCAGAAACACATCCATCCCACGGACGACCTGTGTGTAAGGGCAGGTGGCCCTTAGAGCAGCTTTCTTTATTTTAATATATTTCTCTGCACTCATAGAGACAATACAGTAAAACATTAAGAATGACACACACACGTATGCGCACACATATGCACCCAGAATCAGAGATCACTGCGTCCCCCTAACACAGCTGTCTGAGAACAGTGCCCTGGCTGGATTCTTTGGCCATGGAATAATTTGCCAAGTCCAGCCTGATCATCTCTCTCCCACAGTCAATCCCGACTGTGGGAGAAAATGCTGGCTACTCTGGAACCAGTTCAGGGATGAATGCCATTGATTGCACTGCTACCTCCATCACCTGCAGAGTGACAGCGTGTGAGAAAAACAAATCACGGCTGATATGCAAAAAAACCCCCAAAAAAACAACAACAACAAAATCCCTCTCTGTTCCAGTTTATCACGTGTACAATGAGTCTGTGGGGTGTCTAACAAATGGCCTGCCAGCCTCGGTGTAGAAAGGGGCAGAAGGCTTGCAACCTGATGTGGCTGCGGTGGGCCCTCAGCCTGCATTTTGTTGAAAGTCCTACATCCAGAGCAGATTCGATTTTGAATCTTTACAGTGACTCTTTTCGAATTGCATGGTTATTCAGCAGATTAAATCTTAATTGCAAATGCAGCTTCAGCGTAGGAGTACCATTGTGCTTGCTGGTTTCAGGCCATTTTTGCTGAGCCGTGCTTTTCCAGAAGGCTGTTACAAATTTAGAAAGGGGGAAATGGCGTTTCATTTGTCGATTGGAGTTTTGTTTTGCCGACTGGATTTATTTTAGTGTTTGTTTAGAGGTGCCAAAAACTGACGTCCCTGGAGAGAGAATTGCTCAATTTTTTTGGAGAGGTTCTCTAAATTGTCCAAACTGTACATAGAAAACAATGTCTGTGGTCCTTCTGTGAGAAGACAGGCTTGCCAACAATCTCATGTGGTGTAATTTTTATTAATTTTTCAGAGACCCAAGAAGCCACCGCCTCCATCCGCTCCTGTCATCAAACAAGGGGCAGGTAATGTACCTTTCAGTTCCATCAAATAAAATATGCATCTTTCTTTTTGCATGTATTCGAATCATCCTCAGTGTAGAGTTCAGGATTCCTGGTTCAAGTGCCATAGATTGACTACTTGGGAAGAGTTACGATTTGATCTCAGCAGGCAGGTTTTAAAGATACTTCTGTTTTTCCTAAAAGATAAACATACCATTAAAATGTGACCCTGATATAGTGTAAAAATCTAGGCTCCCAAAGAGAATGATCAGAAAGAATTAAAAAAAAAAAAAAAGTTTGGGTTTTTTAAGTAAACAGCTTTTGAGGAGAAAAGAACTTAATTGCCCTGTTTCACCTGTGCCCAGTTGAAGGTCAGCTTGGGGAAGATTGTTTCCCACAGGTCATAGCATTGTTGTGCATGTATAGTGTTGCTGAATTTTCAATATCTGTCCCATGTCGTTAACCAAAATTTGTACTGACTTCACTTACTCCTCAACAAAAAGATGTTTTTCTAGCAATAAATACTTTTCCTTATGATTCTTGTTTAATTTTGAAGAGTCTAATTCACTTTTTTTCTGTGTAGTTCAGATATTCAGGTTGAATAATATAGGAAGAATTGATGTTGAACATTTGGTAGCTCGATTCACACTGGATTCTTATATATAAAAAGATATTTCATATTTCCCAGTAGAACTCCTCTTTATAATAGTTAAAATTAATTATAGGGAAAAATTCCTCCATGAGTAATTAGTTAAGTAGCATTTTTAAAAAATTAACAACTGAAATAGAAGAGAAGGGGTATTTTTAGTTCTACACATTCACAATTATGATATTTCTATAACAGTTAAATTATGAATAAATTTCAAGATTGGTTTATTTATAAACTTATTAAGAAGTGATTTTTAAGTTCTTTTGGCCCACCAAGTTAGGAGGAAAAACTTGACCCCAAATTCCTTTCCCATTCCCTTTGGCATAGTTGAGAATTATAGAGATTAAGTCCTGAAATGGGACGTTAATTACATCTTTTGCTCCGCCCCCATCCTTGTTTGCATTGAGCAGTTTCATTTTGCCACCTAGTGGTTCTGGCCATATATTTTATTGTGTTGAAATTGAAGCAAGCTATTTATTTGCTTTTCTCTGAAGACCCCTTTCCCTATAGGCCTTGGTAATTGATCAGAGACCGTGGAGATTAGTTGAGGAGTCCAAGGCTCAGGCAGTCTAGAATGTAGCTAAGATTGGATTCTTCAGTATAGTAGGATTGTCAGTTCTTTCTGTGTCTCTAGGAATGATACTGACTTAATTATAGTTAGGTGAGTAGATTGTAGCATGGTAGGCAAATTCTTACCTTTTTAAAACAATTTTACCAAAGTTTATGATGGGTCTGTGTGGGGCAAAGCAGGATGACATTTAATCTTTATAGATTACTGCTCATTTATCCTGCCTGAATGATCGTGGGAACTGCTTTGTAATGGGGAGATAGATATTCATATTTTCTTCATCGTCAACTTTCCTTGCGTTTGATTATTTTACCAAAAAAAACAGATATGAAATTGACAGAAATGAGATGCAGTGATTAATTTGTAGTGAGTCATTAAGAGGAATTAAGTAAAGGGTGTGTTTGGTGGATATTTTTTTAACTTCTTTTGTTCTCTGAGGTTGTGTAATTGAGATTTCTAGCACCAAGCACCCATCTTTGGAACTGGTCATGGGAAGAGTTTGTTAAGAACTCAACCCAGTCCATACATAAGAGGAGTACTTTTGACTGGTTTGTGCTTTAGCTATTTCTCAAGTGCTCTTACATGCCTGAGGCCACTGGCACCAATGAGAAAACCCCAGGTAAGGGAGCAGCTTCAGTCCATGTGGGTAAAGGCTAAGTGCTAAGTGGTACATTTGAAAAAATGTAATACTTGAAGGACCCCAAATTTGGTGGCATAAAACAACAGCCTTCTTATGTTCATGGATTCTGGGGGTCAAGAACAGACCATGGCTGGGATGGCTTGTCTCTGGTCCGTCATATCTGGGACCTCAGCTGGGAATACTGAACTAGCTGAAGCTGGAGGATCCACTTTGAAGATGAATGTTTCCCTCACATGTCTGGCTCCCCTTGGCAAGGGTGCCTGGAAGGCTGGGCTCAGCTGGGGCTATAGGCTGGAGCATCTGTATGTGGCCTCTCTAGGGTAGTTGACTTCTTACATAGAAGTTCAGTATTCCAGCAAATAAAGCATAAACTACAGGGACTTTTATGACTCAGCTTTGGAAGTTATGTGGTATCATTCCTGCCACTGATTGAAGCAGTCACAGGCCCACCCACATTCCTGGCAAGGGGATGTAGACCTCACCTCTTACTGGGAGGAGTATCAGATAATTCCAGGCCCTGTTTTAAAATGGCTACAAAATGGGATCCAGATTCCTATGAAACCTCCTTTTTTTGGTAGAACACAACATTCAGTGGCCCCTTATTTGTAAAGTTTGATAATTGACATTTATTTATACACATTATCCACCCCCACCCAGTGATTTCTTGTGACTATATTGATGCCTAAGGAAATCAGGCTTAAATATCCGAAAATATTATTAGTGGTATTCTTATAAATTAAGGATACATAGGCAGGTGAACTTAATGACATAGGCCAGAAATGACTTCTGCTCTGTTTCTAAACAGCTCATGATAATGCTAACGCCCAACTCGGGAAGAAAACTTATTGACTTTGCTCTACCTAATAAAGATTTAAGTGCTGGTGTGTCTAATAATTGAATAGAGAAAACATTTTCTGATCACTATTACCCTTTCCCTCCTAGGCACCACTGAGAGAAAACATGAAATTAAAAAGATACCTCCTGAAAGACCAGAAATGCTTCCAAACAGAACGGAAGAAAAAGGTATGAAATAAATTCTTCTTTGGCACTTCCAGAACAGCAAGAGCTGAAGCTGTCTGTTACACGGCTAGTCCAGAATACCCACAGAATTTGCTTTTCCTTTGGAATATGGTGATCACGGTTTTGTTTTGATTGTTTTTACAAATCCTCTTGCTAAGGAAGTAGGAAAGGGTTATGTGGTACTTCGTGGGACCAGAATTTCTCATCAGATGAAAAATAACCAGTCTAGTCAATTAACACATTGCTGCTATTTCCTGATGTCTCTACCATGGCCACCCTCTCTGCACCCTGAAGTCGGATGTAAGTTCCTTTAGGGCCTGGTATATATCTGTCAGTTTCCACTTAGCCTGTCCTTCATGCCTAGTGTCCCAAGGTGCTCATTCACTGTTGATGGATGGATTTGGCTTAGTGAAATTCATGTCCAGATAAATAAACAAATGAAAGCTCTTTTCTTTGGTCACTCATGGACCCTTGACTCTGGGTAACGTTATTACAGACAAACGTCCTTGGTCAAGGATGGTGGAGGAGGGGAGGGTAGCATGGTAATACTGGGAAAGCAGCTTGGTCCCCGGAGTCTCGTGAAGGTGGTCAGGAGTGTCATTGGCAGGGAAGTAGGTTAATGTGTGTCCTGCAATCAGGTTTATGAACGTGTTTGACTCCTGCCATTTTGAGAGTCTCTCCCAAAGAAATCTGCATACTGTAGAAGGACTTATTTTATTAGGTGTCTAGGATTTGATTGATCACACATTTTTATGGGAAAAGTGCTACGTTATTATGAACAGGAGGCTGAGCAAATTCCATTTTAAAAAGCCGTTATTTTTAAGTCACAAGAGAAACGCTGAATTAATGAATGTAATTATTTGGAGGTGCTCCTTGGTGGCCTCATGAAATTTTATTGTGAAATTTAATATTTCATACCAGCCTGCCAAAAATTTTACCAACATTGCCAGCTCTTAAGAAGCTATACCTCTTTCTTTCACAGTGAGCAGTTAGAACTTGACTTGTGGAACCTCATTGTGAAGGCCAGGTCTGTGTCATAGATTGATGAAAAAAAACAGCCATCGAGTATATACTATATGAATAACTCTTTGTATAAAAGCATTGGTATGGCCAGGCACAGTGGCTCACACCTGTAATCCCAGTACTTTGGGAGGCTGAGGCGGGAGGATCACTTGAGCCCAGGAGTTCAAGACCAACCTGGGCAACATAACAAGACCCTGTCTCTACCAAAAAAAAAAAAAAAATGGCCAGGCCTGGTGGTCTGTGTCCATAGTCCCAGCTACTTTGGGAGGCTGAGGTGGAAGGATCGCTTGAGTCTGGAGATCAAGACTGCTGTGAGCTGTGATCATGCCACTGTACTCCAGCCTGAGCAACAGAGTGAGACCCTGTCTAAAAAAAAAAAGTGTGTGATGTGAAATAACCAGACACCACCCTCTGTCCTCATGGAGGACACATGGCTAGTTTCTGGGTAATAGCCAGGCTCCGTGATGGGGACACTTCCTGCACTAGTCCATGCTGACATGTGGACTAGGTTACATGTGAACAACCACCCTAGTTGGCTGACCAAGTGGCCCCACATCTCTGGTTCCTTCCCCTCCCATGATCCCTTATTCTATGCCACAGCGGGTCAGGGAGGCAGAATCCCTGGTCAGATGCAATAGGGAAGCCAGGGAATCAGGCCTACCCGGAGACTTGGTCTCCCTGTTGGGTCAGTACAAACTCCCTTTTCCATTCATCCTGCAGGCTGCTGGAGTTCCTGTCCCTGTCCTGCTGCAATAGGAGAAATGTCCCCTGCTTTGCATTTCAACAGAGCCCTTCCTCCTCTGGCCCCTGTGTGCCATGAAATGAGTTCCCAGCATTCCTGATTGGAGCATATTTCCCCACATTGTGGGGATGAGCATAATAGTACCTGATGGGTTTATTTTTATTTTATTTTTTTAGAGACAGGGTCTTGCTCTGTCACCCAGCCTGGAGTGCAGTGGTGCGACTGTAGCTCACTGCAGACTCAAACTCTTGGGTTCGAGATCCTCCCGCCTCAGCCTCCCGAATAGCTGGGACTACAGGTGTATGCTACCATGCCCAGCTAGTTTTTGTAGAGACGGGGTTTTACTGTGTTGCCCAGGCTGGTCTCGAACTCCTGGCCTCAAGTGATCCTTCCACCTTGCCCTCCCAAAGCTCTGAGATTACAGATGTGAGCCACCACGCCCAGCCCTGATGGGTTTTTTTTTTAACCTTTTGCCAACCATCTGGGTACCCAAACAACATGAGTCTGTGTTTGCAAGTAAAAGGTGTCCTGAGTACCATCTTACAAGTAAGCATAGGGAGCCTGCCTATAGTCCATTGGGCAACTCTCTCAAGTTCCATCTTTATCAAGAAGAATGTGGATGTATGCTTTTTATACCACGCACGGAGCAAGGCTAGTTGGGAACAGAAAATATGAGGTTGTCACTGAACACTGCCCCCGTTTGGCCAACAGATCTGGCTTCAACTTCATTCTAATATCTCTGACTCCAAAAAGGCTTGGAAACCTTATACCTGTGAAGTCCTAGTTTGTCTTCCAAGTTCAAACTGTGCACAAGAAGAATCCAGAACTCATTGTTCCCTGAAATGCTCTCCCTTTGATTGGCTCATGGCCCTTTTCAGAGGCCATCCTGAGATGTGTCAGGCCTCTTTCCTTCCCATACCCAGCAGGTCCCATGGGCCATTGACCAAACCCCTCAGCCCTCTGCTGAGCCCTGACTCCATTGCCAGCCCCACATACAGCTCTGAGGAGATGACCAGACTTGGGCCCTGCCCTCAGGGGCTGTCGGCCTACAGGCTGTGCCAAACATGGAAACACCCAGAAAGTGTCTGAGCGTGTTTGTAAAGCGCTGCCCTGTAATGCTCAGGTGAGGAAGGAAGGAAGTCTGCCTTTGAGCTGTTGGGAAGGGAACATGACAGTGTCACGTTTCAGCCAGGCTTCGAAGGAAGAGCTGGAGTATGCTGAAGGTGGGCGGTGGCCAGAACGGCGCTTCAGGCAGAAGGACCAGCATGAGTGAAAGCGTGCAAGGGAGGGAACAGTGAGCTCTGTGGGACATCTTCTAACCTGACAAAGAATAAGTGGTGCTCTTGGCCTTCCACGTTCACCTTCAGAAATAGCATCGGTATTTTTTTTTTTTTTTTAGCAGGAAATGAGTGATCTGCATCTAAGTACTGTCACTTACACTCGATCTATCTGTTTTCTTTAAACAATGATTTAAAGAAAGACCAGAGAGAGAGCCAAAACTGGATTTACAGAAGCCCTCCGTTCCTGCCATACCGCCAAAAAAGCCTCGGCCACCTAAGACCAATTCTCTCAGCAGACCTGGCGCACTGCCCCCGAGAAGGCCAGAGAGACCGGTGGGTCCGCTGACACACACCAGGTACTGCTGTGCTCTCACCTCCGGGGTCGGGTGTGGGGTGGCTATGGAAGGAACACAGGAGGGCAACTGACTGCCACAGACCTTGGGAGGAAGGGAGAGGAGAAGGGGTGCTCAAACTTCCCTCTTACATCCTCCAGCAAAATTATCTGAAGACACCGGCCACTTCTGTCCTTGCTCCTGCACTCAGGCAGGAGTGAGTGTGAGGTTGAGGGGTGCAGTGTGGGTTTCAGGATAGCAGATGAGGACTGGGTACCCAGCATTTAGGCCCTGCTCACACATAGGGGTTTTTCCTGGGCCTCATTAGAAGCAAGGCCAACTGCCCTTCAGCCTGGAAATGCAGGTGGCATGTCCCTCTTTGTCCCCCTGGATGTTGTGCTGGCCTCAAGTATGTACATCTCGTGCGTGGCTACGACCCCTGACCCTCACTGCTCTGCAGGGCTTCTTTCCATAGCCCAGGCTCCCTCTGCTCTTCACTGTACAGCCTGTTGTGGAACTCCGAGCCAGGAATGTCTCTAGCTCTAAGACCCTCAAAGGCTGGGGACATGCTTTATGCAGGCATGTGTTCTGAGATGTGCTTGACAATTCATTGGCCAGCTGGCTGGATGCATGTGTTCCATGAAATCAGAGTTGGACATTGTTTGTTCCAGACCTGAGATACCTACCACAAAGCAAGGAACTGTTGAATTCTCTCCATAAGTTCATTGCCAGAACTTTCTACCATAATATTAAAATATAGATGTATTATATGTGTTGGTGTAACACACCTGGGCAGGTCAGTGACCCAGAGGTCTTTAGGTGTACATGTCAACACACAGTCACTGAATTTTTGTTCTTATGAGCTAAGTTGGCATGGTGAAAGTTGCATGGGCTTCACAGCTCTTGTGTTGGAGTCAGACAGACCTCTGGGCTGGAATCTCAGCCCACCTCATTCATGGGAGGAGTAGGAGCTTGGCTACACTATCCTCTCACCTCACTTTTTTCATCTGTAAATAGAGGATGATAATGGAATGCACCTAAATAATTCCCAAGTATGCAAATCAACATTATTTTCATTGTTATTTTGATTATTGCCTATTGAATTAGGCACGCTGCAGTAAGACAAAAAAGAGCTTATTTACTCTTTTAAAGACAAATTTTAATTAGTGGTAAAATACACACAATGTAAAAATTACCATCCTATCCATTTTAAGTGTACTGTTCAGTGGCATTAAGTATGTTCACATTATTGTACAACCATTTCCAGAACTCTTTTCATCTTGTAAATCTGAAATTCTGCACCCTTTAAACAGTGACTCCCCATTTACCCCCTCTCCCAGCCCCTGGCAGCCACCATACTACTTTCTGTCTCTATGGATTTGACTACTCCAGGTACCTCAGTAAGTGGAATCATACAGGATTCATCTTTTGTTTTTTTTTTTTTGAGGCAGAGTTTCGCTCTTGTTGCCCCGGCTGGAGTGCAATGGCATGATCTCGGCTCACCGCAACCTCCCCCTCCTGGGTTCAAGGGATTCACCTGCCCCAGCCTCCCGACTCGGACTACAGGCATGCACCACCACGCCTGGCTAATTTTGTGTTTTTAGCAGATACCGGGTTTCTCCATGTTGTTCAGGCTGGTCTCAAACTCCCGACCTCAGGTGATGCGCCCGCCTCGGGCCTCTCAAAGTGCTGGGATTACAGGTGTGAGCCACTGTGCCCGGTGGATTCGTCCTTTTATGACTGGCTTATTTCACTTAGCATGATGTCTTCAACATTCATCTGTATTGTAGTATGACTCATTTGCTTTTCATAACAATGACAACAACAAAAACACAACTCCCAGGCTCAAATGTAGAGGCAAGTCGCAACGTGGGTGTGTGGGAGGCTGGCTGCCCAGTCGATACAGAGCTGTGGTCATCTCAGGTGCGTGTGAGCCCATTCGAGTAGCAGCTGGTTCACCTGTGTCATTCTACAGGCATCTCCCAAGGTCCAGTCCAACAACTGCCTCCATGTGACACCCCCTGTTGAGTTGGTGAGGCCTCTCCCTGTTCCACCCTCTACTATGAACTGACAATAGAAGGTTCTTTGCACACGCACATATTGGGGCCACTTGACAGCCTTGATGACCTTAGCAAGGATCATTTCAGTGGTGTGGTCAGCCCAGAAGCTAGTATATCAGAAGAAAAAACTTATGTAAACCAAAGTGCTTCCGAAAAGAATACGAGCTATACAAATGGGGAAGATGTGGAATAGCAAAGGTTGCATATCACTGAAGCCACACCCTGGCAAATTCTATTAGTCTCCAGGGGCTACAAACATTTCCGTTAGCTCAATAACAATTTCCAAAATATTCCTGCTGCTCTTTCTAACAATCTGATCGAAGAGAAGTGTAATTCCAACTGCTGCTTTGCCTTCTAGAGTTGCTTGCAACTCTCTGGTTATAGGATAGGTACAGGCTTTGCAAGCCTAGGAGAAACGTATCATCACCACCAAACTTCTGGGCTCACAGAGGTCCCATTTGCCTCCTTCCTCTGCTTATCTCTTCTCTGCCTCTGGGTCTCCCAGTATCCAGTGGTTAGAAGTCCAGGCCATGAAGGGAGATGCATGAGAGAGGTTTTGTGAAGCCAGTGGAAGATGTAATTGTTCTTAACAGCGCGTGCCATCTGAGCAGCCTGGGAGAGGGTGGTCAGCCCCCAGCCCTCCACACACCCCATGGCTGCCTAGCTCCCTAGACACTGGTTTGCAGGAGGGTGTGGGGGAGGAAAGCCCTGAGATTCCTGCTTAGCCAGCTTAAGGGAGGGCAGTGCCTGCTCTAACTCAGTGGTTCTCAAACTCGAGCATGCCTCCGAATCACCTGGAGAACTTGTTCAAAACAGATCGCTGGGTGCTATCCCCACAGTTGTTGACTCAGTAGGTCTCCGGTGGGCCTGAGAATTTACATTTTTAAAAGCTGCTGCTGCTGCTGCTGCTGCTGCTGGTAGTGGTGGTGGAATCCACACCATGACAGCCATTGCTCTAGATTCTTCCAAGTTGTTGACGGTGCTCGCCCCTCCTTGCCTGGCTGCCTCTCAAGCGCCTGCTCATGCTTCAGATTTGAGAGCCCCTGTTAGCATGCCCTCCTCTGGAAGCCTTCCCTTAGATCTCATGATTGCTGTCTCCTCCAAATGCCTGCCACCCGTGTTTAGCCTAGTGCTGGGCCCCATGCTGTGCTACTTGGGATGCAAACACCCCCGGACTTCTTCACCAGATTTAAAGCAGATCAAGAGTGTGTTTTGTCATCTCCACATGCCTTACGGTGTCGAGCATATGGTAGTGGCTCATTTAACAAACACTTGTTGAATGCCATGGTTCCTTAAAAGAGGGGGAGGTGCCAGTGCTTATATTTTGTTCAATTTTGCCTCTCCTGTCGTCCTTCCCAGCCTCTGTACAAGCTCTTTAGTATGCGTGTCTTACATTCTAAGTAACCTATTATGCCATGGATTGCCACACAAAAACACTTTTAAAAGTCAGAGAAAGGCTTATTGTTCCTTGGTACTTAATGCACTTTATATTTTTTTGCTAAGCAATTACATTGAACAACCAACCTGTATATTGGTTTATGCACTTGTTTTCTTCTGCCAAGTTAGTGGAGGTAGGAATGTTAATTCAAATAGTTTTGTGTCAGTGGTCTTCTGGAGAAAGGGTATTGTGTTCTGTGTGAACCCAGATCTTCGCCAGGATTTACCTGACCAGGTGAATGGATGGATAGATGGACGATTGAATGCATGGACATGTAGTCATTGTAAGCAGCTCTCGTTGGAAGCTAGGCATTGCCACTCCAGCTGCAGCGTCCGGGCTCACACTGCTTCTCACCAGCCAGTAATCTTGCTGCCAAGTGCGGCTTTCAGAGGAGAGAAATTTCTTTCTCTTTAAACAGGAGCTAGCATCTTTCACAAAAAAGGAATACTGTACATAAGTTTAGGAAAAACATCATCATTTTTAGATATATTCACTTAACAAAAAACGTATTACAGGGCCAGGCACAGTGGCTCCTGTCTGTAATCCCAGCACTTTAGGAGACCAAGGTGGAAGGATGACTTGAGGCCAGGAGCTCGAGACCAACCTGGGCAATATAGTGAGACCACATCTCTACAAAAAAATTTTTAAAAATTATGCAGGCATGGTGGTACACATCTGTAGTCCCAGCTACTCAGGATGCTAAAGTGGGAGGATTGCTTAAACTCAGGAGGTTGAGTCTACAGTGAACTGTGATGGTGCCACTGCACTCCAGCCTGGGCAACAGAGTGAGATCTTTGCTCCATAAATATATATATGTATTTATATTTATAAATATAAATATATATTTTGTATATTTATAAATATATATATTTGTATATTTATAAATATAAATACATATTTTGTATATTTATAAATATAAATACATATTTTGTATATTTATATACATATATTTATAAATATTTATAAATATATGTCAATATATATTAACATATATTAATATATTTATAAATATAAATATATAATTAATATAGTAACATAAAATCAGTTGGACATTCTATATTATGTATCTACAATTAATATATATTAATGTTGGACATTAATATATATTTATATATTTCTAAATGTATAAAAGATATATTACAAATATATATTTATATTGTTAATATAAATATATATTTAGAAATATATATATTTAGAAATATGTCATTAATATATATTAACAATATATATTTATAAATTAACAATATATATTTATAAATATATATTAATATAAATGATATATATTTTTATATTTAGAAATATATATACCACAATATATAAATATATGTTAACAAATATATACATATGTGTTAATAAATATATTCATATGTTAATATATTTATAAGTATACATAAATAATATATTTATATATTTATTAATAGCACCATAATTATTAATAATTATAATAATATTATAATTAATAATTATATTAGTCCTGGTCAGACCCAGGTGTTCCAGTTCACAGTTTTTAGGAATTATATCTAGGAAAACCACAGTGACATCAGTAAGCAGTCTGTGTTCAGTCTGAGCAAGTGGAAATGCACATGAAGGCTCTTACATGGTGAAACCCTGTCTCTACTAAAAATACAAAAGATTAGCCGGGCGTGGTGGCGGGTGCCTGCAATCCCAGCTACTCAGGAGGCTGAGGCAGGAGAATCGCTTGAACCCAGGAGGCAGAGGTTGCAGCGAGCCAAGATTGCACCATTGCTCTCCAGCCTGGGCAACAAGAGTGAAACTGCGTCTCAAAAATAATAATAATAATAAGGTGTATTAGCAATTGAATAAAAATGGGTTCCTCTGTGAAAAGAGTTCCTGAGACTTGGGAGAAGAGTCCAAAAGAAGAAAAAGAAAAACCCAAGGAAATGCTGGAGAGAGGCAGGCTGCCCTTAGCTCTAGTAATTGGATGCAGTGGAAGGCAGCAAGCAAGAAACCTGAGGGGCAGGGCAGGTGTGTACCCTCAAAAGGAAATAAATCTGATAGGGCAAGAGATAGAAGCAGCCTGACTAGTCCAAAGCAAGCTTGTTAATCCCCCCAAACTCAGACATCCCAAGGCATAAAGATTAGTCATTTTCTTCCCAAAGAATAGAGAATCTGGAGCAGGACCTTCACTGTGAGTTGGGGAGCTTTGCCTGTCTTCCGCTGTAGCACATGCTCTCTGAGTGGCCAGGGGCAGGTGTCAGGGAGCTTTGAGTTAGAGATGTGGGGAGAAGGTCTGGGATGAAGGAAAGGAAGTGAGGCTGGCAAAGATGGAGTGGGAGCAGGGCAAAGTTGGTGGCTGGAAGGAAGCACAGGAGATGGTGATCAGAAAGGGGAGGTTGGTGCTTACAACCTTGGAGGTGGGTTTGTTTGGAAGATGAAAATATTCGCAATGGTTGTGGCCACAAATATGGGTGACTGAAGATGAATGAATGAAGGTCATAGAACTGAAGATACCGAGGAAGGAGGGGCCGGAGTTGGGGATGGATCACCCACTCGGTCACCATAGGCTCAGGAAGATGGCAAGAGCTGGAGTCAGGGAGGCCAATGTTCTACAAGCCAGTGTCCTCCCATGGGTGCTGGTGTGTTCTGGGAGATGATGATAGTGACAAGAAGGGTTTGACAGTGTGGTAGCAGGTGGTGTGAGCCTCCTGGCTCCATCCTCTGTCGGGCAGAGCAGAATTAACAGCTTTTGCTTTGGCCGGTGGCTGAGAATGTCAGGGTGGAAGCAGACCATTCAATGAGAAGGGTCCAGATATGGGGGAGTTGGTTGCTATGAATCAGACATCCCAGAGGTCACTGTCCATTGACTTTACATGTGGAAACATGTGCCCAGGAATTGCTTTCGAAGATAGGCAGTTGGATGGTGGACACCGGGATGTGGGTAGGAGGCCCAGTGACTTTTCAGACCTACGCTACTTGGAGATGACCTATTGCTTTAAATGTTAAACATACCATGTGGACTTCTTGTGAAGGGCTGGAGGCTACACTGAGAGAATTGGAGCATAGGATAAGGGGAGGGGCAGCATGCAGTGGAATCACTTTTTTTTTTTTTTAAACCTGTAGTGATGCTGGAGCACCGGATTTCAGAAAAACACTGGGAGTTAAGTGACTGATGAGTTCTGAGGCATTTTAGCTTGAGGCAAAGATTAAGTAAACATTTATCTGCCAAACATCAACTAAGTGCATAGGGAAGGGCGGATGTCTCTCTTGGGACCAACTTAAGAGCATGGAAGTTAATTTTTTCTTTAAATTTACCAAGGCATCTTGGCTTAAGACCTTGGGGTTATGATGTAGCAGGAAATAAGCTTCCAGGTACTGATCACTCAGTGAGGTGTCCAACTCCCATGCCCACCAAAAGAAAGCATTAGAAAAGACCTCTTTGCTTTTATTAGGTGTAAACTAGTCAATCTATTAATCAAAAAAGAGGAAGAGAAAGCTAGTGAGTGTGTGCAGTATTCCCTAAGTCAGCAGGTAAACTGTATACTTGGATGCTTAGCCCATCATTTTGAATTGGGATTACTCAGGTGCTATGAATTTCTTTCTAAAGATTCCTAGTGATTCCTTGTGTGATTTTTGTGTGCTTCCCTCCTTTAATACAAATCAGGATGAAGACTTATCTTTGGAGAATTCAGGAGAGAAGTCTTGGCTAGAAATTACAGAGGTCGGCTTGGTGCAGTGGCTCACATGTGTAATCCCGGTGCTTTGAGAGGCAGAGGCAGGAGGATCACTTAAGGCCAGGAGTTCTAGACTAGCCTAGGCAACATAGAGATCTCTACAAAGTTTTAAAAATTAGCCATGCATGGTGGTGCATGTCTGTAGTACCAGCTACTTGAGAGGTTGAGGTGGGAGGATCACTTGAGCCTGGGAGTTCAAGGCTGTAGTGAGCAATGATTGCACCACTACACACCATCCATCCTGGGTGACAGAGTGAAACCCTGTCTCTAAATAATTAAAAAGAGAAAAGAAAGCAATTACAGAGGTGGATGTCATTGGCTTATAGATGGTAGTTACAAGCATGGAATTAGATATGACCACTCCAGGAGATTACGGAGAAGAGGAGGAGGAAAGAGTAGAGACAGCAGCAGGGAAAATCACTGTGTACAGGGTGGAGGAAGGCCTAGGAGCCATCCAAAAGGGTAGGAGGAGTGTGATGTCATGGAAGCTAGAAGGAGGAAGTGTGGAGCAACTACTAATCAGCAGTGTTCACACCTGGGCATGCATCCGAATCATGGGTGTTTAGGGGTGCTTGTTGAAACACAGGTTGCTGGCATCCCAGGTTTCTAACTCAGTAGGTCTGAATTAAGGCCTGAGAGTTTGCGTTTCTCCCAAGCTCCCAGTGCTGCTGCTGCTGCTGCTACTGGTCAGGGGACCACATTGTGAGAACCGCTGCCATCTCGAGAGCCAGGGACACCCAGGCTTTGCTCATTAGTTGGCCCTTGGTGACCCCAGTCGAGCAATTTCCATGGAACAGTTGTGGGCAGGAGACAGATTTGGGGTGAGTTGAAGAGAGAATGGGCAAGTGGCCAAGCGTGGGTAGACTTGTCTTGTGAGAAACTGGCTATGGAAAAAAGATGGAGAATGGGTGCTAGATATAGATTCAGGAAGGAAAGAAAATTTGTGTGTGTGTATATGTGTGTATGTGTATGTATGATTCATTTGTTTGTTTCAAATACTCGTAAAGTGCCTACCTTTGCCCAAGCCCTCTTCTAGGTAGTAGTTAACTATGGTAACCAGGCCCACCCACTGCTTGCTTGGGCTTTGGGGCCAGGCACACTGGGGTTGAAACCCCAACCCTCTTCTTAGATACCCTGTGACTTCGGGCAAGGTGCTCACCACCTTGAGTCTCACTCAGTTCCCTCCCCTGCAAAATGATACCACAAGGTCTACCTTGCTCAGGTGTGGAGAGTTTAAACAAACTGCTCCACCTCAGGGGCCTAGCTCGTTGTCTGGCAACTTAAGAGGCACTCACCAAATCTGTGACCTCCATGGGAGAGGGGTTCCTGCATCAGGCTCTGGGGCCCCAAGGGGGTGGAAAAGTGGACATAACTCAGGGTGGAAGCATGAGTGGCCGCCCCCAGCTGCAGCAAGAGCCAGGACCCAGGGAAGGCCAGCAACTGATGGAAGGTAGTCCCATAGGTCACAGGCATGGGGGGAAGTACCTTGTCATACTTTAGGGACATCTGCATGATTTGCTGACCTCATTCCATTTGTACTTATTATCTTCTCTCACTCTCTTTCCTTCCACCCACACATAAAGTGAATCAACCATAGTGATGGGATTTAGCCTCGGCCCAGACTGAGTCACATTGATTTTCCTGCCACTGATGGCCAGAATCAGGCAGTGAAACAGTAGGAAATGTTAACACCTCACGCATGCTTTGTCCTAATTGGTTTCTATAATGTGTTTTCCATGGGCTATGTCTTTGAGTAGTACTGTTCCTCCACACAGCACCCTGCAAACTTTTCTCACAGTCACATGATGATGAATTCTTGCTCCTCCAGACACTGCCCAAGAGGAGGGCTCAGCATCCTTAAAGCCCCTTGCGCCTCTTTGAGATGTCAAGCTGTGGGTTTGCAGGTGGCGTCTACGGATGTCATCATCCTTGTGCCATAGTGGATTGCAGGGCTTGTCAGGCCCTGGATGGGCTCTGGAGAGAGGCCTGCTTCCAGATATATTTGCAGAGTCTGCACAATGAACAGAAATTTGGAGGGGAATTGAGTGAGCACTTTCCCATCACCTTCCAGTGTGTCTTCACCATCTATAAATAGCCAAGCTTGTTTGTGCTCATCCAGACAAGGACGCACGATGCAAAGGGAGAGCTGCCAGGAAAACCACTCTGGTTTCTGCTTCTTGTGCCCCTGGCCTCCCTCTGCTTGTCCCACATTTAAATGGTACCACTTTTTCAGTCCAAAAGTTCCTGTGATTCCTGGGACATTTTTGGCTACCAGGTGAGTATGTGGGGACTCATAGCAGATAACAGCAGGACCTTTGGATTTGGGTTTCTGGGAAAGGGAGGGAGGCTCCTCCTGCCCTCCATGTGAGGAGCAAAGGAAACTGGGGTTACTGATACTCCCATTTTGTCCTTTTCTGATGGAAGGATCCAAGTTCCATGGGCAGTAACATCCCTCCTGGGGCAGAATGCTTCTGAAGGACTGGCTTTGCATCTGCTATCTTCACAGATGGGCGGGGCCCTCTTGTCGCTGTTCATTTGAAAGGAAAACATCTCTTGGAGCATAAAACCTATGCACACGGATGCTCACTTACATTATTGCCATCCCAAATGTGGTAGGAAAAGATTGGACTGGCTTGGCATGAGGAACTTTCCATCTGGTTCCAGCTCTGCCACCAATCAACTAGGTGGCCTTGGGTATATCACTCCCCGCTCTCAGAGCACAGGACCTGTCTGTAATAAAATGGGGGCTTCAGCTGGGTACTCTCTACCCACCTTTAACAATCAGAGCTGAAGTCTGAGATGTTATAAGTAGGCAGCCAGGAGAGCAGGAAGGGAGCGCTCACTTGTGTTGGCCTCGCATCCTCAGGCACCCGACTGGACAGGGCCACAGAGGTAAACAATGAGATGCAGTAGTTTTACACTAGGAGGGAGTGATAAGCAAGGTTGCAGAGTTGGAGAAAGAAAGAAGATAGGTTCTCAGGTGACAGGTGCTCTAAAATCTCAGACTTTACTGCTGTACAATTCATCCATGTAACCAAAAATCACGTGTACCCCAAAAGCTATTGAAATAAAGTAAAAAGTTGTCATAAAAAAAGAAGATAGGATAATTTGAGTGGTTTCTCTAGGATCTGCACATTTGACATCCATTATCATCTGTTCCCAATGCAATGAAAAGTGATGAAAAATAGAGGATGTGTGGTGTGTGCCTCAGTCGTTTCCTAAGCACAGGCAATGGGGCGTTTCTATTCCTTTCCTTTTCTTCCCAGCTTTCTTTCCTCCTCATCAAACTTTGTAGGCAGTTGAAGCCCAAACACTTGCACCTCCTTTCTGGGGCACAGGGTGGTGGCAGGGGGCAGGGGGCGTTGCTGGCAAAAAGAGTCACCATATGGACTTGGAATCTTTGGTTCAGTAGGAATCGGTAGATTTGCTCTTTCTCCTTTCATCCGTGCTCACCTCCAAAAGGTTTGTGGGTTCTTTTTGTTTCTTTGTTTTTTTGTTTTTTGTGGCTGCTGTTAGTGCTACTGCTAATTTACTTGTTTGTTTGCTTACCTTGGCTTCCTGTGCACTTCAACACCTTGTCCGTACCACATGTCTTGGCTTAACTGTCCCAACGCAGGCTAAATTGGGCCATGCCACTGGCTGAGTTCATGGTCTCGAGAGATGCACATGGTGCATCTTCCACATTCCCGTCTGTGTACGAGCCCCATCTTATATCTTGAGTCTGAGTGGGAAGAACAGGCCCCTCTGGATAGATCGAGTGCATGATTTTTGTTTATTATTAGTGCTTTTAAACTGAGAGAGGCAAAGGTAATTTACTTAGCTGGCAGTGAGCCGGGGTGACACAGGCTGCCTGGCATCCTTGATGACTCACTGTCCCCAAGGCCAGATCCCCAGCCTGGAAGACCAGAAGGCTGACTAAAGCAGCTTCGAGAAGGAGTCAAGAGCTTGGACTCTGGAGTTGGACTTAATAGGCCCAATTCTAGACCCTGCCACTTTACTACTTTTACAACCCTTAATCAGCAAGTGACTTAATTTCACTGAGCTCCAGTTTCCTTATCTATATAATGAAAAAAAGGATGTCACAGGTGGGGTTCTCTAGAAGGCATACCCTGAGCCAGCATTTAACATGAAGATATGTTTTAGAGTTCAGTACCTATGAAGCAAAAAGGAAGAAGGATTGGGCGGAGGGAGAAGTCATGATGTGATACTGGCTCAAAAAGCCTTGGCCAAATCCATGGGAAGTTTTGGAGCCAAAATGGCCCATCTGAGTCATCCCATGTTGGGCTGAGATGGCTGAGACTTTGATACCATGGGGTGTGGGCTTCCCTGGAGGGGAGGGAGTGCCTTGGCTGAGGAGGCTCTCTGCAGCTGAGATGGTCCCTGGAATAGCTGACAACTGGCAGCAGCCTGCTGGCAGCACTTCCAGCAGGCAGTAAGGGCAATGAGCCCTTCACACAAGGGGCTGCGCATAGTGGGTACCTCAAGGGGTGGTTGTGAGGATTGAGTACTTAAAGCATGCCTATAATCCCAGTGACTTGGGAGGCTGCGGCTGGAGGACTGCTGGAGGCCAGGAGTTGAAAAACAGTCTGGGCAACATAGTGAGAGCCCCATCTCTACAAAAATTTTTTTTAAATTAGCCATGCATGGTAGCGTGTACCTGTAATCCCAGCTACACAGGAGACCGAGGCAGGAGGATCACTCAAGCCCAGGAATTTGAGGCTGCAGTGAGCTGTGATCATGCCACTGCACTCCAGCCTGGGCAACAGAGTGAGACTTTCTTTCTTTTCTTTTTTTTTTTTTTTTAAGTGCTTATTCTAGTGCCTGGCACATGGTAGGCATTCAGTAAACAGTAGCTGCTGCTGTTATTTCTTTTTTCTTTTTCTTTTTTCATTCTCAAAGGAGGTGAGCTGCTGTTATTTCTATGGGATCATAGGTTCTACTTATACCTGGTGGGGTGCTTGGGCTCGTCAGTCCCTTCCCTGTGATTTAGGTTCCTGCTTTAGTAAAACAAGGAGACTTTTAGCTGGTACTTGCCTATCCAAGTCATGTGTCCTAACTGTCCATAACGAAAACTGCTAGGTAAAATATAAGAACGTTGCATTACTTTGATTTAAAAACCAGAAACAAGTAAGGGCAACTTTCTTCTGATGCCTTTGGATATATGGTGGTATCTCCTGACTTCTCTTATGTTCTCCTTTTAGTTAACAGCTGCAGGCATAGAAACTCACCAGACAGAAACACTTGCAGGAGCTTGCAAATTACAAAAGGATGGGCTTTTTCCTTTTTCTCTGAATTTAATAACATCCCTTTTGCCAAATGGTACCCACATGGTGGGCAGACTGGGGAGAACAGGGACCACTGAGGGGCTGCATCCTCATTGGGTGTCAGCCGCTCCAGACACATGCTTCACAGAATTTCAGAAATGTTCGTATTTTTCGGAACTGAAATTCATTAGCATTGTTCTAAGAGTCTATAAATACAGTGAAAGGCATTTCCAAATAGACATTGTAAAATGCTTGCACACCCACAGTCTGAACACTGTCAAAACACCAGCTGCAGCTTCCCTACTTGGAAGGATCAGAACCTTTTTTAAACTTCACCTACTGTGTTTTCAAAATAGGCTTGCTTCTGGCCCTGTGTTGAAGATCATTTCAACTTAAGCCTGTGTCTGGTGCTTGGCATGAGGGATCAGGGCTCAGTTGGAGAGACTGGAGGGATCCCACTCTCCTTCCTATCAACATGTGGCTGGTGCTTTAGAATCTGGGGAGGAGTTACTCAGGGATGATTAATTCCTATTTCTTCAGGATGGTCCTTGTGCTTCAGGCTATCCGACCATCTGTAAGGGGCCTGCAGGCAAATCCCAGAGATGTAAAACACTCTCCTGAGTCAGAAGCCCCTCCCTGACAAGGGTTCACCCCAGGTCACACTAAATGCCACTTGAGGGACAGCTACCTTGGCCAACTTGGAGCATAATAGATTTTTCCTTTTATCCAGTGCCATTAGAACAATGCTCCTAAAATTGGGGATAGAGCGTCTAGTAGCTACAAGCAATTTGCACCTTTGTTTTTCATTTGTGTGGTATTCTTTATAATTTTAACAGTTGCAAAGACAAAATGCCCTTGTGGCAACAGTTTTCCACTGATAGCCATTGTCGTAGGCTGTTTTTTGTTTCTTATGATTTCTCAAACAGGGATGTTGTATTAGTCTGAGTGGCTTAACCAACAGAATTTATTTCCTCACAGTTGTAGAGGTTAGAAGTCTAAGATCAAGATAGCGGCAGGATTTGTTTCTTCTGAGGCCTCTTCTAACAGCCTCATTTTAACTTAATCACCTCTTTAAAAGGCCCATCTCTAAATACAGTCACATTTTGAGGTATTGAGGGGTTTCAACTTCAACGTATAAATTTTGAGAGGACACAATTTAGTCCATAACAGACATATACATGGGGATCTGCAAGAATTTGTTTTTTGTTTAAAAAGTGTTGACACTATACTCAAGTCTGTGGTCTGAATGTTTATACCTCCCCCTCCCACAAATTCATGTGTCAAAATCCTCACTCCCAAGGTGGACAGAATAAGAGGTGGGGCCTTTGAGAGGTGATTAGGTCATTGGGGCAAAGCCCTCATGAATGGCATTAATGCCTTTATAAAAGAAACCCCTCTCCCACCACGCGAGGGCACAGCAAAAAGGAAGCTGGGTCCTCACCAGACAGAATCTGCTGGCATCTTGACCTTGGACTTCCCAGCCTCCAGAACTGTGAGAAATAAATTTCTGTTGTTTATAAGTCACCCACACTATAATCAAGAATATAACTTATCCACAGGTTATTTCCTAAGGTGTACAAGGCCCAGAAAAATCACAATGTTTGCTTATTCATTTAGTTAAACAAAAACTTTTTGGCATACATAAATGTATAAAGCATTGTACTAGGAGGAAACAAAAGTGACAAAATCCCATTCTGAAGAATAAGTGGGGAAGATTACTAGGTACATATATAAATATGAAGTGCTGTGATAAGGGTTGGGATACAGGGGTGTGTTGCAGGAAACACGAAGAAGAGAGGTGGATCTCTGAGTGCTAAAAGTGTGAGTTACATTTGCTCAAGTCAAGTGGGAAGGAAAGGAATTCACAACATTGGCCAGAGGCATGAAATTTGGAGTCAAAGGAGATGATGAAATGTCCCAGAATTTGCCACAACTCACAGGACTATCTCCACTCCAACCCCACCCCAGACTCCAACATTTCTCTAATGTTGAAATTATGGAACAAGAGCTCTAGATAGAACGCCTCTCGGAGGTGATCCTGTTGAAGCTAGCCCACCAGTCATTTTGTTGATGAAGCACTCAAGTTCCAGAGAGGTTCAGTAACCCGGCCAAGGTCACACAGGTGATGAACAGCAGGTTTAGATGTAGCACACCTGGCCTGGATTTTTAAGTCTAGGGTTCATAACTCCACCCCTGGCCTGAAAACCAGTTCCCAGGAGAGATGACCTCGTGGGGCGCCTACTGCCTGGGTGGTTCTTAAAGGAGAGTTTGTGAGGCAGCATCCAGGCAATCTCAGCTTTTACCTTGATAATACTATTGGAGAGAAAGGAGAGAGAACATGAGCTGCCTGAATTAGATAAGCCTCTAGTTGCTATTATTAAAAGTAAACTTTAGGCCGGGCATGGTGGCTCACGCCTGTAATCCTAGCACTTTGGGAGGCCAAGGTGGCCAGGTCACTTGAGGTCAGGAGTTCAAGACCAGCCTGGCCAACATGGTGAAACTCTGTCTCTACTAAAAATACAAAAATTAGCCTGATGTGGTGGCACGCGCCTGCAATCCCAGTTACTCAGGAGGCTGAGACAGGAGAATTGCTGAAACCCAGGAGGCAGAGGTTGCAGTGAGCCGAGATTACGCCACTGCATTCCAGCCTGGGTGAGAGTGAGACTCCATCTCAAGAAAATAAAATAAAAGTAAACTTTAAAAGGAAGGAAAAATTCACCTATAATCTTATCCCAGAGATTACTACTATTAACATTTTGGACTATTTCTTTCTTGTCTTTTTCCTATGTATGATTTTGTTTGTTTTTCACCAGTTTTCCATAGATGTGATCATACTGAACAGCATACAACTTTAGATATTGAGGGAAAAGTACATTTATTGTACAAATACATAATACATTCTCATTTCAGAAAATCTGGCAAATGTTCACTAGCAGCACAGATGTTTTTTGAGTCCCTGCCATGTTCCAGCTACTGAACTGGGTGGTGGAAATCACCCATCAGACTACCCAGGAATAACCACTGTACATTTTCTTCCAGTCTTAAAATCGCTCTTCCTAATATGTCAGGAGGGCATGTGGGTATATGTGTGCTGCGGTGTGTGTTGTTTTTAACCTGCCTTTGTCCCTTAACATTGCAATGTAAGCATTCATTCTTGTTAGTATAAGCCATTTATAAACATCGTTCAGATGGCTATATAAAAGTCCATCAAATATAATAGTTTATTCAAGTATTTTCCTATTTATGAAAGATTCTAGTTCTTTTCAGTTTTTCTTCATTACAAATGACACTGTGAAAAACACACTGATGCATAAAATCCATTTGGGAGGCGGAGGTTGCAGTGAGCCGAGATCACGCCACTGCACTCCAGCCTGGGCGACAGAATGAGACCATGTCTTAAAAAAAAAAAACATTTTATTATTTTATATATATATATATATATATAGAGAGAGAGAGAGAGAGAGAACATATATATAACATATATAGTACTATATATATATAACTATGTATGTACTATATATAACAGATATATGTACTATATATAACTATGTACTATATATAACATATATATGTACTATATATATAACTATATATGTACTATATATAACATATATTTGTACTATATATATATATATAAAAGAATAAAATAGTTGAGAATGACAATAAAAGGAAAATAAGAGCAGTAAAGTAATAAAGCATAGTAATGCACAATAGGGTCCTCTAAAGTTTCTGGAGACAGGCTCACATTTGATTGGAAGCTTCCAGCTGTCAAATCACAGAGGGAAACAGCAGCTCCCAGATTGACAGTTACCATAATACACAAATAAGCCACATGTTCAGAAACTGCTGAGTTGTTCCGAGATACATGTGATTAACTCATGAGCAAAACTTCATCTTGCTGCCAGCAGCCCCTCTGACTTAACCCCAGCTGCCCCCAGGGTATCACCTCAAACCATCTTTCCCTCTTGACTGGAAAAAAAAAAAAAAAAAGCCGAGTAGAATTCACTAGACTCACTCCCTGAGTGTTCTCTCTTTCCTGGGCAGGACACGTGGTCTTATAAGTTTTGATCTTTGGTGTGTTTCAAAAAGGACAGCGCTGTCTGGCTGTGAGTATAATTTGTGTTTAGTCTGTTATTTTGAAGGATGGCAGCACCCAATCCTTCTGGGCTCTGTGGATCCCAGATAATGATATTTAAGGGTCCCCAGGAATGTATTTCTTTATATCTGGGGAAGACTCTTAAAAATGAAAATGCATTTCTGCTAATAATTCTGCATTTCTGAAACATTTCATTCAGGTTACCTTCAAATTAGTGGGTGCTGGGGCCCTGACAGTGAAATGTTTTGAAATAAATGTCCTCCATCCTGCCCTTCCTGTTGGCTCAGGATCAGTCTGAGGCAATGGCCCTGGTGGGGCCGAAGCTTGGGTAGCCAGGGGTTGGAGAGGGGGTCTGCTATGGAAACCTGGCCTAGGGAAGCCCACAGCCTTAGGAAGTTAGGGTGAGGCAGGAAAAAAGGTCCCTCTCTGAAGCCTAAGCTGCTTCTCCTTTCCAAGTACAGGAGTTCATGCTCTACCTGAACTTCTGTTTCAGCCTAGCTTGGAAGGGCCCAGCCAGCATCATAACACACACTCCCAGGACAGTCTTGGAGCTGTATTTTCTCTTAGTGGAGGCCAAGCCATTAGGCCCAGGCCTGGTCCCTGGTATTCTCACCCCTGCCCCTCCTGTGGTGGAGAATGCTTGAGGTTAAGAGGCAGTGTTGTTTGCTTGGGAGTTGAGGAGGACTCACCTCCTTCCATTGGTCGTCTTCTCCCATCACAAAAATATGCATGTTGTACCAAATGTGCCCACAAACACTTCCTTTTTTGAGACAGGATCTCACTCTGTCACCCAGGCTGGAGTCCAGTGGCACGATCATAGCTCACTGAAGCCTCAACTTCCCTGGGCTCAGGTGATCTTCTTGCCTCAGCCTCCCAAGTAGCTGGGACCACAGGCGCACACCACCACACTCAGTTAATTTTTGTATATTTTGCAGACATGGGGTTTCACCAGGTTGCCCAGGCTGGTCCCAAACTCCTGGGCCCAAGTGATGCTCCCATCTCTGCCTCCCAAAGTGTTGGGATTATACACGTGAGCCACCGTGCCCTGCTCACCACCCATTCTTTGAGTGAAAAACACAGCAGTCTGTCCTGTCAGCTCCCTGGTTTGGAGTTCACCCACAGCACCTGCCCTGACCTGACCTCCAGGTATATACAGGTCTCCTGCTACAACCGTCTCTCGGCCCCTCATTGCCTCCCAGACAAAACAAGCCCTGTAGTATCCGGCCCAGCAGTCAGGTGTTCACCAACCTTGCCAGCCTTTGTCCTGTCACTTCTCTGAGGACTTCAGGCTTTGGTCCCGGGGGCCTTGGCCACACTGGCACTCTCACCCACACTAGGGTCATTGCTCAATCACACCTCTTAGGAATATATCCTCTCTCCCTTTTCCTCCAAGGCTCAAGTGTAACCTCCATGCCCCCTACCCTCTGCCTCACAGATCTCCTGCACTGACCCACTCCTTTCTTCTCATAGGACTGTGACACCTGCGTCTTGTAGCCTAGGCCATGTGGACCTGTGGCTGGCTGACTGTCTCTGCCATTTAGACCACGAGCCCTTCCCGAGTAGGCACATCTCTGAATACCCCCAGCACAAGTGGCACATGACAAGTGCTCGTTGACTAAATCTGGTACTACTCATTGTGAGGTGTAACTTCAGGCCATGGTGGCCTTCAGGGCTGTGAGATGGACTATTTCTGTTACTGTGCTGGGAACAACTGCTCAGCTTCTCTCTCTCATTTTATGGGCAAGGATCTTTTCCTATTTCACTGCTCTCATAGCCCTTGGATAAACTCGTTTGTGACTCATCCCCCCAAAAGGGCGCAAAGAGCTGTCTTGTGGAGTAATTTGGAGGAACCTTCTGTTTGTGCATGAGAAGGCTAGGTTTCTCTCATCATCTTGGAGGCTGTTCCCATCCCATAGAGCTGCTCCTAGCCCAGATACAGAGGGAAGTCACTCGTGTCCTGATGAGCATGGGGCACCCATCCAGGAGCCGTCTAATGTTACAGGCCTGAGCCCCAGCGCCAGCATTCAGGTCGCCAGATCTCAACTCGACACCTTGTGCCTTTCAACAGCCTGGCTGATGCCACAGCTCCAGGCCAGAAAACCTTTTTCTCAAGGTTGAAAGTAGCTGACCTTTGACAAGCAGCATTGGCTAAATTCCTTGTTCCTTAAAAGGAAAGCTCCCAGTTATCATTAGCCAGTGTTTATTTGGCCGCAGGGCAGGAGCAGGCCCTATACTGCACCCTGTGTACCCAGCAGGAGGGTTTGTGGCTGGAGGTACATTGGCGAACAGTCATTATTAAAATAGCCACTTTTGAAAACGCGTGCTGGAGAGGGGTGCATCCAGCCTGTCAGCTGGTCTGCATCCCATCCCATGTGGCTAGACAGCTCGTTGGTTCTCTGGCTCCCTCACAGGCAACAGTGCCATCCACTCCACACGCAGCACACTCCTTAACGTGTGCAGCAAGAAAACTGACAGAATGACAAGGACACACACCAATTATTAAATGTCTGGGCTTGTGTTTTTAATGTAGGGGTGACGGTCCAAAGATTGACTTGGCCGGCAGTTCGCCATCTGGCATCCTGGACAAAGATCTCTCGGACCGCAGCAATGACATTGGTGAGTAAGGACAGTGTTCTCGCTTCTCTTTGCAGAGTTAGTAAAGAACCGCAGAGCCTGGCTTGCCTTCAACCAGCATGATGAGAAGTAATAAAGCCATTGAAATGCCAGGCTGGCACCCTCGCTTGGCTTTAGGTGTTACAGTTTTGTAAAGAAGGGAAATGATGGTGCTTTCCACATTGAAACACAATGCCTGGGACCTTTCCCCTCCCTAGGAGAAATTCCTTACAAGATCTAATGAAAAGAAATGATGAATAAGCCTTTTTGTAAAAAGTGGGCATTAGCCCTTATGTTCACAGTTTCCAATGATTTGTGTATTTTGTGTAAAAAGGTGGATGGATGCAAATGTGAGATGGCAGGGTTCATTGTTGATACAGCACTTTTGACTGAGTTTCAAATGAGCTTTGGTATGGTAATTGCCACTTAGTTCAGAACATGAGTGAGTTTTCCCAAGGTCAGGATACCACCATATGATAAATGGGAGGGAGCTACAGTCTCTCTGGGTAAATAAAAGTCAGAGGTTCTTTTGGAGGTGTACGTGGGTGGGTGTGAGGCTACCGGTGTGCTGTTAAGGCCACTAGTGGTCTGACCTGGGTGGCAACCCTTTTAAGAAGTCCAGATTCAGGGACTAATTTTTTCTTATTTTATTTTATTTTTTGACATAAAGGCCATTTAATGATAGAAATATATAAAAATAATCATATTGTTTAGCAACAGGCTATCACATTTCTTGGGAAGAGGAAAATGACCTGCTTTAAGGAAAACTTGCAACCATGTGCAAGACTTCATTTCAACACATTTTTCCCATCCACTTAAGCATTTATCCTTTGAGTTATAAACAATCCAATTACACACTTTATTTTAAAATATACAATTAAATTATTATTGACTATAGACATGCTATTATGCTATCAAATAGTAGGTCTTACTCATTCTTTCTAACTATATTTTTTGTACCTATTAACCATCCCCACCGCCTCCCCACCCCAGCCCTGTACTATCCTTCTCAGCCTCTGGTAACCATCCTTCTGCTCTCTACCGCCATAAGTTCAATTGCTTTGATTTTTAGATCCCACAAATAAGTGAGAACATGTGATGTTTCTCTTTCTGCACCTGGTTTATTTCACTTCACATAATGATCTTCAGTTCCATCCATGTTGTTGCAAATGATAGGATCTCGTTCTTTTCTATGGCTAAATAGTATAAATTTTTTTTAGCTTTACATCTTCTATTTGTACCTATCAAGGTCATAAGTTAGCATTCTCTCATATTCTACATAATATAGAAGGCTGCATTTTAAAATTTACTTTGTTTTAATTGAACTTTTCATTTTGAGGTCATTGTAGATTCACATGCAGTCGTAACAAGTAATAGAAATCTATGTACCCTTTACTCAGTTTCTCCCCAATAGTAACATCTTACAGAACTATAGTACACTGTCATGACTAGGATATTGACATTGATATGATCCACCAATCTTACTCAGATTTTCCCAGTTTTATTAGTACTTGTGTGTGTATTTTGCTCTATGCAATATATATATATATATTTTGAGACGGAGTGTCGCTCTGTCACCCAGGCTGGAGTGCAGTGGTGCGATCTCGGCTCACTGCAACCTCTGCCTCCCAGGTTCAAGCGATCCTCCCACCCCAGCATCCCGAATAGCTGGGACCACAGGTGCATGCCACCATGCCTGACTAATTTTTGTATTTTTTGTAAAGGTGGGGTTGCACTATGTTGCCCAGGCTAGTCTCGAACTCCTAAGCTCGAGCGATCCTCCCACCTTAGCCTCCCAAAGTTCCAGGATTCCAGGTGTGAGCCACCGCACCCAGTCTGCAATTTTATCATGCACATAGGTTTGTGTATCTACCACCACAGTCAAGACATAGAACGTTTCCATCACCACTAGATCCCTTGTGTTGCTCTTGTTAAGCCACACCCACCTTTCTCCAGCCCACCCCCTTCCCTAACCTCTGGCAAGCACTATCAGGGATTGATTTGACATGGAAGACAGCTTTCCAGCATCATCTGCTTGGGCCACTCACTTTAGAAACAGATGTGTGATGGTTGGCAGGCCTTGTAAGAGCACTAGAGCTCCCAACATGAGCATTCTGCTCTCCTGCTGCTGTCCCTCTGTTTGGGTGCTGTTTTCCTTTGAACCTGCTGATAGAGTTGCATCTTTGCAACTGCTGACATGCAGTCTCTGGTCTGATCTCATGGGGGCTTGGGGGTAGGATGTGTGACTGTGACTGTAAATGCCAAAAGTACTTCCCCTGTTTCCACAAGCTCGTTTACATCCTCAGCCCTTGAGAAGCCCAGTCAGGAAGCATAACCTGATAGCTTGGGCTGATGTAATAACAGAAACTCTGGCCTGCTGTAGCTTTTGTTCTGCTTAAAGTGCAGGCAGAGCAGAGCAGAGCAGTAATTGGCTGTGAATGAAAGGGGATTGTCAGAATGAGCCTGAGTTCCAGTTCTACCACTGCAGTTTCATATTTGGGCCCTGTTTTAAGCCAGGGTGGCTGGTTGGTGAAGGTCATGTGCGACCTCAGGGGGCTGTCTTGTCACCTCCCTCATGTCAATAGGAAGGGAGGTATTCTCCCTCCTCCAGAATATACGGGATAATCTGTCTTGCTTGTTAAGAGCATTCACCTTTGACCTTTGCATTCTTTGGGTCTGGAGATGTCTATGATCGCGATCATGAAAATATGAATCACATGTTTTTCAGTCTGATGAGCTAGTGTGGAAATATTGGGGGTATTGATGGGGGGGCGGGTTCATCTATAGAAGCTTTTCTTGCTGTGGAATCTAAGCACAGTTTCATATATTTGGGAGCCCAGAAATAGAGTACTGAGGTTTGGTTTTCTCTCTCTCTTTGCCACAAAGACATTAATCCTAGAAGACTATAACTTCTCAAGTTAATGATATTTTTGTTTTGCGATAGTCTTGCTCTGTCACCCAGGCTGGAGTGCAACAGTGCAATCATTGCTCACTGCAGCCTCCAACTCCTTGGCTCATGCGATCCTCCCACCTCAGCCTCCCAAGTAGCTGGGATTACAGGTGCGCACTACGACACCTGGCTAATTAAAAAATTTATTTTTGTGGAGACAGTGTCTCCCTATGTTACCCAGGTTGGCCTTGAACTCCTGGGTTCAAGTGATCCTCCCACCTCGGCCTCCCAAAGTGCTGGGATTACAGGTGTGAGCCACCACACCCAGCCTCAAGTTAACAATTTAATGTATGCTTTATTTGCATTGTAAGAAATAATGATTGACAATCGCGTGATCAATAAATACTTGAGTACCTACTACTCAAATGCAAGGCTGGCTGGAGACTGAGGCCCTCACACATGGGCTCTGCCTTCCAGGGGCTTTGGATCCATTTGGGCCCCTAAGATGGCAAATGAAAAGTTAAATAACACTGTAGGTCTGTATAAATGACTGAGTGGTAGAAAGTAATGCTGGTCGGAGGAGAGAGTGTTCCCTGGGGCCCAGGTTGTTGGAACAGGCTTTATAAAGGGGGACAGATTTGTCTGTATCTTGAAGTTGGATTTGCTTATGTGGAGGTAGTGGAGGTGGGCAGGAGAATCACGTGGTGAGTGTTGACCAGCCTGGCTGTGTTAGAGGGTTTGTGCTGGGAAAGAGGGAGGGCTATCCTGTGTATTAGTCCATTCTTGTATTGCTATAAAGACATATCTGAGACTGGGTGATTTATAAGAAAAGAGGATTCTGCAGGCTGTTCAGGAAGCATGACAGCATCTGCTTCTGGAGATGCCTCAGGAAGCTTCCAATCATGGCAGAAGGCAAAAGAGGAGCAGACACTTTTAAACACCCAGATATCTGGAGAACTCACTCACCATCATGAGTGCAGTCCTAAGGGGATGGTACTAAACCATTCATGAGAAATCCACCCCCATGATCCAGTCACCTCCCACCAGGCCATGCCTCCATTGGAGATTACAACTGAACGTGAGATTTGGGTAGAGACACAGATCCAAACTATATCACCCTGGAATTGTAAGTAGGGACTGGATTGAGTTTGAGGGAGATGGATTTGTAATTTATTCTGTAGGCAGTGGTGATCATTGATAGTACACCAAAGTGACAGGATCAGGTCTAAAATTCAGATAGTAACTGCTGGAGCTTTGTGAGACTAATCAGGTGAAGGAAAGATGGGTGTCAAGGAGTCAGGTTATTTGATACTTGGGGTGAGAGGCAGAGAGCGCCAGAATGAAGCTGCTTACGAAAGGCTCAGGAAAGAAGAGATAGATGTGGAAGCAGCAATACAGGAGAATTATTGCCAGGCAGTATTGTCAGGCAATAGACTGGGTTTGGGAGTGGGGAGGAGAGAATGATTTGTTAGTCTTGAGGTTTTAGGGTCGGGTGACTGGGGAATCCAGCAACATGGGTAGAAATGAGCATGTCAGAAGGAGGAGCTGGTTTGGAGGAAAACGTGATCAGTTTAGTTAAGCATGTTGGCTCTGAGAGTGGGCCAGACACGCCCGTGTTAGTGCCAAGTGGAGGCAGGAGGTAGAGGGCTGAGGCTTGAGAGGTTGGCAGGAATTGGAGGTAGGGATTAGAAGCTTCCCAGTGGCTGGAGAGAAGAGGGCAGGAGTGGCCTCTGCACACCTGGGTTTGAATGCTGAATCGGCTGCTTCCCAGCTGAGTGGCCTTCTCCAATTTCCACAGACTCTCTGAGCTTCAGCTTCCTTATCTATAAAGAATACTAACATCTCTACTGGGCAGGTGGCTCATACCTGTAATCTCAGCACTTTGGGAGGCTGAGGCAGGAGGATTGTTTGAGCTGAGGAGTGTGAGACTAGTCTAGGCACTATAGTGAGACCCTATCTCTACACAATTTTTTAAATAACCAGGTAGTGGCATACGCCTGTGTTCCTAGCTACTTGGGAGGCTGAGGTGGGAGGATCGCTTGAGCCCAGGAAGTAGAGGTTGCAGTGACCTGAGATCATAACACCGCAGTCCAACCTGGGTGTCAGAGATCCCATCTCAAAAAAAAAAAAGACTAACATGCAGCAGTGACTCATACCTGTAATCCCAGCACTTTAGGAGGCGGAGGCAGGAGGCTTGTTTGAGTTTAGGAGTTTGAGACCAGCCTGGGCAATATAATAAGACTCCATCTCTACCAAAAAAAAAAAAAAATTAGCCAGACGTGATGGCACATACCTGTGGTCCCAGCTACTCAGGAGGCTGAGGTGGGAGGATCACTTGAGCCCAGGAGGTCAATGCTGCAGTGAGCTATGATCATACCACTGCCCTCCAGCTTGGGCGACAGAGTCAGACCATGTCTCAGAAAAAAAAAAAACCAACTCTATCAACTTCCTCACCTTGTCTTCCAGAATTATGTCAAATCACTTGGTGGCCTGTAAAAAAGATAGAAATGCTTACTATTAATGTTGTTTGCTTGGAAGTGATAGTTGGGTCAGGAAGATAAAGTCCTCGCTGTGAGAAAAGGCAAAGAAGAACCTAGGGCTGAAGACCAAACCCCCACCAAGTCCACATTTAAGGGAAAATCAGGATCTTGCAACATCAGAGAGGCCAAGGGAGGAGAGAATTGTAAACGGAATGTCTATAGGCCCAAAGGCAGGAATGTTCTTTGTAGTTGGGTCCGTCAAGGAGAAAAAGACATTGCAGAAGTGGGTGGCTCTCCTCGGGGCTGCTTCTGTAGCATTTGTTCATTGCATTGGATCAAGGAGGAAATTATTTGTACCAGAATGTTTTGTTAGTGATTCAGACAATTGAAGCTGTCTAAATGTGGGCTGCAGTGAACAGCATAATACAACCCTGAAAACCATTGGAAACCATCCGTGTTAGCTATAAATAAATCTGGGTTTCCGCTTAATAAAGCTATAATTTAAAATTATTATAATATTAAATAGCTTTTTCAGATCTTGTGTGGGCAGCTCCCAGCGTCTGTCAGCCAGCGATCAATTAGAATGAAATCAATTGGTCCAAAACTAACTTGTTGATGTCAGTTTGAGATATTGTTTATATCAAACTATGCAGCCATATTTCAAATAACATAATAGAAAACATGGACAAACTCCAACATAGGCCTGTGCATGAATAGAAATGAAAATTGTCCAGTTTTCTCTTGCTGATGGAAGAATCACTGTCCGATTGAATGGGAGATTATAGGCCATGAAGTCAAGTGCTATAACGTTTACTTTTATTATGCCGTGTATTGTAGTTCCCACTGCATGGCAGGATTTATTGTTACACTTCAATGCTATCGAGATTTTCAGTTCCTTTCCCACTAAAGCACATAGCAACAGGCCTTCAGATAGGAAGCCTACTGTAAAGTAAGCCACCTGTTTTCAACTAATTGACTTAGAGAAAGCCCTTGTCATTCCTCCTCCTCAGTTGCCTAGCATCTTTGTTGGAACTGTTGTTTTTTTCCATCCGATCCAAATCTCAAACTATTCCCACTTCCATCTCTTTACGTAGACCCCACCCCGTCTTCACTTGAGGACTGTGAAGATTTCCTCTCTGTCTTTTCAACTTGACCCACAAAACGCACTTTGCACTGTAGTCAGTTTTGGGAGCCAAGTGTTGCTTGCTTTAAAGTCAACAGACTTGGGACGTGGAAGTGGTTTGAAAGGTATCAAGGCTAAATTCAACTCATGCTCAGATCTCTCACAGATGCCTGGGGCCTATGGTTCCTTTGGAAAAGGAAACATGAAAGTACTTCCCTGTGCCCTAGGAACAGTATTAAGAGCCAGTCAATTTGAGGTTCCGGAGAGGTTCTCAAAGGGGGTTATAGTGATGGTTGCACAACTCTGTAAATTCACCAAAATTATGGAGTTGTACAGATAACATGGGTGAATTTTATGGTATGTATAAATCATACCTCAGTAAAGCTGTCAAAAAGAAAAAGTAAGAGCTAATTGAAATTTTCCTAACGCTCACATTGAGGGCCCAGTGTCAAGATAGATATGCACACCACTGATCAAGTATGGGATTCAAAGTTCCCCTTTGCCCCACTTTTTTTTTTTTTTTTTTTTTTTTTTGAGACCAGGTCTCACTCTGTAGCCCAGGCTGGAATGCAGTGGTGTGATCTCGGCTCACTGCAACTTTCACCTCCTGCATTCAAAGCGATTCTCCCACCTCAGCTTCCTGAGTAACTGGGACTACAGGTGCGTGCCACCACGACCGGCTAATTTTTGTATTTTTTGGTAGAGATGGGGTTTCGCCATGTTGGCCAGGCTGGTCTCAGACTCCTGAGCTCAAGTGATCCATCTGCCTCAGCCTCCCAAAGTGCTGGAATTACAGTCATGAGCCACCGCACCAGACCTCCTTTGCCCCACTTTATAAAATAGTTGTGATTATTTAGAGTAACAACTACTACATTGATGTTTCTGCATCATCTAAACTAATCCTTTATATATATAATTACGTTTTAGATGTGTTAAGAAAGCTCTCCAGGCTGGGTGTGGTGGCTCATGCCTATAATCCCAGCACTTTGGGAGGCCGAGGGGGGTGGATCACCTGAGGTCAGGAGTTCGAGACCAGCCTGGCCAACATGGTGAAACCCCGTCTCTACTAAAAATGCAAAAATTAGCCGGGTGTGGTGGTAGGTGCCTGTAATCCCAGCTACTCGGGAGGCTGAGGCAGGAGAATCGCTTGATCCCAGGAGGCAGAGGTTGCAGTGAGCCAAGATTGCACCATTGCACTCCAGCCTGGGGGACAAGAGTGAGACTTCGCCTCAAAAAAAAAAAAAAAAAAAAAATTGGAGTTGAAGCCAGGTCTCTCTGACCCATGAGCCCAAACTTTCTAGGTCCACATCAGCATTTCTCAACTGCTGTCCCCAAGGGGACATTTGGCAATGTCTGGAGACATTTTTGGCTGTCACATTGTAGGGGTGGAGGTGGAGATACTACTGGCATCTAGTGGGTAGAGGCCAAGGATGCTGCTAACCATCCTGCAGTGTGTAGGATAG
Source organism: Nomascus leucogenys (assembly GCF_006542625.1). Lineage (NCBI taxonomy): Eukaryota > Metazoa > Chordata > Mammalia > Primates > Hylobatidae > Nomascus > Nomascus leucogenys. The sequence continues at coordinate 18,017,256 of NC_044406.1, read as the reverse complement.
CCCCCACAGACAACAAGGAATGACCCATCCCCAAATGCCAATAGCACCAAGGCCCAGAGAGCCCAGTCTGTGTTAGGAACAGGAAGAGGACAGGCTTCCCCCGTAAGTGCAACTTGTGTTCCCTGGAGTAGCCTGTCTCATTTCCTGAGAATCTCTATAAAACCTAGTTTGAAAATGTTTCATATACAAAAAAGTAATTATATTTGAAGTAATTAAACATCAATCAAGGACATGGCTGTGACCTTTGTGAGAGAGAAAGAGGAAGGGGGGGAGAGAGAGAGAAGAGAGGAGAAGGGAGAGGGGAGATCTTAAGGCTTGCAGCAAGTGAAATGATACCATTTGAGTCTGATTTCAAATAGAAAGAGTATTGGATTTGGGATTAGATATTTGCCAAAGATCAACTACCCAGTGTTTAAACGGGTATTACATAAAAGGACAATAACAAATTTGATCAATACTAAGTTCTAAATCTGTACTCTGTATGGTAAAGTTATACAGGAGAGCAAGAGAGAGCAATTGTAATAGCGACCATTAACACAACATTTTTGTGAATGTGACACCAAATCTCTACAAACAAGTGATTACATTTTTACCTTATTTTGCAATTTCTACCTTTTATGATAAGAAATCACTTCTAAGGGTTTCTCATACAAATTTTGAGGAAAAATTCCGATCTCCTGACTTGGGGCTATTGGTTTTTCTGTCCTCTTTTTAAAATACGTATTTTAAACTTCCCCGTTTGGAGCCAGAGAGCCAGTTATTGGTCCTTCAGCATGTCAGATCATTGAGCAATTTCTCAGGTTCAATGAAACAAGATATACTGTGTCCTCCCTGCCATTAAAAAAACAAACACAAAAACAAAAACAAAACCATGAATGACACTTGGAGTGTTCCAGATTGACTACTGGCTGAGCGTGTGTGTGAACAACAGCCGCACCTTCCAGCTCTCTCGGGATTAGTTGCTCAGACATGAGAACTTTCATTGAAGAGCCACGGCTGGCTCCTACAGACACTGTCTCCTTACCGGCAACCTTCAGACACGGCCTGTGGGACCAAGGACATGGTTGATGTTACCTGTGCTGAAGAACAGGAGATACAGTTGCTGTTGGTCTGCAGTCAAGTCTGCGTATGATGGGCTGGGGTGCCCATGTGTGGACGTGTGCAGCTCTGGTCCCTATCTAGGGACACAAATCGTGATCAAACTTAAATTTTTGTCAGGAGTAGCTGAAAAGCACTATACATTTCTCAAGTGCGATGACAGAAAGCAAAAGAGATTGTGCTGAGGGTCAAACGCTTTATACAAAGGAAGTGAAACAGGTTGCGCTTCTGACTGATGGGTTTTTAACCCAGGCAATCCTCTGAGCATTTTTGGTTCCTTCCTCGAACTTACAGAGGCGTAGTTAATTCAGAACAGCTTCTGTGGCTGGCCCTCTCCCTGCATCGCCCTTGAGCCCTCCCCTGGTTCCCAGCCTCTCAGGCTCACAGTGGAGGTGTGCTGCTGAGGAAACAAGGTCAAGCTGGCAACCAGCACTCATTTTGAAAGGCATCCTCCAGTCCTACAGGAGATGGTCCTTCAGGGCCCTTTGAAGGGCCTGATCCTGGGTATAAACTGAGCATCTCCACTTAGACTTTCTCAGTGAAAGATGTTGGTCCTCACCGGAACTGAGGTGCTCACCTCTGCCTGTGCACCTTGCACAGGGCGGTCCTGCTGGCCTTTTGTGGTCCATCACAGTGGCTGGGTTTGTGCTTAGTTATGAGGGGTTTCACGAACATCTTTTACCCCATAACATCTCATAAGCGCAAACTCAGTAAACATTGAAAGTGCCTGTAGGAAAAGCCTCACAAATGCTATAGAAACAGGGGGAGGTTACGTCAAAGTGAGGACATGATGGCAAATGTTGCAGAACCTCACTGGAGCAGTGCATTTGGTGGTATGAATTATTCCAATATACAGAGAGCAAATTAGTCCTGTCCTACCCAAGTGCTCTATACCCACCAGCCTGCAAAATAGCTGACCTGAGAGAGGTGGAGGGACATTTAGGGAGCATCAGTACAGATGGCTCTTGGCTTGGAGAGGGTCACAGAGGCTGGTAGCTGTGTGGACTTGCAGGCAGCCCCAAATGCTCACCTATGTGCAGAGTCAGCATGTCCTCCCTCCCCTGGTAATGCGGTTGCCTGCATCTCTGTGGCCAGGGCTCTCATTCATCATTCAGTCTGATGGCTTGAGTGCCTCTACGTTTGCTACATGCTGAGACCGTATTCTAGTGCCGTATTCTGGAGGTACTAGGTGTACCTACAGATTTAAGAATGCAAATCTGGAGGTACACCCAGTGGATTCAAAGTAGTCTCATAGAACAAAGAGACTTATATAGTGACCTTTGCTGCATCCACAGTATACACCACAGAGGTCTCTGAGCTGAAAATGAATGTGGAAGCAAGGGAACAGGTGATGTTCAGCTCTCAGATCTCACATGGCATTTATTTGGCTTGAGGTGCCCCCCTCCCCCTGTCCCCTGGCTGTGGGCTCATGGATTGGCAGAGCCCGGTTATGGCTTCCATTTTATTTGCAAATATCCAGAGGAATGTACAATCTACCAGAAAATTGTGCTCAGGCATCCCTTTGTCACATTAAAAGCATTATGGACACACGACATTTTATTAAGTATTTTGTTTTAGTATCACTTTATTAAGTAAATTATCAAAATCCTTATTTAGCCATGGACTCTCATTAAAGCATGTTCTGGAAACTTTGGCCAAGGTTAGGAGCCTGTAAAGTTTGATTCATTGCAAGAGAAAAGTGATTAGCAGTTGGAGAGTGACATTGATGGGCCCCATTAAAAGGTCATTGGATGTGGTGGTGGCAAGCGAAGGTTGGAGTTGGAGGTCAGCAGGATGCCCTGACTTAGAACCAAGCTTACCTTTGCGTAACCTATAGTGACACTCTCTTCATCTCCCCAGGCCTTAGTCATGTCTCCCTGAGGTTCATACTGTTTGGAATTTCACAGGCTCTTTTACCAAAAAAAAAAAAAAAAAAAAAAAAAAAAAGGCTTTTAATTTGGGAGACGGCTTGATTTTTCTTTTATTAATGATGCACATTCAAAATAAACAAATGCCATCTCCTGTTGGAAAGGGTATAATCTCCAAGTGTAAAATTGAACAAATTTAGCTTAATGGGAAACTCACAATGTTGACCTTTTTCTCAGTGCATTATGACTGGTGATAACCTTGGCACAGATACATGCCAGTTCTTTTGAAAACCACAGGTCCAGCTCACATCTGCAAAGATAGAAGGTGGTGGGAAAGAGAAATGTTGGGGGCAAGGAAAAGGCCCTAGAGAGAGCCAGGCATTGAAGCAGTAGCTCAGGTAAAAACTTAGTGTCCAGAAATGTACAATTAGTAGATTAACTTTTTTTTTTTTGATATAGGATTACTTGTAATGTTTTTCCTAAGAAAAAGTCATGGAGTGTCAGATTTTTCAGAGCACTTTAAATCCTTTTTACCTTCTCCTGATGTTTACAAATGAGAAATAGCTCATCAAATTACCCAGGCTGGTGAATGAGAGCCTGCCAGCCCTTTCTAGTAGTTTTGGGGGACTCTTGTCTCTCCCAGGGTAGTAAAAAGCATACTAGGCTTTGAGACAGAAGGTTTTTCCTCCTCAAATTTTGTAGTAAGTGTAATTTTGGCTTCCATGTAATTCTGGACATTAGAATATAGAATATTATTGTTTCACATGTGCATTAAAATTCTATATTATGAGTATCAGACTGCTCCTCTTTTTTTTTTTTTTTTTTGAGACAGAGTCTTACTCTGTTGCCCAGGCTGGAGTGCAGTGGCACAGTCACAGCTCACTGCATGCTCAACCTCCCAGGCTCAAGCAATCCTCCTATCTCAGCCTCTCAAGTAGCAGGGACCACAGGCGTGCACCACCATGCCCAGCTAATTTTTTATTTTTTGTAAAAACGCATCTCACTATGTTGCACAGGCTGGTCACAAACTCCTGGGCTCAAGCGATCCTCCCACCTCGGCTTCCCAAAGTGCTGGGATTACAGGCATGAGTCATTGCACCTGGCCCTGCTCCTCTTATGTCTAAATAAAGTGCTGCTAAAGAAGATGAAATGACCCATACATCTTGCTCTCCAAAAAGAAATGTGCACTTTGCTCTGGCTGCTCATCCCGCTGAAGCTGAGCATCAAGCGCACCATTGTACCTCCTTGGATCTTGGTTTTTCATCATTAATCCAGGGGCTTGGATGACATGATCATAAATAACCCAATTCAGGCAGGGCATGGGGTCTCATTCCTGTAATCCCCGCACTTTGGGAGGCAGGAGGGATCACTTGAGGCCAGCAGTTCGAGACCAGCCTGGGCAATATAGGGAAATACTCTGTCTCTACAAAAAATATTAAAAAGAAGGAACCCAGCGCAGCATCACAGTCTATGTTTCTCTAACCCTCTCCGTTTCTTTTAGCCGAGTTTTCTAGACATTGAGAAAACTGCTGTCTTGGTAGCCTCTGAATCCTCTTTGAAATTAAGTAGCTTTTTCTTTCCTTTGTCTCTTTACTTCATTTTATTTAGTTCTGTCAGTTCTTTTAATCTAGAATTGATAATTTCGCCCTTTCTAAGGTCTAATCTAGGGTTTTCTTTTTTTTGGCTGAATGGTTTTTTGCTTTTAAATGATTTGCTGGCTATATGGAGATTTAAGAAATTGTTAAGGGGTTATGAGCATAACTATTATTTTTTTTTATTTTTAGTGATGGGGTCTTGCTATGTTGCCCAGGCTAGACTTGAACTCCTGGGCTCAAGTGATTCTCCCACCTTAGCCTCCTGAGTAGCTGTGACTGTAGGCATGCTACTGCACCTGGCTCATGAGCATACCTTTTTGTAAAGTTTTAAAAAGTACTCATTCATCTTTTAAAAGAATTATTTTGATTTTTTTAACCCAAGTTATTACAGAGAAATGTAAAAGAGTAGGATGTTTGCCCTCCTAAATAAGTTTGAGATCCTAGAGAAAACCCTGACATAGATGCAAGTTCCAGGTTGCAAGTTCTATTTTCAAATCAGTTGGTTAGTAATTCTTTGCTTCCAATGACATTGAAGGGGGTACCCACTAAGTTGTTTGGTGGTAGACCATTAAAAATAATAATTCCTGTTGATGCTAGACTACGGTCTGGTTTTTGGTATATAATTTGCAAGGAGTTCAGAGAATCGAGTGACATTGATAACAAAATTATTTCCATTGTGGCCGGGCGCGGTGACTCACACCTGTAATCCCAGCATCTTGGGAGGCCGAGGCAGGTGGATCACAGGGTCAGGAGTTTGAGACTAGCCTGGTGAATATGGTGAAACCCTGTCTCTACTAAAAATACAAAAAACCATTTAGCTGGGTGTGGTGGCCCATGCCTGTAATCTCAGCTACTCTGGAGGCTGAGACAGGAGAATCACTTGAACCTGGGAGGCGGAGGTTGCAGTGAGCCGAGATCGTGCCACTGCACTCCAGCCTGGGTGACAGAGTGAGACTCCATCTCAAAAAGAAAAAAAAAAAATTGTTTCCATTTCATCTACTTTTTTTTTTTTTTTTTTTTTTTTTTTTTTTTTTTTTTACGAGACAGAGTCTCACTCTGTCACCCAGACTGGAGTGCAGTGATGCCGTCTCGGCTCACTGCAACCTCCGCCTCCCAGGTTCAAGTGATTCTCCTGTGTCAGCCTCCAGAGTAGCTGGGATTACAGGCATGGGCCACTACACCCAGCTAAATGTTTTTTGTATTTTTAGTAGAGACGGGGTTTCACCATATTGGCCAGGCTGATCTTGAGCTCCTGACCTCAAGTGATCCACCCGCCTCGACCTCGCAATGTGCTGGGATTACAGGCATGGGCCACCACACCCAGCCTCCATTCCATCTACTTCTATTTAAGTGAACAAATTTTCTTGGCACTTACGTCTCTAAAATGAAAAATAGAGAGTTGATACCAAACCATCTCTTCCTGGTATTAAGTGATAATCATACACACACGAAGTGTTTGAGGGAAAAGCCCAATAAAATTCTGTTTTGTCATGCTTAAAAATTATTTATCAAAATGTGTTCTGATCATTTGTATATTAATAATAATGTAATGAGACCTCAATACAGAAGAAAAATAATTTTTACACTTAGAGTCTTAAGATTTCAGGAAAGAAAAAATCTTAAACTTCAATTTCTATACATGTTTTTACAATAGAAAGATGATAAAATAGTTAACAACAGACTTGAAAATGGATTAGGATAAAATTCAGCAGTAGGGGTTGGAAATATGAATTTAAGGAGGAAAAGGAATGATGTAAAATTTCCAACTGTTAAAATCTTATGATATTTTAAAATGGATGATGGTGGTGGTTAAATTGCTGCAGTATTCAAATATATATCGGATATATTTAAGAAATCTATGTAAGTTATATTTTAAAATCTCAATATTTAGAATATAGCAGAAATTACATCCTTTGTGAGTAAAACTTACATAAAAGTTTAGATTTCAACTTGATATGTGTGAGGAGGATATACAAGGGTTTCCAAAATTATTTTAGCAAGTACACTGGCTTCATAAATATATCATTTTATACTTACAGAAACGTTTCTATGGATTAATTTCTAGAAGTGACATTGATATATCTGAAGGTGTACACATTTACATTTTGTAATAGGTATTGCCAAATAGCATACAGAAAGGTTGTGCCAATTTATGTTCCTGTGGATAATAGTGTAACTACTGTTTCCAATAGACAATTACATTATTTATCAGATCACTTTGCATAGCAAATTTGGGCCTGTAGTGAGCAATTTTTAAAGGAATGCAAATGTGGAGAGCTACTTTTCCCCACTTAGCATTGCTTGTCATCAATCCGAGTGAATCACTACCTCTCCTCGAAGCGAGACTACTGTAAGACGTGTCCCCCCTTTCCCTGATCTAAATTAGGTCCCCGTGCTATCATTGCTAATTTCACCTTTTATCATTCTTTCGTAGTAACTAAGAGAATTTGTAATTATACATACAAAAGCCTGTCTCCCTCAGTGGGTTCTTAGCTCCATGTGGGCAGGGAATGTGGCTATTTTCCACCCCTGTATCCCCCTTTGCCTAGCCCAGTGCCTAGCTGATAGTGTATGCTCAGAAAAATAGCCACTGAATGAATGGGCTGAGCGTAAGTGAGGGGAAATATCAAGATGCAGGATCATAATACACAATCTTCATTGCCACTAGCCACGTGTGACTATTTAAATTTAATTAAATAGCTATGCTTACTGGTAATCTATGCACTCTGTAGCCACGTGGGGCTAGTGGCTATGATTTGAATAGTATAGATTATAGAAGATCATCACAGCAAGTTCTACTGGACAGTGCTGATATAGGATGATTGTACATTTATTCTCAAAACTATCCCTATGCTTGGCACAAAGTAAATACTTAAGAAACGTTTGATTGAATTAATGAGCAAATAAACACTGTATCTCCCTCTCTTATTCTTGAGCTACACGTTTTGATGTAGAAGTTGCTTATACCAAATTGCCAAACATTCTCTTAACTTGCCTAACACATTACATTTCTTGCCACAGAGTGCCTTGAAGAAGACAGCCCCTTTTCCTGCCCATTTGAAAACACATTTGAATAAAATAGAAAAAAAACAAGCAACGTTCTGTAGTGGAAAGAATCCCTTGGATATGAATCTGTGTGTGGGCCCTGTTACTTGTTGGTAGTGACCTTGGGCATGTTTTCTAACCTCTGGCCCTCCATCTCTTTCTTTGTGGATTATAGTAATGCCCACACAACATGGGGTTTTGTGCACATGAAATGAGGGTGTGTGCATGCGAAGCATCTAGTAATGGCATGGCTGGCACATGGAGTTCAAAACAGTAGCTCAAAACTTGTTTATGGCAAGGCATGGTGGCTCATGTCTGTAATCCTAGCACTTTGGGAAGCTGAGGCAGGAGGATTGCTTGAGGCCAGGAGTATGAGATCAGCCTGGGCAACATAGCAAGATCCTATCTCTACCAAAAAATGTGACAAAACAAAAAATAACTGGGTGTGGTAGCTAGCTACTTGGGAGGCTGAGGCAGGAGGGTTGCTTGAGCCCAGGAGCTTGAAGCTATAATACCATGAGCTACGATCACACCACTGCATGCACTCCAGCCTGGGTGACAGAACGAGACCCTGTCTCTAAAAAAAAAAAAAAAAAAAAAAAAAACAAAAAACAAAACCCCCGAAAACTTATTTACTCTCAGCAGCTTGTGTCCTGCAAACTTCACACCTGGATTATAAATGAAAACACAACAGCTGATCTCCTATATCCTTACACATTTTGGAGGGCTTATTTTCCTGCATAATCTAATCATTGCTAATCATTTCAGTTAGTGATTCAGCTAACACAGGTGCTCATTTGACCCCCCCCTAATATTGGGCCCATCTTGATAGTCTGCACAGATTTTCTACACTAGTCAAATGACTGAGGCATGGAGCGAGACTTCCTCCTCCCATTCAGACTACCTCATGGTGTTTCTGCAGTGCAGAAACAGTACCTGCGGCCCTGTGGGTTTAGAGTTTTCTCATCTTAGACCTTGAGAAAAAAAAAAAAGGTAGGGGAGGGGGGATTTCTAGCCTTGCTCTTAGATCCTTGTTTCCAAATCCCACAGCTCCATTAATGGTGCATGAAAACAGAATTCTATCTGCAGGATTTGAAAGGGTTTTCACATAGTCTCTCATTTACGAAAGAATAACCTTATGAAGCTGATGGCTCAGATAATTCTCTCATTTTTTTCCTGCTGGAAAATCTGAAGCCTAGAAAGGTTGTTTGTTAATGTATTTAATTATCATTTTTTGAACACTCGCTGCAAGCCAGGAGTGATCTTAAATCCAGGGAAACAGTGAGAAAAGCCATAGCTTCTTCCCTGGCTGGTGGGGGAGGCAGAGAAGTCAACAGGAAATGTCAGTACAGGCACTAAATGCCGAGATCAGGGTGATGGGTGAGTAGGGATGCACCCAACCCAGGTCTTAGGGTGCAGTCTGGCTTCTTGGAAGAGGCTTCAGTTGTGGCACCGAAGGAGTTAGGAAAGGATGACCTGAAGGGACATACTCAGATTGGGACTGTACACCTCTCTGGTGGCAGCATGTGAGTGGTAAGGGGCTTGAAGTGAGAAATCTATTAACAGTGGTTCCAGGCAAGAAATTCAGTGGCCTTAATAATCTGAGACAGGGTGTGGAGGAGAAGCGATGGCTTCCAGAGATATTGGGAGGTAGCGACATTGCCAGGTTTTAGCTGTAAGCAAACTTACATCCTAAAGCTCTGTTTGAAGTGCACAGCAACATGCTATAATGAATGCAGAGAACCATTTAGGAGCTCCCAAAGAACTCTGCTGGTGACAGCTAGCCTGACTTAGCCTTTTGACTGTTTCTCCTCTGTGCTTCCAGTGGATTTGCTTTACGTCACCTGTGGTCACTGGTACCATTGCTCCTATCCATGGAAAATGAGGCTACATTTTCTAATTGAACCAAATAGAGTGTGACTGAAGTTCATGGAAAATGAGCAACTTCATGTGCCATGAAGAGTCAAAGGCCCTTTCCAAGCCAACTCCATTGTGCCCAACATGAATTATCCCCGTATGTCTGCAGAGAGTTTGTTGTCCAAGTATCACAAAAGCAAAGGGCCTCTCGTCCTTATGAAACTAACTTCTTAAAAATACCCCAGCATTTGCCAGTTCAATAGTTTTGGACTGACTTATGGGCATTAAAACCTTTTTCTCTTAAGAGGAAAAATTCCCAGCCAGGCTGAGAAAGCTCATATCAAGTTTCAGCTTGATTCATTTCAAAACCACCATGAAAATTGGGACATTTTCTCCACACCATGATGGGTTAGTCATGGAAATTCTGCCTTAATCGCAGCTACCATGGCCACAGTCATGAAGCATGTGCTCTGTGCCTCTGAAAAGTGATGTGACAGTATTGGAGAATTTCTCCCCTTCACTGTCAGAAAGCAGAAATGCATTACAGTTCATGGTCTATGGAAAAATGCCAGGGTAACCTGAGGTTCCCTTTTCAGCAAGCAATCTCATATTTGGTACATTTTTTTTCTGTATGGCAGTTTGGTTTGGTAGCTGTTTCCAAAAAGTGCTCTTTCCAAACTAAAACTATAGAAAGTTAAACTTAGCAGAAATGTGCATTAAGCTGGGTGTGGTGGCTCATGCCTGTAATCCCAGCACTTTGGGAGGCCGAGGTGGGTGGATCACCTGAGGTCAGGAGTTCGAGACCAGCCTGGCCAACATGGTGAAACCCCGTCTCTACTAAAAATACAAAAATTAGCCAGGCGTGGTGGCGCGTGCCTGTAATCCAAGCTCCTCGGGAGGCTGAGGCAGGAGAATTGCTTGAACTCGGGAGGCGGAGGTTGCAGTGAGCCGTGATTGTACCACTGCACTGCAGACTGGGGGACAGGGCAAGACACTGTCTCAAAAAAAAAAAAATATATATATATATATATAAATATATATGCATTAAGAGGTTAAGAGTGGCTTCCCCTGAGGTACTCGGACCTTCCTCTTACTCATGAGTGACAGAAATAGAGCAGTCTTCTCTGCCATATGTTCTGGAGACTCTTGATAAGCGTGGCCAGGCTTCACTGTGCATAGGTCTTCTTAGTGCAAACCTCAACCGGTAAAACAGAATGGGCCATTCCGCCTTCTCTGCATCCATAGCAGAGAATGCTTCTTCAGCCTCGAAGCTGCTCATGTCCTGCTAGGAGCCACTTCTATAAGCTACGCTCCTGGTTTTTTTCTTGAGATAGTTTGTTCATTTGTTCACTTGTTCCTTTATTGACAGAGGAACCAGCATGTTTTCCCTAGGAACATTCTAGACTTTGAGAACGCAAGGATGAGTTCCTGCTGTCCTGGGGCTCACAGCCTAAGTGCGGGAGACAGAGGTCACACTTCTGGGTTGTTTTAAAAGTATAATTCATTACAGACTGCCACCTCACAGATTCTGAAATCCTAAACTGCCAGGTAGACTTAATTCAGTGGGCCCAGGAGGGTCGGGGGGTGGCAAAGATGGAATCCTCCCTGGAGTCCTGGCAGAAGTTTCCTGGTGTGAACTTGTCCACCCCTGCACACAAGTGGACTTACCAAGTCCATCCTAAGAGGGACCCAAAGCTGTCCCATCCCCTCCCCTGGCTCCCTGCATTCCTCTCCCACCCCACTGTTATGCTCAGTCACATCTCGGGCCTCTTCCTGGCTCCAGCTGCAGTGTGTCTGACCTGCCACCAATCATTCGAGCCTTTGGCCACCATTTTCGTCAAGTGCTCCAGCACCTCTGTGGCCCTCCAAATTGGGCCAGCGCTCCTCAGCCCAGCATGGGAGGACCTACTGTTAGAGAGCCCAGGCAGGCTCACTATTCACTGGGCCCTGGAACACCCTTCAGTCACTTGGTGGCCTCTTCACTCCTCCGCTTGGCCAAATCCTCACTCCCTTCCCTCCCCTCAGCCCCCAGCCTCTTCTAGAGCAGTGCTTCTCAGCTTTTGCTGCATGTTCACATCCCCTGGGGAGATTGACATCTGCTTGTGCCCAGGATGCACCCCAGATGGGGTGAGTCAATTCCTGGGATGCAGTGGTGTTTTGTTTTTTTAAATTGTCCAGGTGATTTCCTCCATGCAGCTGAGTTGGAGAAGCAGCGTTAATTAGCCTTTCGTTGTTCTTTAGTCGCTTCATCCTGCTCAGTTTTTGCTCCTGAGCTTGTTTTAGTTTCCTGGACAGAGCCATGATATAGGTTTGTCCAGCTCTGCACCGGTAGCTACCAGCCAAGGCCCTTGGCAGCTGCCTGTTTGCTGGAAACTTTAACAGCCCCCTCTTCCATCTCCTTCACTGGCTGCCAGTCAGCATCTGCTCTTTGGGTTTTTGTCCTCTCTCCTCTCCCCGAGCCTTCCTCTGCCCCTCGTTATGCCTCTGTCCTCCCCAACCAGCACCCTGCCCGGCCCCCAACATACCTCCCTGTCCTGAGCCTTATTTCCTTCTTCCAGAACAGTTGGAGATCTGCACAGATAAGCTGCTAAACTCATTGTATGTAGAGTACATGCAAGGATATTTGTGTGGCGATCTTCCATAACGGTAAAACATAGGAGGGGGAAATGATTTGGAAACTAGCTATCCAACAAATGGGATTGATTAATTGCAGTGCAGCAACAATTAAAATATTTACAAAGAATTTTTAGAGACATGGCATATCAGGTTAAAGGAAATAAGCAGAACGCAATATTACATATAGTATGAGCTATACTATCTATAGGAAAAAAAGCCTGGAGGAAAATATACCAAAATACTAACAGTGCTTGTCTTGATGTGGTAAGATTATAGTTGACTTTCTTTCGTTGTTACAATTTCGTGTTTTGTTTTTTAAAAATTATACACTGATCATGTATTACATTTATCATTGGGGGAAAGTGATTTAAAAAGATGAATTGGGCGGGGTGGTGTTCATGTCAGATGGTGGCTTTTTGCATCCATCCAAGTGTGTAATGGGGAATTTTCATTTTAGACAACATGGACTCAGTAGAGGAGAGTCCCAGGGTAGAGTCTGGAGGAGAACCTTTTAAGAAAATAAGTTTCCTCAGCCTGGGCAACATGTCGAAACCCCATTTCTACAAAAATTGGCCAGGTGTGGTGTTGCATGCCTGTAGGGAGGCTGAGATGGAAGAATCACCTGAGTCCAGGAGGTTGAGGCTACAGTGAGCCAAGATTGTGCCACTGCCCTCCAGCCTGGGAGACAGAGCAAGACCCTGTCTAAAAAAAAAAAGAAAAAAGAAAAAAAGAAAAGAGGGAGGGAGGGAGGGAGGGAAAGAAAAGAAAGAAAGAAAAAATAATAATAAGGTTCTCTTAAAGGGAAGGCCCCTGAGAGGGGTCAGCCCAGTGAGCCAGCACTGGAGAAGCACATTCTAGCAGGCGGATCTTTGCCCTCCCCTGGCCAGGGTCCTCCTGGCACCCTGCTGAGCCCAGCTAGAGAGATGGGTGCCTTTATGAGCCTCATTCAGGTACTGGGTGCTGATGGGCTCCCCCTTGGCTTCAGAGTGCCACTGATGTTTTTCTTTGTGCCATCTCTGCAGATGGTTAACCTTTCGTTATACCTGCCTTGCCCTGATAAGAGGAGTTATCATCAGGTGCTAGGATAATGTCATTTAATATAATCCCAGGTGTAATTTAATGGCTTCTCCTGACCAGTGACTTGTGCTTGATTTTGCATATTCTACTAAAGAAAATAGTTTGCAGATAACACCTGCCTGTTCATTAATAGAATGAAGCTGTCACACAGCCAGATCACTTATTATAACCATCAGCAAAAGAATTCTTCCTAAAATAAAGTGAGGGGGAATGCACATCATTTTTTTTAACTTCTCTGTCCTGGACCAGTATAGCTGCAGTTATGGCAGTTAGGGTGTTTTTAGCTGCAAATAAAGAATATCTGATTAAAACTGGCTGAAATAACAGGGGTTTGTTAATTTCACATGGCAAGAAGTCTGGGCACTAGATCATCCCAGGGTTGCAACCCATCGGGGTTGTCATTTAACATTTTCCATTTTTCTGCCTTGCTGTCCTGTGACTAGATGGCCACATGGTCACAAGATGGCTGCCACAGCTCCAGACATCCTGTCCTTACACAGTAGCATCCCAAGCAGGAAACAAGAGGAACAGCAACACAAAAGGCCTTCTCACTTGCCTGTCTCTGGACAGAGAGAAAAATCTGTTTCCCACAGGCTCTCAGTATACTGCCCTATATTGCTCAGTAACTCAAATTGGACTGCATAGCTGCCTCTAGACCAGTCACAAGTGCAGAGGAACAGGACTGCCATCTCTTCTTGTCTTTTAGAATCAATGACTGGCATCCACTCGCTTGTGGCTGTTGTAGCTTGTAATAACTGCCTTTTGTGTCAAGACTGCCAGAGTGTTCTGTCTACTAAAATGGACTTGGATTTGTGGAAAAAAGAGGATTCTTCCTCTCATGCTTTTTCTGTAGCTTTTTAAAGATTTATGGATATAGCTGTAGAAGGGAAAAAGAAAAATCCTGTTTCTCTCTCTTCCATGCAATAGCTTGTTAAACTAAGAAGGACATGATTATTCCATTCAGTTTGAATCCTGTTTATTGAATGACCAAAGGATGTAAACAGCCTTTGTAAAAGATGAAGTGTAATCCAGACAGGAAGGATTATTATTGAGGAAAAGAGGTGCTTATGACATAAGAGCTTTTACTCCTATTTTGGCTCTTAAAACTCTGTTTTACTTTTGTTTTAGACTTAGAAGGTTTTGACTCCGTGGTATCATCTACTGAGAAACTCAGTCATCCGACCACAAGCAGACCAAAAGCTACAGGGAGGCGGCCTCCGTCCCAGTCCCTCACATCCGTAAGTGTCTCCTCACACTGTATGTCGCCTTACTTCTCTACAGCTGAAAAGCAGGACAGATTAGAGACTCTAGCTAAGGACTCTTCTGCAAGCAGCCGATTTGAGGACACCCTGGGAGAGGGAGGCCATGAGATACACTGCCAACCAAAAGTGATTTCAGAGTCTTCTTGAGTTGAGCGGCATTTCTTTCTATTTGTTCTTTGTGTTTCTGCCAGCAAGGTAGGTGCTCCCTATTCCCACTTTCCTTTTCTTTCCTTCCAGACTGATTCTTATTTGAACTTGAAATGAAATGGGTAAGAAAAAAAATCACGTTTTATGGTGGGGAGAGGAGAATGAGGCTGGTTTGGTGTGTAAACAAAACAAAACTTTACTAAATAAAGATCTGCTCCTATATAGCACCAGGCAGCAGCCGAACCTTTCTCTCTCAAATCCCCATTGCCTGTACCCCTCCACAGAATACCACGCAGACCTTCAGGAGATTGTTTTCAAACATATGAGGCACCTGGTGATGAAGGAGAGACCGATTGGAACACTCAGGATAACCCATAGAAGATTTTTGTTTGGGTCGTTTTGAATGACTTTTTATCGTGCACCTATTACACGTTTATTGTACCAAATTTGAACTACAAAATGTATAAAGAAGAAAGTTATCTGTAATCCTGCTCCCCAGTGCAAAGAACCGTCAACTTTTTGCTATACAGCCTTAGCTTTTTTAAAAAAAATTATTTGTATATATAAAATTATTTCTTCACAAATAGGATTACGTAGTACGCATCGTTTTGAAACTTGCTTTTCTCCTCTTCTGTTGTGTGCCTTTCTCCCCAGTCATGACACATTCTTCCCTGACATCACATTTCATGGCTGCCCATTTTTCTAACCTATGAGTATGTGAGCATTTAGCCAATGTACTGTTATTGGGCATTTATGTTGTTTCCAGTTCCTCATTATAAACAACACTCAAATGAATGCCACTGCAGAAAAATCTTGATGCTGCTCTAAAATTATTGACTTCGGTAAAAATTTTCTGGAAGTGGGTCAAAGGGAAATGTATGTTTTGCTTTTGCCACAGGTTGTTCTGTCCCCTCCAAGCTCACCTTCCACAAGTTGTGTTTGTGTATAAGTTCGATCTCTCTCTCTCTCTCTCTATTTATTTGTTTCCGTATAGCACATTGCTTTGTTCCAGTGAGTCTAAGTTCTTATAACCTCTACCCAGATAAACCAAGGAATTAACCTTTTGCAGGTTTCCCAGGACACTTCCTATTTTCATGTCATCACTGATCCCACCTAAGGTGTCATCATTTAGAAGAAAAAGAATGTCACTTCCTTGGAACCTCTTCTCTCATATCTAGAGTCTGGAAGTATGGTTTGAGTCATCCTATTTTTTCTCTTAGTACGAAAAAACCTAACTGCATTGACACCTTTTTGGGTGAAACACTTTTAAAAGTAGCTGACTTTTTTTATTGTTATACAGACTTCTCTGTCAACACTACCTTCTTTCCCCTCTCCCTCTCACCTCTTCACACCCCACCCCAACACCCCTCTTATACCCACGACCTGTTTAGTTGGTTCTTAGTATCTCTATATTTTGTTTTTCAATCCTACCTCCTCCATCTTCTCTGTAAATCCTTCATCATTTTTGTCTTCCTTCCAAATTCTTCCCAACTTCTCAAGGTCTAGAGAGCCTTGTGACTTCCAGAATTACAGAAAGGTTTAAATTACCATCTCTTGTCCCACCTTTGGTCCATACATCCCATGCCTGAGAGTTCATATGTATTTGGGGGATGTGGTAAGGACATATCATCTTCACTGCCTTCAGACTACACAGTTGTTCATTCATTCAACAACTCTTTATAGACATCTATCCCCTATGGGCTTGGTACTGTGCCAGGTACCAAAGATACAACTGGAATGAAAAGCACATGGTCACTGCCTGCAGGAAGCTTACGGCACAGAGACTTGAAGTTTGGCATTTTATATGAAGTGATTTCATTTGCAGACTTAAAACAAAAGGATATATTTGTGCCTTAAAGTATAAATATTATATTATCTTCATTCCCATTCATCCCCACTTGGATGTGTACATTGAATTCCTATTTACCCTTCTTCAGTTAGCACCTGTGGATTTTTCATAGGCAAGTGGAGGCTTAGTGGATATGGGTGTATTCCTCAAAGGCCAGTGGGGGAAATGATGGACGAAATGCACCAGTCATGATTCCCCAGCCTGGGGCCTCTGACCCTAGCTGAAGCTCTTTATGTTTATAGGACTCAAAGAGCAAGCTTTGATTGGCAGCTCATGAACCCTAGGTTGTAATGGAGGGAACTGGCTTTTTGAATAAAATCTCAAAATGAAAGGATTCAGGCATGGTATGGTGGCTAAGCAGTTAAGCCTAGATTAATAAGAAGGCTTGGTGGTAGAGGAAACGTTATTCTAGGTAATTGGATTTTCAGATTAAATGAAGATTAACAAATAAAACCTGTTAAATTGAAAACTTTGCTTAAAAATTCCCTAAAATGCATTAGGTTTCTGCCTTAAGTAAACAGAAGAAAACATACGATATTTTTAGGTGTAATTTTTCTATAATGACGCCAAGTGGTGACTTTAAATGGGACTGTTTTTCTACCACCAGGGTAGAAAGCATAGAGATGAAGCTGAAGATGAGCTTGCCCAAAGAGATCTCTGGAAGATTCTTCATTATAAAGGATTCCTTGCTATAGGAACTCTTATTTTAATTTGCTTTGTCCTAAAATAGGGAAATTCTAGCCCAGTGATCATCTATGACCAAGCGAATTCCAGTGAATTGGTCCCGAATTTTTTTTTTTTTCAGACAGGGTCCCGCTCTTTTGTCCAGGCTGGAGTGCAGTGGTGCAGTGTCAATGGCTCACTGCAGCCTCGACCTCTGGGGCTCAAGTGATCCTTCCACCTCAGCCTCCCGAGTAGCTGGGACTCCAGGTGCACACCACCGTGCCTGGCTAATTTTTGTATTTTTCGCAGAGATGGAGTTTCGCCATGTTGCCCAGGCTGGTCCCAAATTCCTGGGCTCAAGAGATCCTCCCGCCTCATAATCCCCATGTTGGGATTATGGTCGTGAGCCACCGCGCCTGGCCTCATCTGGCTTTTTTTATCTTTATAGTGATCTTCACAGTGAGGCAGAAAGAAAACAGGGGTGTCATCCTATATTTTACCAAAAGATGCTGCCATTCTGTAAATATACTATAGCAATACGGACTCCAAAATGAATGTTGACTGTCAGCAATAATGAGGGCAGAGATTTAGCAGCAGGTACTAAAGGAGATATGATGCTTTTTGCACTAGCGAGCAGGGCTGTGCTCTCAAGCTGAGGAAACACTGGTCACTGGACCACAAGCCTGGTGAGCCCTTATCCCTGGAAATGGTTTTCTCTCAGACACATCCTTTAGGGCACTTCCGTATGCAGCAGATTTAGTGATCATGGAAAAGGTCAAGGAAAAGGAAGAGGAGGGAATGGAGGAGAGGCAGATTAGAGCATCCTCTTGTTGACCTGTGTGTTCTTCCCTGGTAGACTGTCAGCCCTGTGAGGGCAGGCATCCTGTGTGGCATGTCACTAAGTCTGCAGTACAAGCTCAGTGCTTGGCACATGGTAGCAAACGTTTAGAGGAAGGAGCAGGAAAGGGTGGACGATGGATGCTTGCAAGGATGAAGTGATTGATGGACATCAGTGGCAAGATCCCTGGTTTAAGAAACCTTGCTTCTTAGTCGCAGTTCTGCCACTAATCAGCTATGTGACTTGAGCGCGTGGATAACAGCACACTTTTTTGCCTCACAGGGTTATCGTGAGAAGACAAAATAGCAGTGTCGAGTGCTTTGGAAAGCGTACAGCATTATATTAACGAAAGTGGTGTCAGCTAAGGTGTAATTCTGACAAAAGCATTTTCTTTTGGCTTTATCAGTCATCCCTTTCAAGCCCTGATATCTTCGACTCCCCAAGTCCCGAAGAGGATAAGGAGGAACACATTTCACTTGCGCACAGAGGAGTGGACGCGTCAAAGAAAACTTCCAAGACTGTTACCATATCCCAAGTGAGTCACCAGCCATGGCGAGGGTGTCCCTGTCATTTCATGCATGTGCTAGTGATGGGTTATAAACCAAACAAAGATACACAGACAGTGCAGGTGTTTGTCATTCTTCGGTGACAGCGATTCTGTTACTCATCAAAATGCCCGAGGCATGTTGCAGTCTCCGAAACTAGGCAGAATCCCTGAGATACAAGTTCAGTTGTTTATTTCCCATGTTGTTCTCTTCTGGTTTGATCTCCTCTTCATACCATCACACACACATTCACAAATGCCTTCACACACTACCACCATCACCACAACCAGAACAATTTAAAAAGCCTTGAGATGTCTAGAGAGAAGACATTAAATGTATTAAATGCTGTGCCCTCTGCCCACAGATCTTGTCTTTTATGTTCAAAGCTGGTCACAAATTATAGTTGGAAGATCATAAATATAAATAACTAATGTGGTCTCTTAAAGAAAATTGATTTGGATTCACATTCTATGATAACTTTATAGTCTAAAAACACTTTAATTTTATTCCATACCCAGAGAATAGTATAGATACTTTAAGTTATTAGTTTATAAGGAACAAGGAAGACATTTAACTTTTAGCTACTGCATGTAACTTTTGAGGAGCATCTTGTACAAATTCTCTTCCTATGAATACGAACCGAGATTTTAAAATTCCATTTTCTCCCACTAAGAAAACCAAGTCCATTGGAATTACTTTCTGTGAATATTAGCAACTTCTTTCTATCTCAAAGCAGAAAACTGTAGTCACTTGAAGCAGGAATAGCACAAAGAAATCAAAGTTTACCGTGGAATTTTCCTTCTCCATAGATGTAAGAATTTACATGTATAGATTTTCTTAAAAATCTGATACAGTAAGCAAAACGTGATCCTGTACAACAGATCAGTTGTAATTATTCACAAAACCAAAGCATTCTTTCTTTATAAAAGGATTCCATCTGCAGAAATTGGATTTAGACCCGTTTTTTCTGGTGACCATAGGTATAGTTTCATTCTGACATCCCTGGGGTGTCTCTACAGTGACATCTACTGGTGGACAGTGGGTTTTCATGGTTCTGATTTACACAGTTCTATCCCATTAGCCTATTTCACTTCCCCGGAGTTGTCATGTTGTGCCCTTCAGTGCTTCTAGAAATTCCACTTGAACTAATTCGATCAGGGAGGGTGGTGGCCTGTACTCTGTGAGGGCTTTAAAATTGCTCAGTAGCCGAAATGGGCTGGAAGAACGTGTCATATAGGAAATGCCAAGAGAAGCATTGATTCAAGAAGTGTCTGGAAGTCAGTCAGTGCAAAGGCATTGGTGGGTCACAGGAGTATGGGAGGTCCGCAAGGATGCAGGATGGGAAACAGGAAAACGCATAAGCCCAGGAATAGGTGACAAGCAAAGGAGAGGACAGGAGAGCGCAAATCTTCAGACTCAGGCAGCCACAGTCGCAGTGCTGGGCTTGAGGGATCCGGTTGATAGGGAATTGACCCCCTGTTCCGCCAGTTATTACCTATGAGTCTTGGGGAACTACTCAGCCACCTCTCTAAGCCTCAGTTTTCTGCTTGGTAAAATGCTTGTCCCAACTGATCGTTGTTCAAATTGTCTAGCCGGTGTCCGGCATGTGATCATTGCTCCAGAAATGTCAGTTCCTCTTCCCTCTTACTGTAACGCCTACTAATGATAAAGCATGGGCTGGTGGAGCACTATCCCTGGCAGCAGAGAGCGCTTTTCCTCAATGGTAACTTGGCAGAAAAAAGGCGAGCAGAGAGGCTGGGAATGATGGCCCATCTGCTTTTGGCTTTCTCTGCCCAGTCTCTCCCTCTAGCACAGCCTGAATCCAGACTCTGCCTCCTCGCCATGCCAGCCAAGCCCCTTTTGGCTCCTGCGCTGGGGTGGCCTGCTGGGTACCTGCTGCTGGAGGGAGTCTCGCGGCCGTGTTGCCAAGCTTCACCACCAGCCTCTACTTCTGCCCTGCTGCTCATCGCCCCCGCCTCCCAACATCCTGTCCCACTCTTTTCCCTCCTCACCACCTGCCTCCCAGCTCCCTTGTTGGTGCCTTCTCCCCCAGGGGCCTACTGGGCACCCCTCTTCTCTCTCACCCATGACTGTCGTTCTTCCTTGGCCCTCCTAGCCTCCTCAGGACACTTCTCCATCAGGCCTCCCCCGCCAGTCTCCTCCATCTTCAGCCTGGCCCTTCGCTGGCTCTTTCTCTCAGCGTATTGTGCAGCTTAGGGTCTCCCCAGTCCTGGAAAGTGATCAGAACCCTTCCCTGATCCCACCGCCCCCTGAGGCTTCCACATGAGCATGCTCCCTCTCTCACGTCTTCCTGTCTCAACCAAGTTTCTGGAAAGAGAGTCCTAAACTTGCAGGCTACACCTTCACCTCCCAACCAGGTGCTCATCTGCCACGAGCAGCTTTCTGTCTCTCTGGCTCCACCAAGTGGACTCCACCCAGTTTTCCTCTCAGCACCCTTCACCCACACATGCAACCACTTCGTTCCTTCTGGACTCTCCTCCAGGCCTCTCTTCTGCTTCATCCCCTCTTCCACCCCTCTTTCCCAGTCACTAAGGGCTCCTAAAATCCAATGTGTCAAAAACGGAAATCATTATCTGACTCTTGAACCTGCTGTTTCTCCCATGAAAGGTACAATCTCGATGCCTGGTGTGTGCACCACACCTGTGGTCCCCGATCTGTCCTTCCTCTTCCACCCTCTGCATCCTGTCCAGGACCACATCTCCCTGCTCACAAGGCATCTGTTCTATGAGGGCAGGGTCTCCGTCCTCCTGGCCCACTCCTGCCCCCAGCGCTGGGAACAATGTCTGGTGCTCTACGTTGGCTGTGCTTGCCTTCGCCACGTCACTCAAAGTTGTCTTGTGTCTATCCTCCTAGCCACTGCCTGGGTCAAACCCTGACTGCTTCTAGCTTACATTGTGTAAGACTCTCCCAGCAGTTCTCTCCAGCTCCAGATCTGCCAACCCTTAGGCCTTTCTGCAGCCAGCATGGTCCTCAGCACGGTGCGCCCTCCTCTCACCCTTTCGCCTAGCCGCTTGTACTTCCCAGCCTTAGCTCTGCCCCCAGGGCCCTCTCTTGCCCCCTCTGACGGTCTAGCAGTACTTCCCACCAGTGCATTTTGCCCTGCGGTCTCTAGACCTTTGCCTGGCATGTTCCCTCCCGCTGCAGCTTCTTTCTCTAAGCGCCCCTCCTTTCCTCTGCCTAATTCTTGGTCCTCCTCCAAGACGGGACTGTCAGCACCTGCTTGCGATGCTTGCCCGTCTGGATGGCTGGCCCCTTTTCTGTGTTTCTGGGGCTCTGTATGCTCACCTCCCTCTGTGCAGTCATCCCCCCATCTCAGTGCGTTGGTCTGTCTGTCTGTCTGCGCCCCACTGGGTTCTGAGCTCCCTCGAGACCAGGAGAATGCCTTAATGTCTTGTTCACTTCAGAGTTTGTGGTGCCTGGCAAGTAGTTGGGCATCTCGATGTGTGTATTGAACCAGTCGGAAACTCTCTGTCCAGAAAGAAGGTCACATTTAAAATACATAGAAGGCGGCATGTGAGTAAGGGGGAAATGCCTGTACCAAGCAGGCCCTTGGTGGCTTGTGGATGAAGGAACAAGTGAATGGAGTGTGTGGAGAGAGGTGGGGACAGTGGTGTTAACGGAGAGTTTGACTAACCTCAAGGACAAAGACGCAGCACACAAATCCCCGGCCCTGAACCCTCCCTGCCTTCCCTCGTCACAGGTGTCTGACAACAAAGCATCCCTGCCGCCCAAGCCAGGGACCATGGCAGCAGGTGGCGGTGGGCCAGCCCCTCTGTCCTCAGCGGCACCCTCCCCCCTGTCATCCTCTTTGGGAACAGCTGGACACAGAGCCAACTCCCCGTCTCTGTTCGGCACCGAAGGAAAACCAAAGATGGAGCTTGCGGCCAGCAGCCAGGCGGCCGTGGAGGAGCTAAGGACACAGGTCCGCGAGCTGAGGAGCATCATTGAGACCATGAAGGACCAGCAGAAGTGAGTGCCTGGGGACTCTTGGGGGCCGTCACCCCGGTTGCTCTCCGCCAGGCCAGCACCTAGTTCTGAAAGCATGGATCCCAGCCTGCCTTGGAGGGCGGGCCTGGTCTCCCCGGTGATGGTGGCGGCAATGGTGGGAGTGCGTGTAGACCCTGAGAGTCTTAATTTATACCTAAATTGTGCTACATGTTTTTGCTGGACTTACTGTGTGCAGGAACGGCACAGGCTGGCCATGGGGCATAGAGGGATGAGTCCATTGCAGGGACTGATGCTCTCAGCAGGCTGCTAAGAAGAAAAGCATTTAAATTCCCCATAAAATACAGTATGTACATGAACCACTTCTTAAATAAGCTCAACAGCTAGCTTTTCCTCTTGCAACAGAAAAATGGCAATTTCTTCACTTAGCTGCCAGATGAAGCAGTTGGCCTGCATTGAGGTACCAGTAACGTATGAAGAAGATGTAGGGAATCTTGAAGCCCAAGATTTTACACTCAGTAAGATGTTCTCACCATGAGACTGCAGTGGGCGGGACGGGGCGGTGGGGATCTTTCTCCATGCATGGCTGCACATAACACTCTCGTCACATCTCTAATCCTCAAGGAGCACTTGGATGAGGAGAAAGACCTGGACACAAAAATAAGTATCATACATCAATATTATCCAGGATGTAATTTGCAATGACAAAGCCCATAGGAGAATTAGAAGTAGAGAATGGGCATGGTGGCTCATGCCTGTAATCTCAGAACTTTGGGAGGCCAAGGCAGGTGAATCACCTGAGGTCAGGAGTTTGAGACTAGCCTGGCCAACGTGGCGAAACCCTGTCTCTACTAAAAATACAAAAAAATCAGTTGGGTGTGGTGGCGTGCACCTGTAATCCCAGCCACTTGGGAGGCTGAGGCAGGAGAATTGCTTGAACCCAGGAGGAGGAGGTTGCAGTGAGCCGAGATTGCGCCACTGCATTCCAGCCTGGGTGACAGAGCAAGAGTCCGTCTAAAAAAAAAAAAAAAAAGTAGGGAGGCACTGCTCTGAGTAAACTGAGGCTCGAGGAGTTTAGGGATCAGTTAGCTGTTTCTTGAGAGAATCAGGGGAGGCATCTCAAAGAGTTATTTCCCGGGTAGGATTTTGAACGATGATTTAGGATTGCCAAGAGCACACTACTCCAGCAGCGAAAACATCATGTAGATTCCTGGCCACACGGGGCAGCCTGGTGAGGTCAACGCATCCCCAGGTGACTGGCCTCCTTGGATTGGAGGTGCCAGGGGTGGTGACAGGAGATGCAGCCAGAGACTTACAGCTATGAAGCCCTCTGCCAGTCTGGCGTCAGCAGAAGCCCTGTCACCTGCCTCCCTCTACGTGGTTTGAGGGCCCTAATGTGTTTTGTGGTCACTTTGGGGGGGATAACTGGGTTAAGCAAAGTTAATTTCTTTTCTGAAGGGCTCTTCAGAGCCTTCGCTTTGCATTGGGAGGATGGAGAGGATAGCATATGCAAGGTGTCCCACACCTGCTTAATCACAGAACCTTTTTTTTTCCAGAGCATCCTAGGATGAGGGTTCCATGGAATTCGCTTTGAGCAATGTGGCTTTAAGCGGGTTCTGTTCCACTCAGGCTGGGAGGGAATTGAAGCCTCTTGGACTTACCCCAGCCTGGAAGAGATCCATCAGATTAATATACAGGACTGACAGATGGTACTTGAGAGGGAATCCTGGGGCCAGCTAGGCTACCTCTAACCCCTTAAAGTCTCCAGCTCCTATCTGGCTCTGGAGTTACTCATTTGGGTACCCAAAGGCCCCATCCATGTCCAGGTGACCTGCGTCCCTTTCCTAGACAGGACATCCCAGAGGCCCCAGGACACCCCAGAGCATTGGTTCTTGCCTTCTGAACAGGACCATCATGGCATCAGACTGGCATGAATTCAGGGCTTTAGCCCTTTGGACCCTTTGAGAGGTGCCTGCAACGTCTGAAACGGCCTGTGCTTCGGGGCTGCCACACCATGTTTCTCCCCCACTGTGAAGCCTGCAAATAGTTGGTGGGAATTGTCTTTCCCCGGCCAACATCTCTTGAATCAACACCCCACAGTGGCCTCTCTTCCAAGGCCTGCCTTTTGCTGCCTATGTCAGTCTGGCCTTTGTGCCCAGGGTCAGTGGGTCCCTACTAGTCTCTTGTGTTAGCTCTTCATGTCAGTTTCCTGTTAGCCTTCAACTCAAGTCCACGCCAGCTCTCCTTATCCCCAAATAAGCTGGTTCTCACCTCCCTGCTTTTCCCTGGCTTTTCTCTGTCAATTCCCCTGTGTTTCTTCCTCCTCATAGACTTATGCGCATTTTCATTTCACTAGTTCAAGACTTAGTGACTTTCTTTGGACTGCTTTCCCCAATTAACTCCCCACAGCTGGACTGCTTGAGGCTTTGCCTGCCAGTCTCCTGGGGTTGGAGCATTTGCTTGGAGTCCCACCTTCTTCCTTCCTAATCCCTAAGTAGTACCCACTGAGATATGGGTGCATAATGTGCGCTTAAGTAAATACAGTAATGAATCACAACTGGTTCATATCAGTTGTGATATAAACCCAGTATGTTGACAGCAGAGCTGGGACACTGCCCCAGAGAATAGGGACCATCATGGTGCTCATCCGAAGTGAGAAAATGCAATATAACTTCCACCTTTTTTTACTGTGGTGTCTCAGGCATCTTTGTTTATTGATTTTCCAATCCAGTCTGTAAAAATATGCATGTAAAATGGAGTGTTGGATACCTTAAAATGGAGGACAGCTCTCTGCCCAGTGTTTGGATGGTTGCAGTGTCCTAAGTATAGAGCCCTAACTTTGTGGGATGGTTAGTGCTGTGAACTTCATTATTTTTAATGTCAGAAAGGGCATTAGGCTGTGGATCCTAAGTCATGCCAGTTTCTCTAAGACATGATTGCCATACCATTACTCCAATTATTTTACCCCCAAGTTTTTGGGACTTACTGTGTAGGATTTTGTGAGAATCCATGAAAACATACCAGTAACCGTTCAGCAATTAAAAACCCTATTGAAAATAAAGGAAATAGGCCAGGCACGGTGGCTCACGCCTGTAATCCTAGCACTTTGGGAGGCTGAGGTGGGCGGATCACCTGAGGTCAGGGGTTCAGGACCAGCCTGGCCAACATGGTGAAACCCCGTCTCTACTAAAAATACAAAAATTAGCCAGGCATGGTGGTGTGTGCCTGTAATCACAGCTACTCGGGAGGCTGAGGCAGGAGAATTGCTTGAACCCAGGAGGTGGAGGTGGCAGTGAGCCGAGATCACCCCACTGAACTCTAGCCTGGGCAACAGAGTGAAACTCCATCTCAAAAAAAATAATAATAAAAATAAATAAATAAAATAAAGGAAATATATATGGAGTGGTAAAAACATCTGCAATAAAAATTACAAGAAGAGCCGGGCTTAGTGGTTCATGTCTGTAATCCTAGCACTTTGGGAGGCCAAGGCAGGAGGATTGCTAGAGCCCCGGAGTTCAAGACCAGCCTGGGCAACATAGTGAGACCCCCATCTCTACAAAAATAATTTTAAAAATTGTCCTGGCATGGTGGTGTGCGCTTGTAGTCCTAGCTACTCAGGAGGCTGAGGCAGGAGGATTGCTTGAGTTTGGGAGGTTGAGGCTGCAGTGAGCTGTGATCATGCCACTGCACTTCAGCCTGAACAATAGAGCAAGACCTTGTCTCAAAAAAAAATTATAACAAATAAATTTAAAGCCCAGTGATTTTGTAATAAAGGAATGGTTATGGGGAAGATGACAGAATATGAACCTGTCATATTCTGACAGGTTATGTGAAGTCTAGTAATTGGGCAAGTCAGGCCACCATGCTGGGCCTTAGTTCCCCCATCTTCTCCTTTTGGGAGAAGTTTGGACTAAGGGATTTCAAAGGTCACTTCCACACCCACCAGTTGCTGGCTACATATTTTAGGGGCCCCAGAATAATGGTGAGCCTTTCTGTCTGAAACAAATTTTAAGCAGTAACAATGCAAAGAAAATAATGATGTTTTGTCCACAGTTTCTTTGTAAAAAAGGATCAGATGGATTTTGTAGTGATAATAAGAGGTTTCTGATCTCTGATGAGAGAATTCTGGGATTTTGGTTAATTTCATTGCCATTTGCTTTTCAGACGAGAGATTAAACAGTTATTGTCTGAGTTGGATGAAGAGAAGAAAATCCGGCTTCGGTTGCAGGTGAGTCCCTTTGGGTTCTGCTGCCCGTGAATCCTAGGCTCAGTGGGGCAGGACATTGTCAGGGCTTTTATTTCAAAAATAAATGATTGTCACCTCTCTGCAGATCTGGATACATTTCCTGTGACCATCTTCTTAGACTCATATGGGCTTACTACATATCGTTTCCCCAGGAAGTCTTGGGGAAGGGAAACATTAGGAAATGTGCCCCAAATTGGGTTTCTCATTTGGAATTTATCTTTTTTTTTTTTTTTTTTTCTTTTTGAGACGGAGTCTCGCTCTGTGACCCAGGCTGGAGTGCACTGGCACGATCTTGGCTCACTGCAACCTCCGCCTCCCGGGTTCAAGCGATTCTCCTGCCTCAGACTCCCGATTATCTGGGACTACAGGCACGTGCCACCACACCCGGCTAATTTTTTGTATTTTTAGTAGAGACGGGGTTTCACCGTGTTAGCCAGGATGGTCTCGATCTCCTGACCTCAGGTGATCCGCCTGCCTTAGCCTCCCAAAGTGCTGGGATTACAGGTGTGAGCCATGGTACCCAGCCTGGAATTTATCTTAAACATCTCTGCGAAAAGCCCCTCTCCCACCTCCATTTCCAAGAGGCCTCATTATATGTGGTCACTAGGGCTCCAGGGGCCACAGCTGTCTACGTTCGGGGGCATTTGCTCTTGATTTCTCACTGATGGCCATTTCTGTCCTGCCAGGGCATTAGAGCTCTGTCCCCTGTAGCCTCTGATTCAACACTGCCGTTACCAAATGGCAGAGAATGCGTGGGAGTTCTGACTGACCGAAGGTAGACTTTCAGCTTTCATCCAGTTGGCGCCCTTGTGGTGATGGGGACCCATGCTGCTTAACAAAGGATAGGTAGCTGCTTGCCATCATTTTGTGGGTGCTGACAGACACCCCCTTGAGCCAACCACAGCTGCCTTCCAACACTGCCAGATGGCCCAGCCTGTTAGGACTGCCTGCTCTACCCTCTGGCTAAGAAACTGGAATTATTGCTGCTTTTGACAAACTTTGCAGCCTGGCAGCCTGAGAATCAAAATGTTCACCATTTCCTAGTGCCTTGTGTCTGTGTGCCTGTTCTGTGTTGATGTCACTTCTGGCATTGCTATTGATGGTCCATTCAGATGTCATGTCACCTTTAAAATTGTCAGATTGATTGTTTTCTTTCAGTCGACCAGGTTGATAATCTTTCAGCTTCTATAAAACCAGCCGATTCATTATGACTTTGTTCCATTCTTATTTTTCTCTTTCTAGATGGAAGTGAACGACATAAAGAAAGCTCTACAATCAAAATGAATACTTGATCAATGAAATGTCACATTATTCATCCTGAGTCCAAGACTCAAATTTTCTGCCCCAGCCAAAATAATCTTGTGCCAAAAGATGAAAGGTTTGCCTCAAAATGTCCCTGTTTGAAAGATTAGCACAAAAGTCTTGATAGCACAACACAAATTCCATCCAAGAGGAGAATCTTCCCCAGGGTTTAGTCCTGGGGCTGGCACTCGTTGTGACTTACACAGAGCAAAATTGTGCTAAAGGCTTTTCTACTCTGAGATCTCAATGCGAAATGAAAACTCAGGCAGTTTAGTCCATAGTGGTACTATTTTGATGATATTTTCCATTAATAAAATGTAATTTCAGATTATTCGTTTACAAGCTTTATAATTTTATGATTTTTTAATCGTGTTTTGTCACAGACTTCCCTAGTGTTTGTACTACACGTAGTCAGAAGCGAGTGTCCTTTTCTTTTGCTTCAGGCTGAGAGCTGCCTCGCTCTTTCTCCCCCCATTAGGATTCTATTACATATGCAATTGTAGGTTCAACCTGTCCCTTCCCCTGCCAGCAAACCCCACCACCCTAAGAGAAATTTTAGCTTATATATGATGGTATATTTACCAAAAGAGAAAGAGAAAATCTGGTATTTGCAATGATCTGTGCCTTCTTTTTACCACCCTCTTGATTGGAGCTTTTGTGATGCAGCTACCATGATTCAAAAAAATTAAAAAATAAAAATTAAAAAAAAACTGCCACTTATCCAAGTCCACTAGAGGCCACTGTCTTCAAAGCTTCTCTCACCCTAGCCAAAGGTCCTAAGAGGAGACAGCTGTGAAGTTGGGCGTGCTCTGTGGTACCAGCTGTGACTTTTATATTTCTCCTAGTTTTAAGTTGTTCATGAAACTAGAAATGTCATCCTGCTTGATTTTTCATCAGCCAAGTTAAACCCCTGCTTTCTGTCCTTTGCACCTTTTGCGTGAACAGAATATGCATTCTTAAAGCAAAAATAAATAAAAGTAAAATGCAAATGAAAACAAGGGAGGGAAAGTTGTATTATTTCCTGCACTGGGTTACCCGTGTGTGTTATCGTTTAAACTGTATTCGCATAATGTCATTTGCCTTGCTCACTTGTAACCCCTTCCTCAGGTCCAAGAGAATGGGAGGAGGGTCATGTTGAAGTGTAGCCATTGGAACTTTCTTGCATTTATGGAGTTGCTTTTTCTTTCCCAAGGAAACTGATGTTTGCCTGTCTGCTTCATCTTTGTAGTACATGAACAGTTCAGCCTTGGACTATGTAACTGTTTTCTCATCCTTAGCTAAAAATGAGGGGCCTACTGTATTGCGAGACTGTTCAGGGGTAGGGGCGGAGGGGGTGGTCCCTTAATGGCCCCTGAAGATGTTGGATGTGTTTCTCAAAAGCTGCTTTGTCTATTTCCTGAGTTTAATAGTGAAACTACTAAACATTAATAGATTTGCACAGCCACAAAGAATGAGAGTTGATAATACTGAAGAAATGATGCAAAAAAAATCACATTATTGATCATTGATAGTATTACAAATAAATGTCTCTTCCTTTCTCTTCCTCCCTCCCTCCCCCTGCCTTCCTCTTACCTATGTGCTCATCCTTGCTACTTGAGGCTGTTATTTCCCTCCAAGTATTTAAAGAGCCCAAACACCTTGGTCTTCCTGGGTGGGGGCATAGTTAAGGGAAGGGAGTGTATAAGGAAGGAAACCTCATACCCTCCATTCCCATCCCTGGATATATTGCCTTTTCAGCAGCCTTGGGTTCAGTGTGCTTGGGGTCAGGAGTGCCAAGTTCCCAAAAGCAGCGTAAAACATCCCTGTACCCCTTGACAGTTATAAGCATTTCTGCGTTAAACTTGAAGATTCCAGAGATTCCCCACCACCTCATGATCTAAGAATGCAGATTGGATTCTCTGATGTTCAAATTTCTCATCTACTTATGAAAATCCCTAATTATATAGTTTTATATAATGTGTATACAGAGTAGGATTGTTGATTAAATTGACCGGTTGGAACACCCTCATGGAGCACTGGCAACATGGAATGTAGAGAGCTGATGTCTTCCCCCTCATAGAGGCCATTGGCTTCCTTTGTATAAGGAGAGGGAGAAGTGATTCTGGAAGGAGAAGTTGGTATGTCTAGCTTCATTGCTGCCCCTCGGGCTACCCAGCAAGAGGATTCTGCGTCAAGGAACTGGACGAGCCGCTACCCAAACTGCCACCATCTTTACTCTACAAAATGGACCCATCGAGAATGTTGAAAAGCTTGGAAGTATCACTTTTGAAAACAAAAAAATTATTTTGCATTCAGCATGGACTCGACCAGGCATCTATGGAGATTATTTTTTTGCTTCATTTTATAAAGTTGTATTTAGAAAAGTCTTAAGTATTGTGCTTTGTAAAGAAGATGATTAAAATGAAATTTTGTGAGAATAGTTTTGTTCAAAGTTGTCATGGTCCAACAGGAATGATTTTTTTTTTTGAATACCATTTTTCTC
This sequence comes from Nomascus leucogenys, assembly GCF_006542625.1. Taxonomy (NCBI): domain Eukaryota; kingdom Metazoa; phylum Chordata; class Mammalia; order Primates; family Hylobatidae; genus Nomascus; species Nomascus leucogenys. The sequence goes on along the minus strand of NC_044406.1, from coordinate 17,986,800 downwards.
CACTTTATACAATTTGATTTCTCTTATGGAAATATCTTTAGAAGACATGGAATATAGTGCCTCTCCCCCATCTTTCCCAAGTGAACAGAAATAATCTGTGAAATCTGTGCCTGTGAATTCTATTTTTTAAATTGTTCAGTTTTATATTCATATCTAATCAGAAAATGCCAGTTAGGTATAAATTCTTTTTTAGTGTAAAAATTTTTAAGTCATCATTATTCAAATAACTGTGTAAAGCCCCTTTTTTTTTTTTTTTTTTGGAGACAGAGTCTCACTCTGTCACCCAGGCTGGAGTGTGATGGTGCGATCTCTGCTCACTGCAACCTCCGCCTCTTGGGCTCAAGTGATTCTCCTGCCTCAGCCTCCCCAGTAGCTGGGATTACAGGTGCCCGCCACCACGCCTAGCTAATTTTTGTATTTTTAGGAGAGACGGGGTTTCGCCATGTTGTCCAGGCTGGTCTCGAACTCCTGACCTCAGGTGATCTGCCCACCTCGGCCTCCCAAAGTGCTGGGATTACAGGCATGAGCCACCGCACCTGGCCAAGCCACTTTTATTCACACACAGTCCTCTAGGTGGCACACTCAAGCACATGATTTGTTTTCTTCCATAAGGACATCCTGTATGTATCCTCACACGTGTCTTTGCTTATTAGTGGCAGGGTTTTCTTTCCTTTCATAACCCGCTCCTTGATGGGAAAACTGCAGGATGTATAATTTATTGCTCAGAGTCGCCACAGTCTGTATAAAAATAATCCCCAGGTCCCACAAAGGCCTTTGTATTGTAACGCAAGGTCATCCTGGTCTCCTTTTTGTGGTATGAGATTAGGTTTTAGTCCTCTAGTTATTTTAGCACAAATTAACATCGAGATGTTTTGGCACCAAGGGGGCTTGGTGAAAGCTTCCCTTTTGGTTTTGTACAAATGAGAACCGTAACAAAGCACGCATGCGTGGGTGACCGGCATTCAGCCTGACTGATTGTGGCATCCGACAGAGGGAAGCCTTGGCACTTAGGACCTAAGCCCAGGGAAGAAGATGCTGTGCCCAAAATTAGCACGAGTGAAGGAGCACAATGGCCAAGCCAGAAATAAGTATCAGTGGTGTAAGGACAGGCAGGGACCAGGTCTCTTAAGGGGATGAACTTTTCCTGTCACTCCTAGTCCTGTTCCTAGGGTCACCAAGGCTTGGTTCCCAACATGTGGAGCAGACGCAGCCTGTGCAACTGAGAAGAATCCATGAAGTCAGTACAGGTTCCCACATGGTGGTTTTACTTTATGCCCTTTTTTTTTTTTTTGGAGTGGAGTCTCACTCTGTCGCCCAGGCTGGAGTGCAGTGGTGCAATCTTGGCTCACTGCAATCTCCGCCTCCTGGGTTCAAGCGATTCTCCCACCTCAGCCTCCCGAGTAGCTGGGACTACAGGCGCCCACCACCATGCCCAGCTAATTTTTGTGTTTTTAGTAGAGATGGGGTTTCACCATGTTGGCCAGGCTGGTCTCGAACTCCTGACCTCAGGTAATCCGCCTGCCTCGACCTCCCAAAGTGCTGGGATTATAGGCGTGAGCCACCGCAACCGGCCTATTTCATGTCTTTTGAATTGATCCCAAATTGAAGTGGCTGTGGGGGCAGCCCCTTCCCACAAATGACGGGGTGCTGATTGTGTTTGTGAATTTGGAATTCGCAATAAAATGGGCTCTTCCTTTTTTCTTGTTGGAACAATAGGTGGTAACTTATTTCAACCAAACAATAGAACAAGGTGACGTAGTAGGTTGTAGCTAGAATTTTCTGAGGAAAAAGAAAAAAAAATAAAAAATAAAAAAACTGAATTCCTGGCAAACCAGCTTCATGGAGCTGTTCTCTTTAAGTGGCAACAAGTTTAATTAAATTTTGCAGATAATTATGTAACAATGTCATTTTAGTCTTGAATGCTCCCTGTTCCCACCCACCCCATAGAATATTACCAGTTCTCCAGAAAGCTAAGATTTGTTTGCAAGCTTTGAGCTCTTTGATGGGAAGGTGCCCTGGAAATGCAAATTTTCATTATAGCTTCTATTAATTTAAAAAAAAAAGGCCGGGTGCAGTGGCTCACGCCTGTAATCCCAGCACTTTGGGAGGCCGAGGCGGGCAGATCACCTGAGGTCAGGAGTTCAAGTCCAGTCTGGCCAACATGGTGAAACCCAGTCTCTAAAAATACCAAAAATTAGCTGGGCATGGTGGCGGGCGCCTGTAATCCCAGCTAATCAGGAGACTGAGACAGGAGAATTGCTTGAACCCAGGAGGCAGAGGTTGCAGTGAGCCAAGATCACGCCATTGCACTCCAGCCTGAGCAACAAGAGCGAAACTCCATCTCAAAAAAAAAAAAAAAAAAAAAAAAAAAGGGCCGAGCATGGTGGCTGACGCCTGTAATCCCAGCACTTTGGGAGGCTGAGGTGGGCGGATCATGAGGTCAAAGAGATCGAGACCATCCTGACCAACATGGTGAAACTCTGTCTCTAATAAAAATACAAAAAAAAAAAAAATTAGCTGGGTGTGGTGGCACACGTCTGTAGTCCCAGCTACCCGGGAGGCTGAGGCAGGAGAATCGCTTGAACTCAGGAGGGGGAGGCTGCAGTGAGCCAAGATCACACCACTGCACTCCAGCCTGGTGACAGAGTGATACTCTGTCTCAAAAAAATAAATAAAAATAAGTTTTAAGGGATTTACAAACCAATTTTTAAACTAACCCAGCTGGTAAAAGCCATCCTGAAACCAAACGAAAAAACATGAAGAAATCAATAACATTTCCAAGGTTATTTCCCCCAAAGAAAAACAGAGATGTCTGGCCAGGCGAAGTGACTCATGCCTATAATCTCAGCACTTTGGGAGGCCAAGGTGGGCAGATTGCCTGAGCTCAGGAGTTCGAAACCAGCCTGGCCAACATGGTGAAACCCTGTCTCTACTAAAATACAAAAAATTAGCCGGGTGTGGTGGTGCGTGCCTGTAGTCCCAGCTATGTGGGAGGCTGAAGCATGAGAATTGCTTGAATCTGGGAGGTGGAGGTTGCAGTGAGCCGAGATTGCACCACTGCACCTCAGCCTGGGTGAGTGGAGTGAAACCCTGTCTCAAAAAAAAAGAAAACAGAGATGTCTTAGGAGACATACAGCAGATTCTTTTCAAGCTTCATGAATATTTCTTAGACCCAATCTGAGAAAACCAAGACTTTGGCTGGGGCTGAAGCTCTGCCCTTGAATGCCAAAGGGAAATAGATGAATAGGGAGTAAACGGATGCCTGTATGTATGCCTGCTCATTTCCCTGCTGTCGTCCCAAGGCAGCTCTCAGAAAATGTTCTTTGTTCTCAATCAGGGCAGTCTTCTTGGAGGAAGTGGATCTGGAAGGAGGAGAAGGACATGAATTGAAAGAGGAATTCTCAGAGGAAGCTTCAGGCCTGAAGGTAGAACGAATCTACTTTGATAGGGACGCATGTGGTGCTGAGAATCTGGGAGGGGTGATGAGGAAGACAAAATGGTACAGCTGAGGGTGACAGCTTTCGGGGTAATTGAGGACACTTCACATGCTGAGGATGAGCCTGTCGATGAAAGTGCCACCAATGAATCTTCCATGTCTTAAAAATGTTTAGGCCAGGCCGGGCACGGTGGCTCAGGCCTGTAATCCCAGCACTTTGGGAGGCTGAGGCGGGCGGATCACCTGAGGTCAGGAGTTCGAGACCAGCCTGGCCAACATGGTGAAACCCTGTCTCTACTAAAAATACAAAAATTAGCCAGGCGTGGTGGTGGGTGCCTGTAATCCCAGCTACCTGGGAGGCTGAGGCAGGAGACTCACTTGAACCTGGGAGGCAGAGGTTGCAGTGAGCTGAGATGGTGCCACTGCACTCCAGCCTGGGCAACAGAGTGAGACTCTCTCTCAAAAAAAAAAAAAAGTTTAGGCCGGGCACGGTGGCTCACACCTGTAAACCTAGAATTTTTGGAGGCCAAGGGAGGTGGATTGCTTGAGCTCAGGAGTTCAGTACCAGTCTGGGCAACATACGGAGACCGCATCTCTACAAAAAAAAAAAAAAAAAAAAAAAAAAAAAATTCGCCAGGCTTGGTGGTGCATGCCTGAAGTCCCAGCTACTCAGGAGGCTGAAGTGGGAGAATCACTTAAGCCCAGGAGGTTGAGGCTGCAGTGAGCTGTGTTTGCACCACTGCACTCCAGCATAGGTGAGAAAGTGAGACCGTGTCCCCACCACTGCCAAAAAAAAAATGCTTAGAGCACCAGAGTGGTGACTGTAGGCTCAAATGTAGAACAAAGTCACCTTGAGAATTTTTAGATAACTTTTTTTTCTGAATATGAAGCGAATATTTATGCCCAAAGTAGAAAATACAAAATATAAAGAGAAGACACATTCTCAGAAACAGCCTTTAATTTTGGTCTCTGATAAGGTCATTCTGTATTTATAGTTTTATAGTCTGCTTTTTATACTTAATATCATTTTTTGTCTTTTTTTTGTGAAAACAATTTGTAATGACTGCATAGTATTCCATCTGTAAATATTCCAGAAAGCATTTGACCAATCTCTTATCTAACATATATAGGGTGCTTATGGTGATGTGCCAGATGCCATGAGAGGTGCTGAATGCGACAGAGTCCCTGCCCTGAAGGAGCTCGGTGTCAAATGGGCAGAAGTAGGCAGGTGAACAGGCAAGTCTTCCTCAGTACAAAACACAACCACACAGAAAAGCCCCCAGAGCTTTGGAGTGACAGAGGAGCCTTGAGGGAGGGAAGGTCAGGGAAAGAAGCACATTTCTCACGAACTCAATTTTTTTCTTTTTAAAATAAAGTTGTCATGGACATCTTTACGCATCAATCTATGTCCACATTTCCTTTTTCTTTTTTATTTATTTTTCTTTTTTTTTTGAAATGGGGTCTCACTCTGCCACCCAGGCTGGAGTGCATGCAGTGGTGCCATCTCGGCTCACTGCAACCTCCATCCCCTGAGCTCAAGGGATCCTCCCTCCTCAGCATCCTAAGTAGCTGAGACCACAGATGCACGCCACCACGCCTGGCTACATTTGTGTGTGTGTGTGTGTGTGTGTGTGTGTGTGTGTGTGTGTGTGTGTGTATTTTTGGTAGAGACAGAGTTTCACCGTGTTGCCCAGGCTGCTCTTGAACTCCTGAGCTCAAGCAATCCACCCACCTTGGCCTCCCAAAGTGCTGGGATTACAGGCGTGGGCCACCACGCCTGGCCTATGTCATTTCTGACCTATCCTTAAGATAATTCCAAAATGTGAAACATGAGTATAAGTTGCCTGATATTTTTAGCAAAAGTCATCTTTGCCCAATTATAAACTTAGTTAATTATTAACATTAGCATATACAAGTGACTAACCACTCATCTTTCCTTAAAGTTGCATTTGCCTAAATCCTGATGGGGGTCAGGTCTGGATCTCTTTTTTTCTGATTGGTCACTGCTCCAATGTCACCTCATCAGAGAGGCCCTCCCTACCCCCCTAAATAAAACAGCAACTTTAGCCTTGACCCACCCCCAGAGTCCCCATATCAATACCTCTTTCATTTATTTTCCCTTGCTTGCTTTGTCTGTTTTCCATCTCCCCTCCCTTAGAATGAAACCACTCTGAGGATAGTGACTTTTCTGTCACTGCTCTATCCCAAGCACCTAAAACATTGACAGATATATATTAATAGTAATCACTTGATATGTAGTTGACTGAATAGACGAATTGGTAATTGTGACTGATGTCAAATGCAATTTATTCTATACATTTGAGCAGCCTGGTTGGACCTTTACTAAAACTTTAGCACAAAACTGGGGCATTAGGGAAGCTCCACAGCAAAAGAAACATACAAAGAAAGCCTTCAGAGCACTTTACTTGTATATGAGTCTCAGCCAGCACCTGGACCCTAAGGAGAGTGCTTCTTGCATTACTGTGGTTCTCAAAACCAAGTTCATGTCATCTGAACACCATTTTCTCTAAGACGTCCAGTCACTACTTAGAAACCTGTGGCTACCTCTGTTTTAGAAAGTAAAGTTTTATTTTTTCCTATACTCATTCTGGAGGGAAAAAAAAATGAATTCTGGGCTGAAAATGGTGGCTCATGCCTGTAATCACAGCACTTTGGGAGGCCGAGGCAGGTGGATTACTTGAGGCCAGGAGTTTGAGACCAGCCTGGCCAACGTGGTGAAACCCCATCTTTCCTAAAAATAGAAAAATTAGCTGGGCATGGTGGCACATGCCTGTAATCCCAGCTCTTTGAGAGGCTGAGGCGAGTGGATTGCTTGAGGTCAGGAGTTTGAGACCAGCCTGGCCAACATGGCAAACACCCCGTCTCTACTAAAAATTACAAAAATTAGCCCGGCGTGGGGGCACACACCTGTAATTCCAGCTACTCAGGAGTCTGAGGCACGAGAATCACCTGAACTTGGGAGGTGGATGTTGCAGTGAGCTGAGATCATGCCACTGCACTCCAGCCTGGGTGACGGCGAGACTGTCTCAAAAAAGGGAATTCTTTGCTGACTCTTGATGCTTCTCTGAGGTCAGCTGAGAGCCTAATTGCTCCCTCTCAGGGCAAACCATCTGCCCTCAAAGTGATGAATAAGTGGGATATGTAGATAAGCGCTGGGCTTCTAGGAAGAGCCATACAGCAGTGGTTCTTAGAATGTGATCCCCAAAAGAACAGCATTAGTATCCCCACTGGGGAACTTGGTAGAAATGAAAATTCTTGTGCCCTGTCCCAGACTTACTGAACCAGAAATTCTGGAAAGCAACCCAACAATCTGTGTTTTAACAAGTCCTGTCAGTAATTCTCATGCACGCTTAAGTTTGAAAACCATCATCATGGGGGGATCAACTCATTCCCAGTGAGTTTTGTATAGAGTAGCTGACGGCAGTCTTTTCCAGAAATCTCTAGTTGTCCTTGGCTGAAGCAAAACAAGGTGCACTACTCAGAAATAATGCCATAGTCTATTTGGTTGAAACATATGAAACAAACATTTTTTTAGATCAAATATGGTTGAATAGATAGGACTTCCAGTTTCAGCTCAGAGATATGGAAGAACTGCAAGAAATCCCTTCCTATGCTAACAACAAGAAAAAACCTGGACAGACTGGAAATTAATAGAGAACTAAGTTCAAAGAGCAAATGGCCATTTGAAAATCTGGGCCAGGTGTGGTGGCTCACACCTGTAATCCCAGCAGTTTGGGAGGCCGAGGCGGGAGGATTGCTTGAGCCCATGAGTTCAAGACCAGCCTGGGCAACATGTCAAGGCCCCGTCTCTACAAAAAGGACAAAAAATAGCCAGGTGTAGTGTCGCCTGCCTGTGGTCCCAGCTACTTGGGAGACTGACGCAGGAGGATCACCTGAGCCTTGAGGCTGCAGTGAGCCTTGATTGCACCACTGCATTTCAGCCTGGGTGACAGAGCAAGACCCTGTCTCAAAAAAAAAAAAAAAAAAAAAAAAAAAGAGGAGAGGCACTTCCTGCAAGACACAGGATCTGAGCATTTGGTTACCAAGGGCAGAAGCCACCAGATGCCATAGAACTAGGTAGAAAGGTAAAGCTAGAAAATTTGACCAATTTCTGGAAGCCAACTGTGGGCTAGCTTGAGAGCGTGCAGCTCCTGAGAAAGACTCTCATCCTTCTGCAGGCTTTTCCTCCAGGAACCCCACCTGGTTCTCACAGGGAAGATTGGGGAAATCCAGAGAAAACTCATGGTGCTGGCTCAGGAACCGCTGAGAAATCTACTCAGACCCTTCTCCCTTAAGGCACAAAAGGCTATTCTGCATGGGGAAAGACATGGTCCGAGGGCCCTGGTGAATCACCATTACAACTAGGGGAGGGAACTGCACTCAACTCTAGCTCTTCATCTCAACTAAAAACAATTCAATCTTCAGAGAAAAGGGCTTCAAGTCTATAGACTGAAAACACTCGTAGATACCCACTGCAGCTGGGAGAAGGGAATGGGAGGGAGCTCTATACCTGGAGGAGAAACAGAAACAATTGTGAAAGTTACACCCGAGACACAAGCCCACTGTGCACTCCGAAGACTGAAGTTTAGAATATTAGAGAATCCATCCCCTAACAGCAGCTAACAAACCTCCAGGAATAACAATAGCAGGGAAGACTGCAAGAGACAGACTTTGGGGAGCAGCACAAAGGGAAGCCCCAAAGCTAAGAGGGGTGGGGGACAAAAAAAGATCACTAGAGGAATCTGAAGTTTGTAATGTTCATAGGAAAACAAATCTCAACACAGTCCAACTCCTGGCCAGATCAACATAAAGTCCCACACTAAGGTTTATTATCTGAGTATCTGCTGCCCTATATACAATGTCTACCTTTCAACAAAAAATTACAAGGCATGCCAAAAGGAAAGAAAAAGCATTCTGAAGAGACAAGTGATCAGATTCAGACTTAGATACGGCATTGCTATTAAAGTATCAGAAAGAGAATTTTATTTTATTTTATTTATTTTTAGACGAAGTCTTGCTCTGTCACCCAGGCTGGAGTGCAATGACATGATCTCGGCTCACTGCAATCTCTGCCTCCCAGGTTCAAGCAATTCTCCTGCCTCAGCCTCCCGAGTGGCTGGGACTAAAGGTGCATGCCATCATGCCTGGCTAATTTTTTGTTTGTATTTTTAGTAGAGACAGGGTTTCACCATGTTGGCCAGGCTAGTCTCGAACTCCTGACCTCAGGTGATGTGCCTGCTTCAGCCTCCCAAAGTGCTGGGATTACAGGCAGGAATTTTAAAAAATTATGATTACTATGGTTTTGGTTTTTTGTTTTTTTTTTTGATGTGGTCTCACTCTGTAGCCCACGCTGGAGTGCAGTGGTGTGATCATGGCTCACTGCAGCCTCAACCTCCTAGACTCAAGTGATCCTCCTGCCTCAGCCTCCCAAGTAGCTGGGACTACAGGCATGCATCACCACAGCCAGCTAATTTGTATTTTTTTGTAGAGATGGGGTTTTGCCATGTTGCCCAGGCTGGTCTCGAACTCCTGAGCTCAAGCGATCTGCCTGCCTCAGCCTCCCAAAGTGCTGTGATTACAGGTGTGAGTCACCATGACCAGCCTGATTACTATGTTTCTCTGATTACTAAGTCTCTCACAACCTAAGTAGACATCATGCAAAATCAGATAGGTAATTTCAGTAGAGATGGGAACTATAAGAATCAAATGGCTAGAAATGAAAAACACAGTAACTGAAATGAAGACTATGTTTGATGGGCTCATCAGTAGACTTGAATATTTACATTTACTTGGATAGATAGCAAAACTGAAAAAGATAAAAAGAGAGAAGGCAGCCATTAAAAGTATAGTAAATAATAACAACTTTATGACATCTTGGACATCTTTATGACATCAACATCTTAGAACAAATGGACCAATTCCTTGAAAACCACAAATTATCAAAACCAAGATAGAATAGACAATCTGAATAGTTATATAACCATTAGAAAAAATTGAACTTGTAATTAACACACCCTGAAAAAGAAATCTCCAAGTCTCAATGACCTCACTGGAGAATTCTACCAACATTGGAAGAAGTGACACCAATTTTACCCAATCTCTTCCAGAAGAGAGAATACAACAGAATAGTTCCCAAGCTATTTTATGAGGCTAGTATTACCCCAATATACAAACAAGGCAAAGGCAATATGAAAAAAAATGAAAACAAAACTACAGATCAATATTTCTCATGAACCTAGATGCAAATATCTTCAATAAAATATTAGCATATCACATTCAGCAATGCGTAAAAAAAATGACACACTGCAACTAAGTGGAATTTATTCCAAGAATGCAAGGTTGGCTCAACATTTGAAAGTCAGTGTAACCCACCATATCAACAGGCTAAAGAGAAAAAATCATATGGTCCTATCAATTGATACATAAAAAGCATTTGCAAAAAAATGCAATACCCACGCACAATAAAGACTCTCAGCAAATTAGGAACAGAGGGAACAGCACCCACAAAAAACTTACAGCTAACATCATCCTTAGGGTGAAAGACCTGAATGTTTTTCCCCTAAGATCAGGGACCAGGCAAGGATGTCCACTCTCATTGCTCTTTTTCAACATAGTACTGCAAGTTCTAGCCACAGTAATAAGGCAACAAAAAAAGAAAAAAAGAGAGAGAGAGAGAAAGAAAACTCTCCCTTGCAGATTACATGATTGTCTACATTGAAAATTTCAAGAAAACAAAAATCTCTTAAACTAATAAGTGAGCTCAGCAAGGTTGTGTAATACAAATTCACACAAAAAGTTGCATTTCCACATACTAACAATGAACATGTGAAGCCTGAAATTAAACATCATACCATTTACAATCATGCTAAAGAAAATTTAATTCTTGGGTATAAATTTGACAAAATGTGTACAGGATCTGTATGCTGAAAATTAAAAAATTCTAATGAAAGAAATCAAATAATATCTAAATAAATGCAGAGTCGTACAATGTTCATAATTTGGAAGATTCAACATAATAAAGATGTTTATTCTCTCTGAATTGATCTATTGGGTTTAATATAATTCCTATCAAAATCCTAGAAACGTTTTTTGTAGACATAGGCAAGCCTATTCTGAAATGTATATGGAAAAAAATAGGCCAAAACTCAACCAAGATGGAATAGACAATCTGAATAGTTATATAACCATTAGAAAAAATTGAACTTGTAACTAAAACACCCTGAAAAGCAAATCTCCAAGTCTCAATGACCTCACTGGGGAATTCTACCAAACATTGGAAGAAGTGACACCAATTTTACACAATCTTTTCCAGAAGATAGAAGATAACAGAATAGTTTCCAAGCTATTTTATGAGGCTAGTATTACCCTGATATCCAAACAAGGCAAAGGCAGTACCAAAAAAATTAAAACAAAATTACAGATCGATATTTCTCATGAACGTAGATGCAAGTATAGCTAAAACAATCCTGGAAAAAAAGTAAAGGAGGAATCCTTCTACCCAGTATTAAGAGCTACTATATAGCTTCACTAATGAAGACAGTGTGGTAATGGTGGTGGGATAGACAGATAGGTCAATGCAATAGAGAACCCAGAAATAGACCCATACACATGCACAACTGATTTTTGACAAAGGGGCAATTCAGTGAAGGAAGGACAAGCTTTTCATCAAATGGTGCTGAAGCACTTGAATATCCACAGGCAAAAAAGTAAACCTCAACCTCAACCTAAATCTCACATCTTATACAAAAATTACCCCAAAATGGATCATGGACTTACATGTAAAAGTGAAACTATAAAATTGTTTAGAGCAAAACATAGGCAAAAATCTTCAGGCCCTAGTGCTATGCAAAAAGTTTTTAAATTTGGAACCAAAAGCACAATCCATAAATGGAAAAAAATTGATAAATTGGACCTCATCAAGATTAAAAACTTTTGTTCTGTCTGTGACAGTTCTTGTTAAGAGGATGAGAAGACAAGCTACACACTGGGAGAAAATATTTGCAAACCACATATCCACCAAAGGATTAGTATCTAGAGTATACAAAGAACACACAAAGAGTTAAAAAAAACTCCAACTAGAAAATGGGCACAAGATGGCTGGGCACGGTGGCTCACGCCTGCAATCCCAACATTTTGGGAGGTTGAGGCTGGCAGATCACTTGAGGCCAGGAGTTCAAGACCTGCCTGGACAACATGGCGAAACCCCATCTCTACTAAAAATACAAAAATTAGCAGGGTGTGGTGGTGGGCGCCTGTAGTCCCAGCTACACAGTGGCTGAGGCACGAGAATCACTTGAACCTGGGAGGTGGAGGTTGCAGTGAACTGAGGTCACACTCCAGCCTGGGTGACAGAGTGAGACTCTGTAAAAAAAAAAAAAAAAAAAGAGTAGGGGCAGGCATGGTGGCTCATGCCTGGAATCCCAGCACTTTGGGAGGCCAAGGTGGGCAGGTCACTTGAGGCCAGGAGTTTGAGACCAGCCTGGCCAACATTGTGAAACCCCATGTCTACTAAAAATACAAAAATTAGCCAGGTGCGGTGGCACGCACCTGTAGTCCCAGCTACTCGGGAGGCTGAGGCAGGATAATTGCTTGAACCTGGGAGGTGGAGGTTGCAGTGAGCCGAGATTGCACCACTGCACTCCAGCCTGGGTGACAGAGCGAGACTCCATTTCAAAGAAACAACAACAACAACAAAAACTGGTACATGAAAGTTTATAGCAGCTTTATTTATAATAGGCAAAAACTGGAAACAACCAAGATGTCCTTCAAATGGTGAATGGTTAAAGAAACTGTGGTATATCCATGCCATGGAATAGTACTCAGCGATAAATGGAATGGACTATGGATACATGCAACAACTTGGATGAATCCCAAGGAATGATGCTGAATGAAAAAAGAATTTCAAAATGTTACATATTGTATGATTCCATTTACATAACTTTTTGTTTGTTTGAGACGGAGTCTTGCTCTGTTGCCCAGGCTGGAGTGCAGTGGCACGATCTCAGCTCACTGCAACCTCCGCCTCCCGGGTTCAAGCAATTCTTCTGCCTCAGCCCCACGAGTAGCTGGGACTACAGGTGTGTGCCACCACACCCAGCTAATTTTTGCATTTTTAGTAGAGACGGGGTTTCACCATGTTGGCCAGGCTGGTCTTGAACTCCTGACCTAGTGATTCACCCACCTCGGCCTCCCAAAGTGCTGGGATTACAGGCATGAGCCAGTGCCCCCGGCCCTCTTTTTCATTTCTATGATTTTGTCACTTCAAAAATGTTATGTGGCTGGGCACCTGTAATCCCAGCACTTTGGGAGGCCAAGGCAGGCAGATCACTTGAGGTCAGGAGTTTGAGACCAGCCTGGCCAACACGGTGAAACCCCATCTCTACTAAAAATACAAAAATTAGCCAGATGTGGTGGCAAGTGCCTGTAATCCTAGCTACTTGGGAGGCTGAGGCAGGAGAATTGCTAGAACATGGGAGGTGGAGCTTGCAGTGAGCCAAGATCATGCCAGTACACTCCAACCTGGGCGACAGAGCAAGACTCCGTCACAGGGGGCAAGTGGGGAAGAAGAGATGAGTGCTTGCCAGCAGTTAGGGATGGGGGTTGAGAAGGGTGATGGGTGTGGCTATCGAAGGGTGACAGAACCAATCCTTGTGGTGAGGGAGCTGTTATATATATACACACACACATATATATATATTTTTTGAGAACAGTCTCACTCCATCACCCAGGCTGGAGTGCAGTGGCATGATCTCAGCTCACTGCAACCTCTGTCTTCCGGGTTCAAGCAATTCTCATGCCTCAGCCCCTTGAGTAGCTGGGACTACAGGCACGTGCCACCACGCCCGGCTAATTTTTGTATTTTTACTAGAGATGGGGTTTCATCATGTTGGCCGGACTGGTCTTGAACTCCTGACCTCAGGTGATCCGCCCATCTCAGCCTCCCAAAGTGCTAGGATTACAGGTGTGAGCCACTGTGCCCGGCCGTTTTGTATTTTGATTGTATCAAGGTCAGTGTCTCGGTTATGATAATATGCAACAAGATGTTAACACTGGGGCAAACTGGGTCAAGGGTACACTAGATGTCTCTGTTTTATTTCTTATAATTGCATGTGAATCTACAATTATCTCAAAAGAAAACATTTTAATTCAAAAAGTCTTTTACATACACAAAACAACAATAGAGACAAATATGGAATCCTCTAGGAGAGGATCATCAGGGTGGAGAGTAGTCTGGAAATGATGCCACGGAGAAATGATCGAAGGGCCTGGGAGGTGGGGTATCACCTGCAAAAGAGAAGACTTAAGGAGAATTCTTGGACAGTTGCCATGTGGAAGAAGAATTAAATTGGAACCAGTGGGTGTGGCCAGGCACAGTAGCTCACAACTGTAATCCCAGCACTATGGGAAGCAGAGGTGGGAGGATTGCTTGAGCCCAAGAGTTTGAGACCAGCCTGGCCAACATGACAAGAACCCATCTTTATAGTAACAATTAGCCAGGTATGGTGGCATACACCTGTGGTCCCAGGTACTTGGGAGGCTGAGGCGGGAGGATTGCTTGAGCCCAGAAGGTCAAGGCTGCAGTAAGCCATGATCACACCACTGCACTCCAGCCTGGGCAACAGAGCAAGGCCCTGTCTGAAAAAAAAAAAAATTAGTGGGTAGCAGTCACAAAGGGATTTCCTCTAAATATATGGAAGACGTCAGGCGTGGTGGCTCATGTCTGTAATCCCAACACTTTGAGAGGCCAAGGCAGGAGGACTGCTTGAGCCCAGGAGTTGGAGACCAGTCTGTGCAACATAGTGAGACATCATCTCTACAAAAAAAAAAATTTAAAAATGAGGTAGGAGGACTGTTTGAGCACAGGAGGCTGAGGCTGCAATGAGCGGTGATCACGCCACTGCACTCCTGCCTGGGTGATAAAGCAAGACCCTGCCTCAAAAAAAAAAAAAAAAATTTAAATATATGGAAGAACTTTCCATGACACCTCTACATTAGGATAAAGTTGTTTCCAGGGCATGTGCTTAGTAAGGGGCAAGGCAAAGGTAAGAACAAGACAGTTGTTCAATTAAACAGAAGAAACGAATCCAGCATTTTGCAATTTTCTTCTCAGTGGGGCTGGGGGGAGGTAGGAAGGACACTGGGGGAAGGGGCCAGGGCATGCTTCAGGTGTGCAAATTGCTACACACAATGAGAAGGTGGGCTGTGTGTCCCAACTTCAGGGAAGGTGCTCGTTAGCTGGGTAAATGCTGCGCTCTCAGCATTTACTCAGCAGGGTTTGTATTTAGAGGAAGATCTTATTCAAGCCAGAATTCACAGCTCCCGTGGGTCTCACTCCATCAGCAGGGCCCCAGTGAGAGCTGAGAGGAATTCGGGAAGATTGTGATGGGGACAACAGCAAGATGCTGGCAAGGGATTTTAAGTGGGCATCTTTGCCCTTCTGAAGGCTGTGGCAGTCCCTGGAATAATTCCAGATGAACAGGCATATTAGGAAAATTATTATTATTATGCATGACAAGGTTACAAAGAATACATGTGTCCTTTTATAGCATCATACAAAAAATGTCTTAGAACAAGGTGTGGAGAGTTTTTCTGAGCTTTCCGGCTTCCCAGCCTGGTCTGTGTGTTCTCACAGATTTCCTCAGAACCCATTTTCCATTCGTTGACCACAGACGAGGATGCACATGGAAGCTGCTTGTGATTTCTGCCAGGGCTGGAATGAGGGCAGGATTTCTTCATGGATTTATACAGATAGTTTCTGCTTTCTTTGGGGGTGGGAGGTGGACTGTATTAGTACTGAAGCATGCAAAGAAGCTGAAATGTTTTATAAGTCCTATCCTGCACGTGTCAAAATGGCTTGTGATGTGCTGCCAAGGACACCCTCAAGAAAGTAAAAAGACAGCTCACAGAATGGAAGAAGATATTTGCAAACCACACACCTGATAAGGAACTTCTATCCACAATATATAGAGGATTCTTACAACTCAATAATAAAAAGACAAATACCCAATTAAAAAATGGGCAAAGGATTTGAATAGACATCACTCAGAAGTTGTTATACAAATGGCCAATAATTAACACATGACAGGATGCCCAAAGTCATTATCCGTCAGGGAAATACAAATCAAAACCATCATGAAGTACAATTTCACACCTGCTAGGATGGTCATAATCCAAAAACAATAACAAGTGTTGGTGAAGATGCGGGGAAATTGGAACACTGCTGGTTGGTGAGAATGGAAAATGGTGCAGCCACTTTGGAAAACCGCGGAAATTTCTCCACAGGTTAAACATAGAGTTAAGCCTGGTGTAGTGGCTCACACTTGTAATCCCAGTGCTTTGGGAGGCCGAGGTAGGAGCCAGGAGTTCGAGACCAGCTTGAACAAGCTAGTGAGACCCCATCTCTATAAAAAAGTTTTTTTTAAAAAACTGTAGAGTTAGTATGTGACCCAGAAATCCTGCTCCTAGGTATATACTCAAAAACCTATGTCCACACATTGCATGATTCCATTTGTATGAAATGTCCAGAATAGGCAAATCTACAGAGATGGTAGACTTATGGTTACCTAGAGCTGGGGATGTTGGGAAGGAGGGAGAGTGGTTTCTAATGGGTACTGAATTTGTTTTTGCACTGGGGCGTGGGGTGATGAAAATTTTATATAACTCATTATGGCCATAGCTGCACAACTCTGTGAATATACTAAAAACATTCATTGAATTGTACACTCTAAATGGGTGAATTGTGTGGTATGTGAATTATAGCTCAATAAAGCTCTTATTAAAAAAGAGAAAACCTTTGGGTATAAGCCCAGTAATGGGATTGCTGGGTGGAATGTTATTTCTGTTATAAGGTCTTTGAGGAATTGCCACACTGTCTTCCACAATGGTTGAACTAATTTCCACTCCCACTAACAGTGTATAAATGTTTCTTTTTCTCCACAGCCTCGCCACCATCTGTTATTTTTTGACTTTTTAATAATAGCCATTCTGACTGGTGTGAGATGGTATCTAGTTGTGGTTTTGATTTGCATTTCTCTAATGATCAGTGATGTTGAGGCTTTTCTTTCATATGATTGTTGGCTACATGTATGTCTTCTTTTGAAGAGTGTCTGTTCATGTCCTTTGCCCACTTTTTAATGGGGCTGTTTGTTGTTTTCTTGTAAATTTAAGTTATTTATAGATGCTGGATATTAGACCTTTGTCAGATGCATAGTTTGCAAAAATTTTCTCCCATTCTGTCGGTTGTTTGTTCACTCTGTTGACACATACATGTGTATGTTCATTGCAGCACTATTCACAATAGCCAAGACATGAAATCAATCTAAATGCTCATCAATGGTAGATTGAATAAAGAAAACGTGGTACACACACACCATGGAATACTACGCAGCCATAAAAAAGAATGAGATCATGTCCTTTGCAGGAACATGGATGGAGCTGGAGGCCATTATTCTTAGCAAACAAATGCAGAAACAGAAAACCAAACACTGCATGTTCTTACTCATAAGTGGGAGCTAAATGATGAGAACACATGGACACATGGAGGGGAACAACACACATTGGGGCCTATCAGAGGGTGCAGGGTGGGAGGAGGGAGAGGATCAGGAAAAATAACTAATGGGTACTAGGCTTAATGCCTGGGTGATGAAATAATCTATACAACAAACCCCCATGACACAAGTTTACCTGTGTAACAAACCTGCATATATACCCCTGAACTTAAATGAAAAACAACAGATTGTATTCCATAAATTTATACAATTATTATTTGTCGATTAAAAATAAAGTTTAAAAATAATATTGCAATTGAAAAAAGAAAAATCTCCAAGTCTGTGACAGCGTCCGGTGCATTCTATCTTTTAGAAAACAATGGCCCAGGTGCGGTGGCTCACGCCTGTAATCCTAGCACTTGGAGAGGCTGAGGCGGGCGGGTCGCTTGAACTCAGGAATTCGACAGCAGCCTGGCCAACATGGTGAAACCCCGTCTCTACTAAAAATACAAAAAAAAAAAAAAAAAATTAACCGGACGTGGTAAGGTGCGTGCCTGTAATCCCAGCTACTCTGAAGGCTGAGGTGGTAGGATCGCTTGAGCCCCGGGAAGCAGAGGTTGTAGTGAGCCAAGATCAGAGATCGCGCCACTGCACTCCAGCCTGGGCGATAGCCACAGACTTTGTCCCAAAAAAACATACAAAATAAGAATAATGGTATTACCCTCAGTGGTAACACTATTTTTTTAAAAAAATATTTGTGTCCAAATTCGTGAAATGCCTAAGATCCGAGTGAGGGCTCCTTTGGGTTCGCGGCATTTTCAAAGGTCAGGCAGGCAGCGTATTTGGAGTCTATCTTCCAGACAAACAAAATTTGTTGCTGGTGCCTCCCTGTGCCTTGTCAAGGTCACGGCGAAAGCCAGGACGAGCTGGCCTCCGGGACAGGGCTTAAGGAGGGCCGTGCGCTTGGCAACCCGGGATGAAGCATCCGTTCATCCCAATGCCGGGTGAAAACTATTAATACGTCTGTATTGAGTTGGGAATAGAACATTTCCATCCAACCGATGCTTTGAGTTTTTACCCTGCTCAAATGCTTCAAGTTGTTTTGAGAAAAAAGAAATTGGAGCTCCTAATGGTGGTCAGGCTAGAGGGATGGCCAAAAAAAAAAAAAAAAAAAAGTCCCCCAATTCCTGTTCCCGTGTTCGGCGTCTCCTGGCTGCGGGCGGGCGCTGCCTGGAGGGGGCAGCAGGGGGCACCCTCCCCGCTCCTGCCCTGCCGCCCTCCCCGGCCCCCTCCCCGCCCCTCGCTCGCCCTGACGTCCCGAGCCCCCGCCTCTTTCTCTCCGGCCTTCAAAGGGCGCTGGGGGCCGCGGGGCCTGAGCTTCAGGCTGCAGCCTAGGGGCGCTGCCGTCTTCGGCCCGCCGCGGGGCCCCCGGTGCGCTCCGTTCCCTCGATTCCCGTAGCGTCCCGCGCTTCAGGAGCAGGTGCCGGGACCGCCTGCGCGGCTGCTGTAACTTGTGCCTCCTAGCGGATCGCAGCCGCGGGCCACTCGCGCAGGGGAAGGGCGCGCAGGCGGGCACATGGAGAGTGGCGGTGGGAATGCTCCGGCCGGGGCCCTCGGGGCGGCGAGCGAGTCCCCTCAGTGCCCGCCGCCGCCGGGGGTGGAGGGCGCGGCCGGGGCGGCGGAGGGCGCGGCAGGCGGCAGCGGCGAGGGCGAGAGCGGAGGCGGGCCGCGGCGGGCTCTGCGGGCAGTATACGTGCGCAGTGAGAGCTCCCAGGGCGGCGCGGCCGGCGGCCCGGAGGCGGGGGCGCGGCAGTGCCTGCTGCGGGCCTGCGAGGCCGAGGGCGCTCACCTCACCTCCGTGCCCTTCGGGGAGCTGGACTTCGGGGAGACGGCCGTGCTCGACGCCTTCTACGACGCAGGTGAGAGCGTCTTCGTCCCCACCTCAGTCCCACTTTTACCTACCCTCACACGAGCCAGGGCCCCCGCCCCGCCCCCTCGTCCTTCTCCCCCTCGTCCTTCTCCCCCTCGTCCCCCTCTCCCCCTCGTCCCTTCTCCCCCTCGTCCCCTCTCCCCCTCGTCCCCCTCTCCCCCTCGTCCCCCTCTCCCCCTCGTCCCCCTCTCCCCCTCGTCCCCCTCTCCCCTCTCCCCCTCGTCCCCCTCTCCCCTCGTCCCCTCTCCCCCTCGTCCCCCTCTCCCCCTCGTCCCCCTCTCCCCCTCGTCCCCTCTCCCTCTCCCCCTCGTCCCCCTCTCCCCCTCGTCCCCCTCGTCCCCTCGTCCCCTCGTCCCCTCGTCCCCTCTCCCCCTCGTCCCCCTCTCCCCCCGTCCCCTCTCCCCTCGTCCCCCTCTCCCCCTCGTCCCTCGTCCCCGTCCCCCTCTCCCCTCGTCCCCTCTCCCCCTCGTCCCTCTCCCCCTCGTCCCCTCTCCCCCTCGTCCCCCTCTCCCCTCGTCCCCTCGTCCCCTCTCCCCTCGTCCCCCTCCCCCCAGCCCCCCTCCCCTCCCCCTAGTCCCCTCCCCTCCCTTCCCCCTAGTTCCCCTTCCCCTAATCCCCTCCCCCAGTCCCCCCTCCCCCAGTCCCCCTCCCCCAGTCCCCCCTCCCCAGTCCCCCTCCCCAGTCCCCCTCCCCAGTCCCCCTCCCCTTAGTCTCCCTCCCTTAGTCTCCCTCCCCTTAGTCTCCCTCCCCTTAGTCTCCCTCCCCTTAGTCTCCCTCCCCTTAGTCTCCCTCCCCCCTTAGTCTCCCTCCCTTAGTCTCCCTCCCCTTAGTCCCCTCCCCTTAGTCCCCTCCCCTTCCCCTAGTCCCCTTCCTCTCATCCCCCTCCCCCTAGCCCCCCTCATATCCTCTCACCCCCTGATCCCTCCAACAGGACCGTCCTGCCTTTGGGGGAGGGTAGAGTCGTTAACATTGTGCCCTTTTACAGATAAGAAAATAGAGGCCACGGGCATTTAGACTCTGATTCTTCAGGCATCTTAAACATCAGATAACCCAAGAAACAGCCTGTAACCCAGATCCTACCAAGTTCCCCTTGTCCCGAGTTATCCAACTTTTGCTTTCTCACTCCTGGCAGGTCTCTTACGGCCCTGGGTCCCAACGCAGGCTACATATTAGAATCACCTGGGGAGCTTCTAAAACTCTGGATGCCCAGATCGGACCCCAGACCAATGACATAGGCACCCGAGGCCTCAGAAGTGTCATGCTTCCCAGGCGATTCCATTTTGCAGCCGGGAGTGGAAATCGGTGTCTTACGTGTGTGTGTGTGTGTGTGTGTGTTGCCTCTACTTAGAAATACCCAGTGTTCTTTTGCACACTTCAATTCTCGTCCCCAAAACACTGACGGTGGAGTGTGAGCCACCACCCTGTGACGTAGATTTTATCCCATAATGCACAGCATTCACGGGTTCGGGGGCACCTTTGCTGGAGCGGGACTCTAGGTCTGTAAACTCACTATAGTAAATGTGCCTGAGAATCCAGCCTTAAGAACCGTACTTTGGATTGGCAAGAGTTTCTCTCGCTGTGGAATGAATTGTTGCTTGACGTTTTTTCCCTTACAGCACCTTTGGTGACAAACCTCTGGCACCTGGGTGACGTTCAGAAGCATTATATGTGAGACAGTAATTACCTGGGAGTCCTTGTGCCTCAGTTTCTCCATTGGTCAAAGGGAGTAACAGTGCCTACCCTAAACCTAAAAGCTCATGAGATGGGATATGGGAAGTTGCTTTGCTGTAATAGTAAGCTAGGATGATTAGGATTCAGCCTCTGCTGGAGGCAGCGCAGATCTGTTTTTCTTGCAGAGCAAATTCTCCCCAGCTGGAAGTGGGAGGGGAGGGGGGGGGGAGGTCAGGCTTGTTTAAACAAGTGGCAGCTGGACCCATTGAAAGCACTCTCCTGACATTTCTGACCACACTGAGTATACTCTTCAGCACATCTTTTTAGAAAACTCGTTCAGGAGCCCACTTCACCTAGAACCACTCCGTTTTCTCAACTTCTATTCATTCTGCTCCAAAATGGGAGTTTGAACAGACTCTTCTCTGAACGGTTAAATGTTCCTTTTGCCATGAGGTACAGCACTCTCCTTCCTGCTGGTGCCACCTCTGAAAGATTTGTGTGCGGTGGCTTTTGCTTTTTCTGGGGCGGAGTGTGTGTGTACGGGGGGCCCTTCTAACAGGTCGACTGTGAAGATGCAGACGTCAAATCTCAGGCTTTCAATTCTGGAGCCACACAACAGACACGTCACCTTGGCTCACTCTGGCCCGGGTGGCCTAGAATGTTGGGCTGTACCATGAGCTCCCTGTGGTTAACCTTGTCCTGGTCTTGAGTAAATCATTTCTCAGTGCATTCGAATTACTTTCAGAGGTTTGAAAAAGTACATATACAGGAAGTGGGTTCCTGGGCTAAAGAGATGACCACCTCCACTGTCTCCTGGATTCGTCCTCTATCACTCACTGCTCTTTGGTGTTTCCACCAAAAAGATACAGAGCTCTCACTTTGGCTTCTTTGTAAAAATTCTAGAACCACTCTGTCCAATTTGGTAGCCACTAGCCACAGGTGGCTCTTGACAGTTAAACTGGTTAGAATACGGTAAAAATGGTAAGTTCCTTAGTTGCACTAGTGGCATTTAAGGTGCTTGACAGGCCAGGTGCAGTGGCTCACGCCTGTAATCCCAACACTTTGGAAGGCCAAGGCAGGAGGATTGCTTGAGTACAGGAGTTCAAGACCAACCTGAGCAAAAAAAAAAAAAAAAAAATTAGCGGGATGTGGTGGCACTCATGTGCCTGTGGTCCCAGCTACCTGGGAGGTGGAGGCAGGAGGATCACTTAAGCCCAGGAGGTCGATGCTGTGGTGACCTGTGTTTATGCCACTGCACTCCAGCCTGGGTGACAGATCGAGACCCTGTCTCTAAATAAATGAATAAATGTGTGCTCCGTAGGCACAAGTAACTCCCAGGTGGGACAGTGAAGTTACAGAACTCTTTCCTCATCTCAGAAGGTCCTATTGAACAATGCTGTTCTGGAAAAAGGCTTGTGGGGGAGGGGAACTGTTGAACGGCCCAAGTATTTATTTATTTTTAACTTTAAGTGCTGGGATACATGTGCTGAACGTGCAGGTTTGTTACATAGCTGTACACGTGCCATGGTGGTTTGCTGCACCCATCAACCTGTCATCTAGGTTTTAAGCCCCGCATGCATTAGGTATTTGTCCTAATGATCTCCCTCCCCTCCCACTCCCCACAGGCCCCGGAGTGTGTGTGATGTTCCCCTCCCTGTGTCCATGTGTTCTCATTGTTCAACTCCGACTTCTGAGTGAGAACATGTAGTGTTTGGTTTTCTGTTCCTGTGTTAGTTTGCTGAGGATGATGGTTTCCAGCTTCATCCATGTCCCTGCAAAGGACATGAACTCATCCTTTTTTATGGCGGCATAGTATTCCATGGTGTATATGTGCCACATTTTCTTTAGCCAGTCTATCATTGATGGGCATTTGGGTTGGTTCCAAGTCTTTGCTATTGTAAATAGTGCTGCAATAAACATACATGTGCCTGTGTCTTTATAGTAGAATGATTTATAATCCTTTGGGTATATACCCAGTAATGGGATGGCTGGGTCAAATAGTATTTCTAGTTCTAGATCCTTGAGGAATCGCCACACTGTCTTCCACAATGGTTGAACTGATTTACAGTCCCACCAACGGTCTAAAAGCATTCCTATTTCTCCACATCCTCTCCAGCATCTGTTGTTTCCTGACTTTTTAATGATTGCCATTCTAACTGGTGTGAGACGGTATCTCACTGTGGTTTTGATTTGCATTTCTCTAATGACCAGTGTTGATGGGTTTTTTTTTTTCCATATGTTTGTTGGCCACATAAATGTCTTCTTTTGAAAAGTGTCTGTTCATATCCTTTGCCCACTTTTTGATGGGGTTGTTTTTTTCTTGTACCTTTGTTTAAGTTCCTTGTAGATTCTGGATATTAGCCCTTTGTCAGATGAGTAGATTGCAAAAATGTTCTCCCATTCTGTAGGTTGCCTGTTCACTCTGAGGATAGTTTCTTCTGCTGTGCAGAAGCTCTTTAGTTTAATTAGATCTCATTTGTCTATTTTGGCTTTTGTTGCCATTGCTTTTGGTGTTTTGGTCATGAAGTCCTTGCCCATGCCTGTGTCTTGAATGGTATTGCATAGGTTTTCTTCTAGGGTTTTTATGGTTTTAGGTCTTACGTTTAAGTCTTTAATCCATATTGAGTTAATTTTTGTATAAGGTATAAGAAAGGGGTCCAGTTTCAGTTTTCTGTATATGGCTAGCCAGTTTTCCCAACACCAATTATTAAATAGGGAATCCTTTCCCCATTTCTTGTTTTTGTCAGGTTTGTCAAAGATTAGATGGTTGTAGATGTGTGGCGTTATTTCCGAGGCCTCTGTTCTGTTCCATTGGTCTATATTCCTAGGTATTTTATTCTCTTAGTGGCAATTGTCAATGGGAGTTCACTCCTGATTTGGCTCTGTGTTTGTCTTTTATTGGTGCATAGGAATGCTTGTGATTTTTGCACATTGATTTTGTATCCTGAGACTTTGCTGAAGTTGTTTATCAGCTTAAGGAGTTTTTGGGCTGAGACCATGGGGTTTTCTAAATATACAATCATGTTGTCTGCAAACAGATGATTTGACTTCCTCTCTTCCTAATTGAATACTCTTTATTTCTTTCTCTTGCCTGATTGCTCTGGCCAGAACTTCCAATACCATGTTGAATAGGAGTGGTGAGAGAGGGCATCCCTGTCTTGTGCCAGTTTTCACAGGGAATGCTTCCAGCTTTTGCCCGTTCAGTATGATATTGGCTATGGGTTTATTTTAAATAGCTCTTATTATTTTGAGATATGTTCCATCAATACCTAGTTTATTGAGAGTTTTTAGCATGAAGGGGTGTTGAATTTTATCGAAGGCCTTTTCTGCATCTATTGAGATAATTGTGGTTTTTGTCATTGGTTCTGTTTATGTGACCGATTATGTTTGTTGATTTGCGTATGTTGAACCAGCCTTGCATCCAGGGATGAAGCCGACTTGATTGTGGTGGATAAGCTTTTTGATGTGCTGCTAGATTGGGTTTGCCAGTATTTTACTGAGGATTTTCACATCAATGTTCATCAGGGATATTGGCCTGAAATTTTCTTTTTTTGTTGTGTCTCTGCCAGGTTTTGGAATCAGGATAATGCTGGCCTCATAAAATGAGTTAGGGAGGATTCCCTCTTTTTCTGTTGTTTGGAATAGTTTCAGAAGGAATGGTACCAGCTCCTCTTTGTACCTCTGGTAGAATTCGCCTGTGAATCCGTCTAGGATTTTTTTAGTTGGTAGGCTATTACTGCCTCAATTTCAGAACTTGTTATTGGTCTTTTCAGGGATTCAACTTCTTCCTGGTTTAGTCTTGGGAGGGTGTATGTGTCCAGGAATTTATCCATTTCTTCTTGATTTTCTAGTTTATTTGTGTAGACGTGTGTAGAGTGTTCTCTGATGGTAGTTTGTATTTCCGGGATCAGTGGTGATTGCCCCTTTATCATTTTCTATTGTGTCTGTTTGATTCTTCTCTCTTTTCTTCTTTTTTAGTCTAGGTAGTGGTCTATCAATTTTGTTAATCTTTTCAAAAAACCAGCCCCTGGATTCATTGATTTTTTTGGAAGGTTTTTTCATGTCTCTATTTCCTCCAGTTCTGCTCCAATCTTAGTTATTTATTGTCTTCTGCTAGCTTTTGAATGTGTTTGCTCTTGCTTCTCTAGTCTTTTTAATTGTGATGTTAGGGTGTCGATTTTAGATCTTTCCTGCTTTCTCTTGTGGGCATTTAGTGCTATAAATTTACCTCTAAACACTACTTTAGCTGTGTCCTAGAGATTCTGGTACATTGTATCTTTGTTCTCGTTGATTTCAAAGAACTTCATTATTCTGCTTTAATTTTGTTATTTACCCAGTAGTCACTCAGGAGCAGATTGTTCAGTTTCCACGTAGTTGTGTGGTTTTGAGTGAGTTTCTTAATCCTGAGTTCTAATTTAATTGCACTGTGGTCTGAGAGGCTGTTTGTTATTATTTCTGTTCTTTTGCATTTGCTGAGGAGTGTGTTACTTCCATTTATGTGGTCAATTTTAGAGTAAGTGCTATGTGGTGCTAAGAAGAATGTGTATTCTCTTGACTTGGGGTGGAGAGTTCTGTAGATATCTATCAGGTCTGCTTCGACCCAAGTATGTTTTAGGGGCCATCATCTATGGGAAATTTAAGCACTTCCTGTCTCCTGTTCTCACAGCAAGTCAAAGTCAGGTTTGACTGTGGTTTTCCATCTCCTTGTGCTGTTTCATGGGGTCCTGTGTGGGTCTAAATCTTGGGGCTGTGTCACTAGCACATATAGTGGATTGGATGAGCAGCAGGAAAATGGCAGGCAGGCGTTGGACGTAAGCAAGAACAAGTGGATGCTGTTGGAAAAGGAAAGTACCATGGGCTGAGAGGGGCAGGGCATGTCCTATTTGTGTTTTCTAAATTATTTTTAAATGTTGATTTTTAGATTTTTGTACGTATATATAGATTTTTTTTTGAGACAGGGTCTCACTCTGTTGCCCAGTCTAGAGTGCAGTGGTACGATCTTGGCACACTGCAGCCTCAACCTCCCAGACTTGAGCAATCCTCCTGCCTCAGCCTCCCAAAATTGTGGGATTACAAGTGTGAGTCACCACCCCTGGCGCATTTTGTTTATTTTTTGTAGAGATTAAATCTCACTCTGTGAGATCTTATGGACTCGAATTCCTGGGCTCAAGTGATCGTCCCACCTCAGCCTCCCAAAGTACTAGGATTACAGGCGTGAACCACCACCCCCGGTCCTTGTGGTTTTTAAAATTGTGACAAAATATGTATAACAAAATTTATTATTTCGACCATTTTTAGTGTTCATTTCAGTGGCATTACGTATATTCACACTGTTATGTGACCATCAACAATATCCATCTCCAGGCTGGACGTGGTGGCTCACGCCTGTAATCCCAGCACTATGGGAGGCTGAGGTGGGTGGATCACCTGAGCCCAAGAGTTCGAGGCCAGCCTGGCCAACATGGCGAAACTTTTTTATTCTACTAAAAATAAAAAAATTAGCTGAGCGTGGTGGCGTGCACCTGTAGTCTCAGCTACTCAGGAGACTGAGGCAGGAGAATCGCTTGAGCCCAGGAGGCAGAGGTTTCAGTGAGCCAAGATTGCACCACTGCACTCCAGGCTGGGCAACAGGGCGAGACTCCATTTCAAAAAACAAAAACCAATATCCTGGCTGGGCGCGGCGGCTCATGCCTGTGATCCCAGCACTTTGGGAGGCCAAGGCGGGTGGATCACCTGAGGTCAGGAATTCGAGACCAGCTTGGCCAACATGGTGAAACCCTGTCTCTACTAAAAATACAAAAATTGGCCAGGCATGGTGGCAGGCACCTGTAATCTCAGCTACTCGGGAGGCTGAGCCAGGAGAATTGCTGGAACGCGGAAGGCAGAGGTTGCAATGAGCTGAGATCGTGCCATTGCACTCCAGCCTGAGCAGACAACAGCGAGACCCCATCTCAAACAAAACAAAACCCTAGAAACCAATATGCATCTCCAGAACTTTTTTTAAAATACTTTTTTAGAGCAGTTGTAGGTTCACAGCAAACTTGAGAGGAAAAGTACAGAGTGTTCCCATCAACCCCCCTGCCCTCTCCCACAAACTCTCCTATCATGAACATCTTCCACCAGACTACGGCGCTTGTGACAATTGATGAACTTACACATATGAGTTGACACATCGTACTCACTTGAAATCTTTAGTTTACATTAGGGTTGAGTTTATATTAGTTGTTTTGTTTGTTTGTTTGTTTTTTGTTTTTTTTTTTTGAGAGAAGGTCTCACTCTCACCCAGGCTGGAGTGCAGTAGCGTGATCACGGCTCACTGCAGCCTTGACCTCCCTGGGCTCAAGTGATCCTTCCACCTCAGCCTCCCAAGTAGCTGGGACTTACAGGCATGCACCACCGTGCCCGGCTAATTTTGATAGACTTTTTTCAACTGCATCCTGTGTCTCCCTCCTAGAGGTTCACAGTGTTTGTGAACATCTTAAAGACTTGAGGCAAGTTGCAGGAAGCAAAGAGACCTGTGTGACTTTGTCTCATACTTTCTCAAACATTTTGACTGTGGAAACTATCCTCCCAGGATGCTGTAATTGAATACACTTATTGTAGTAGGAAGTCTTAAAATGACATCGGGACTGGTAGAATACAATGCTTTTATCTTCAGGGAGTACACCGTTTTGTTTACTCTTAGAATAGTTGGGTGGTTAGTTGTGTAAGTGAGAGCCTCTACCTAGATGCTAATTAGCAGCCTTCTTGAATTAGCTATTAACTGCTTAAATGGCAAGAACAGCTTCTGAGGCACAAGTAATCTTCCCATACCTGTTGTGTCTGGCTTTGCATAACTTCACTCTTCTCTGAACCTCATTTAAATGTTACTTTCCTGACCCAGAGGTCCTGCTTCTGATTTTTGTTTTTTCCTTCTGTTATGTGCACAGTGATCTTAAAAGTTGTGAAGTATTGCAACCCATACTAGGATGTTTTCATATTTCCTGAACATCGATAGAAAAACTAAGACTAGGCCGGTTGCGGTGGCTCATGCCTGTAATCCCAGCACTTTGGGAGGCCAAGGCGGGCGGATCATTGGAGGTCAGGAGTTAGAGAGCAGCCTGGCCAACATAGTGAAACCCTGTCTCTACTGAAAATACAAAATAGCTGGGCATGGTGGCACACACCTGTAATCCCAGCTACTTGGGAGGCTGAGGCAGGAGAATCGCTTGAACCCGTGAGGTGGAGTTTGCAGTGGGCCAAGATCGCGCTACTGCACTCCAGCCTGGGCGACAGAGCAAGACTCCATCTCAAGAAAAATAAATAAATAAAAACTAAGACTAGGGCTTCAGTCTCCAGATTCGTTATTTGGTTTTGCTCTAGTCTGATGATACTCCTTTTCTGGCTGGCTTGTACTAGAGTCATTGTGGGGTATAAAGTGTGGTGGAGATAGTGAGGTGGCTGCTAAAGATTTGTGCTATTGCCAGGTATGGTGGCTCACGCCTCTAATCCCAGCTCTTTGGGAGGCCGAAGTGGGTGGATCACTTGAGGTCAGGAGTTCGAGACCAGCCTGGTCAACATAGCAAAACCCCATCTCTACTAATAATACAAAAATCAGGCCGGGCGCAGTGGTTTATGCCTGTAACCCCAGCGTTTTGGGAGGCCAAGGTGGGTGGATCACCTGAGGTCAGGAGTTGGAGACCAGCTTGGCTAACATGGTGAAACCCCGTCTCTACTAAAAATACAAAAAATTAGCTGGGCGTTGTGGCAGGCACCTGTAATCCCAGCTATTCGGGAGACTGAGGCAGGAGAATCGCTTGAACTCGGGAGGTGGAAGTTGCAGTTAGCCAAGATTGTGCCATTGCACTACAGCCTGGGCAACGAGAGTGAAACTCCATCTCAAAATTAAAAACAAAACAAAAAAACCCAAAAATTAGCCTTGCGTGGTGGTGTGCACCTGTAATCCCAGCTACCCGGGAGGCTGAGGCAGGAGAATTGCTTGAACCCAGGAGGCAGAGATTGCAGTGAGCCAAGATCGTGCCAGTGCACTCAAGCCTGGGTGACAAGAGCGAGACTCCATCTCAAAAAAAAAAAAAAAAAAAAAAAAAAAAGATTTATGCTCGTAGTTATTGCTGAGAACCAAGGACTACATTTCCCAGCATCCTTTGAGTCTACGTAGACTCATCCTTACTACCATATAGGTGAGAGTGATGTCTGCCACTTTTGGGCCAAGTTTTTGATGAATCCACTAGGCCTTCCCATATCTTCTCATCCTTTTCCATGGTCCCCATGGGGACCTTGGAGGCCCCAGGTAGATGATGGTGGTGGCACTTGATGGAAGGTGCCTGACTCCCTGAGTTACTCTTTGGAGGACAGCTGGCAGAGGAGGAATATCCACTTTGGATTTTGCATATGCAAGAGAGAAGCTTTTATTTGGTCAGGTTACTGAGATTTTGGCATTGTTTGTTATAGTAGTAAGAGAGTGCAACTTAGGTTTTGAAAATCTAGTCCAACTGCTAGAAAATTATCTCCTAGGGTAGGCCTTACCAAGAAAGAGTCAGGCTATGGGTCATCTCATGTCATGAATCATTACTGTTATAGTACATGCCAATCCTGGAGCCCCTCACTATGCTGCTGTGGGCTAAGGAAATAGAAATGAGATGCTTGGACCATCAGCCATCAGGTTAATACTGGCTTTGGGTGGTGGAGGGGGTGGGGGTGGGTGGAGACATTTTATCTTCTTTCATGGTTTCATCAGTTTTGGAGGCTAGGTAACTTTTTCAAATGTTTTATTTTTGTTATTATTTTTTACGTAAAATCTTTCAAAAAATAAGAGGTTTGGTGCTGTAAGAACCCTATACCTATTTGGCAAGCTTTTATTTCTGGGATTTTTTTTTTTTTTTTTTGAGAGTTCTTGCTCTGTTGCCCAGGCTAGAGTGCAGTGGCACGATCACAGCTCACTGCAGACTCTACCTCCCTGGCTCAGGTGATCCTGCCACCTCAGCCTCCCAGGTATTTGGGACTACAGGCACACGCCACCACACCTGGCTAGTTTTTTGTACAGACAAGGTTTTGCCTTGTTGCCCAGACTGGTTTTGAACTCCTGGGCTCAAGCGATCCACCTACCTTGGCCTCCCAAAGTGCTGGGATTACAGGCATGACCCACCGTGCCCAGCCTTAGGTAACTTTTTCCTTTGGTATTAAATGATACTGTAGTGATTGTTAGTTTTTATCTGACAGTGATATTTGGGCTTTTTTTTAAACAAAAGATATGAAATGGTTTAAAATAAGGCTAGCTCTAGTTTTCCTTGCCACCTTTCACATGAGTTATGTCTGGCTTCTCCCTCTGTAGTGGTATCTCTGGATTCTTTATTAGCTCGATGCATTGTGTGGCAAAGACAGTGTTCGCCAAACATCCATATGTTCTTCCACATTTCCTCATATCCCCTGGGCCCTCGTGACTAGTGCTGGCCAGTGCGATGTGAGCAGCAGCAGCAAGCATCACTTTGGGCTTAAAGCAGTTAGATGATGCACTCCTCCATCTCTCTGCCTCTGTTGTGGCAGACTTGAAGATCAGGGATTAAAGATAACAATTAAGCCACTGAAGCCTTGAGGATTTGTCTGTTGTGGCAGCATAGCCTAGTTTATCCTGACTAATAGAGCTCGTCATGCATTCTGCTAAAAATACCTAAATGCATCTCTTTTCTCTCTCTTTCTCCCTCCCCTCCCCTCACCTCCCCTCCCACAGGGTCTTGCTCTGTCACCCAGCTGGAGTGCAGTGACACAAACAGGGTTCACTGTAACCTCACCTTCCTGGACTCAAGCAATCTTCCTACCTCAGCGTCCTGTTTGTGTAGCTGGGACTACAGGTGCATGTCACTATGTCCAGCTATTTTTACTTTTTTTTGTAGAGATGGAGATGTCACTATATTGCCCAGGCCGGTCTCGAACTCCTGGGCTCAAGTGATTCTCCTGCCTCAGCCTTCCAAACTGCTGGGATTACAGGTGTGACCCACCATGCCTGGCCTAAATGTACCTCTTGTTTCAACTTATTTTAGTGGGCTCAGCCCACATGTGCATTTGCTCCTGCAAGAAGGAGCCTGAAAAATGCCTTAAGACTTCTTATATCCTATGGCCGAGTGTGGTGGCTCACGCCTGTAATCCCAGCACTTTGGGAGGCCGAGGCAGGCAGATCACCTGAGACCAGGAGTTTGAGACCATCCTGGCCAACATGGTGAAACCCTGTCTCTCCCAAAAAATACAAAAATTAGCCAGGCATGGTGGCCCATGCCTGTAGTCCCAGCTTCTTGGGAGGCTGAGGCAGGAGAATCACTTGAACCCAGGAGGTGGAGGTTGCAGTGAGCTGAGATTGCGCCACTGCGTTCCAACCTGAGCAACAGAGTGAGACTCTGTCTCAAAGAACAAAAAGTTAACTTGCTGAATATTCCTTCCTCATCATTCTGGAGAATGCATAAAGTTCAGAGGAAGATGGACCTGTGGGAGATGTTGGTTTGATGGCTGTGCAGTGATGAAACAGGCAGCTCTCTGATACAGCACATGTGTTTTGCATGCCATCTACACATGGTCAGGAGACTGTACACACTTATTTCTAGCAGAGCATAGGAGCGATAGTTAATTTAGACATTGCCATCTATAAGGGTAAATAAACATGGATGAGTAAAATCCCCCACCTAGCAGTTCATGTCAGAAAGCTAGGAGTCAGTGATCCCACTCTCTCCCTCATTGTCAAATCCAGGTAGTTACTTCCAAAATGTTTCTCAGATTTGCCCGCTTCTCTCTATATGCCCTGCTACTGTCTTGGTCTAAGCACCATCTTGTCTCATCCAGGTCACTGTCAGTAGCTTTGTAACTGGTCTCTCAAAGTTGGGCCAGTCTTGCTGCATTCAAATTTATGTATCTGCCTAGAGGCCACTGTATCCTGGTTTCTGTCCCCATATTAGTCTATTTTCACAGTGCTACAAGACAGTACCTGAGACTGGGTAATTTATATACAAAAGTGGTAATTTTGTTTTGTTTTGAGACAGGGTCTCACCCTGTTGTCCAGGCTGGAGTGCAGTGGCACAACCTTGGCTCACTGCAACCTCCACTTTCCCGGGCTCAAGTGATTCTCCAGTCCCAGCCTCCAGAGTAGCTGGGATTACAGGCATCAGCCACCAATGTCTGGCTAATTTTTGTATTTTTTTGTAGAGATGGGCTTTTGCCATGTTGGCCAGGCTGATCTTGAACTCCTGAGCTCAAGTGATCCACCTGCCTTGGCCCCCCAAAGTGTTGGGATTACAGGCGTGAGCCACTGTGCCTGGCCCCAAAAGAGGTTTAATTGAATCACAGTTTGGCATGGCTGGGGAGGGCTTAGGAAACTTAAAATCATGGCAGAAGGGGAAGGGGAGGCAAGGCACGTCTTACATGGTGACAGGAGAGAGAGAGAGAGCACAGGGGAAACTGCCACTTTTAAACCATCACATCTCGTGAGAACTTCCTCACTGTCATGAGAACAGCATGGGGGAACCGCCCCCATAATCCAGTCACCTCCCACCAAGTCCCTCCCTCCACACGTAGGGATTACGACTCGAGATGAGGTTTGGGGGACACAGCCAAACCATATCAGTCCCCACCCCCACCTGTAGTCTTCCTCTGATCAATACCTGTTCAGCTTTCATATCCAAGTTCTTCAAGGGAGCCTGCATGGACTCCCCTCCTTCTGCCTGTTGGCTTTTGTATGCTGAGGTTTTCTTTCCTCACAGGCAAAACAATTGTGATTAAATAATAACTATTACTTTTTGACACTGAGTCTCTGTCGCCCAGGCTGGAGTGCAGTGGCATGGTCTTGGCTCACTGAAACCTCCACCTCCTGGGTTCAAACGATTCACCTGCCTCAGCCTCCCGAGTAGCTGGGATTACAGGCATGTGCCACCTTGCCCGGCTAATTTTTGTATTTTTAGTAGAGATGGGGTTTCACCATGTTGGCCAGGCTGGTCTCGAACTCCTGACCTCAGGTGATCCGCTTGGCTCAGCCTCCCAAAGTGCTAGGGTTGCAGGTGTAAGGCATCGCACCCAGCCCTTAAATAATTATTGGTTTAATGATTGATCTTCTGCCAGACAGCGAACTCTTCAATGGCCGGGAGCCAGGTAGTTTTCTTTGCCACTATTTGAGTGATTGCTACGAATATCTACCCAGCTCCTGTTAAAAATAATCATCAGTGGGCACAGATGACAGCTGGCTTCTCTTGTTGAGATAAAGCAGATCTTATGTGGTGCCCTCAAAAGAAATTTAGAATGCAGTTTCCAGTGGCATGTTGAAAATGGTACTCAGGCCATAGATAGAGTGCACTTACGATTTTATTAAGAAGTAACATCCATCCTAATGACACATTTCTAGGTCTGAACCTTTCTCTTCAGTGGTGCATATCTGACAGAAGAGACTAGAAGAACTCAAACTGGACATGCTGGGATGGAAGTAGTGGTTTCAGTTATTGCTGGGAATGGAATACCAGTTCTTTTTCTTTTGGTTTGTCCGTATTTTCTGTACTGTATGTTATTTTCTAGAATATAAGTATGATTTTTACTTTAAGTACAGTAGGAGATTAAAGATGGTGTTGTAACTCAGAAGCCGCCTCCCTTTCTCCCTCCCTGCTGGAGAGAGTGGCCGGGTGTGCTCAGGCTAGACAACAGTGACTGCTCCCAGGCACCCGGCTGCAGAAGTCCATGGCTGGACCTCAGCCGTCTTCTGTTGGACTTGGCTGTTGGCTTGCCCATAGGGGCCCTTCCCTGAGCTTCCTTCCTTTCCATGCTGCTGTTAGTGCTACTGACTCAGAATTGAGCCTGGAACTTTCCTCATGTTAGTCATGTGGGCCAACTTTGAAAGAAGCATTTCACCTGCAGCATTTAATGGAGACATTGCTGTTTGAGCCTTGAGTGCATTTTAGAGTAGATATCCGTGGGCTGGTCTGCTACCTTACTGGCTGTGTTATTATCTGTTACTAGGACAAAATGTATTTTCAGTTCCCTGCAGTGAACTTCCAAACATAGTTTTGGAATACGAGCCATAAACCGTTTTAAAAGTCTTCTATGTATCTGGCTTTGAAATAGGTGCTGTTTCAATCCCGGCCAAATAACATGGTTGGGATAGGACTGAACTTTCTGTAAAGTAGGCTGGAAAAATTCTTGTTGCCCAGTAACTTGCACGGGTTTTGGCAATTGCGTGTGATGGGACTGGCAGAAATGCCTGGCTGTTGTTGGTGCTTGGTTTGGGGAGGGAGAGTGGTTGGGGAGCAGAAGGGAGTTGAGTGGTGGGTGAGTCCTGGCAGGAAGTAGAGCTCATTTAGGAATTAGGGTCTGTGGCAGACCATCCCAGGGGCCAGGTAGAACTGGACACAGACAGGGAGGGGAAAGAGAAGGTGGAGAGAGGCAGGAGTATTCGACGTAGATAACTTTCCCTCTTATTTTGTCATGGACAATTTCAAGCATGTACATTACCCAGCTCTGACAATTATTAATATCCTGCTGTTCTCATTTCTTCTTTACCTCTATCCATTCCCTACCTCATATTTATTCTTTTTATTTTTTTATTTTTGTACCTATTTATTTATTTAGAGATGGAGTCTCACTCTGTCACCCAGGCTGGAGTGCAGTGGCGCGATCTCGGCTCACTGAAACCTCCATCTCCCAAGTTCAAGCGATTCTCTTCCCTCAGCTTCCTGAGTAGCTGGGATTACAGGCATGTGCCACCACACCCAGCTAATTTTTGTATTTTTAGTAGAGATTGGGTTTCGCCATGTTGGCCAGGATGGTCCCGAACTCCTGACCTCAGGTGATCCACCCGCCTTGGCCTCCCAAAGTGCTTGGATTTCGGGCGTGAGCCACTGCACCTGGCCAATTATTCTTTTTAAACATTTTAAATGTAAAATGTATAGGTATTGTGATGTACAAATCTCAGCTGTACAACTTTAAAAAATGACTAAACCTGTCTAATGAAACCCCTATCACAATATAGAGAACATTTCTGTTTTTCCAGAAAGTTCCATCATGTCCCCTCTCCCTCAATCCTCCCTTTACCCCTATAAGGCTATGACTGATCTGCTGTCATCTCTGTAGATTAGATCTGCCTTTCCTAGAGCTTCATCTAAATGGCCTCATACAATAAGTATTCTTTGGTGTCTGGCTTTGTTCACTCAGCATGATGTTTTTGAGATTCGTCCATGCAGTTGTGTGTGTCTGTAGTTTGTTCCTTTCTAATATTATACAATTTTGTTGTAAGAATATACCGGTTAGTTTAGGCATTCTTCTATTGATGAACGTTTGGGTTGCTTCTAGTTTGGAGTTGTTACAATCAAAGACGCTCTGAACATTTGCAATTTGCAAGTCTTTCTGACTTTTTGTGGACCAATGTTTTTATTCCTCTTGAGTAAATACCTATGAGTAGAATGGCTGGATCAAAAGGTTAAGTGTGTGTTGAAATATATCAGAAACTTCCAACCCTTTTTCTGAAGTGGTTGTACCATTTTATTTTCTTAGCACCAATGTGTGACAGTTTCACTGGTTTCACATCGTCACCAACACTGTATTACCAATCTTGTCAATTGTGGCTCTTCTCGTAAAGGTTGTGGTGGTTTCTCCGTACTGTTTTAATTTGCCTTTCCCTCATGATTAATGATGTTGAGTACCTCTCCATGTGCTTTTTGGACATGCAGATATCTTCCTTTGTGAGGTGTCCATCCTAGCCATTGACCCGTTTAATTGGGTTGTCTGTCATCTTATTATTGAATTATGAGAGGTTTTTATATGTTTTGGATTTAAGTGCTTTGTCATATATTTTGTGAATATTTGCTCCCAGACTGTGGCTAGCTTCTTCAGGTACATAATGATGGCTTTTGATGAGCAGAAGCTCTTCGTTTTGATGAAGTCTGATCTAGAATATTATTCTTTTATGGTTGCCTGCTCTATCTTGCCTAAGGAACCTTCCAGGTTGCAGTTGTGCAGGTACTCTTTTATGTGTTCTTCCAAAAACTTTGTTTCAGCTTTTACATTTAGATCTGTGATTCATCTCAAATGAAGTTTGGCACAGGTGCTTCTTGACAAACGGAGCCTGATGCCTTAAACACGTGGGATGCCGGTCTTGCCCCACGATGAGTGCCCCCAGGCACTTTGAGTCTGGAAGGCAGGACCACTACTGCCTCCTTTTCATCTCATCCAGGAAAGTACAGGAAGTGCAGGTTATCCTTGGTGCAGTGGCCTTTCTGCGTTCCAGAGCAAAAACTTCCACCAGAGACCTGTAATGAAACCTTCCAAACATGTCTTCTATCAATCATTGTGTCACATTGGCCCTGGTGATACAGGTGGTGACGGAGAAAGACCATTGGCTTATAAAGGTCTGAGTTTGGATTTCTCCCTTCTCGTTTATTGGCTGTGTGAGTCTGGATAACTTACTTAATATCTCTGAGCCTCATTTAAAAAGATCCCTGCGTAGAGATTCAAAGTCTGTGCTTGAACTTAGTTAAGTGCTCAGTAAATGTCAGCACCTTCCCCCACCTGCACCACTCCCCTTGACCCCCATCAGTAAACATACCAGAACCCCAGTGTAGAATGAAATGTGCTTTGTGAAATAATAAATTGCTGAAACCCGGTGTGTGAACTTTTTCACAAAGTATTAAGTTAATGTTTCCATAATTTAAACTAGTTTACTGGAATAGCTACATTAGGAAATATATGATACATGCCAAAGCTTGCATTTATGTTTAAATTAATGGTATCGATCAGTATATATTTCCATTTATCACATTTCACTTGTTAAGTATATATTCTTTTTATACATTATTTAAAAGCAGCAAAGTTATATAGTAAAATAAAAAATGCAGGGCTCAGATCCCTTGGGCAGTTATCATGTAGTGGGGTTGCTTTATATGCCTGCAGTTTGTAAGGAAAGTTTTCAAAATTTTGAGGTTGAAGATTGCATCCTAACCCCATTCCTTGTCCTGTGCAGAGGAACTCAAACTTGTGCCACTTGATTTTGAGGTGTTTTGTCACGTAGTAGTAGTAATCAGAATATAATAAAATATATCTGCATCTTATTGACAATGCTTACTAATGCACCAGGATGTCCTAATGCCAGCCATGTCGCATCAGCCCAGTTCTAGCCATACAAGATACCTTGTATGGCCATTAATGTTGAGAGTAAAAGAAATGTAGAATAAATGGGACAAAAAGGAAATGAAAATTGTTGATATTGTGAAGGTCCTTCATTGGCCTCCAGTAAATCCCACCAAATATTTTGGTTGAGCTGGAAGCAAAGACCATTTTGATGGTCACAATGATTGTCATTGGCTCTCACGAGGCTAAAGTTTTAAGACTTATTAGATGGGTTTATTTAAAAAATGTGTTATCTGGGCTGGGTGTGGTGGCTCATGCCTATAATCCCAGCCCTTTGGGAGGCTGAGGCAGGCGGATCACTTGAGGTCACGAGTTTGAGACCAGCCTGACCACCATGATGAAACCCCATCTCTACTAAAAATATAAAGATTAGCCAGGCGTGGTGGCGCATGCCTGTAATCCCAGCTGCTTGGGAGGCTGAGGCAGGAAAATCACCTGAACCTAGGAGGTGTAGGTTGCAGTGAGCCGAGATCATGCCACTGCACTCCAGCCTGGGCAACAGAGTGAGATTCCATCTCAAAAAAAAAAAAAAAAAAGTGTTATCTATCCTGAGAATGAGAATCCTGCATCCAATGTGCTTATCATTCCTAAGAAGCAAATAGGTAAGTTTTGTAAAGCACTCTCTGGCTATGGAGTGCTTGATGCAGATCATAAACTCTGCACATCCCTTCTCAAAGGACCACCTATGAAAAAGGAAATTGGTACATGAAAAAAAGGAAATTAGAAGGGGCAAGTTCCAAGCAACATGGCCCCTGTATCTAGCAATGAGTCACTACTCCCACAGGCTATGGGGACAGATACTGCTGAGGAAGCATAGGGGACAGATACTGCTGAGGAAACGTAGAGCACAGAATGGGTGAAATCAGCAGCCAGGCGGAAGTCCGGATGCTTAGTGATGATCTTTAAGGAACTGTTGATTTTGTTAAGGAAAGAGTGTATTATTGTGGGAGGAGTATACGTAAAAGTGATGGTTCTCTCGAGCCGGCTGACATTCATTTTAACGAGACAATTGGAGAACAAATTAAGAAATGCAGGGGCTACTTACTGTGATTTTTGTCACAGTAACAGGAAAGCTCAGCGGTACCCTTGTCAGGGTCTGCAGCGTGTGGCTGCAGTACATCAAACTCTGCACGACTCTAGAATTGCGCACAGTTTGAAGGTGATGCGTGACACAGACCTTTTGAAAGAAGAGGTTGTTATCTGCTGGTCAGAAAAGGCTTCTCAGAATATGTCTCCAAAAATTTTGCCACAGAGAGTCATGTTAAAGCATTCCCTTTAGAAAAGGGTTGAGGAAAGCTGAAGAGGAATCTTCAGATGACGAAGATGAAAATACTGGGATGGTGGCCAGGTGTGGTGGCTCAAGCCTGTAATCCCAGCACTCTGGGAGGCTGAGGCAGGTGGATCACTTGAGGTCAGGAGTTCAACACCAGCCTGGCCAACATGGTGAAACCCTGTCTCTACCTAAAATACAAAACTTAGCCTGGCGTGGTGGTGCACACCTGTGGTCCCAGCTACTCAGGAAGCTAAGGCACAAGAATTGCTTGAACCTGGGAGATGGAGGTTGCAGTGAGCTGAGATCATGCCACTGCACTCCAGCCTGGGCAACAGAGGGAGACTCCATCTCAAAAAAAAAAAAAAAATGGGGGTGATGTGTTCACTGGCTGCCAGGGAACCCAGAGTTGGAACTGTGAAGTGTGTGACAGCAAGGATGATGACAATGATATCAATACCCATGTATTTTTATTTTTTTAGAGATGGGGTCTCACTCTGTCACCTAAGCTGGAGTTCAATGGCACAATCATAGCTCACTGCAGTTTCAAAGTCCTGGGCTCAAGCGATCCTCTTGCCTCAGCCTCCTAAGTAACAATATTGATAGCATTTAAAGTGATGAATGCAATCTAGCTTGCAGTATCATGCTGCATATTTTTCTATATTGTCAGATGGAAGAACAATATGTATT
Organism: Nomascus leucogenys; assembly: GCF_006542625.1. Lineage (NCBI taxonomy): Eukaryota > Metazoa > Chordata > Mammalia > Primates > Hylobatidae > Nomascus > Nomascus leucogenys. The sequence goes on along the minus strand of NC_044406.1, from coordinate 17,948,152 downwards.
TGCAAAAGATAAAGTGGCTTAACTCACGCTATAATGTATATTGCAAATATTTCACTGTGAGTGGTCTGAAATTAAGCCCAATGAGCCCATTCACCTCAGTGAGTAAAACGTAGTTGGCTTATATGTGCTGCATTTCTTTTGGAAAAACTGGTAGTGGACACATCTCAATCACATTTACATAGTTTAAAAAAAAAAAGATTTACTTTCAGTCATTCTTACAAAAAAATTTGATACTGGGAAGCAAAAGATAGGAGGCCAGGTAGTTTCCTGATGTCCTCACGCCTCCCCTCCTTCCTCCTAGTTAAAACTTGATCCCCCAGGCAACGAGTACCCACTCACTATGACACTTGGTAAGGACTTGCTGATGTCCTAACACTGAATTGGTATATTGGCTCCTTCTTATGAGATTGGAAAATAAGATTTAAGTGACACTTCAAGCTGGGTGCGGTGGCTTACGCCTGTAATCTCAGCACTTTGGGAGGCCGAGGTGGGCAGATCACTTGAGGTCAGGAGTTCAAGACCAGCCTGGCCAACATGGAGAAACCCTGTGTCTACTAAAAATACAAAAATTAGCCAGGCATGGTGGTGCATGCCTGTAATCCCAGCTACTTGGGAGGCTGAGGCAGGAGAATCACCTGAACCCAGGAGGCAGAGGTTGCAGTGAGCCGAGATTGCACCACTGCACTCCAGCCTGGGCGACAGACCAAGACTCCATATCAAAACAAACAAACAAAAAAAACACTTCACAACTTTCTTCATTGACTTGACCTGAGTATGTCAGAAATAAGCAGCAGTGGAGATAAGTAAGATCTAAATTATGGTAGGAGTTAGGAGAGGTGCCTTCTGTCCAGTATATCTGGGCTTTTTTTTTTTTAAGGTAGCTTTTAGGTAGCTAGTGTTGTCATATGTCCAATCCAATTTTTGTTTTGAAGGCTTTGGCCAAAAACTTATTCTAAAGTCTAGCACTTTTCATTTCAACAAAGCCAGTCTTACTTACTTTCATAATTTCTTTTTTTTTTCTGCAGGGAGTTAGATAGACTTGAGGATAACCTGGTATATATTTAAAGACTGGCATGAGCCAGTACAGTCACAGAATTACTATATGGTAAATCATTTGCCATCATATCACTTTGTTGACTAATGCTTTGCTTCAGAAATCGGATACTTTTAAACCACACTAGAAAATTATGGTTTTATATATTACCCATAAAACATTTAGCAAAAATAGTATTCAAGATAGTGTTCAAAAGTTTTCAACGAACTGAAGTCCTATGCATCATCTTTCTTATTTCATACTAGTGTGTTTCAAGGTCCTTGTAATTGACCTCCTGCTTGAGGTCATTGTAACTGGTTTTTAAATTACACTTTCCTGCTAAGCATAGCTTTCAACTGGAACCTTGGCTTTTTGCAATCCTTGATGTAGTATCTCTCTCTCTCTCCTCCTCTCTCTCTCTCTTAAAAAGACAGAGTCTCATTATGTTGCCCAGACTGGACTTGAACTCCTAGGTTCAAGTGCTCTTCTTGCCTCAGCCTCCAGAGTAGCTGGGACTTCAGGCACACGCCACCAGGCCTGGTATCACTTCTTAAAGTTTGCTAAACCAAGATAGGTAGGGTGGGTGTGTGTGCCTGCCTCAGGGTCAGAAAAGATGATTTATATGATATGTGTGTGTGTGTTTTTTTTCCCTGAAGCTGTCCTGCGTCAGTAGGAACTGGACGGTAATGGTTGCTAGGAGCACAGGGTGTATTTGGGAATGAAAATCTGAATTTTATCTCTTCCTTTTTATCTGTGATCTTTTTGCTTAAGATTCAGCCTGATATATAAATTTGTTTTGCCCCCAGGTAGCTCAGTCTTACATAGTGTGTCAGGAATGTACTAAGCCTCATGAGGGCATCGGGGAACACAGGACTTGGGGTTGGAAAAGCTGATTTTGAGCCCTGACTTGTTCATGCTGTACTTGAGCGACCCTGGGCGAGTCTGTTAACCTCTTTGCACTTCATTTTTCTACCTGCGAAGTGAAGCCAGTACTTGCGCTGCCTGCCTGCTGGGGTTCTGAAATTCAACTGAGAAGTCTGTGGAAGTGTTTTGTAAATGGCAAAGCGTGTGACCACGGTGATGATGAAAGGTTTTAGGTAACTGGTGCTCTCTTTAGGGATAAAGCCCTTTTTTCTTTGTATAGAATAAAAGTTCCAATCTGGTGTTTTATTACAATTAGCATTTATAAATCAGATGCTAAATTCATGTTTTAGAAATTCTGAAAATAAGCCAGTTGCATACTGTTTTGGTATAAATCCTCAAAGTGAACTTAGTCTACTGGCCTGAGTGACAAATGTCAGGCAAAAATTCCAACTTGAGATTCGAGGCAGTTTTCCTATTGAGTATGAATTGCTCAGGATTTTTTTTTTTTTTTTTGAGTAGCAGTATTAATATGTCCTGTTTTCATTGACAGTGAAAAGTCTCTCCCAATTCTTGGTAGGCCGGTGAGTCCCAGCACAGAATGTTGAGAAGGCAAAGAAGGGAGGAATTCATGTCACTTGATCAAAATGGAATCTTCTTGGCAACAAGTTCCTCCTGCCACGTTCAAGGTTGCCTGTGAAAATGGGCTGCGTGACTTCGGGACTACTGTCCCTATCCTCCCTTCTGCCCCTTTCCGCTATTCTCCTTTGTCTGTTTCTATTTGCTTCCTTGCCTTTATTAACTAATTATAACAATCACCATGGCCTTGGAATTAATACCTATGTTGCTACTTTTTCATAGCATCACTATGAAACATATAATTTTTTTTTTTTTTAATCTTTTGAGACAGAGTTTTGCTCTTGTCATCCAGGCTGGAGTACAGTGGTGCAACCTTGGCTCGCTGCAACCGCCTCCTCCCAGGTTCAAGTGATTCTTCTGCCTCAGCCTCCCCAGTAGCTGGGATTACAGGTGCCCACCCCACACCCAGCTAATTTTTTGTATTTTTAGTAGAGACGGGATTTCACCATGTTGGGTAGGCTGGTCTCAAACTACTGACTTGAGGTGATCCACCCACCTCCGCCTCCCAAAGTGCTGGGATTACAGGCGTGAGCCACCGCGCCCGGCCTGAAACATATAATTTTTAATGTAGATAAGTAAGAGTCCAGGAAGCAATCCTATAGGCAGAATGTCTAATTTATTCAGCTGCAGTGGCGCGTTATCTTGACTCTAAGCAAATGTCTTTGGGAGTGGAATTACCCATCTGAGAGAAATTGATCAGGCTGGGTTGTAGAGTGTTTCCTTAGTATAGACGTGTGTCCTTTCATTAGTAGATGACCTCTAAAGGGTAAATTTGACTCTGAGAGTCTCCTGCTAAAAAACTCTCATGATTATTTAAAAATATTTTTAGGTGAGACATTGATACTATGGTTATTTTTTTCTTTGAGTTCTCATCTTTTAGTGATATATCCTGAAATATTGGGGGATAAAACAATATGGTGTCTGGTGGGATTTATTTTAAAATAACACAGGGAGGGAGGGGTGGACGTTGTGGATGGTAGTAAAGATGAAACAAAGCTGGCCTTGAGCTGATTGTTGTTGAGGTGGGAGGTATGGAGATTTCATTATACTATTCTGTCTACTTTTTATGTATATTTGTAGTTCTGTATAATAAAAAGTTTTAAAGAGGCCAGGAGCAGTGGCTCACAGCTGTAATCCTAGCACTTTAAGAGGCCGAGGTGGGAAGATTGCTTGAGCCCAGGAGTTCAAGACCACCCTGCGCAACAGAGTGAGACCCCATCTCTGTTAAAAAAAAAAAAAAAAAAAAAAAAGTAGCCAGGTGCAGTGGCTAACGCTTGTAATCCCAGCACTTTGGGAGGCTGAGGTGGGCAGATCGCTTGAGGTCGGCAGATCGCTTGAGGTCAGGAGTTTGAGACCAGCCTGGCCAACATGGTGAAACCCCATCTCTGCTAAAAATAAAACAAAATTAGCAGGGCATGGTGGCACATGCCTGTAGTCCCAGCTACTCTGGAGGCCAAGGCACAAGAATCGTTTGAGCCTGGGAGGTGGAGGTTGCAGTGAGCCGAGATCGTACCCGTGCATTTTTGAGACTCTGTCTCAAAAATAAATAAGTAAAAATAAAAAGTTAAAAAACCTGGCCGGGCGTGGTGGCTCACGCCTGTAATCCCAGCACTTTGGGAGGCCGAGGCGGGCGGATCATGAGTTCAGGAGATCGAGACCATCCTGGCTAACACAGTGAAACCCCGTCTCTACTAAAAATAGAAAGAAAAATTAGCCGGTCGTGGTGGTGGGCGCCTGTAGTCCCAGCTACTCTGGAGGCTGAGGCGGGAGAATGGCGTGAACCTGGGAGGCGGAGCTTCCAGTGAGCCGAGATTGCGCCACTGCACTCCAGCCTGGGCAACAGAGCGAGACTCTGTCTCAAAAAAAAAAAAAAAAAAAAAAAAGTTAAAAAACCCAACCATAGGTATCCCATTGCCTCAAGGAAGGTCCAGCCCTCCCCCTCCAGGCTCGTTTTCTGGGGTGTTCTGGCCCCAGGAAGTGATCTGTGGGTAGCCTTCACACTTACACTCTGGCTTACTGCTGGCCCCTTGCACTAGCTGGCTTCTGTTAATGCACCGCTCTTTCCTTCCCTTTGATCTCCCACATCCTCATCCCATTTGCCTGCCTGACTCTTACAGAGCCTCAGGTCACGGACAATATCCCTTCCTCCAGGCCTTCTGTGATTGCCCTCCGCTCAGGTGTGGATTATGTGCCCTCCTGGGGGTGCTCTGTTCACTGTTTCCCTTATTTTGGCCGCCCTCACGGTGATCCTAACCATCCCCTTCCTTCTGGTTACCCACATTGTACTGTAGTTGGTTTTTTCTTTTGAGGGAAGTGATTATGCCCTGTTGACACTTCTATCCCTGGCACCCATCAGAATCCTGCCATACAGCAGGCAATCCATAAATAAGAGAATAAAAGGCCCACTCTGCTGCTTAGTGGCATTTGGCCTCAGGTTCCCAGCGCCTCTCTCCAGAGCTAGCGGTGTCTGGTGCTGATGTGCTGCCTGCCTGCCTTCATGTTTCTTCATTCCCTTGTTCAGCTGGCCTCTGTTCTGTCCCATTGGGATTTTGAGTGACTTTCTAGAAGTTACAGCAGTGCGAGCATGAGTTTGGACACTACGTTCCTATATCTCCACTGCACGTGGTGAGGAAGCTCCCATCAAACTTGGAACTCTTACATCCTCTAGAATGTTTTGAGTTTTAAAATGGTGCCCCATACTACTAGGCGTAATTTAAACATGCTCATTATTCATGTAATAAGTTGCTCCTCTGTTTTGAATAGGTCTCTATTACAGGGTGCACCTCCAGGGTGCGTTTTATTTTATTTTTTTAGTTTATGAGACAAGGTCTTACTCTGTCACTTAGGCTGGAGAGCAGTGGCGTGATCACAGCTCACTGCAACCTCTACCTCACCTTCCAGTCTCAAGCCATCCACCCACCTTAGCTTCCTGAATAACTGGGACTACAGGCACGCACCACCACACCTGGCTAATTTTTTGTATTTTTAATAGAGATGGGGTTTCGCCATGTTGTCCAGGCTGGTCTCGAACTCCTGAGCTCAAGTGATCTGCCCACCTCGGCCACCTAAAGTGTTGGGATTACAGGCATGAGCCACCATGCCCAGCCAGAGCACATTATATGTTGTCAAGTTGATGGTAGACATGTGAGCCAGGAGCTATGACAGGACTGTTTATTGCAGCAGTGCGAAACAGGAAATGAATAAAAATCTGTCACACAAGAGAATTCTATACAGAAGCGAAAACGTATGAACTGGAGCTAAACGCACAAATTGATTGAATGCCACCAAAAAATAGCAAGCCGAAGAATACATACAATGCAATACCATTTATACGAAGTTCAAAGACATGCAAAACTGAGCAATATACTGTTAAGAAATTTGTGTGTGTATATGTATATATGTATGTGTGTGTGTGTGTGTGTGGGGGGGTGTGTATAATGCCTGTATGTGCCTGTACATATTGTCTTAGACTGTTTGAACTGCTATAACATAATGCCTGGGCATGGCTTCTAAACAACAGAAATTTATTTATTTAGAGACAGAGTCTCACTCTGTTGCCCAGGCTGGAGTGCAGTGGCATGATCTCAGCTCACTGCAACCTCTGCCTCCCAGGTACAAGTGATTCTCCTGCCTCAGCCTCCCGAGTAGCTGGGATTAGAGGCGCCTGCCACCACGCCCAACTAATTTTTGTATTTTTAGTAGAGACAGGGTTTCACTATGTTGGACAGGCTCGTCTCGAACTCCTGACCTCAAGTGGTCCACCTGCCTTGGCCTCCCAAGGTGCTGGGATTACAGGCATGAGCCACTGCACCCAACCAGAAATTTATTTCTCATAATTATGGAGACTAGGAAGTCCAACATCAAGGTGGCGGCAGACTCATTGTCTGGTGAGGACCTGCTTTCTAGTTCATAGACGGGACCTTCTCCCTGTGTCCTGGAATGATGAAAGGGGGAAAACAGCTCTCCGGAGTCTCATTTATAAGGGCACTAATCCAATTTATGAGGGCTCCATCCTCATACCTAATCACCTCCCAAAGGCCTCATCTTCAGGTACCATCATATTGGGGGACAGGTTTCAACACATGAACCTTGAGGGGACACAAACGTTCATTCTATAGCACACACACGTGCGTGGAACTGATAAATACGTAGATCCGGACAGAAGTGTTCTCTGGGCAGGAGGGAGGAGATGTGATCAGGGAGGGGCACATGGGACCCTGAGTGCAGGTAACCCTCTGACTTGGGCTGCACAGAAGGTACGTGGTTTTTCGTTGCATTATACTTTATGCCTCATGTATAAGCTAAATATATTCTTCAGATGTATGATATGTCATAACAAAAATAACATTAAAAATCCATCAGCAAGTTCTAAGTGAGGTTACATTCCCAGCACTTTGAAGAAGAGGATTAAAAAAAATTCTTACTGCGTTTCTTCCACAGTTCATAGGGTAATTTTAATCAAATCATTCCTTACTTTACCTAACAGGCTGATGACAGAAATACACATTGCTATAGCTCCCCACTGGTGATCACCAGTGAGTAGATGAAGTAGACAGATCATCTCCCCTAATCCTGTCCTCTCCTTGTTCATCGCAGATGTTGCTGTGGTAGACATGAGTGATGTCTCCAGACAGCCTTCCCTCTTCTACCATCTTGGAGTCCGAGAAAGCTTTGACATGGCCAATAATGTGATCTTGTACCATGACACCGATGCTGACACTGCTCTCTCTTTGAAGGTACCGGGTATTCACCTTCTCCTGAGTACTTCGTTTTGGGAAAGCAGAATTATATGTCTAGCTGAAATGCCACAGTAGCACAGGAAGTTGGAGAAAAACAAAGACTTGCTTGTGCAATTCTTTCCTTCCCACCACAGATTCTAGTTCACACAGATGACTTCCTGGCTACTTAGCGAGCATCTGTGCTACGGTCGTACGTTTGCAAGCAACTTGGGCATTTCCAGGCTCGTTAGGGAAGTGGAGGCAAACACTCCTATTAGTTTCCATTGAAGCAAACACACTGTTCTGAATTCCTTCATGAGCAATTGGATCCAAACCTACACATAAAAATCAGTTCTTAACTTGGATAATAATATGAAGACATTGAACAGTTACCGAAATGGACAGAATATTTTAGTATAGACACAATTAGTCTTTGATGTTATTTTCCCCCAGTCTGAAAGCAAAGCAAAACTGAAAACGTGTGTGTTCCTGCACAACTCATTCATGGTTAAGAATTTCTAAAATGTATTTTTGCAAGTTTGAGACAAGCTTTTTTGGATAACATAGTATTTTTTAAAAAAATGCTTATATTTGTATAGTGGAAATGTTTAACATGAGTTATTCCAAAATTCAGTGGATATTGATATTGTTGAATATTTTAGTCAGAAAATCCTGGCCTATGTTAAATCATTTTAGGAATAATGGATTAGTTTGTTTATAGCAGTGCTTCTCGGCCTTGAGTGCACTTCAGAATTACTGGGAGAGCTTGTAAATATCCCCATGCCTAGGCCCCACCCCAGAGCAATTACATCACAATCTCAGGGATGGGGATGGGACCCAGGCACGGAGATTTTTTTTAACCTCCCAAATGTGCAACCATGGGTGAGAACCAATGGTTTGGAGAGTCAGCCTTGACAGACATCATTTCTAAAGGTTCAGTTCCCTCAGTATTAAAAATCACTGGTAGATAGTAGTGCAATTTTATGCCAAAGTTGGACATTTTCACTGTGTTTCTTGAGATTTAATATTAACTAGATTTTCTGGGTTATGTAAGGATTTGAGATTATTTCCTGGTAGAAATACCACCTGCTTGAGATGTGTAACTTGTATGTGCTTAACATCATATATACTTTACATAGATATGTGCTCAGTAATTATGGCAAAATACTGTATTTTAATAAGTCATTTGTATGACAGTGAAAGAAGAAACTTTTATTAGTGTACTTTACATTGTAGAATAGTTTCCCCAGGGCTGTAAACCAATGTAAATTACATTAGATAGTTAGATATTGACCTTGTACTGATTTTCACCAAGGTAGCTATGCTTAGGAATATTTAGAACTTAAGGCCGGGCGCGGTGGCTCAAGCCTGTAATCCCAGCACTTTGGGAGGCCGAGGCGGGCGGATCACGAGGTCAGGAGATCGAGACCATCCTGGCTAACATGGTGAAACCCCGTCTCTACTAAAAATACAAAAAAATTAGCCGGGCGGGGTGGCGGGCGCCTGTAGTCCCAGCTACTCGGGAGGCTGAGGCAGGAGAATGGCGTGAACCCGGGAGGCGGAGCTTGCAGTGAGCCGAGATCGCGCCACTGCACTCTAGCCTGGGGGACAGAGCAAGACTCCGTCTCAAAAAAAAAAAAAAAAAAAAAAAAAAAAAAAAAAAAAAAGGAATATTTAGAACTTAGCAAGTATGAAAGATATAGATTATTAACCTATATTTTGATGAAAAACATGAAATTAGAATTTTTTTTTTTCAATTTAGGACAGTTTCTTCAACTGTGCCTTAGCAAAGCCCTCTGGAAAGTTCTATGGACTAGATGTTTTAATTTTTAATAATACAGAAAAATACTTCCTAAAATGGAAATGGGTAGTCAGTTATATTTAACACCAGAAGAAGCAGTTTGCACTTGTTATCAGGAAATAAAAATCTCAGAATATATAAAACATGTTTTACAGGGCAGCTGTTTAGTTATGGTGTTTCCCCCCTGCCCTGGAAATGTTGGTGCGTAAATGAGACAGTCAAGGGCTGCCTAATTATCATACTAAATTTACTGACTAAAATTGTTGTCATTGAATTTGAACATTCCTAGACAGTTGTAGCGGGGTGTCAGGAATTCTACTACCAAAACCCCTTCTGTAGGAAGGCTGACTGTGGTATGGCCTTCACATTGATTGATTCAAGAAATGGTTCCAGATCCGGGGATAGCACGGTGCCTTCTAGGCCCTTCCTTGCTATCGCCGACATTCTTTTCTGGGAAGGCAAGACGCAGGGCACTCAGCACCCCAAACTTGAAGCTCAAAATATCTTTTGGGCAAAAGCATTGGCCCTGTTGTGGGGAAATCCTTATAAATGCCCCCTAATAGTTCCAGAGACTAACCAGTGGTGATCAATTTTCTTTGGAGTATGAATGTTGCAATTCAGAGGTTCATTGTGTTTGAAGCTTTTGGAGAGGGAGGTTTCACATGATTAATTCTTGCTCTAAGGTGGGTGCTTTTATGTGATTAATTCTTACATGATTAATTTCTTTTATAGAGGGGCATGCTGGCTAATGCTTATGGAAATTAGCTGTTTTGAAAAAAAGCTATATTCATCTTTTCTTTTTCTTTTCAGGACATGGTAACTCAGAAAAACACAGTAAGTATTACATTTTCAGAATTTTAATTCTGAAATTAAATGTAAATGTCAATTTGTAAAATGCTTGCCTGAAAATCACCCAGGTAGCAAGATGACTTCTAATCACGCCTGTGTGTTGTGTTTCTAAGAAGGACAGCTAGAAATCTCGCTATGCCTCAACCTGCCGGCCCCAGGCCCCACTCAGCCATTGAGGGTGTGGGCCAGAAGGCAAGGCCAGGCGAGAAAGTGTATGTTCTTCATTACCTGCTGGGACTTTGAGCTGTAACCTTCTGGGTGACTCCTTCTGAGCTGGGTCGATGTTCCATGGACCACCAGTAATCTTTTTGCTGGAGTCAATACCTCCCATGCTTCCCAAGCAGAGTTTCCCTAACAATGGAGGAACGTGAACTTGTATGCCAGTTAATATGGGGCACAAGTTTCTTGCCACAAACGGAAAAGTGGGATGGAATTCTACTTCCTTCTGTCCCATTTATATACTGAAGTCTCCTGATTTGGCTTAAAAGTTCCTGAAATTACATAGTTTTATTGCCACGTTGGTTTGAATAGTATAATGAAATCACCACCCTAAAAATGTTTTAAAAGGATCTTGGCCTTGGAAATGTTGCCAAGGTTATCCTGTACCCTTGAGTGCACTCCAAGCTGCCCATCCCTCCAGACCTATGGCATTGTGGTTTGAGAAACCGTGACCTAGACTCAGGACCAGGCCCTTGGTCCCCCTCCTTAGAGCCTTAGTCTCCTTCCTGCTGGCTCTTCTAGAAGGAACAGGCCTGCAGACTCTCTTCCTATTGCAGTTGGAGTTCCTAGGAGAGGGAGAAAAGGGCCCAGGAGGCAAAGCTTTCCCCTGGGGCCCTCTGCAGAAGTCCCCAACCTGCAGCTTGGGGACCCAGCTTCCCCAGGACCCTGACAGAGCCCCCCACCTGAGACCTAAGTTTCAGAAACAGAGCAAGTGGCGTAGTGCACGTGATTACTATTGGAGCATGAATTTTACAAGCAGGCCTGTAAGATAAGGCATCGGGTGGTTTTAGATTCCTTTTGGAAAAGATATGGGATCAGGTGTGACTTTTTTTTTGGTCCCATTTACATGCTGATGTTGTCCACTTGTGAGAGTCTTTCCTGTTCTTCCTACAGCTTGACTTTTTTTTTTTTTTTTTTTTTTTTTTTTGAGACAGTCTCGTTCTGTCGGCCAGGCTGAAGTGCAGTGGCGGCGTGATCTTGGCTCACTGCAACCTCTGCCTCCAGGGTTCTAGTGATTCTCCCGTCTCAGCCTCCTGAGTAGCTGGGATTATAGGTGCCTACCACCACGCCTGGCTAATTTTTGTATTTTTAGTAGAGACATGGTTTCCCCATGTTGGCCAGGCTGGTCTTGAACTCCTGACCTCAAGTGATCTGCCTGCCTTGGCCTCCTAAAGTACTGAGATTACAGGCGTGAGCCACCGCACCCGGCCCTGATTTTTAAAATTACCTAATTTGTGGAGAAATGGGGAAGAAGTCAAAGGAGATTGGGCCTGAGGCCCAGGAGGTGCAGTTGTAGCCGCAGCCCTATCTCTAAGTTACAGTGGGCAGTCTGTTGTTCCACCCCCGCCTAGGCCTCAGGATCCTCAGCGATAAAATGAGAAATGTTCAACCTTGCTGTTTTGCTCATTGATACCTTCCAGCCCTCAACATCTGTAGTTCCATATTTGTTATACAAGCAAAAAGATGTAACCTGGATTTAATGCAAGAAATGGCTATGAAATGCTGATTCCTTAGAACAGCAAGAGTTACGTTGAGGCAAGGAGCAAGGAAGACAACTCGTTTCCTTTCTCCATTCCTCACTGTTGGATGCATCAGTACTCGGAAATAGTCTCTCGTCCCGGAGACTTGGTGTCACGCTGTTACAATTCCACTACATACCTCCCTTCTGGTGCACTCTCCCGCTTCCAAAACACCCAGGAATTCCTTAACATTCTTAGTAATTCCAAGCATACCTCGGCACTATTCTTCCTAGGTATCTGTTTGTTTTTTAGGAATAAACTTACTCTAAAGCAGCGGTCCCCAACCTTTTCATCACCAGGGACTGGTTTCATGGAAGACAATTTTTCCACAGACCAGAGGTGGGGGATGGTTTCAGGATGAAACTGTTTGACCTCAGATCATTAGGCATTAGATTCTCATAAGGAGCACGCAGCCTAGATCCCTCACATGTGCAGTTCACGATAGGGTTTGCACTCCTGTAAGAATCTAATGTCACCAATGATCTGACAGGAGGTGGAGTTCAGACAATAATGCTCGCTCACCCACCACTCACCTCCTGCTATGTGGCCTGGTTCCTAACAGGCCACTGACAGGTACTGATCCATGGCCCTGGGGATTGGGGACCCCTGCTCTAAAGGATTTGGCAGCTAATCTCTTTGCTATATTTGGCATTATGTTAGAATTTGGTGCCCAGTATTGGTTGTCATGCTTGGCAAGATGTGAAAATTTAGAGCACTCAGAAGAATAAAAGGATCCCAGGTGATGTGATGAGTGGAAAATTGCACTAAGAGGAAAAGCTAAAGGGAACTAAGCCTTGAGGGGTACCATTAGTAGTCATCTTCAAATGCTATCCTCTTTCTGAAAGTAAAGAGACGTTTACTTTTTCCACTCCAGATGGGATGGAAGTAGGGTAAACAGAAAAATGGTTTGGATCAGCAGAATGGACATCTTGCAACTAATGGTGATTAAACATTAAAATAGAATGTCAAAGTAACTTGGGTGGCTTCTAAGGAGAATTTCTCAGTTGTCCCCTCCATGTGGATTGGAGTGACCCTGGAATCAGACACCTGGATCATATGACCCCAGAGATTCCGAGAGAGAACCTGATGGAATTGTGGGTTTGTGATCATTTTGCAAAGATTTTGATTAACACACACACACACACACACACACACACACACACACACACACACACAGTGAACAGTGAAGTCTTGTAAATAAGGGGTACGAATTAGATGCCACACCCTGAACATGTAGCCAGATGTTTGAAATGATTTATGAATATGTGAAAACCAGGATGCTTTGAGATCTCTTTTCAAGGAGTCATTTGATATTTCTAAAATTGTACTTTTACCCAGAAAGGGAGATGGAAAAATAAAAAATAATAAAATAATAATAACAAAGATAAAATTGTGCTTGATGATGTATTGAATTCAGCTTTATGTGGCAGCAGAAGTGGGCACATTTATCTCCATTTCTTTTTTTTTTTTTTTTTTTTTTTGAGATGGAGTCTCGCCCTGTAGCCCAGGCTGGAGTGCAGTGGCATGATCTTGGCTTACCGCAACCTCTGCCTCCCAGGTTTGAGTGATTCTCCTGCCTCAGCCTCCCGAGGAGCTTGGATTACAGGCATGTGCCACCATGACCGGCTAATTTTTGTATTTTTTTTTTAGTAGAGACAGGGTTTCACCATGTTGGCCAGGCTGGTCTCAAACTCCTGGCCTCAGATGATCTGCCCACGTTGGCCTCCCAAAGTGCTGGGATTACAGGTCACATTGCGTGGCCATTTGTCTCCATTTCTAGGGGCATTTGCTTTGCAGGGATGCCGAGGCCAGGAAGCCAAACTCCAGGCTTCAGGGTGGACCACCTGCAGCTCTTCTGGGCTTCTTTGCTCTTTGGAAACATGGTATCACCTTTTGTGTTCACCTCTTTTTCCGATGATGCTCATATTCTTGTGTTCTGGTTTTGTTTTTTTTTTGAAATGCTTTATGTAGGTATAATTTACATACCACAAAATGTACCTAGTTTAAGCGCACACAATTCAATGATTTTTAATAAATGACATAATTGTGCAGCCAGTTGTGGGTTGTGTGCCACAGTCTAGTTTTAGAGCATTTCCCTGACCCCAAAATGCTTATTTGCAGACAATCTCTCTTCCCACACCCAGCCCCAGGCAAGAACTAATCTGCTTTTCGTCTTATAGACTTGCCTTTTCAAGACTTCTCATGTGAAAGGAACTATACAGTATGTGATCTTTTGCATCTGGCTTCTATCACTTAGGATGATGTTTTCGAAGATCATCCATAATCCACTAGGATCATGGATGCATGGATCAGTAGTTCTTTCCTTTTTATTCCTGAATGGTATTCTACCGTATAGATATTCCACATTTTATCCATTCCCCAGTAGATGGATTTTTGGATCGTTTCCACTTTCTGGCTATTATGAATAATGCCACTGTGAATATTCGAGTGCAAATCTTTGTGTGGGCACATGTTTTTATTCCTCTTGGATACATACCTAGGAATGGAATTGCCAAGTCATATGGTAATTATAGGCTTTTTTTTCTTTTGAGCTGGAGTCTCGCTCTGTCACCCAGGCTGGAGTGCAATGGCGCGATTTTGGCTCACTGCAACTTCTGCCTCCTGGGTTCGAGTGATTCTCCTGCCTCAGCCTCCTGAGTAGGTGGGATTATAGGCGCCTGCCACCATGCCTGGCTAAATTTTTTTGTATTTTTAGTAGAGATGTGATTTCATCATATTGGACAGGCTGGTCTCGAACTCCTGACTTCAAGTGATCCACCTGCCTCAGCCTCCCAAAGTGCTGGGATTACAGGTGTGAGCCCCTGTGCCTGGCTGGTAAATATACCTTTAATTTCTTAAGAAACTGTCAAAACAATTCCAAAGTGGCTGTGCCATTTTACATTTCCACCAGCAGTGAGAGGTCCAGTATCTTCACATCCTTGCCAATACTTGATATCATCTGTCTTTTTATTATAGCCATTCTAGTGAGTATGAACTGATGCCTCAGTGTAGTTTTATTTTGCATTTCCCTAGTGGCTAATAATGTTGAGCATCTTTTCATGTGCTGATTAGTCATTCATAGTCTTCTTTGGTGAAATGTCTGTTCAAATCTTTTGCCCATTTAAAATTGGGCTGTGTTATTACGAAGCTATATAAGAGTTCTGTATACATTTTGGAAGCAAGGCCCTTATTAGAGGTTTTATCGATTATTTCTTTTATGGATCGTGCTTTTGGTATATCTGTGAACTCTTAGCCCAAACCAAGGTCATGAAGTATGACTCCTATGTTTTCTTTTAAGAGTTTTATAGTTTTAGCTCTTACCTTTAGGTCTCTGATCCATTTTGAGTTAATTTTTGTGTCTGGTGTGAGGTAGATGTCCAACTTCATTCTTTCGCATTTGGATCCCTAGTTGTCCCAGCACTGTTTCTTAAAAAAAAACAAAACAAAACCCAAAAAACTATCTTGTCATCTTTGAATCATCTTGCCACCCTCGTCAAAATCAATTGACTGTATACGTAAGGGTTTATTTTTGGACTCTCAATTATACTCCATTGACATATGTGTCTACTCTTATGCTAATACCACACCGGTTTAAAACTTTTTTTTTTTTTTTTTTTTTTTTTGAGATAAGGTCTCACTCTGTCACCCAGGCTGGAGTGCAGTGGTGCGATCATGGCTCACTACAGCCTTGACTTCCCTTGGCTCGGGTAATACTCCCACCTCAGCCTCCCGAGTGCCTGGAATTATAGGTGCACGCCACCATGCCCAGCTAATTTTTCTATTTTTTGTAGAGGTGGGGTTTTGCCATGTTGCCCAGGCTGGTTTCAAACTCCTGGGCTTGAGCAATCTGCCCACCTCAGCCTCCCAAAGTGCTGGGATTACAGGCATGAGCCACCATACCCAGCCCTTTTTTGTTTTTGTTTTTGTTTTTTTTTTGAGACAGAGTTTTACTCTTGTCGCCCAGGCTGGAGTGCAATGGCGTGATCTCCGCTCACTGCAACCTCTGCCTCCCGGGTTCAAGCAATGCTCCTGCCTCAGCCTCCTGAGTAGCTGGGATCACAGGTGCCCACTACCACGCACAGCTAATTTTTTTTTTTTTTAAGTAGAGACCGGGTTTCACAGTGTTGGCCAGGCTGATCTCGAACTCTTGACCTCAGGTGATCTACCTGCCTTGGCCTCCCAAAGTGCTAGAATTACAGGCACAAGCCACTGTGCCTGGCCTGCACTCGGCCCTTTTTAAAAAATTTATTTTTCTTTGTTTTTTGTTTTGTTATGGGACAGGGTCTTACTCTGTCACTGCAGCTGGGGTGCAGTAGTGCAATCACAGCTCACTGCAGTCTGCACTATTTTGATTACTATAGCTTTGTAGTAATTTTTGAAATTTGGAAGTGCGAATCCTCCAACTTTGTTCTTTTTCAACATTGTTTTGGCCATTTGGGGCCCCTCGAAGTTCCATATGAATTTGAGGATTAGCTTTTCCATTTCTGGAAAAAAAAAAGCCATTGAATATTGATAAGTATTGCATTGTATCTGTAGATTGCTTGGCTGGTATTGACATCTTAATAGTTTTAAGTCTACTAATCTGTGAATGTGGGATGTCTTTCCATTTATTTAGGTCTTCTTTAATTTATTTCAGCAATATTTTGTAGTTTTCCATGTACAGGTCTTTCACTTTCTTGGTTACACTTACTCCTGTGTATTCTTATTCTTTTGGATACTCTTGTGAATGGAATTGTTTTCTTAATTTCTTTTTCAGGATTGAGTTTAAAAAAATACCTGTCACAAAAATCTTGAACACTACATTTCACTTCATATTTCAGTGTTTGATTGAGTTGAAAACGTAATTGACTTTTTGGTCAGAGTTCTATACAAATGGCTTCTGGTTTTTCCTGTATTTTCATCCATTTTAATTCTTATACTATTTTATGCTGCTTTGGAGATGACAGAGATGGCCTTTTTCTGCAGTTTATCACTTTAGAGAAAACATGTTTATATGGTGACAGATGAAGGCTGAGTCTTTATGAAAGTAAAAGAGTGAAAATACAGCCAACCCCAAGGCTACTTTATCTGTTTAACCTTGGAACTTCCTAGTACTTTGCCACTAGTGTACATAGTCCATAGGCATTGCGTAGCTTCATTTGTTTTAATTTTCCTTAGCAAGGATCATCATACCTTTATACTTATAGCTTATTTTGCAGGTTGATTTCCTCGAGACCCAGACTCTGAGGCTGAGTTTAGGGTACAGGAGGTTTATTAAGGGATGCCTTTGGGATGGCTGCTGGGGAAGGGGAGTAAATGAAGCAGGACTGGCCAGAGGGAGAGATGCAGCTGAGATGCAGGCTCAATGACAGCTTTGGCTGACCACATTGGGAGGGAGGTCTGGAGCTGAAATGGCCTTTCTGAGTTGTCTTGGGTTGGGATGAAATGGCCAGGCCTCTATGTTCCTCCGTGTGTCCTACTAGGAATGTAGCTTGGATGAGATACTCTCTGGAACTGACACAGTTCAGAAGGGACTAACAGTAAGGGGCTGCTTCCTAGAGAGCTCCCAGCAACTGGGGCAACACATCCTTCCTCGAGGTTGGGTTGGGGGGTTCTGGGTAGTATACCTGCATATCCACCACATTATAATTATTTCATTCGAGAAATGTGTGTATGTATGTGTGTCATATATACCCCAAGACTAAGAAATACATTTCCAAGGCTTAGAGGTACTGCAATAATTTTTTCCACTGAATTGGTGGGTAAATTACCTGAAAGCTGTGCATAGCCTTGCTAGAGAGGCACCATGGAGACAAGCACCTTCTCTGTCCCCCAGGAGAATTACTGGGAGAAAACAAGGTGTTCTACCCCACACTTGCAGAAGGAATTGTTAAAAGTACATTGGACTTTATTTTCATTTGTCATGTCCTAAAGCCAGAGTTCACAGTTGTTTTTTTAAAAAGCAGAGTTAAATTTCCAAGCTAGGATCACATTATTTAAAAAAAAAAAACACCTTATTAAAAAACACGTTATTAAAAAACTAATCTGGTTCTTGACCTCTGGTTTAGGTGATTTTTTTTTTCTGGAAAGCCAGTGAGATTTAAGAGAAACTCATTGTTCCCATTAAAATGGTTATCTTTATAATCCAAATAAATTAGAAATTCTTTGAAAAACAGACACTGGCAATATTGGGGACACTGTCTTCAATACTGGAAGTCTCTCCTCTGGCTTAGGAACATGTGTAGGTCTCGGTCAGGGTAACAATTTCTCCTGGTGTTTTCCTCTTGCCTTTCTCAGGCCTTCAGTTTCCTATGGCTTAGGACTCAAAATGATCAAAGATGATATGGATTGCTTAGGGACGCTTTGGTAGAAAGACAGTTAAGTTTCTTTTCTCTTTTCTGTATCCTTTGGATTTTCTGAGTTCAAAAGATTTCTAGTACTTTTATTAGCAAAGACTCAATTTCAAACAAGAAAGCTACATCTCATAATAGGGAGAATTTTATTTTACACACAGAACATGAATTAATGTAAAAATCTCCGTTCGTTCTTTCTCTCTCTCTCCCCCTCCCCCCTCCCCCCCCTCCCTCCCCCCTCCCGTCTCTCTCCCCCCCTCTCCCCCCTTCCCCTCCTTCCCCTCCTTCCCTCCCTCCCTCTCTCTCTCCTCTTCCCCTCCTTCCCTCCCTCCCTCCCTCTCTCCCCCTTCCCCTCCTTCCCTCCCTCTCTCTCCCCCTCTCTCTCCCCCCTCTCTCTTCCCCTTTCTCCCCCCTCTCTCTTCCCCCTTTCTCCCCCCTCTCTCTTCCCCCTTTCTCCCCCCTCTCTCCCCCCTTTCTCCCCCCTCTCTTCCCCCTTTCTCCCCCCTCTCTTCCCCCTTCTCCCCCCTCTCTCCCCTCTCTCTTTCCCCCTCTCTTTCCCCCCTCTCCCCTCCCTCCCTCCTTCCCTTCCCTCCCTCCCTCCCTCCTTCCCTCTCCCTCTCTCCCCCCTCCCTTCCTCTTTCCCTCTCCCTCCTTTTCTTCCTTCATTCCTTTTTCTTTTCTTTTCCCCTTCTTTTCTTTTCTTCTTCCTTTTTTTTTTTTTTCTAACAGTCTTGCTCTGTTGCCCAGGCTGGAGTGCAGTGGCATGATCTTGGCTCACTGCAACCTCCACCTTCCAGGTTCAAGCGATTCTTCTGCCTCAGCCTCCTGAGTAGCTGAGATTATAGGTGCCCACTACCATGCTTGGCTAATTTTTGTATTTTTAGTAGAGATGGGGTTTCACCATGTTGTCCAGGCTGGTCTTGAACTCCTGAGCTCAGATGACCTGCCTGCTTTGGCCTTGGTCTCCCAAAGTGCCAGGGTTACAGGCGTGAGCCACCATGCCCAGCCCCTTTGCATATTTATTTTATTTGTGTATGTTCTCCTATTTCTGCCTCATCTTAGGTTGCTAGTCTTTTTGTCTTTTTGTTGTTGTTGTTGTTGTTCCTGTCTGTGGTCTTGGTCCTGTGTGTTCTGTTCAGTTGGAGTACTCTGGGTCTGTGAACCATAAAACTTTTCTCTGTACCCCTTGAATATCATAGGGGTAATGTCAGATTTCACAGGGCCAGTGTCAGAACCAAATTATTCATATTTAATTCTACCTACCAACTGGATATGTCTTTCATATCCGTGGCACCGATCTATTTTCTTTAAATCGAGACATAATTCACAGACCGTAGAATTCGCCATTCACTCATCTGTTTATGTTGAGTTCTTTGTACAGCTTTATTTAAGGATATTTCAGAATTAAGCAGACATGGCAGTTAATGACTAGACTCCTGGGAGGACAGGGGTGGGGCCTGAGATTATCTGGCTCCGTGGTCATCTGTAGGCCAGTTGGTTAACCTGCTGGGTCTTGGTTTCTTCCTCTGTTAAATGAGATGATTTTAATGAGGTGACTTTTGAGATTTGTGCCAGCTCTGAAATAATCCTGTGACTTTGATGGCCATTCAGTTGTGTAAACAAAGTAAATCAACTGTCACAACAGCTTAGTTAGCACTCCATGGCACGTTTCCAGCAGGGATATCTTCGTTTACTTTGAAGTGGCACTGTATCCTGATTATCCTGTTGAAATTGTTATACAGTTTCTGAATATTTTTTTCCTCTTATGACCAGATAATTAGAGAAAAGGAGTAGTATAGAATGCTATTTGCATTGATCTAAAAAGAAAACCACTGCATTTTTCTGGACAATGTATATATGTATGTATCTAGCTGGCTAGACAAATAATTATATCTGTTGAGCCTAAAGCTTGTCTTTTTTGGAGTTGTATCAACTTGGATTTTCTTCTATAATAAATTAACTTTGTCATACCTGGTCACATGAAATAATATAAAAAATCTATTGCCCCATATTTGTACATTTACTCCCTAAATTTTCCTGGGAACAATCCTCTGTGTTTTTTCAGTTGTGGTTTTCACTAAGTATTTGTGACCCACTTGTGTTACAAGATAGAAGCCCCAAAGTACCACATTGTGCCAGCAATTGAGAAGTGCATTCTTCTGAAAGTGCTCAGAAATCAGTTCATCTTGAGTGGTGTTAAGTGGCTTTCCATCTGCCTTAGATACTTTATTTCCCTCTTCTCACTTGGCCATTTGTTGACTGATTAAATGTTTGTATCATTATAAAAGATGTTTTCTGGAAGGTCAAGCCACAAGTCTCATTATGAAGTTGGCTGGTACAAACTCAGACATATCATATTTGTTCCAAAGAATTAATTTATAAACCCTGTGCTGCTGTTGACCAGCTTTGCCACCTGCTATGAGCCATAAATAAAAATAAGTGCTGGAGTAATGAGGGACCTTGGCTTGTATATCTTTCTTGGCCTTCTTGGACCTTTGGATGCCTTGCATGGGGCGCCTGCGGAAAAGAGGGAAAATATAGCCAACCCCAAGGCTACTTTATCTATTAAACCTTGGAATTTTTTAGTAGTTTGCCATTAGCGTACATAGTCCACAGGTATTGCGTAGCTTCATTTGTTTTAATATTCCAGCTGCAGAGGAGCCAGCTGAGGAGCAAATCCTAGGTGTCCTTAGTTAGTGGCCATGACCGAAGCCAATGGACAATTGAGGCTCTGACATGCTCTGCTTCTGGGCTGTCCTGAAGAGTCGAGGAAGCTGTTTGCAGATGGGTCTTGCACTGTTCATTCATGGAGAGCTTTATATGTGCAGCCCACTGAAGGAACTCTCACATTTTAGGCCTGCAGTTAGGATGTTCTACGTGAAGCATCTAAGAGTCACGATTGGGTGTTTTTAGCCTTTTAGGGGTAACGGGACCTCTTTGCCAGTCTGGAGGAGCCTATGGGCCCTTCCCAGAATATGTTCTAAAGCAGAGGTCCTCAACCCCTGGGCCACCGACCAGGCTGCACAGCAGGAGGTGAGCAGTGAGCGCCAGCAAAGCTTCATCTGTGTTTATAGCTGCTCCCCCATTGCTCGCATTACCACCTGAACGCTGCCTCCTGTCAGATCAGCAGCGGCATTAAATTCTCATAGGAGCACAAACCCTATTGTGAACTACGCATGGGAGGGATCTAGTTTGTGTGCTCCTTACGAGAAACTCATGCCTGATGATCTCTCACTGTGTCCCATCACTCCCAGATGGGGACCATCTGGTTGTAGGAAAACAATCTCGGGACTCCCATTGATTCTACATCACAGTGAGTTGTATAATTATTTCATTATATATTACAATGTAATAATAATAGAAATAAAGTGTACAATAAATGTAATGCACTTGAATCATCCTGAAACCACCCCCAACCCCTGCCCACCTGGTCCGTGGAAAAATTGTTTTCCATGAAACCAGTCCCTGGTGCCAAAAATGTTGGGGACCACTGTTTTAAAGTGTTTAAATACAAAGAATTACAAACGAGACCCTTCATATCAAAATACAGTTATCAAAATATTTTAAAGTTATATATAATTATGTGCTTCTTTACTGATGTCTTAAATAATGAGATCAAACAGCAGATCTTAAAAAGTGTCATAATATTTGGAGTAGTGATGGGCATAAAAGTTATTTTGAGATCTCTGCAGGAACTGTAATGTGATATGAAAAAGTCTGTGACTCCTGTTACCAACAAAGTCTTAAGTCTCAAGTCTACTACTACTAGGGTATGTTACCTACATTCCTAAGTGAGGGAAATGTTATGTTTCAGTTGAAGGCAAATGATGACAAAGATGTAATTTTTTTTTCTTTCAAGTTCACAGACTCCCCCCCTCCAAGAATGACTGGATCTCAGGTTTAGAACTCCTAGTCCCTTCTAGAACTATTGCACATAGAGAATATTTGTGCAAAAAAAAAATGGCCATGATTAAGCCTCTATTGTCTAATGAGGCTGACACTATTATCATCTCCCTCTTAAAGATGAGAAAACTGAGGTTTAGATAGATGAGTACATTTTTCAGGGTCATCCATTTAGGATGGATGGAGCTGGAATTCAATCCTTGGCCCTCTGAATTCTTCACTAGATTGCTATGCTTGAGTTGAGATGATACTTTGTTTCTATATTGATAAAGTATTTCTTGTTCACCACACTTCACAAATGTGAAAAACAACACTATCCAGTTCAGCTGAGAGGACGAATAAATTAGCATGCCCTTATACACTGTGGGTGGGAGTGTAAATTGCTCCATCCTTTATGACAGCAGTTTGGTCAAAATATATTAAGAACCTTACATTTGTTCTGGTAATTTTACTCCTGGGAAGATATCCTTAGAAAAAGATCACAGTACAAAGATGCCATATGGAAAGATGTTCATCTCAGTGACACTTATAGTAAGGAAATTTCAAAACAAACTGAAAGTTAGGCAATAGAAGAATGGTTAAGTATCCTATATATATTTACCAGATGGTATATTAGGCAGACATTTAAAATTATGGCATTTAAGACTATATAATTAAGCTTTTGTAATGAGTGCTTATTAAAAGCACCTAGTATTTAATCTGAGTGATGACATAGGACAGTCTTTTCACGGTGGTGATATTTGTAGATGGTAGTAGTTCTGGAAATGCCAATTGCTAGGTCAGGAACTAAAACCTTTAGAGGAAAAATTCCTCCACTTCCTATTCCCACGCTGTCAGAGACAGTGGCTTTTCCTTGGGCCTCTGACCTCACTTACTATATCAGAATCACCGTTTTGGAAATATTTGGAGAGTGTTTAGAATAAGAGTTTACATATTAATGTGGTTAGCATACTGGTTCAAGTACCTCTTTATGTAGGAAACTAAACTGCCTTTAATGAGCTGGATTCTTGAGATGTTTCCACTTATAAATGTAACAACTACAAATAGCTTATCCTGGTTTGCTATTGAACATGTGTTATGGTAATCATTGTTTTTATTTTTAATTTCTGGTCTCTTGACCAATAAGAGTCTGAATGTGTTCCATCACTTGAAGATGTTTAGGTCTATTTTTCCTCTTTGTAAGAACAAAAGTACTGTACTTAAGAGCTTGTGCTTTCATTTGGAAGTCTATTAATTCTTTTTAAAATGTAGTTATTAGTCCCAATTTCTGGCAAATTTCTTAAACTTTCTGGAAGACTTTCTCAAAGGAAGTATTTTTACCTTCCCAAGTCTCCAGATTCCTGCTGTCTCCTCAGTCCTGTTCATTAAACTCACTCAGCTGGTTTCAGAGTTCATGTATTTCTTTTCTTTCTCCTTATTTTTCTCTAACTACGGCTAAACGTTTGCTCCATGGATCAGATCCTCTGCTGAGTGGGGGGTAGACTTCATCAGTTTCTGCTGCTACTGTTCTGCCTTCTTGAACAGTATTTCTTTTTCACCAAAGAACTTGCGATGGCACGTATCATGTTTGTCAAAATCCAGTTTTTCTCACCTCATTATTTAGGATTTGATCAGAACTCTGGGGCAAAGTTTACTCTTGTAATATTTGGGAAGACTAGGTTTGCTAAAGGAATAACGTCAAGATTTCAGCAGAAATGTTTGTTTTGGAGACAGTTGTAAGATGTATAACAATTCTTTACAAATAGGTTAGATTCTTGTACCTTCAATTTACCTACCTGTTACAGAAGCTCAGGGTTATTTAATTGTAATGTTTATAAGTATTTTTGTATTATGTCTTTTAAAGAAACAGAAGAGAATGTAGGTAGGGGGAGAGAGAGAGTTATATTAATCTTTTTATTTACCATTTCTGGTACTTTTCATTTGTTCCTGTGGATTCAAGTTACCATTTGGTGTCATTTCCTTATTCCAATATAGCCTTGTTCCTACCAATATCCTTTTGCTGTTATTTTCAAATGTATTACATTTCTGTATAAGCCGCAACACATGATTATATACATCATTTTCTGCAACTGCTTTTTAAACCAGTTAAGAAAAGAGAGAAAATTTGCAATTATACTACCTTTTATAATTGCATACATAACTACCTTTACTGGTATTTGTTTTTTATCATGTGAATTCAAATTACTGTCTGGTGTCATTTGCTTTCAGCCTGAAGAAATTCCTTTCATATTTTTATAAAATGGGCCTGCTAGCATTATGTCAGCTTTATCTGAAAATGTTCATATTTCATCTTCATTTTTGAAAGATAGTTTTAGTGGATATAAAATTATTGGTTGACTTTTTTTTTCTTTCAGCACTTTGAATATGTCATCCCATGGCCTTCATTGTTTCTAATGAAAAGTCAGGCATTAATCTTATTGGAATTCTCTCGTATATGACAAAACATTTTTCTCTTGCTGCTTTCAAGATTTTCGCTCTTTATCTTTCAAAGTTTTAACTGACATGTCTGGGTGTGGACCTCTTTGCCTTTATCCCACTTGGAGTTCATTTGGCTTCTTGGATATGTAGATTTAATTTTTTAAAAAATGATATCTGGGGCCGGGCACGGTGGCTTACGCCTGTAATCCCAGCACTTTGGGAGACCGAGGCGGGTGGATCACCTGAGGTTGGGAGTTCAAGACCAGCCTGACCAACACGGAGAAACCCTGTCTCTACTAAAAATACAAAATTAGCTGGTGTGGCGGAGCATGCCTTAATCCCAGCTATGCAGGAGGCTGAGGCAGGAGAATCACTTTAATCTGGTAGACAGAGGTTGTGGTGAGCCAAGATTGCGCCATTGCATTCCAGCCTGGGCAACAAGAGTGAAACTCCATCTCAAAAAAAAAAAAAAATCATATTTGGGAAGTTTTTAGCAATTATTTCTTTGAGTATTTTTCTGCTCCTTTCTCTCCTCTTCTGGGACTCATTAGGTGTCATATATGTTGTTGCACTTAATGCTGTCCCGTGTTCTTTAAAGACTTTGTTCGTTTTTTCTTTTTCTTTCTTGTTCTTCAGATTGCATATCACTATTTTTCTATCTTCAAGTTTGCTGATTATTTTTTCTGCCACTCAAATTGCCCATTGAGCCCCTTGAATGAATTTTTCATTTTGGCTGTTGTACTTTTCAACTTCAGAATTCCTACCCCCCACCCTTTTTTTTGGTAATTTATCTTCTGTATTTGAGATACTGTCATAATACCTTACTTTAATTCTTTAAGTATGGTTTCCCTTAGTTCTTTGAACATATTTGTAATATCTGCTTTCAAGTCATTGTCTGCTACATTTAATATCTGGGTCCTTTCAAAGGCAGTTAGCATTGCCTACTGTTTTCCCATATGTGGATCACACTGTCCTGTCTCTGCATGTTTTGTATTTTTTGTTGAAAACTGGACATTTCAGATAATACATTGTAGAAACTCCAGATACTGATCTTTCTCCCTTCTGCCTCTGGGGCATGTTGTTTTTGTTGTTTACTTGTTTATTTGTTTCATGACTTGACTAGTTCAGTGAAGTCTATTTTTCTGCAATGTGCAGCCTCTGATGTCACTTCTTAAAGGGCACACTCTTAGGCGTGCGCACAGTTATTCTGACTCTTGTATCCTCACCCAGGAATGACAGTAGTTGCAGCTAGGCTCTCTTTGACTATCTGTTTCCCTGATCTCCCTGTTAAGTTTCTGACTAATCTTCTGTATTGGTCTTACACAACTGGTATTACACTCAGTTGTTAGTCTCCCTCCTTAGCTGATTGTTCTATTGTTTTTGACAATACCTTGAGGCATAATTGTTCCACAGTTTGATGCCATTAAAGTTTTGCAGGAATAGTCCTTAAATCTAATCCCTAAGGCTTGCTCTGACCTCAGGAAGGTTCCTCCTAGCTGTCTCTTCCCCAGTTCTCTCTGTTAAACTTCTAGCTGGTCTACCCTTTACTTATTCGTATCACAGAGCTACCAGCCTTCTCTTCATTGCCAGCCACCAAAATCTCCATGATGTTTTGTACAGCACTCATGAGCTTGAACTTCCCCGTGGCACATTCCGCATGAAGTCACTCTCCTTGTGAAGAGCTGCAGTTCTTACAGCCTGCCTTTCCCCTGGTTAGAGCTCTGCACCACTGCTGTGGAGATGGCAGTGGAAACAGCAGTCTGCTTCTCTTGGGGTGACACTCTGCTCTGTGAGTGGGGTGCTGGGTAGGGGCAACAGCCTCTCGTCTTCTCAGCTTGCCTCTCTTGGCATAGAACCTTCATTCTGTGAGGGAGCTGGGGCAGGGACAATCAAGTTTCAGCATTCTTGGCCTGTTTTTTTGTTTGTTTCTTTGTTTTTGTTTTGTTTTGAGATGGAGTCTTGCTCTGTTGCCCAGGTTGGAGTGCAGTGGTACGATCTCTGTTCACTGCAACCTCTGTCTCCCGGGTTTAAGCAATTCTCCTGCCTCAACCTCCCAAGTAGCTGGGATTACAGGCGCTTGCCACCATGCCTGGCTAATTTTTGTATTTTTAGTAGAGGGGGGGTTTCACCATGTTGGCCAGGCTGGTCTCGAACTCCTGACCTTGTGATCCGCCCACCTCGGCCTCCCAAAGTGCTGGGATTACAGGTGTGAGCCACTGCGCCCAGTCTCTTGGCCTGTTTTGCCTAGGGTAGAGCTTCCACCCTACAGGTGTAATCTGGGTAGAGCAAGGGAGCCCTGGTCATCTTGACCACACTTGCCTGGAATAGAGCTTCTACAGTATCAGGCTGTGAGGGATAAGAATGCTGGTGGCCTGGTCTTCTAAGGAGAAACAGTGACTCTGGACCAGGGACAAGAGAGAGCCCTTTTGTCATGGCCACACCTACTTAGAGTAGAACTTCAGTCACTCTGGGCTGGGTATGGGGGCGGGGGAGCAGTTTATGGCCCAAATGCTGCAGAATCTTACTGTTACTACCAAGATTTAGATTTTCTTGAATAAAATGTTTTTCCATTTGTTACATGCCCTCAGGACAACTTAGAGAGACTTTAAATCAGGGGTGTTCAATCTTTTGGCTTTGCTGGGCCACACTGGAGGAAGAAGAATTGTTTGGGCCACATGTAAAATACACTAACAATAGCTGATGAGCTATTAAAAAAAGTTTGTGTGTAAATGTCATAATGTTTTAAGAAAGTTTACAAATTTATGTTGGGCCACATTCAAAGCCATCCTGGGCCATGTGTGGTCCATGGGCCACGGTTGGACAAGCTTGCTTTAAATGGTTGTTTAAAAAGAATTTTCATCAGTTATGGTTGTCTTTCCGGGGATAGGATCTGGGAAGCTCCTTAAACTTCCAGTCCAGCTTTAACTTTTTGAAAATAACAAACGACGTTTCTTCAAAGGTATTTTTCCTTCTAAACCTCACTGATCCACACAGTCCTTTTCTCCCTCTGTCTGAACTAGGAAGTCTTTGACCATAAAGTCAACCAATTTCAGGTGTGTATTAGTCCATTTTCATACTGCTGTAAAGAACTGTCCAAGACTGGGTAATTTGTAAAGGAAACAGGTTTAATTCACTCACGGTTCAGCATGGCTGGGGAGGCCTCAGGAAATTTACAATCATGGTGGAAGGGGGAGCCGGGGGCAAGATAACCTTCTTCACAAGGTGGCAGGAAGGAGAAGTGCCTAGCGAAGGAGGAAGAGCCCCTTATAAAACCATCGGGTCTCATGAGAACTCACTCACTATCACAAGAACAGCATGGGGGAAACCACCCCTGATGATCCAGTTACCTCCACCTGGTCTCTACCTTGACACGTGGGGATTATGGGGATTACAATTCAAGATGAGATTTGGGTAGGGACACACAGCCTAACCATATCAAGGTGGAAGAAAGAAAGTTGAACTTTTGAATATGTAAATGGCATTTAATTTAGTCTAGGAACATGGCTTTCTTGGCATGGATGAGGGAGAAATTTACCTCTAACTTACCAAAACCTTAATGCTGAGTGATTTGAGTCTCTTTAAGAACTTGAAAGTATTACAAGGCCAGGTGCAGTGGCTCACAGCTGTAATCCTAACCCTTTGGGAGGCCAAGGCAGGAGGATCGCTTGAGCCCAGGAGTTTGAGACTGCAGTGAGCTGTGATTGCGCCACCGCACTGCAGCCTGGGTGACAGAGCAAGACCTTGTCTCAAAAAAAAAAAAAAAAAAAAAAAAAAGTACCACGGGGAGCAAAGAGTCTTTGTTCCTGTGGGGTAGGCAATTCCTAGTGGTTGTGAAGAAGTAGATAGGAGCCTGCTACCCCACTTATCACACACACATATACCTGAATTTTTACCCTTTCTACTTACAACACTGGTATTTGTGGGTTTTTGTTTTGTTTTGTTTTGTTTTTGATGTAGTCTCGCTCTGTCGCCCAGGCTGGAGGGCAGCGGTGCGATCTAGGCTCAATGCAACCTCCACCTCCTGGGTTCAAGTGATTCTCCTGCCTCAGCCTCCTGAGTAGCTGGGACTACAGGCATGTGCTACCACACCCGGTTAATTTTTTTTTTTTTTTTTTTTTTTAAGTAGAGATGGGGTTTCACCATGTCGGCCAGCCTGGTCTCAAACTCCTGACCTCAAATGATCCACTTGCCTCTGCCTTCCAAAGTGCTGGGATTACAGGCGTGAGCCACCGCGCCTGGCCAGTATTTGTGTTTTGACAGGCTTAATACCAATAGCTGGTACCCACAAGGATGGTCTCCCGCTGCTGCTTTGCAGCAGGATGTAAGTATTCTCAGAAAACCAACCCTATTTTCAGGGATAATAGAATATCAGAAGCTTTGTCTAAGACAACGTTGACTCACCACCTGTTTCTGTATGTCCTGGGAGCTAAGAATGGTTCTTACATTTTTTAATGGTTGGAAAATATCAAAATAAGATGATGATTTCAGGACATGTAAAAATACGAAATGTAGGCCAGATATGGTGGCTCAAGCCTTTAATCTCAGCACTTTGGGAGGTTGAGGTGGGTGGATTGTTTGAGCCCAGGAGTTTGAGACCAGCCTGGGCAACATGGCAAAACCCCAATTTCTACAAAATAATAGAAATATTAGCTGAGCTTGGTGGCATACACCTGTAGTCCCAGCTACTAGGGAGGCTGAGGTGGGAGGATTGCTTGAGCCTGGGAGGTTGAGGCTGCAGTGAGCCATGTTCGCGCCACTGCACTCCAGTCTGGGTGACAGAGCAAGACCCTGTCTCAAAAAGCAGAAGAGATCTGAGACTCATTATATTAATATATGCTTCCTACAAAACAATTTTTTATTCCACAAAGTTTATAATAGCTCACCTATAGTTAAATGATCAAATAATATGCCTTTTTCATCTATGCTGAAAGAAAAAACAATATGCCATGTTGCAATCCTTGCTTATCAGGAGGTTCATGTTCCCTCTGGTTTTGGGTACATAAAATGAAACAATGTGATTTCTGAGATTTAAAACCCTAAAATTTCTGCCAATGAAGTTCAGAGATACATACAGATCAGTTCAGTATTTGAAACCAAATTTTTGTAATATATCTACATGGTAGAGCTTTTGAAATCAAGCGGTTTCCTGTTTTGTGCCTAATAGATCCATAGTCGTATTGAACGAATTGTTTTCATCCTCAGGTATTTTCTCCGTGCCTGTCCCACCAGGCCCCACCTGCCCAGAGCCTACACTTCCACATCAGTTACTTTCTGGAACATCTTTGTTTCTTTCTTCCAGGCATCCAGTGGAAATTATTATTTCATCCCATACATCGTGACACCGTGTGCTGATTATTTTTGCTGCGAGAGTGATGCCCAGAGACGAGCCTCCGAGTACATGCAGCCCAACTGGGACAACATCCTGGGCCCGCTGTGCATGCCTTTGGTGGACAGGTTCATTAGCCTCCTTAAGGACATCCACGTGACCTCATGGTAATTCCCGTCTGCCACCGGTAACCCCTGGAGACTCACCAAGATGTCCCCCTTTCTTTCAGGGAAGCGGTACACCTTCAAATGACCAGAGTTGCTGGAGAATCCACTATTGTCCCTTACTGGCTCACTTAGCTGGGCCACTGAAATGAAGCCAAAAGAGAATAGAACTGGAGTTAAGAAGTTGGGATTGAGCCGGTGTCTGGCCCTGACTCCCTGTTTGATCTTGACATGTAACTTCTCTTCTCTCTGACTGTTCTCTCTCTTCTAGATAAGACAACTTATAGGAAGTTGTCAGTGATTTTTTTTTTTTAATGATCTCTTTCAGCTCTGAGATCCTGTGTTTCAAGATGATTTCTGAGCATGACTTTACACTTGCGTGGCTGTTGGGGCTCTTCAAATATCTCAGCAAGGTCATTCTGACCTTACGCTCTCGTGCTTTAAAAGCCTTTGTGCGTTGAGTGGAGCTGCAGCTATCCTCAGGATGTGCTGTGCTGTGTTCTCTTTAGATTTAGGTTAGGTGAGGTGAAATATGCAGAAGTGAATACGTTTAGATTGGAATCTTGGCTTAGGTGATTCCTACCTGTGTAGCACTGAAATAGTCAGCTCACCTATTGGAGCCTCAGTGCTCAAGAAACCATACCTTCAGATGTTATTATTGTGAACGTAAAAGACCGAAAAATTCTTCTTCTTAACCAAAGGATCCAGTTATTTTGCTTGCAGCCAATTTAAAGGATTTATTCCCGTAAGTTGTGTCACAAGGAGAAGGATTTGTCCTTCCAAAACAAATGAAAATCCCAAATACTGGCAGAGCTGACCTGAAATGAAATGTAGAGGACCTCCTGTCACACTGTCGCTCAAATAGTGGCACCCTGAACTGCGGAGTGTTCTATTGTAGTATTGGTATGAGGGACACACTTGTTAATGGTCTCCTTTTCTATCCCGTCACCTCTTCTCTGGATGCAGACCTTCTTCTACAGACTTTAATGGAAAAGGAGATTGGAAACCTAAACATGTGTGATCTCATGCCAACACAGAGAGCAAATGGGGGACATTTTGTGGCACATTCGTGGAAAACCTCATGCAGTCATGCCTTGCTAACTATTGTCTGATTGCAAAACAAACACTTGAGTGAAGTTTTATAGAAAGCTCTCCCAATACCATATTTTCAGGTCTGACAAGGAGGTAGACTGGCTAGATCTGCCAGATGATTTAGGTCTTTGCAAGACATGGATTCAAGTTTGTTTGTCACTCAGCGTGTGTATGTATCAGTAGGCACACAACTCTTGTGATTTCATTTAATTTCAAAGGGCTTGAAATACCTATTGGTGGATTCCACCCTATGAACTGGCAGTGTCTGGCAAGAGTTAGTAAGAGGGGAAGTGGTGCTTATAGTTTAAAACATCTATAACACAGATGGAAAGGAAGTTTTGAGCTCAAGCGCCAGCTCTGATAGATTTATAAAGTCTATTTTGAGTCCTGTGCTGGAATGGCTTGGAACCCATTTCCAAGTGCTCATTGATCAGCAACATCTTCCTTGGTTACAGGGGCAGAAATGGCTGCATGCTTATTACATATCTGATGTCCCCAAGCCATACTCAAACCAGTGTTTAATATACCTAAAAGGTACTGTTCTTCTTAGGTTTCTTAGTTTATTAAAATTATTTTTCAGAATTACCCTTAAAAAATAAGGCTGAAGTATAACTTTTTACTTATCGGGCTCACCTAATAACACTTTAATAGCTTCAGTGCCTTTATAGTCCACCAAATGGGCAATGGCTGGCATCCAACTTAATGACTCATTCAATTAGTGACAGAATTTTAAACACTGGCAGAATCTGCTAATTTTGTTCATTATTGGGATGATGGCAATTAACAAATAAGGAAATAGAAAACTAAAGCAATGCATTGATATTTTTCTATCAGAACCCCTGCTGTGTGTGTCACTTCATTCTTGGAGGTTAATGGAGGTCCTCTTGTGAGCATTGGACTAGGTTATGTACTGTATGTACACATATTTGGCATTGTTTTGTAATTATTAAAAGTAGGCACCATTTGTTCTTATCCTATCTCATGTTGTTTTTCTCTCTCTGAAGACTATTATTAAATTTAGCTTACTCTCTTTTTAATGAACAGCCTAATTATACACTCTGCAGTTAGACCATTTCGGCTTCGGTTGTGTGTGTGTGTGTGTGTGTGTGTGGTGTGTGTGTGTGTTTTAGACTGAGTCTCACTCTGTCACCCAGGCTGGAGTGCAGCCGTGCGATCTCAGTTCACTGCAACCTCTGCCTTCCGGGTTCAAGCGATTCTCCTGCCTCGACCTCCCAAGTAGGTGGGATTACAGGCGCCCACCACCACCACGCCCAGCTAGTTTTTGTATTTTTAGTAGAGATGGGGTTTCACCACGTTAGCCAGGCTGGTCTTGAACTCCTAAGCTCAGGTGATCCTCTTGCCTTGGCCTCCAAAAGTGCTGAGATTATAGGCCTGAGCCACTACGCCTGGCCCCATTTCAGCTTCTTAATGGGACGACAGTATTACTGTTGGGCAGTGTCCCACCTCCACTTAAAAATTCCTATGGAAAATAGACAAGATATTTTAAGTCAATCTATGGTTGTTGTAACTCAACTTCTGTATACCAATTTAGGTCATTTTTCAAGGTTTTAAACCAAATACCAGATAATAGCATTGGCTCTTCAAGAGACTGTGGTGATATTCTAGTCTGAATTTAACTGCTTTAAGTGTTTTTGAGCTTCCTCGTGCTTATCTAGGTGCTCACCTGAAGGAAGTTTTGTGTTTTCCATTAGAAAACCATTCTCGGGTCCAGGCATGGTGGCTCACGCCTGTAATCCCAGCACTTTGGAAGGCCGAGGCAGGTGGATCACTTGAGTCCAGGAGTTTGAGACCAGCCTGGCCAACATGGTGAAACCCCATCTCTGGCCGGGTGCGGTAGCTCACGCCTGTAATCCCAGCACTTTGGGAGGCTGAAGCGGGCGGATCACGAGGTCAGGAGATCGAGACCATCCTGGCTAACATGGTGAAACCCCATCTCTATAAAATACAAAAATTTAACTGGGCATGGTGGCGGGCGCCTATGGTCCCAGCTACTCAGGAGGCTGAGGCAAGAGAATGGCGTGAACCCAGGAGGCGGAGCTTGCAGTGAGCCGAGATTGTGCCACTGCACTCCAGCCTGGGCGAAAGTGTGAGACTCCATCTTAAGAAAAAGAAAAAAAAAAAAAGAAAGAAAGAAACCCCGTCTCTAATAGAAATACAAAAATTAGCCAAGTGTGGTGGCATATGCCTATAGTCCCAGCTACTTGGGAGGCTGAGGCAGGAGAATTGCTGGAACCAGGGAGGTGGAGGTTGCAGTGAGCCGAGATTGTGCCACTGCACTCCAGCCTGGGGGACAGAGGCAGACTCCTTCTCAAAAAAAAAAAAAAAAAAAAAAAAAAAAAAAAAAAAAAAAAAAAAAAAAGAACATTCTGACCATTCAATATGGTGAGGAGAGCAAGGCTGTCCATAAGTTTCCAGGCATGACCTCTGTGTGTCCCATCTTGTATTGCTCAGGGACACAACACCAGTTTCCAGCCCTCACCTCAATTGGGGAAAGCTTCATGACTACTAATGAGAGACACCTGATAGAGAAATTCATTTGAAAGGCCTTCTCACGTATGTTTCATGGGTTTTGGAGCTCCGTTTGGCTTTGTTACTAGTGGTGAAAATAAATACACAAGGAAGGTACCTTCTCGCCCTCTATATGTTTGAAATGCAGAGACAGTGGGTTTGGTTGGCAGCAAGTTCTGTGTGTTGTCCGAGTACAGATGGGAGTCACCTTTGAAAGTATCTTCAAGGTTGAATGAACTGGTTTTTATTTGTCATTCATTGGTCTATAAAATGTGAATAAGTAGAAAGCATCTCCTGTTTGCTGGTGCAGGGAGGCTCAGGTCTGGGCCGAGGTCCCTATGTGTTAGCCTAAGTCACGTCAGTGAGAACCATTTTGGGCACAAGACAGTCCTGGGTGCATGTAGATGTGACTGGAGGTTTTTGTGTTTTTCTTTCTATAGTGTTTATTACAAAGAAACCTTGTTAAATGACATCCGGAAAGCCAGAGAGAAATACCAAGGTGAGGAACTGGCGAAGGAGCTAGCTCGGATCAAGCTCCGCATGGATAATACTGAGGTTCTGACGTCAGACATCATCATTAACTTACTCCTGTCCTACCGTGATATCCAGGTATGAAATCCACCTAGCCGAGGCTCGTGTATGCTACGTTCTTCCTTGGCTTGAGGAACTTCTTGTGAAGTATTTGTATACTCGGTATGTGGTGAGGTGGCTGGGTTTTGTTTTTGTTTTCTTTTTTGAGACAGAGTTTTGCTCTTGTTGCCCAGGCTGGAGTGCAATGGTGCGATGTCGGCTCACTGCAACCTCAGCCTCCCGGGTTCAAGCTATTCTCCTGCCTCAGCCTCCTGAGTAGCTGTGATTACAGGCATGCGCCACCATGCCCGGATAATTTTGTATTTTCAGTAGAGACGGGGTTTCACCATGTTGGTCAGGCTGGTCTCAAACTCCTGACCTCAGGTATCCACCCACCTCGGCCTTCCAAAGTGCTGGGATTACAGGCATGAGCCACTGTGCCCGGCCAGAGGTGGCCACTTTATAGACAAATGGTATGTGGCTAGGTCATAGGTCATCCAGCTTATCTGTTGTGGTGGAAATTTTGGAGAAGGTTTTGTCACATTGGGGCTGGTGTGACCACTCCAACAAGAAGAGATGTCATAAACAGGACTGTTTGGCAGAAGGAGCCAAGAATTTAAGTTTATATGAACTTTACGCTAGGCATTGTTCCAAGCCCTTTGACAAACCCGAATTCATTTAATCCTCTTAACAACCCTATATGGGATGTGTATACTCTGATTATCCCCATTTTACACATGAGGAAACTGAGGCACAGAGCGGTTAAGTAACTTGCCCAAGGTCACACAGCAGTTCGTTAGGTCAGGATTCAGACTGAGACTGACTGGCTCCATTGTCCTTGTTCCTAACCCCTCTGCTGTGCAACTTCTTTTAGGCTTTTGTCACTTCCTCCTTTTTTTACCACCATACATCAGTGACAGGGAGAACAGGAGTAGCAGAAACACATTTAGGACCCAGGGAATGTAGATGTTTATTCTGAGACAAGCATCAGAAGCTACTGGAGAGTTCTGAGACTGGGCTTTTGGTCTGTGGTTCCGTGAAGGAAATTGAGCGTTTCCTCCCTCCAAGTTGAATGCCATTGAGCCATCTCTGAGGATGTCTTGCCTTCCTTCCCTTTGGAAGAACACAGGGTCATGTACCTTACTCACAGAATTCCACAAAGCCGTGTTGAGAGTTGTTGGCTAGAAGTCTTTAAATTGAAGTGATGGAGGCGTCCATTTATGACCTGCACCCAAACAGAGTCAACTAGTAAGGAACTCCTGCCCCTAGTGATAAACAGATGCAGCTAGCTGATTTTATTTTATTTCTGTTTTTCAAAAAAAAATTTTTTTAAGACGGAGTCTTGCTCTGTCGCCCAGGCTGGAGTGCAGTGGTACGATCTCAGCTCACTGCAACCTCCGACTCCCAGGTTCAAGCAATTCTTCTGCCTCAGCCTCCAGAGTAGCTGGGATTACAGGTGCCTGCTACTTTGCCTGGCTAATTTTTTTTATTTTTGGTAGGGATGGGGTTTCACCATGTTGGGCAGGCTGGTCTCGAACTCCTGACCTCAGGTGATCCATCTGCCTCGGCCTCCCCAGGGTGCTGGGATTACAGGCATGAGCCACCGTGCCTGGCCAGCTAGCTGATTTTAATAGCAGTTGCTACTAGGGATGATGATAATGATTAGGTCATGTCTCCCAGGACAAGAACATGGGAATGGCTTTTCTTGAAGCCTTTCTTCCCTTGAGCTGCTTCTTTTTGTCCTTCCTTCATGTATCCCTTCTTTTCATAATCTTCCATTCATGCTCAAAGGTGGGCCAAGAGGTTCTTGGAATACCCTGCCTTCTCCCTCCTGGGGCAGCAGCATCAAGGCGCAGAGCCACAGGACAGGCATGGCATTTCAGTGGGAAGCCCTGTTCTGCTGACCATGGCTGGCTGTCAGCAAGTTGGCCAGTTCCAACAATTCTAAGCCTGGCTGAAAGAGTAACAGGTGGCACTGCTAAGAGGGGACTTGGCTGAGACAAGCATGGTCGCATTTTTCCCCAGGTAATTATGCAGAGTTTAGAGCAGTGGTTCTCAACCCAAGAACTTTTTTGGCAGCGTCTGGAGACATTTTCAGTTGTAAAAACTAAGTGTGTGTATGTGGGGCATGAGGGGGGTGGTGTGCTGTGGCTTCCAGTGGGTCAAGGCCAGCATCCTGCAGTGCCCAGGACAGCTCCCACAACCGAGAATTATGGTCCAGAAATTTCACTAGTCCCAAGATTGAGAAACACTAGTTTAGGTATGTATTTGATTCTGGCAAAATAGGAAGGACGGGAATCTATGTGCTTTGACTGGAAGTTTGCTTGTGTGTATTTGTCCAGCTCACTTTAACACACATCTCTCCTGATACTGTTTTTTTTTTTTTTTTTTTTTTTTTTTTTTTTGAGACAGAGTCTTGCTCTGTCGCCCAGGCTGGAGTGCAGTGGCGCGATCTCGGCTCACTGCAAGCTCCGCCTCCCGGGTTCACGCCATTCTCCTGCCTCAGCCTCTCCGAGTAGCTGGGACTACAGGCGCCCGCCACCACGCCCGGCTAATTTTTTGTATTTTTAGTAGAGATGGGGTTTCACCGTGGTCTCAATCTCCTGACCTCGTGATCCTCCCACCTCGGCCTCCCAAAGTGCTGGGATTACAAGCGTGAGCCACTGCGCCCGGCCTCTGATACTGTTTTTTTATTTTGTTTTTGATTTTGAGACAGACGGAGTCTTGCTCTGTTGCCCAGGCTGGAATGCAATGGCACAATCTCGGCTCACTGCAACCTCCGCCTCTCAGGTTCAATCAATTCTCCTGCCTCAGCCTCTCGAGTAGCTGGGATTCCAGGCACCCACCACCATGCCCAGCTATATTTTGTATTTTTAGTAGAGACAGGGTTTCACCATGTTGGCCAGGCTAGTCTCGAACTCCTGACTTCAAGTGATCCACCCACCTCGGCCTCCCAAAGTGCTGGGATTACAGGTGTGAGCCACCACACCCGGCCTCTGCTGATGCTGTTAACTCTCCTACACTCAGCTGTTTCCTGGCTGCTGGGCCCCTTTACTTTTGTTGCCTTTGGATGCTTCATGCCCTTTGATAGCAGGGATTCCTTCTCTGTTCTTCTCTCTCTCATCCATCTTATTTTCTGGTCTTTTTCCCTCCTATTAAAGGCTACAAGTAACTTCACTAAATGTCCTTTGTAAGGAAGGGCCTGTCTTTAAGTGCTGAGGCTGTCTCATGTTTATAACAATTTAGAAAAATCAGTGAAGACCTGTGTTTCCTCTCTTGCTCACTTTGGGACCTCTTGCCAACAGGACTATGATGCGATGGTGAAGCTGGTAGAAACACTGGAGATGCTGCCTACGTGTGATTTGGCTGATCAGCATAACATTAAATTCCACTATGCGTTTGCACTGAATAGGTAAGAATGATAATGTATGTACAGGGTTTTGAAACATGCCACCCATTGAATTCTGCCTCCTTCTTTCATTCAACATCGAGTATGAGCCAGGTCACGTGCTAAATGCCAAGGTTATGAAGATGGACAAGGCCCAGTCTTTGTCCTCAGGGACTTCGTATTTGGAATACACATTTTAGGTGTGAGATTGAACACATCAATCCACCCTAATAGCTTATGACGGCAGCAAAACAGGCACCCCCGGCTTCATGTAGCTTGTAACACATACGAAGTCACATCTCTTTTTTAAATCAGGGTAAAATTTGCAGTCAGCGAAATGCACAGATCTTAAGTATATCATTTGTGTTTGATAATTGGCTATACACATGGAAACAACACTCCCATCAAAAAAGAAAACGGTTCCATCACCCCAGAAGTTCCCTTGTGCTCCTTTGCAGGCAATCCTTAACCCCTCCATAGGTGACCACTGTTAACAGCCTCTGTCTCCATAAATGAGTTTGGCTTGTCCTTGAACTTCACATAAATGGAATCACACAGTGTGCACTCTTTTGTGTCATTCATTGTCGTGTTTGCGAGATTCATCTATGCCGTCATGTGTATTAGTGGTTTGTTCATTCTCATTGCCGTCGCATAGTCCTTTGTATAAGTATGACACAATTATCTGTTTTACTTGCTGATGGGCTCTAGGTTGTTTGCAGTTTGGGGGTACTGAGAACAGCGCTGCTATGGACATTGTTGTACATGCTTTTCCTATACATATGGATACATTTCTCAGGTATATAGCGTGTTCTTGTAGTAGACATCGGCAAACAATGGTAGGATTCTGATTCCTTTTTGGGAGGAAGCTTCATGGTCTCTGTGGAATGCGCCTACTCTCTCCCTAGCAGCCTTTAAACCCAGCATCCCAAGGATGCATTGTTGTGAATGAAGGCCAGTCTTCATTAAGCCTGATAGTCTTGTAACTTTGTTCCCCCAACATAGTAAGCTCCATTCTTATTTATATTTACCTGTGCTTGATTAATAACCGTTAAATGAGCCATCACTTCTGAGGTTCTTGGGAGAGTGCCTGGCACACTGTAAGTGCTGTAAAAAATTGGTTTGTTAGATAAAAACTATAAGGGCCTTTTAAGTTACTCATCACTAAGCCTTTTTCCCAGACATGGTAGAGGTAACTGTTGTCAGACAGAGAATGAAATAATAGATTGCCATTTTCTCAAAATAACAAAAGAGTAAAACAAGATTTGAAATGGAAAATTGGGGCCGGCCACAGTGGCTCATGCCTGTAATCCCAGCATTTTGGGAGGCCGAGGCGGGCAGATCACTTGAGCTCAGGAGTTCAAGACCAGCCTGGGCAACATGGCAAAACCCCGTCTCTACAAAAAAAAAAAAAAAAAAATTAGCCAGGCATGATGGCTTGTGCTTGTAGTCTCAGCTACTCAGGAGGCTAAGGTAGGAGGCTTGCTGGATCCTGGGACATTGATGCTGTAGTGAGCCATGATTGCACCATTGCACTCCAGCCTGGGTGACAGAATGGAGACCCTGTTTCAAAAAAAAAAAAAGAAAAAAAGACATAGAAAATTGGTATTTAGGAGAAACAGGTATAGCAGGATGAGGTGATCCTGAGATGAATACGTTTCCCGTTTGGAAGCAGAATGGCTGGGATTGCACACCAGAGAGCCACCTTTCTCTTTGATGGGTCTTTTCCTTCTAGTCTGATTATCTCCTATTAGACAGTGGCTCTGTTTAATAGGGCCAGATGGGGTCCTCAACACTGAGAACCTCATTTTCTCCAACAAACTAAGGATTTTCTATAGGACTGCAGTACTTGCTTCATTTACACATGTAATCTGATCCTGAATTTCACATTTTGCTTTAGGCTTAACTTGGCCAGCCGTCAACATAGTAGGAGTTTGCATTACACATTGAGCATCTCTAATCTGAAAATCTGAATTCCAAAGTGCTCCTAAATCCAAAACTTTTTGATGCTCAAAGGAAATGCTCATTGGAGCATTTTTTATTTCAAATTAGGGATGCTCAACTCGTAAGTATAATGTAAACATTCCAAAATCTGAAATACTGCAATCCAAAGCACTTCTGGTCCCAAGCATTTTGGATAAGAGATACCCAATTGGTATATATAGTTTTGAGGGAGTTTATGGCATTACTTTGTGTCTGTAAAGGGGAAAAATAGTGATGGACAAGAAATGAGTTTTCCTGCATTAAAGTTGACCTTTAGCTCTCAGGAAGTGGAGCAAATCATGGCCAGAAATGAGTTATGAAGTTGGCGGTAATGGATGACTTTCGACCCTCAGATGTCAAGGGCTCCCTGTTAGTGGGAAAGCTGGCTCAAGCTGGTCAGCTTCCCTGATACCTTCCACTCCACTGCGCTCGGAAGCCCATTCAAAGCTACTTCAAGTTTCCACTGAGCAGTTAAACTGCTTACTGCTTGATGGCATGGAATATTTTATGAGTGATTTGTATTTGCTGTTGCTTTACAAATGGGACTTTTATTAGATATTGAATGTAGTCAGAATATTTTGACCAGGGATCCAGCCAGTGAGCTGGATGGTCTCGAAGAAGAAAATCAGAATCAAAGTCCAGGTTAAAACAAAATAGAACTTGCCAGTCTCAAAATAGAAGGATGTGCTCATATTCTACTTCCAGCATCTTTGGATTGAGACTACCAACTCTGGCAAATTTTACCTCTTTGAATACTTTTTCCAGCAAGTGGCAGGCAGTGGATGTGTGACACACTGATTGGAATGTCTGATATGTCATTCTGTAAATAAGGAGTGCTAGATGAGGATGCTTTGCAGACCCTAGAAATGTGTGAGGGGACATTAGATGAACGTGACTGAATCCAGCCCACACCAGAGGGCTGCATGCTGTTTCCAGAACCTACTGTATTTGCCTGAGCCTTAGTCTCTGAGCTTCCCAGCCAAGAGGGCAGAGTGAGCTCGTCGTCTCTACCAGTAGCCACATACCTCCTTTGTCTCTTCTGTTGATGCTCACTGTTTGATCTCACTGTCTTAATTTCCATATGGATATAAGTAGCATTCTTTATGACATGTTTGTCAAATGTAGAAAAAAATGATGACATCCTTGCCAGTTTTCTACTGCATTGTCTCCAGCACCTAAAAGCATCTTGTGAAAGAAGGAGACATAACTTGTTGCTTTTAGTGAAAGACCACAAAATCTGCCAACTTAAAGGAATCATTTAGTCAAATCCTTTGTTTGGAGAGGAGAAAGAAACAAGAAAAAAGCAAGGGCCCAAAATTAACACCTGGTCAATAAGAGATCTGAACCAGAACTCCTCCCTAATGTTAGCACAGCACGCTGCATTAACTTACTACTTTTTTTTTTTTTTTTTCCCCTGAGACGCGCTCACTCTGTTGCCCAGGCTGGAGTACAATGGCGTAATCTCGGCTCACTGCAACCTTCGCCTCCCGGTTCAAGCATTCTGCTGCCCTCAGTCCCTGAGTAGCTGGGATTACAGGCGTGTGCCACCATGCCCAGCTAATTTTTGTATGTTTTAGTAGAGACAGGGTTTCACCATGTTGTTCAGGCTGGTCTCCAACTCCTTACCTCGTGATCCTCCTGCCTCGGCCTCCCAAAGTGCTGGGATTACAGGCATGAGCCACCGTACCCAGCCCTGCATATACTACTTTTTAAAGCTGATGTTAATAATATCATGGCATAATCAGTTAAACTCTTTCCAGCAGGCTTTAGCTTGTATATATTTTGGTTGTCTGAAGGACAACCAAAATAGACGGCCCTCCACTTGAAATTGTTGGGCTATACCTTTATATGTTCTGCATTTTTCATATGCGATGAGAGCATTAGATGATAGCTGAATATTGAAGCTGCCATCATAATATACACTTTTGGTTTGGTTTAGGTTTTTTTGTTTGTTTTGTTTTGTTTTGTTTATTTTTTGAGACGGAGTCTCGCTGTTTCCCAGGCTGGAGTACAGTGGCGTGATCTTGCTCACTGCAACCTCCACCTCCAGGTTAAGGCGACTGTCCTGCCTCAGCCTCCTGAGTAGCTGGGATTACAGGTGCGCATCACCACGCCTGGCTAATATTTGTTATTTTAGTAGAGATGGGGTTTCACCGTGTTGGCCAGGCTGGTCTCAAACTCCTGACCTCAAGTAATCCACCTGCCTCGGCCTCCCAAAGTGCTGGGATTACAGACATGAGCCACTGGTGCCCGGCCTTGGTTTGGTGTTTATTGTAGCAAAAAAAATACATATAAAATTTTACCATACTTAACCACTTTTAAGCATATAGTTCAGTACTGTTAAATATGTTCACATATGGTGAAACGGGGCTCTAGAAGTTTTCAATTTTGTAATTCTGAAACTATGCACACATTCATTAATACAGCTGCCCGTTTGCTTCCTTCCCCAGTCCATAGCCACACCATTCTCCTGTTTCTTCCAGGTACCTCATATAAGTGAAATCGTACAGCACTACTGTCCAATCTTTTGGCTTCCCTGGGCACATTGGAAAAAGAATTGTCTTGGACCATACATAATAATACACTAACCATCGCTGATGAGCTAAAAAAAAAAAAAAATTGCAAAAAACCTCATAATGTTTTAAGAAAGTTTACGCATTTGTGTTGGCTGCATTCAAAGCATCCTGGACCACATGGGCCGTGGGTTGAACAACCTTGTACAGGTTTGTGTCTCTCTGACTGCTTTATTTCACTTAGTGTAATGTCCTCAAGATTCATTCATGGTTGTAGCATGTGTCAGAACTTCCTTTTCAAGGCTGAATAATCCATTATATGTACAGACCACATTTTGGTTTATCCATTCATCTGTTGATGGACATTTAGGTTACCTCTTGAGTATTGTGGATAGTGCTACTATGAACATAGTGTGCAAATATTTCTTCTAGACCTTGCTTTTCAATTCTTTTGGATATATGCCCAGAAGTAAAATTGTTGGATCATACGTAGTCTTATTTTTAATTTTTTTTTTTTCTTTTTCTTTCTTTCTTTTTTTCTTTTCTTTTTTCTTTTTGAGACAGAATCCTGCTCTGTCGCCCAGGTGGAGTGCAGTGGCACCATCTTGGCTCACTGCAACCTCCGCCTCCCAGGTTCAAGTGATTCTCCTGCTTCAGCCATCTGAGTAGCTGGGACTACAGGTGTGCACCACCACACCTGGCTAATTTTTTTGGTAGAGATGGGATTTTGCCATCTTTCCTAGGCTGGTCTTGAACCCCTGACCTCAAGTGATCCACTATCTCAGCCTCCCAAAGTGCTGAGATTACAGGCATGAGCCAC
This sequence comes from Nomascus leucogenys, assembly GCF_006542625.1. Classification (NCBI taxonomy): domain Eukaryota; kingdom Metazoa; phylum Chordata; class Mammalia; order Primates; family Hylobatidae; genus Nomascus; species Nomascus leucogenys. The sequence continues at coordinate 17,905,477 of NC_044406.1, read as the reverse complement.
CATGCCTGGCATATTTTTAATTTTTTGAGGAATCTGCAAATTGTTTTCCGTCGTGCCTGCACCATTTACATCCCACCAGCGGTGTACGGTTTCTGCAGTCCTTGCCAACACTTATTTTCTGTTTCCCTTTTTTATTAGCCGCCCTAATGGGTATAAGATGATAGCCTATTGTAGTTTCAATGGACATTTCTCTGATTAGTGACACTGAGCATCTTTTCATCTGCTTGTTGCCATTTGTATATTATCTTTGAAGAAAATATCTATTCAAGTTCTGTGCCCATTTTTTAAAAAGTTATTTGATTTTTTTGTTGTTGAGTTGTAGGAGGGTTTTTTTTTTATATATATATTCTGGCTGTTGACTCCTGATCAAATACACAATTTGTAACTGTTTTCCTATATTGCTATAGGTGACTTTTTACTCTGTTGATTGTATCCTTTGATGCCCAAAAGTTTTTAAGTTTGATGTTCATTTATCTGATCTTTTTTTTTTCAAACTGACTCTGTTGCCCGGCTGGAGTACAGTGGCGTGATTTCCGCTACGGCAACCTCTACCTCCTGGTTCAGCAATTCTCCTGCCTCAGCCTCCCGAGTAGCTGGGATTACAGGCCACCCACCACCACGCCCAGCTAATTTTGTATTTTTAGTAGAGGATGGGGTTTCTCCCTGTTGGCAAGGCTGGTCTCGAACTCCTGACCTCAAGTAATCCCACCTGCCTCGGCCTCCGAAAGTGCCAGGGTTACAGGCCTGAGCCCACCGCACCCGGCCGGATGTCTCATTTATCTAATCCTGCTTTGTTGCCTGTGCTTTCAGTGTCATACCCACGAAATCCTTGCCACATGTATACTTTTTATAACAAAAAGTCAATTGTATTTTTTTTCTTGTAAATAACCATCTTATCTTCTGAGCAGTGCCTTGCCAATAATAACATGTTATCTTTTTAAAAAAAAATACTTCTTTGAGTTAATATTTGAGGAGCTCATGTCTTCATTCCTCTCACTGGGCCTCCTTGAGCCCTGATATCTTCCTTTTCTGTTTCCATCTTCAGTTCCCTCCTTTTTTTGTCCTTCCTCCTTTATTTACTAACTTATTTCTGTGTCAGTAGAAGGGCTGTGTGTAAAGGAAGAGGGTTCATGAGGGGTGACTGAAGTAAACAGGTGATTTTTTTTTAAATCACATTTTCAAGTCCAACAGAGCTTAAAGGTAAAATAAAAATAAAAAATTACACGTGTATATTTCTCTCTCACACACACCTGAGCTTATACAAACAGGTGAATTTGATTCAAATGAATTTCACTGCAGTGTTCTGCATTGATTTTGGCAATGCTGCCATTATTCAGAATATTATGGCATCAGTCAGAGAGGAATTTTTTTCTTTGGAATTGCCAGCTTTCTTTATTTTTTTCATCTCCTCTCCCTTTTCTCCTGTCCTCTTCTCCTCCTCTCCTCTGTTGCCCAGGCTAGAGTGCAGTGGTGTGATGATGGCTCATTGCAACCTTGACTTTCTGGGCTCAAGTGATCTTCCCGCCTCAGCCTCCTAAGTAGCTGGGACCATGGGCACATGCCACCATGCCCAGCTAATTTGGAATTGCTAGCTTTCAAGGCACATAGGAAATCAATATCATTCCAGTGGTTTCTGACGACAGATTTGGGTTCCAGTTCCTGCTTCTGTACTTCAGTGTTATGGCCGTGGTCAAGTAACTTAACCTCCTGAAACGCTGGTGTCCCCATTTATAAAATGTGATACTGACATCTACCATGTAGTATCACTTGGAGTGCTCCTGGCATGAAGCAGGTGCTTGGCTATTGCTCTTACTATTACTGTGTAGCTTGATCACCCATATTTTTTCTACCAGGTTTGAGGGATAACTTTTGACCATTTCCAAATACCAAAACTATTAGCAAAATACAGAGATTGCCACCACAGACAATATTTAAAATAACATACCTTTGGCTTTGAAAAAGAATTCTTAAGAGAAATTTATAGAAGTGCTGTTAGCACAAGAACATTGTTCGAATAAGTATCTGGCCCTCTGAGATGACTATTTTGCACGGGACAGGGTTTATATGAATATAGGTATTTGTAGAAAAAAGGGATCGTTTGGTAAATTCAAAGTTTATTGATTTAGAGTGGGTTTCTTTACCTTGGCACTATTGATATTTTGGAGCTGGATAACTCTGTGTCATGGGGGCTGTCCTATGTATAGTAAGATGTTTAGCAACATCCCTCGTCTTTACCCACTAGATGCCAATAGCACTCCCCCCGCACCTCGCCCAATGTAACAACCAAAAATGTCTCTAGACATTGATAAATGTTCTATAGGGGACAAAAATCCCTTCTGGTTGAGACCACTGATTTACAGGGAGGCATTTGAGGTATAGAAAAAGCGCAAACTTTGACATTTGCATCACCAGCAATATGATGTTGTCAAGCTAATTAGACTCCTTCAGCCTGAATTTGTTCATCTGTAAACCAGGATGGTGATGCCTAAATAAGATATGCCATATGCAAATGACTGTACGGCCCCTGGCAGCTAGAAGGCAGTTCATAAAAGTTTGATATCTCCTCCATTTATCCCTCATTTACACTTCTTAATTCTAATCGGGAGATAACCTAGTGTTACATAAAAAGATTACAGAGTCAACAGGGCAAGTTGCCAAGTGGCTTAGTCTGTAGGAATTATGGTTGCTTAAAGTAGACAAGAAAAACTGCTTGTAATGTGGCCAAAAAGTGGCCCAGAGCTCTTAACCGGCTGTTGGTCACCCAGAGAGCGTTCAACTTGGGGAATGGTTTGAGAAATACTCCAAAACCGCTCTGCTGTTTACAACCCACAAAACTGTGGACTGGACTGCTACGAAAAAAAGTAGAATGGTGGGAATTAATTTGAGGCTTTAAAAACCAAATAATACCATAAGTAAAATATTAGCATAGTGCCTGGTGCCTAGATAATGCTGGATGAATGTTAATTGCCCTTCTATTTCCCACCAGAGAATTCCAACCACCAGTGTTAGGTCATCTCCAATGATAGTCTGAACTGAAAACAATGTTATGACCAAGTTTTCTATCAGCCTAAGAAAATGCAACACCGAGAGAGCTAAGACTAATGAATACAATGCGTGAAGGACTTTCAAATAAAATTTTTTCCTACCTGACATCAAATTTTTCATCAATGAGATTTAAGAACACAGTTCCTTATGTTTTTCTCATGCATAATTTCTTTTCGGTGGTGGGGGGGAGCTTCCTTCAGTGGTTTAAGGTATTTTTTCCCCATAACAGTAAAGTCAAATACAGGAGACTTTGTTTTAACATAACATATCTTTGTGACTGGGCATCCAGAAAATTGGTTAACACTGTTAACAGCCCTGCCAGTTGCTCACTTGATTGTTTTGAGGCTCATGGTAGCACGTATTGCAGTTACCAGCCTCAGATATCAGTGGAGGACATAAGGACTGGGAATTTACTTGTAATACATTTTGACATGCAGGGTAAGCCATTAATTATTAACCATTCCTGAGGAAAATCCTGACCCATGTAAGTTGCTACCAGGGCCTCCTCTTGGCACTCTGAATCAATCGCATGTGGACATTCCCTGTTAGCTGCATTCTGAAGTCCTGGTTGCCACGTTGAATCAGGAAGACCAAACTGGAAGTTCAGGAGACACTAACCGTGGAAAAGCTGCCTTCTCGCTCACTGCCTGAGGATTTCAAACAAATGAGAAAAGCCACAGTTCCACTTAGGAAGCATTGACTTTCCTGTAGATTCAGCCTCCTACACCTTAGAGCGGGTGTTGAGAGACTTCACATGCGTTCATCTCCGTCGCTGTTGTCCTTGAGATAAGGACATTGATAAAGAGAAAGTGGGAGACATCCTTTCAGATTTTCGTGGACGAGTTTCTAAAGAGACAGAAGGGCCACTAAATCAACCCTATATAACCCCCTTCTAAATTCAGGATGGCAATTTACATTTTACTTTAGATGAAATATTATTAGTAAGTGAGTTTGGATAATGCTTCACTTAAGATTCAGAACAGTTGTGTTTCAGTGTGTGTGAACACTTTGTAGTATATCACAGCTCTTATTTCAGCAATGCAGGGAGGATACATTTATGCCTGTGTTGAAGGACTTGTAAAGAAAGGACTTTGTGTTGTAGGAAAAGTGTTGGTTTGAGAGTTAGGCAGCCTGTATTCTATCCCAGTTCTCCTACTAACTAGCTGGGTATCTGTGGGCAAGTCACTTTACTTCCCAGGAATTAATAGAAATGGACATACAAAAGATAAGAAATAAAAAGGGCCAAGCACAGTGGCTTGCACCTGTAATCCCAGCAACTCCTGAGGCCAGGAGTCTGAGACCAGCCTGAGCAACATAGCAAGACCCCGTCTCTACAAAACAACATTTAAAAATTAGCCGGTGTGGTGGTGTACAACTATAGTCCCAGCTACTCAGGAGACTGAGGCAGGAGTAGCGCATGAGCTCAGGAGGTCAAGGCTGCAGTGAGCTATGATTGTACCACTGCGTTCCAGCCTGGGCGACAGAGCCAGGCCCTGTCTCAATCAATAAATCATTAAGTTTAAAAAATAAATTACCTAATTAATTTTTAAATTATATAATTTGTTTAAAAAAAGGAAGGGAAGGCTGTATAGGCTGGGTACCAGTTCCAGTTCAGGTGTCTCTTTAGTTGTACTCCAGGTGCCAGATTATAAGTTCACCCGATGCCACCCCGTGTATTTCAGTGGTTGATGTTTGACAAGACCGGAGGTTAAGATGGGCTCTGACTACAGTGAACAGTCCAGTTTAGCCTGACTGAAGGGTTTGTTTAGGTGATAGGGAGAAATAGATGGCTGAGGAGGGAGGTTGGCCCCAGGGGTTAAGGACCTTGACTGATAAGCTAAGGAATTTGGATTTTGTTCTATAATCCCTAGGGAGTAATTACTGAAGGTTTTGTAAACAGGGGACTGACATGAGCCAGGTTACGACTCCACCACTATCTGCGTGGCCTTAGGCAGGTCACCAAACTTTCCTAGACCTAGACCCTGTAGTCATCTTTTTTAAAGAGAGAGAGAGAGAGTGATTTGGACCAGATGATTTTGAATATTGCTCTCCTTTCAAAAGTTCTGAGTCTATAACTTGAAGCATCATTTTATTAGTTGAATGATTAGAGACAGATCCTTTAAGACCTTGCTTTATGATGGATTCTTTATCCTATCATCGATCTGTCTCAGTTCTATTTGTTGTTGTAAACTCAATTATGTCACTGTTCCCAGGGAGAGGAAAACCTGCTGTGTGTGCTTTCTCACCTTGCTTCCTAGTAACACGTTATAATAAAGGAGTTTTTGCTTAAACAAGAAAAGATTTTGTTACAACACAGGTTAAGTGAACTAAAAGGCATACGTACAATTTATTTCACTGCCAAATGCCAAATTTTCCTCAAATTATTTGCCCGCTACCTCAGCTAGTCTCTGCCTAGTTTTGTTGTTGTTGCTGGCCGATTAATTTTTAATAAATTTAATAAATAATTTATTTATTTATTTATTTTTGAGATGGAGTTTCACTCTTGTCGCCCAGGCTGGAGTACAATGGCGCGATCTCAGCTCACTGCAATCTCTGCCTCCCGGGTATTTGAGCAATTTTCTCCTGCTTCAGCCTCCCGAGTAGCTGGGACTAACAGGCACCTGAAACACCACGCCTGGCTAATTTTTGTATTTTTAGTAGAGATGGGCTTTTCACTATGTTGGCCAGGCTGGTCTTGAACTCCTGACCTCAGGTGATCCACCCGCCTCAGCCTCCCAAAGTGGTGGGATTTACAGGACGTGAGCCACTACACCTGGCCTTTGGCCGACTTAATTTTAAAAGCAATTTTAGTTTTGATATTTCCATCACTAATTTTGTTTTTTTTTTTTTTTGAGGACAGAGTCCACGCTGTCCGCCCAGGTCGGAGTGCAGTGGTGTGGATCTCAGCTCACTGCAACCTCCTTTGCCCCCTCGGTTCAAGCGATTCTCCCTGCCTCAGCCCCTCCCAGTAGCTGAAATTACAGACGCCACACCAAACTGGCCTAATTTTTTCTACTTTTTAGTGGAGACGAAGGTTTCACCCATGTTGGCCAGGCTGGTCTGAACTCCTGGCCTCAAGTGATCCACCCACCTCAGCCTCCCAAAATTCTGGGATTACAGGCATGAGCCACCACGACTGGCCCCTAATTTTTCTTAATAAGAACTTTTAATATATGTCTAGAGTCATAATCTAGGTCTGCCCCCACCCCAAAACAGCCCCTGAGATAAGAATTTGGGGGCAGATAGTTTATTTGGGAGGTGAGCCTAGGAAGTTTCAGAAGGGAGACAGGGAAATGAGACAGGGAAAAGAAGAAAGGCAGTAGAGGGTATATTAATGAGCAGATGACCACTGTGTGGGAAACTGAGGCCCTATAGTGTTGAGGAGTTTGGGGAGGCTCTATAGAACATTCTCTATAGAACAATATATAGAGTTGTCTCACCCAATGGATGAGGAAGCTGGGGACCTATCCAGTAACTCAGCCATCACTGGTTGAGGGCTGCCCTGGGGGTGGGACACTCCCAGGGGTGGTGGGGAGAGGGAGAATGGCAGTGGCACTAGGGACCCATCAAGCCTACAGGTGAGTGCCAATGGGATGCAATCAGGCCATTGTGTGTCTTTGGCACGTACTGCCCTTGTGGGAGTTGATGTTGTTTTAAATCTCTAATGCCTTCTTTTTCTGATCAACTGTTTTTCTTGAAATACCAATTTCTGGGGAGCTTCTGAGTCTTCCTGTGTTCTATTTTGTACAGAATTCTGGGGAGAATTTAATTTTAGCTTCTTGTAGTTTGTTCTGCTCTGCAGAAGACGCCAGGAATGATCTAAAATATGTACACTTTGAGATCTGTTACCAGAGGTATTGATGCCATAGTTGCCTGGCTACTGTATTGAAGATTTTTCCTTGAGATGTTTCTTTATTCAAAAGTGGTTCTGTTTTTTTACTGCATGATTGAGCGGCCAACGAATATCGTTCTGAGCAGGCAGAAAAGTTTTAGTGGCATATCTCTGGATTTTGCACACGTAGATTTGGCTTCTCCTCACAGCAGCTCAGGAGAATCACTGCAGAGAGAAAACTCTCCTGTGATCCCTCCCTTTAAGAACAGATGGCGATCTTGGCTCTGCCATCAAGCCAAAGGAAACCAGTGATAACCATCAGAGGACCTGTATGAGATGAGAAAATTCCTTTGAAAAATGACCTA